>NW_028318810.1:1435000-2035000 GCF_062004578.1 Staurois parvus
ATTGTTGTCAGTGGGAGGAATAGTACCCCATCATTGGTATCAGTGGGAGGAATAGTGCCCCAACATTGGTGTCAGTAGAAGAAATAGTGCCCCATTGTTGATGTCAGTGGCAGGAACTATGCCCCACTGTTCCTGACAGTGGGGAAGCAATGCCCCAAGGGCCAGATAAAAGCAAGCAAAGGGCCACATCCAGCCTTCAGGCTGCAGTATGGAGACCGCTGCTCTACGCCATTACAGGGCATAGTTAAAGTGGTTTGTAAACACGAAGTCTCCATTCACATCTGGGTGTTTTTGTATCTCAAGCAGAATTGCTGCAATTCCCAACTCCCAACATTTTCTGCAAAACTGACAAATTGCCCCTCGCTTGATCAGTTGCCATTCATTTTCAACGGCACCTAAACGCGGGTGTCATTCTGTGCGATTTTTGGGTGACAAGCTTCATGCAATGTGGTTTGCCACAATTGCAGAGCGATTTATTGCGTGACAATTGTGGCAGAATTGCTTCCACGTTTAGATGCCATTGAAGATGAATGGCACCTGAACAAGTGAGAGGTGATACATCCGTTTTGGGATTGCGGCGATTCTGCTTGTGATACAAAACACCTAGATGTGATTGGAGGCTAAAGGTTTTTTTTACCTTGCACTGCCTGTCCCCATCCCCCACCCTAACACTTACCTTTATCAATTCAGTGCTGTGCCCAGGCTGCAAGTCTTCTCTCTCCTCCTCCTAGTCTCACAGGCTTTTCTGGTTACTCCTGCTGCTGTCAATCAAATCCAGTGTGGCAGGAGGTGGGGCTGAGCCGTGCGGTGTGTCTATGGACACAAACAGCCCAGATCGGGAGAGCCCATATGTCTGCCTGCATAGCGAGCAGCTTACCATGAAGGCAGACACAGAAGAGGAGGAACCCAGAGCACCAGCAGGGGACCACACAAGAGGAGGTTCAGAGCCCCCCCGTTGACATTGTCATTGACACCCTTTAGAAATCCGTTGGGTTGCTGCATTGAAAGTGCCAATGCCGGCACCCAATTCATGTACCTGCCCATTTTTAGGGCTTATAGGGGATATATACCACTGTTTACCAATGTCGTTTTTTTTTCATACAAATCTTATTTATTTATTTTTATAAATTATATTTATTGATTTTAAACAGTTATACAGCAATACAGTGCAGCAGCACTCAAAAGAACAATAAAATGTAAAAAATGTGAGGAATCAGTGTGCTTCAATGACAAATGTTTTTTTTAACATGAGAATTGGGGGTGCAGTCAATGTAAGTAATACAGTGGTGTGATAAGAACAAAAGGCAATTTCAAGAACTGATGGTCAGTAAAAATGGATGCTGCACTTTGAGCACACCAAACTCAAAAGAAAGGCCCCATCAACATAACATACAATGAAAAACCCAAATAAATCAAAACATTATGATATTTACTGTAATTTCAGAAAAAAAAGTGACCATTTAGGGTATAATTTACTAAAATGAATCAGCTTTCAACTTCAGCTTATTCAGGTAAAGCTGAACTCTGGAAAACTAGAAAGTCCTCCATTGCTGCCTCAATGCAGGGGTTAAATGCTCATTTAGTCCAGAGGATTGGAAAGCAGTTTATCTGATCCTCTGCTTTCCTGGCAAATGGCACTCCCCTCCAATCCAGCAGTGCACTGTCCCTCAGTGCCCTCACAACTATGGAAGGGCTATGATCCCTGCATCAGTCTTGATGATGCCACAGGATCTTAGACTGCCAGAGTGTAGGGAAGACGTGCAGAGGCGTAACTAGAACCTTCGGGGCTCCAGTGTGAGAAACCATGAAGGGCTCCCCTGGCCCAGGTCCCTTTACTCCTGTCGCAGGGACCTTTATTACGGTCCCACAGTGGGATTCTTTCACATGTTCTGCAGTGGGCCCCCTTTCTACCATCTTGAGGCTCCTAAAGTGGTGGAAGGCCAGGGCCTGGTCGCAAGTGCGACCTTTGTGACCCTGGTAGTTCTGCTACTGGTCAATAGATTTTTTTTTTAATTTTTGTTACTTCATTTATTTACCATTTTATTTTATCACTTTTTCAAAATTTTAGGAGCCTTGTTGGGGGGGGGGGGGAGGTTGGAGATATCAGGAGTCTAAACAGACATATGATGTTTCACCTTTGAGAAAGAGAAAGGAGATTGAGGACATAGCCCTCAATCTCCATCTCTGCAGCCTCTGCTGCACAGAATGAATGGACAGGGATATCCCTGTACAGAGCTTCCCATTCATTCACACACTGAAGCATAGTAAACACAGTTTGCTATGCTTTAGTTGTGAATGGATATAGTCAGTGATCAATGCGGATCACTTACTTTGTCTATTCAGACAAGGAAGGGCCCAGTAAATGACAGTCACCAACCCCTGCCCCACTCTCCATCCTGACACATCCCCTGCAGCAGCTGAAGGAGAGGGGAGGGGGGAACCTGGCAGAGCTGCAGGGGACAAGGGAGGGGCTAGTAGATCACACAGTGTCCTGGAGACAGCAGAACATTGATAGGAGTCATGGTGGGGGCAGTATTTAGAGGAACCAATCCCCTTCATTTTCCTCCTGCAGCTGCTGAAAGGCTGCAGGAGGAACATAGAGGGGATCTGTTCCTTTATATGCCGACCCCACCGACCTTCCCCTCCCCCCATATATCCAGGTGTACATGGAAGCTGCACTGACCACCTGGAGCATGGGGCAAGTCACAATTGTGACCCCTGCAACCTCTTATGCTACACCCCTGGAGAGGAGGTGGCAGGAACCAGTCTAGAAGCACAGAGGGGCCTGTGAGAGCAGAGGATTGAAGTAAAATTGCTGTACCCAGTTCCCTAGGCTTTAAATAGCAAGCTGTGTATTATCAGGGGTGTTCATGTGGACGTAGATAATGGAATATTTTTTTTCCTTAAAGCTTTTATTGAATGCATTACAAGGTATCATTGGAAGGTTCTTTATCCTTATGCAAAGAATGCATTAAGGTAAAAATTATTTTGCCTTTAGAAACACTTTAAGCTTTGAAAATTAAAGTTAGAGGCTAGCATGCTGCAGTTTGTCTGCTCCACTTTGTGTAAATTCCCCTCCAAGAGTATCTTTGCAAATATTCAATAAGTTTCCAATTATGTTGTGTTCGGCTGTGTGACTGAGGTTCAGCAACATTTAGATTGACTGCCCAGTGATCCCTTGATTTAAACTTAGTCACTTTATTTTGCTTTTCTCTTTAAAGGTTCTCTGAAGGGAAGGCTGAGAAGTGGTGTCATTCACAGGGCCAATCCAATAATTTGCAACATTCCGAGCACAGAATGTCATGTATGGTACAGGTTTCAGAACAGACTGTTTTGAGTCTATTGGAAGAAAGTGTAAAAAATATTCCATTTGAAAATGAGGAGTACCATGCTCAGAATGGCCGTATTATGATCAATGACTTTAACCGGACCTCTGTTCTAAGGAATTCCTACAGAAGGTCCCAAAGCCCTTCTAGCAAAGCTATGGAGATTCTGAATCGTATTAATTTGGAATGCAACCAATTAACTAAACTAGGACTAAAAGAAGACAGCAAATTTCTTGTACAGTCAAAGGTTCAGAACGATTGCAGGGGACATCTTGAGGTTAACAATCATATTCTTAAGTTGGATAGATCTTGCTTACCATCCACTGAGGAACAAGATATTGAGAAGCCAGTGGATCCAGAATGGGTAAACACTAATACAAATAGCGAACCTTTGTGTAAAGAATGCCACTTTAGTACCTTATGCAAAGTACAGAATGTGAAGAAGACTGGAGATCAATCTCAAGGAAGCTCAATAATCGATGGATCATCAGATAACATGAGGTGTTTCCAGAGGACTCCCAGGAAGCAGAAGACCCCAATGAGAAGTATGGAAAAGACAGACCCCAACTTCCAGGGTATTGAGTTTCAGATGCACCTCTGCTTTGAGAAAGAAAAATGTGATGATTATCGGCTGATTGTTACTTCATTTTACAGGTACACAACACAAATGTGGAACATTAGGGGTTCACTAGGGAATTGTATAAGCTGTGGCATGATCCACCAAAGAATGAGTTATGGTGCTAAGGGCCCACTGTATGAACATGAGAGAAGAAATGTCTGCTTTGCTTCATCTATTAAGATGCTTCCTGTTAGGTTTGATTCCTGTTATTTAAAAAATGACAGTCGTGACATCACAGACATATCCTTTTCTTGTCTTTCAACCAAGCAAATTGTGGTAAATATTAGAATTTGGGGTTCCATGTTAAACCCCCCCCCCCAAAAAAAACAGGGTGTTGTATGGGTCCTCCCAGGGTGCAGCGAGCCTGGACCCAGTTGCTCTGGATCAGCATCATGAATTGCCAAGGGATAGACAGGCCAGCTGCCAGTAGCATAGCGTAGCATAACAAGCAATGATGCTCTGGGGCCAGGATGCACAGCATTATACAATTATATAGTGATAACTAGTACACCCTAACCATGGCAACAGATGACTCTGATCTTGGGCAGGCAGCATTTAGGAGAACATGGAAGTTCACCTCCTCAAATGTCCTCCATCTCCTGCCATTGGCTGCACTGCTGGAGCCAAAAGGACTCTGATGTGAAGGGGGAACTTTTTAATTGCGGCAAAGGGGACTATGTGATGGAGGGACTGTGTGATGGAGGGGCTCTGTGATGGGGGGATTGTGTGATTGAGGAGCTCTGTGATGGGAGGACTCTAATGTGATGTGGAACTCATGTATAGGGGACCTCTAATGTAGAGGGATGACTCAGAAGTGATGAGGACTCTCATGTATAGGGGGCCTCTGGTGTATAGAGATGCATATTGATGGGGGGGCCTCTGACACATCCTAAAAGCAAGGACATCCTAAAAGCAAGGAAACACTGCTCCAGCAAGTTCAGGACATGTGTCAGGCAAAATATGTGTGTGACCTTTCCCTGCCGAAGAACAGCCAGCAGGTTTGTGCCATTGTCATGCACAACCTAACTTTGTACAAGATGGTATAGGGACACCCACCCTTCAGCCTGCCCTTGAAGAGCTGCTTGAATTTGTGTTCTAGTGTGTCTTCTGTCCCAGGCCCTGGGAAATTTGGGGGGGAGCACTGGTGGCTCTGAGGAGTCACCAGATAAAGCCATTGAGAATAAGGGGGGAGTGATTGCATAGTAATCATCACCAATCTGTATGACACAGGGAAGCACCAACACCTTTAGTGGTGTGCCCCATTTTGTATTCTTCCCAGCTGACAGCAAATTTACCCAGTGGGCTATGAAGAAGATGTAACATTACTACCCATGCTGGCTGGATCATGTGTCTGTAGTCATGTGGACCCTGCTGCTAACCGTGTGATAGAGTGACACAGAGACCGTAATTTCCACATGCTGTTGGGAGACCTTCCAGGCAAATAAATCTGTCTCCACCAGATGCAATAAGAGCATCTATAAGGCCAACAGTTTTGCCAATCTGGCATTGAGGTGCTGTTGATGGTGATTAAAGAACTATTTTTTTTCTTCCACTCCAGCAGCCGCAAAACAGACATTGTAAGACCTTGTGAAGGATGCTGCTGGAGATAGGGTGGTAGGGTTAGGAGACTTATGGTGAGATTTAAGCAAATGTTCTTTTTCCTGAGGCTGCAGTTGTTGCAGATGGAGAATTTTGTGTGGGAATATGCCTCTTACATTGGTTGTGGTAAGTGGGAAGAATGTTCCCCTTATAGAGGTGGACAGACTGACTTCCTTGCACTTATGCTGCTGGCTCTGCCGAGTGGTGTTGGACCTGAAACCATGTCAGCACCATCAGACAGAAGGTCAGTTTGTAAGCAGGTGCTCACAAGTGGTGTTGCTATTAGACAGGGATTCTTGGCTGCCCAGGTGAGAAGGGGTAACTTGGGTTCTGCATTCTTCCTAGGCTTTTATAGGCTCTGCCCTCTACACTGTGCTGCACATAAAAGGTGGGTAGTGTCTGCTCAGGGGTCTATCCACTGTGGCTGCATGGGAAGAAGATCAAGAGCCCCACCCACCCTGTGTGTCATATATAATGGAGGAAGGCTGGGTACCAGGAGCAAGGCTCTCTGGGTTTCTAGGCTTCTGAAGATGCTGTGCTATGGAAGGGGACTGCTGTGCCCTGTAGTCTGCACAAAATCACTGGCCTCCCGGAGAACTTCCACACTATGGACTTTCCCCAGCTAATGGACTCTCACCCTCCTAAAGCTATGCCTGGGCAGCCATAGATTGGGAAAGTGAGTTAGGAATGGGATGCACTGGACCGTGTTTTGATTTTTGAGCTGTAATGCTGCAGAAAACATTCAGTAAAGTTTGAGCCTGGTCTGAAGTTACTTTTAAAGGTGTGCATGAAGGAAATGGCATATAAATGAACTTGAGTCAGTAAAAGCACATGTGGGGTATGAAGCAAGTCCAATACAAGGGATTAACTCAGCATCAGGAGGGAAGGAAGTAAGCAGTTGCCATGGGTAACTAAGGACTGGTGTAAAGTGAATAGCAGCCTGTTATAAACCATGGTACATGGGCAAGGTGAGGTGTCCTCCGGTACAGAGGGGGTCAGTGCTCTGACTCCCTCCCATGGCAAATGGAACCAAATCTGCCTTACAGAGACACCAGCCTCACCACCTGGTACAGGAGAGAAGAAGGAGTTAACTGAGTGCATGCATGAGGTTTGGGCAGGTGGGACCCCATTCTGTCATTGGGAGTGAGGTGGCCAGAGGTACACTGGCTGAGTGGAGTGGGCATAGGCTCACCAGTATCCTTCCTAAATGCTACAGTTCACAGTCAGGTTGTATGCAGTGACACGGGACAGCATGTTTTACTGGGATTCAATACATACATTCATTGCACTCAGTGCATGGCTCATTTGGGGAGCCACCTTAAGATTGATTTGATATGAATGGGGGCCCATCTAGTCCTGGGGCATTGATGAGTGTGTGGACAGAAGGGTGACCCCGCCCACTGCCTGGCGTATACCAAAAACTCCTGTGGGCATACAGTTTTATGTATTCAGCAAGTATGTAGCACCTGCCCAGCCCACAAGCTGTTGCTTCCTCTCTCCTGTCTCATAGAGCAATCCCTAGATATAGCAGCTGTGAAAATTCTGTGTAGAAATACTCTTTAGATATGTTCAAATTAGCTTTGTTCCATTAGCTGAAATACGTTTTCTGTTTGACCTCCTACCAGTTCTAGCCATTGGGAAAAGTATGCTGAGAAACTCACCTTAGTATTCAAAGTCTGATTTCTAGTCTGAGGTTTCACAACTGCTATCTAGGTATTTTTAGAAAGTGGTGACAGGAGAGAGGGAGCAGTAAAGAAATTGCAACAGACTGTGCAGGTACTGCTAAATGGGATGGCATGTGCAAATGTAGTGGGGGAGATTTACTAAAACTGGTGCATTCAGAATCTGGTGCAGCTCTGCATATGAACCAATCAGCTTCCAGTTTGTATTGCCAAAGCTTAATTGAAAAATCTGAAGTTAGAAACTGATTGGCTACCATACACAGCTGCACCAGATTCTGAGTGCTTCAGTTTTAGTAAATCTCCCCCAATGCCTCTAAAAATTAATCAGAAGTGTCAACTTCCATAATTCTGTCCTCACAAACACCTTTTTACAAGAAATCTTATTCATGTTTCTTCAAATACAGATGATGATGATGACGATGAGAATATGGACCAGGAAGAAATAGAAAAAAATTCCCAATAAAAATGGCATTTGAAATAATGGCAAGGCACATTATTTGAACACATTGGGTTTTAACGTGCATTAACACGATGCAAAGTTGTAAATCCACTCTTTTATGTATCAGATGTTATTTGAGCATCTAGAGGTATGACAGTGATTGTTATGCTCTGGGACATTTCTGCAATTACACCCCTCCCCATACTTGACAGCATATTCTCCCCAGTCCCCAGGACACTGTCACCCCTGCGCATGGACTGCACTTAACAAGTCCACCTTCCATGTGGTCCCATCCAGGTTGTACTTACTTTCCGGGTGATCCTATCCTCAGTTTTCCAGGAATTGCCCACTTGTGTGTGAAATTCCCTCAGTTAATGCCCATTTTTTTGAGTTACTATGCATGATCAGTAACTCAAATATACTCAAATATGGGCGAGGTTGTGTTGCAAAATTTGGGACAGTTGGCAATTACAACATTTAGGCAGATTTATTTTGAACTGATGTACATTATATCTGTTAACAAACTGCACAATTTATCTATGAAAAGGTGATTTGTAGTGCTAAACCCATTTCTAAATTCTTGTATTTATACATTTCAAAAGCCAGTATAAAGGGAATGTAGTGGTAAAAAAAGGCACTGGAGGGTTTTGCCTACATACCTTTTACTAGTAGGTGTCCCTCTTTCTCATCTCAAAATAAATGACAAATGAAGAGGGACTTTGGGGTCAATTCACTAAGAGGTAAATACCGCAGGAATTTTGGAGTTCAAATAACTCATGAGGTATTTATCTCAAAAGTAGTCCTTTCACTTAAAAAAATCTGCATTTACAGAATGCGTTAAATATTTAATGTTTTGCAATATTTATCGCTTAAATTTTGCATTGTTTTTGGCATTGTTTTGTGCCGTTTCTTTTTTTTTTTTTTTTTTTGCAGGCTAACAGTGTATTAGAAGGCACACAATAATATTTTGCAACTATGAAAACATTGTGCTTTCATTCACAAAAACGATCTGCCTTCCAATTTATTTACACGCTTGTGCTCAGAATAGAACATTTTCACATTGATAAATTGTATATGTTTCACATTCTGGTCAGTGCAGAGTTACTCTAATTGTTAATTTGTACATTTCTAAAATACTGCCAGCAAACACCAAGAGATAAATAACAAAAGTGTGTTTTTCAGTAATTTATTATTTATTTATTTATTTATTACAGGTACTTATATAGCACTGTCAATTTACGCAGCACTTTACATATATATTGTACATTCACATCAGTCCCTAACCCTCAAGAGGTGTACAATCTAAGGTCCCTAATTTACATTCATACATACACATACTAGGGACAATTTAGACAGGATCCAGTTAACCTACCAGCATGTCTTTGGAGTAGTCTGACTTTAATGATCTATCTCATGCTTTTTGCGGTATTTATCTCACTATTTTAACAAATTTGCAGTATTTACCTCACATTCTATATTTTTACTTTGATGAATTGACTCTCTTATTTTCTAAAGTGATATTTCCAAAAAATGACTCATGTGACCCAGTGGTGTATTTAGGTTTCGTGCTGCCCTAGGCAACACAAAAATTGCCCTCCCATGGAGAGACCCTGACGACGACCAGCACCCCCCCCCCCATGACATTGACCAACAACACCCCAGCCCCCACCCTCACTCCCACCCAAGAGAGCCTTCCACTCCCACCTTCCCCAATACACTGGTAACCCCCCCCCCCCCAACCTGCGAGACTGTGAGAGAAAAGACACTCACCTTCTCAGCTCCAGACATCCCCAGGAACAAGAGTCAAGCTCTACATACATACATCAAGCAGCCCGCAGCATCTCTCAGATCCCACCTGGTTCCCATGCTGCATGTGTCCCTTCTTCCATCCCTTCTTTTGGGGGGCATCATTGCTCCCCTGAAAAATGCTTCTGCCACCTGAAAGATGCTGTTGCCCCCCCCCGAAAGATGCTGCCCTAGGCAAATTCTTTGTTTGCCTTGTGGTAAATATGCCCCTGATGGGACCTTCATATGGCATGCGGTAACTGACCCAAACGTCCCAAAAAAGAGACAGTCCCTCCAAATCAGGGACACTTGGGAGCTATGCACTGGATAATGCTTGCTAAAAAAGAGCATTAGTTTACCTCCAGCCCTGTTCATAGTTGTGTTCAAGGTCAACATTTTCAAGGAAATGCTTTGAATGTGAAGCTCATTTTTGTTTTGTGTTTCAGAAAAGGGACACTCTGGTGAAATTTTAGTGCACAATTTGAGCTATGTTGTACTGTATTTTTATTTACTTCAAAGGGATACCTAATCATTTCAACTATTCCACAGCATGCACAATTCTCCACCCAAAATGAAAGCAATGGAGATGTTGGTTTATTACAGCTGAAATATTATCAGCTAAAAGAAAAAAAAATAAACAGAAAATTAGTGAAATGGACATACAGCAAAGTTATACAATTAGGAAGTGTGGGAAAACCCTTGGTTACTTGACATGTACGGGAGTGCCAACATTGCATGCATTCTAAGAGCTAATGTATTGATTTCTCTACAGCAGGGGAAGAAACTGGACAAAGCGCACGAAATCCAGACTCCGGAGTAAATCAAATTCACTGTCCAGCGGTTCAGATGATGATCAGATACAGACAGCAAGTATGTGATCCAACTCCGATATATTGTATCTATTTTACTGTTTAGGACCTGTTTCAGTAAGGCATTTTTAACGTTCTGATGAAGAGAGCCTGTATAAATGTTAAATCCCTTTCTTTGTTTCTGTGAAGCCCTAGGAATCCTGATCTTAAGTAGTGATGGGCCAAACACCCCAATGTTCGGTTCAAACCTAATGAAAGTTCAACAAAGAACTTCAAACCCAGGGGGCAATTCACTAAGTGGTATCTTACCACATCCCAGTGTGCAGTAAACTGCACAGCAAAAAAAACTGGCTTTCACAAAAAATTACTGTACTAAAATACAGCATGAGTTATTGTATTAAGTCTTGTGGTATTTTAGTAGTGAAAACCATGCAGTAATGAACCTGCTGTCAGTGGGGTTCCCTGCTGACAGCTGAGTAAAAAAAAAAAGAATTGCCTTAAAAAAAAATGGCTTGGGGTCCCCAAAAATCCATACCAAGCTCTTTGGGTCTGGTATGGGTTTTGAGGGGAACCCCCACACCAAAATGAAAAAAAAAATGGCATGGGGTCCCCCCCCAAAATCCATACCAGAACCCAGGAACGGACTGACCATTTGGAAACTCGGGCACTGCCCGAGGACAGAGAGTCAGTAGGGGGCCCCATCAGAAGCCCCTGGTACCTTTTTCATAGGCTTTTTTGAGTTTGGGCAAGGACACAGGGGCCCCATGATACCCTATTGCCCGGGGGCCCCATGAGTTGTCAGTCTGCCCCTGCCGGAACCTTATCCGAGCAAGCATCCCAGCAAATCCGGAAATGGTGGGGACGAGCGAGCGCTCCCCCCCCCCCCCGAACCATACCAAGCTACATGCCCTCAACATGGGGGGGTGCTATGAGGTGGGGGCTCCCCCCCAAATCACCTTGTCCCCATGTTGATGGGCACAAGGGCCTTTGGGTCTGTGGACAGGGGGCTTATCAGAATCTGGAAGCCCCCTGTAACAAGGAAGCCCCAGATCCCACCCCCCCATGTGAATGAATATGGGGTACATGGTACTGCTTCTCATTTACAAAAAAAAAGAGTGTAGTGTAAAAAATAACAGTATACAGTCCTTTATTAAAACAACAAAAATAAAATATAAAATGTTCCCCGAAGTAGATTCAACATCAATCATGATGCCCGCCGCCACTGCCAACCCAAAAAGAGGAAAAACAAAAAAGGCTCAGTTTTTGACACTGGTTCCCACCATCTGACTGCTCCACCGGTCTGACACTTCTTAAATATCTAAGGGGCGGGGACATCCGGTAACGTCGCAGGGTGACCCCCGCTCCCTTGTGACGCCATCGACCAGGGCATGCTGGTTGTGCTGTGATTGGCCAAAGCTGTGGTTAGGTGCATTTCTTTGGCCAATCACAATGCACTATCAGAGTGCAGTGCATTGTGGGGCGCGGTGGGGGAACAGCCCGCCAAACATCCTTACTTTTCGTGTGTTCGGCGAACACATAAATGGCCGATGTTTGAGTCGAACATTGAGCCCATCACTAATCTTAAGTTGTATACACGGCCTCCATGTCTGCTAAAGTCTTCACTAAAGCTGACCATACACTGATCAAAATTTGACACTTGCGCTGTCCCAAATGTCCCATTTGTGTGGATGGAGAAATCTGTCTGAACAAAAATAAACTGTGTATGACCAGCTAAAGTGTGAGATCACCTTTTCAGAAAACATGAAAAGGTGAACTAACACCCTACATCCTCTCCACCCCCCAGTCCCTGCTGTACTTACCTCCATGGTTGATGAGCTGTCAATGCCCACACAGCTGGTGTAGTAGTCTGGACATTTCAAAACCCCCCTGCTCTTCTTCCCCTTCTTTCTGTAGAGCTTCCGGTAACTCTCACCACTCAAAATTGCTCTGATCCATCCCGGAAGCCCTACAGAAAAAAAGGGAAAGAAGAGCTGGGATTTAAAATCCCTGGATTGCTAGGACTGTGTGGGCACTGACAGCTTTTCACCTGCAGAGGGGTGGGGGGATTGGGGAGGGTGTAGGGTGTCAGTTCACCTTTTTTCATTTTTTTGTGAAAAGGTGAACTGACCCTTTAAGTCCCATTCTCTGCTAGCACAATTGACTGGTCCACTTTACTCTGCAGTTTGGATGTCGATCTTTAATGAAAGGTCTGGCTGTGGTTTAAAAAAAAATTTGGCAAACTTCAGTAGGCATTTAACAAATTTCAGGACTGCTCTTAAAGCTTGTAAATGCCTGTCTTTTATAAGGGAAGGTTTATAAATGTCCCAGTAAACTGGGCTTAATGGAAGGAGGTATCTAAACACTGATTATAATCACCATGTGATAATGATCACACTGCATCGTATAATGATGCCGAATACATATACACAAAAAATGATCACACTGTACAATGATACTGAGTACAGGGGCAGACTGACCATTTGGAAACTCGGGCGGCACTGCCCTTGGGCACGGGGTCAGTAGGGGGCCCCATGAGATGCCCCTGGTACCTTTTTTATAGGCTTTTTTGAGTTTGGGCAAGGACACAGGGGCCCCATGATCCCCTATTGCCCAGGGGCCTCATGGGTTGTCAGTCCGACCCTGATTGAGTACCTATATGCCAATTATGATCGCAACATCCTGTTGCTAATGCTGGGCACTCAGGGTCACATGTTCACATTTTTTGTGGGCTGCCCCAGGTCTCACATTTTTTTTTGCTTTGTGTGGCACTGCAGTGGCTATAGAATTAGCATGGCAGCAC
Organism: Staurois parvus; assembly: GCF_062004578.1. Classification (NCBI taxonomy): domain Eukaryota; kingdom Metazoa; phylum Chordata; class Amphibia; order Anura; family Ranidae; genus Staurois; species Staurois parvus. The sequence goes on from NW_028318810.1 coordinate 1,448,060, forward strand.
CACTTCTGCTTGTCAATGGCAGTTCAGAGTAGAGAGAGGTCGCCCTTCACTCCTCCTCAGCTCTGGTCACATGGTAAAGCTGGGGGGAGGACTTCCCCTCAGTCTTCCACTCTTGAAGTCTTTTTTAATGCTTTTTTTTTTTTTTTTCTTTTTTTTCTTTTTTTTTTCAATTGTCTTCTTTGTTATTTTTCTGGAGGTATATTTTTTATTTTTATTTTTTTGTAAAGCTGCCCTTTATTTATTCCCCTTACTGCCGTAGCTGCCATAAAATTGTGGCAATCTGCCTTATTATAAATGTTAGGCAGGAATAAAGTAAGAGGCAGAAGTTCTGCATAGGGAAGTAAAGGGGTGAGCGAGTTCTCCAAGACAGGACAGTGGTGGGGCAGAGGCCACTCATGTCTACGTTTTTGGTTTCAAGGTGTTTGTGCTATAAAGCCTCAACATGCATAAGAGGTAGTTTAGTGGCTGACAAAGCCTTCTTCCTCCTCCTAAGTGTACAGCAGCCAGTTGTCTTTAGCTGCTGGTAACACACTCTCTTCCTCCTCCTCCTCCCTGCATCCTGCAATAGCCCAGCAAACCTGCAATGAGGAGTTGGTGGAATTATTTAATCCGTCAAATTGGTGCCACCAATTGGAGAGGAGGAAATTTCTGAGGGAGATGCACAAGCAGGGGTGGACTGACCATTTGGAAACTCGGGCACTGCCCGAGGGCCCGTGGTCAGTAAGGGGCCCCATGAGATGCCCCTGGTACCTTTCATAGGCTTTTTTGGATGTGGTTTGACTGTGGGCGAGGACAAAGGGGCCCCATGATCCCCTATTGCCCGGGGGCCCCATGAGTTGTCAGTCCGCCCCTGGGCACAAGAGCAAGAAAGGATTATGTCCAGGGGTGGGGGTCACTTGCAGAGGAATGGCGGCAGCTGCTGCCCTAAATTGTCTAGTGGATTTTCTCACAGGTATAGGCAGGGCCGGGACAATGGGTGTGCAGAAGGGGTGACTGTGCTGGCCGATAATGATCACACCGCACCGTATAATGACACCGAGTATATATACACCGATAATGATCACACCGCTCCGTATAATGACACCGAGTATATATACACCGATAATGATCACACTGCACCGTATAATGACACCGAGTATATATACACCGATAATGATCACACCGCACTGTATAATGACACCGAGTATATATACACCGATAATGATCACACCGCTCCGTATAATGACACCGAGTACATATACGCCGATAATGATCACACCGCTCCGTATAATGACACCGAGTATATATACACCGATAATGATCACACCGCTCCGTATAATGACACCGAGTACATATACGCCGATAATGATCACATTGCACCGTATAATGACACCGAGTATATATACACCGATAATGATCACACCGCTCCGTATAATGACACCGAGTATATATACACCGATAATGATCACACCGCTCCGTATAATGACACCGAGTATATATACACCGATAATGATCACACCGCACCGTATAATGACACAGAGTATATATACATCGATAATGATCACACCGCGCCGTATAATGACACCGAGTATATATACACCGATAATGATCACACCGCGCCGTATAATGACACCGAGTATATATACACCGATAATGATCACACCGCACCGTATAATGACACCGAGTATATATACACCGATAATGATCACACCGTATAATAACACCAAGTATATATACACCGATAATGATCACACTTTACCATATAATGATACAATCTATACAATGATAAAAATCATACTACACTGTATAATGATAGTGAATTCCCTTATTTAGGAGTTAAGCGATGTGCTTCTTGTAAGACGCAGAAGACTCCTCTGTGGCGGGATGCAGAGGATGGGACCCCGTTATGTAACGCCTGTGGGATCAGGTAATAAGTGCTTCAGATCAAATTTATGAGTGAAAATAAAATATTAAAACACACAATCTTCAGTTTTTATGCATTATACAAATGTACGCTGTTCTTCTGTTGGAAATGTTACAGTACAATGAACATGCTGGAATTTTTTCAGGATAATCTGGCTATGAAGTTTATATTGAACTAAAGGAGGACTCCATTATAAACTAAAGGAAAACCTTTCTATGGTTTCATATGGCAGAACTAATATAATCTCTAGATATAATGTAACAATGTTGTCATCAAATATAAAGCTGATGGACTCTGGAGAGTGAATAGATGTACAAATAAACAAATCTTCATACTAAGTGTAGGTTTATTTGGAGTAAATTCATAAAGGGTGTCATAAACACCCTTTAGAAATCTGTGTGGGTGCAGCACTGAAAGTGCCAGTGCTTGCGCCCAATTCATGTAATTCTGTGCCTGCACTGAAGTGCAATGCATTTCCTTCCTTCCCTGCCACTGCGCCCACCACACTGACAGGTGCATGGATGAGCAGTTTTGTACTAGGGGTAGGTGGAGCCTGATGGGTAACTGAGAGACTAGTTCCCCATTAGGTCCACTATACTTTTGATTTACAATGTACAGCAGTGCCCTTTCTTTTCTCTGGAGGATAGTTCTCCTCCAATTTGAGACTGTTTCTATGCAAATCAAGGGAAGAGACCAATCTCTTAGCCTCCGTTCACACTATGAACTGCATATGAATTGCACAGAAACTGCACCACCTTCCTGTTCAATTCACATGCGATTCAGTGCGGTGCAATTTGAGCTGATTCATTTTGAATGGGCTCAGATTGCACCACGTAGCACCAAACGCGTGCATGCAGCAATTTTGGAACTACAACGCAACCAGATTGCATGGTCATTTTGTACCGTACGTTCTGTTGCAGGCAAATGCACTGTATTTGCAACCTGCATTTGGGTTGTTAGGATTGCATGCACACCCACTGCAGATCACAAGAGCAGTGCAATTGCAATGCATAGCAGGAAACTTGCATAGATTCAGTGTCCTCATCAACATGTTGAGGGCATATGGTCTGGTATGGGTCAGTAGGGATGGGACGCATGCTCGTCTCCCCCCTGCCCTTTTCTGGCCAGTCAGGCTGCATGCTTGGATTAAGAGTCTGGTATGAATTTTTAGGGGGACCTTGTGGTTTTTTTTGCACAGAATCCTCCTTAAGCCCTGATGCGGTGCGGAATTCACAGCGTTTTCAGTGCGAATTCCGTACCGCATCAGAATCGTACCCTATTCATGTGAACTGCTGTGGGTGTGTATGTTAACAACACCCCGGAAGTAGTCCGCAAAACGCGGTGCGATGTGCAGAATCGGATTGCATAGGTAGGAATACCCATCTGATCTGATTCTAGTTTGGACCCAAAAAAGGGTCCTGCGCGTTTTTGATGCAGGTGCAGTGCGAATAGAGCCATACAAAATGTATGGCTCCAAGCGCACCACACACAAATCACATGTGATTTACACAGGAATGCAGTGCGGTTCCTGTGTGAATCACATGCAATATACCGCACATATGTGAACCCAGGCTGAAGGGTTTTCAAGGGATTTCAGCATTTTGGGGGGTACTGTTCCCACATTGTTTTTCATTCTTGCTGTAGGATGTGCTACAGCAAAAGTGACCTTTTAAAAAGAAAAAAAATGATACAGTTTACATTGTCAGCAAAATAAAAACTCCTTTGCCTACTAGCCTAGACAATTGGTATTTTTAATTTGACAGATTCAGCTCCCATTGATTTCAATGGGGTTCGAGTTCAGTATCTGAACTTTTTTTAAGTTAATTTAACCCTGCTTGAACTGAACCCAGGGCAGTTCTGCTCATCCCTACCTGTGTTGTGTTCTGGGCACACAAAGACCAATTTTCCTAAAACCCACCCTCAAGTTTATGCCTCCCATACCCCATTGCTGTATTTTATGCTGTTTAAAAAAAAAATACTTTCTCTGTAGCACACGTTAAAAATACTATTCCAGATTCTTTGAGGCTGGTCATGTGACATGCTGGGTCATTTTCCTGTTCAGATTCTCATCTGCATGAAGCAGACCTTCATATTATAGGCCACAGGGCTGACATGAAGACATCAGCAATGCTGTTTGCATCATTGTGTTAGTATAGGGCAGTGGTCTCCAAGCTTCAAATACGGTCCTTTGCCTGCCTCTATCTTGCCCTCGGGGTACTATTCCTCCCATTGACACCAACATCAAGGCACTATTTTGTTCCACTGGCACCAACTATGGGGGATTTTTCCTTCCACTGACACCTATGATGGGACACAATTCCTCCCACTGATAGAAACAATTAGATACTATTCCTCCAACTAATTCCAAGGATGGGGCACTATTCCTCCAACAAAAACCAAGGATGGGGCACTATTCCTTCTTCTGATACCAGTAATGGGGTAATATTCCTCGCACTGACATCAATGATGGAGCACTATTCCTCCCACTGACACCAATGATGGGGCACTATTCCTCCCACTGACACCAATGATGGGGCACTATTCCTCCCACTGACACCAATGATGGGACACTATTCCTCCCACTGACACCAATGATGGGGCACTATTCCTCCCACTGACACAAATGATGGGGCACTATTCCTCCCACTGACACAAATGATGGGGCACTATTCCTCCCACTGACACCAATGATAGGGTACTATTCCTCCCACTGACACAAATGATGGGGCACTATTCCTCCCACTGATGGGACCAGAGGCGTCCCTAGGGTTGGTGTCACCCGGTGTGGTAACACATGGTGTCACCCCTCCAGAGAGGAAGGAGCGGTGCCGGTGTAGCAGTAAAATGAGTATCCCTTGAAGATATGTATCCCCTGAAGCAACTGCACATGTGCCGGTTTCAGACCAATGAAGCCGATCTCCGACTTTAGCACAGAGCCAGCGATTGGCTTTTTCGTCCTGAAAGTGGCATATGCGCAGTTGCTTCAGGGGATACTCATTTTACCGCTACACTGGGGTGGGGGCAGCTGTCATTGTGCCGGCATCCTGCTCCTGAACCCCCTGTGATGGTGTCACCCGGTGCGGCCAGCACCCCCCTAGGGATGCCACTGGATGGTACACTGTTCTTCCAACTAATACCAATGATTGGACACTATCCCTTCCATTCCCCACCTTCCACTGACTACAAGCACTGTAATTTTTTTTACTTTTACTGACGCTGAGACATTTTCTACTCCCATTGGCCACTCTGGCCCTCCTACAGTCTGAAGGACAGTAAACCAGCCCTTTTGTTTAGAAAGTTTGGCAACCTTTGGTATAGGGAGCTGTGATAGTGTAACTTTGGAATCATTGGAGAAGATCTTTATAATCCACTGGTTTTTGCCACTAAAAATGATGCACATTCTTTCTACTCAATGCGCTAGAAGTATCTCAATTTTAAAGTGGTTCTTAAGTCAAAATGTTTTTTATCTTCATTCATTCTCTGCATTAAGATAATAAAGGCCCCAATGTTCCATCTTCCCCCCGCCCTTCTTTGTCCCTAAACACTTACCTGACTCTTGTCACAGCTTCAAAGTTGTCTTGGCTTCAGCAATGCTCCTCATACATCCTGGTCTCACAGTAGACTCCAAGGGCAGTGGGAGCCATAGGAGGGAGCAGGAACATAGCTTACTGGTGCTGTGTGTGTCTATGTGGATGAAAACCGCTTGGCGTGGGAGCACGCCTATAGCCCCATAGCACTCGGCTTGCTAAGGAAGCACCCAAAGGAGGGAGAAGTGGACAGTGCCCGTGGGGGACATCCAGATGAGGATGGTAATGGATATCATGAATATTATTCCACAGAGCAGGTAAGTACTGTATAACTACTTTTTTATAACAAAAAAAGTAGCCTTTACTAACACTTTAATTTTGGGAGTTGTTTATTTTATTTTTTTGTACCAGGGATGGGTTCTTGGCTGATCCCATCCACTTCTCCCTAACTTATTTGTTGCTTTGTGTTCTTTCCTTGTGAAAGCTTCTACAGAGCTCTCTGTACAGAGAACATTTCGCAGGCAACTCCCCTGCTACCCACTCACTGTTTCCACACAGAGCTGGATGTTATCCCACATTCCTCGCAGTGCCCGGGAATTCCCACTCAGCACACGTAACAAACTTTTTCCAGTCTCTTTCAAATTAAATTTTGGACTCCAAAACAACTCCAAAACAAACAGAATTTGAAAGCACGCCGTGATTCTCGGTATAGTTTGTGCATTACTGGCTTCCCTGTGAAAGAAGACTTTCGCAGAAAAGGAGTCATTTTGATTTGATGGATTGGTCAATCTTCAGGTAAAAGTATTCCTAAAAAGTCACTCTCATTAAAATAGCCCTCTTCAGTGAGTGGGATGGTGAGTCATGTTAGTAGTTGGTATATAAAACCGAATGCCACAGTTTGCTACAATTGCAGGTTGGAAAACCCTGCTATTTATTAAAAGAAATATTTTTCCTGCTGTTGTAAAATATTTTTAGCTTTTGTTAAAAAGGTCATTAAAATAAATCAGTTTAAAAAGCTTTAATTGAGATATGGTGGTTGGGACCTCAACACAAACTCGTCATGATATAAAAATATGCATAATGTAAATAATTTGTAACCTATAAAAGCCTAAGTTTACTCAAATAAAAAAATCAGCACAAGGGACTTTACTTAATATCTGTGTAATATGTCTCTTGTGTTGCTGGCTCCTGCTTTAGTTTAAATATTCCTCCTTCAATCCCTTTTTACCCTCACCATCATCAACTTCTGGTGTGGCAGGGGTTAATAGAGCTGAGGGTTCTTTCATCTGGACTCCTCAAGAATAACTACTTTGCCCACCCTTTGCAGCTATAACAGCTTCAACTCTTCTGGGAAGGCTGTCCACAAGGTTTAGGAGAGTGTCTATGGGAATGTTTGACCATTCTTCCAGGAGCACATTTGTGAGGTCAGGCACTGAGAGGAGGCCTGGCTCACACCCTCCATTCTAATTCATCCCAAAGGTGTTCTATCAGGTTGAGGTCAGGACTCTGTGCAGGCCAGTCAAGTTCCTCAACCCCAAACTGGCTCATCCATGTCTTTATGGATCTTGCTTTGTGCACTGGTGCTCAGTCATGTTGGAACAGGAAGGGGCCATCCCCAAAATGTCCCCACAAAGTTGGGAGCATGAAATTGTCCAAAATGTCTTGGTATAATGACACCTTCACTGGAACTAAGGGGCCAAGCCCAACCCCTCAAAAACAACCCCGCACCATAATCCGCCCTCCACCAAACTTTACACTTGGCACAATGCCGTCAGACAAGTACCATTCTCCTGGCAACCGCCAAACACTGGAGAGACTGTGGCGCAAAACCAGGTCCCCTCATGCATTCTCTCTCTACAAATCTGCCTTCCTCACTTACACCTCCTCCCTCCACGCCGCGAAGCAGGCCTACTTTGTTAACCTAATCAACACCCTCTCCTCCTGCCCTCGCCGACTCTTCTCCACCTTCAACTCCCTGCTCTCTCCCCCCCCCTCCTCCACTTAGTACCTCACTCACCGCCCACGAGATTGCCACCCATTTCCGTAACAAGATTGACACTATCCGTAAGGACATTGTCAACTCGCAATCTACCTCCCCACCCCCGTCACCCCTTCTTCTCCCCCCTCCTCTGCCCTCACTACCGCACTGCCCTCCACCTCTCCCAAGGCCCCGCCCACTGTAACCCCCCCTGCACTGCACTCCCTCAGCCCTGTCACTACTGAGGAAATCGTCAAGGTCCTCTCAGAAGCCCGCCTCACTACCTGCCCCCTGGACCCTATCCCCTCTCAACTCCTCCGGTCACCCCCCTCTTCCCTCATCCGCTCCCTCACCCACATCTTCAATCTCTACTGGCGCATTCCCCTCCCCCCTAAAGCATGCACATAACACCCCCATCCTCAAAAAGCCCTCCCTGGATCCCGCGGACCCCAACAACCTCAGACCCATCTCCCTGCTGCCACTCACCTCCAAGCTCCTTGAGCGCATAGTCTACGATTGCCTAAGCGCCCACCTTATTGACAATAACCTCCTTGACCCATTACAGTCCGGCTTCCGTCCCCTACACTCCACTGAAACTGCCCTCCTCAAAATCACTAACGACCTACTAAACTACAAAGCCAAAGGCGACTACTCTGTCCTCCTTCTCCTGGACCTCTCTGCGGCCTTCGACACAGTCGACCACCCCCTCCTCCTTAATAAACTACTCTCCCTTGGCATCAGAGATACCCATGGCTTCAATTATCACCTCTATGCTGACGACACCTAAATCTACCTCTCCACCCCTCTCCTCACCCCCACTATCTCCGCCCGCATCACTCATCTCCTAAACGACATCTCAGACTGGATGTCGCTCCATTTCCTCAAGCTCAACCTCTCCAAAACCGAACTCCTCGTCTTTCCCCCTGCCCACACCCCCCCCCCCCAGCCTATCCATCACCACCACCAACACCACTATCATTCCCGCCCCGCAAGCCAAAGTCCTTGGCGTCATTCTTGACTCGAACCTCTCCTTCCTCCCTCATGTCAATTCACTTGCAAACACCTGCAGGCTCCACCTCCGCAATATTGCCAAGATACGTGCCTTCCTCACCCCAGACACCACCAAACTTCATGTACACTCCCTCATCATCTCACGCCTTGACTGCTGCAACTCTCTTCTCATTGGCCTACCCAAGTGCAGGCTCTCCTCGCTCCAGACCATCCTGAACTCAGCGGCCAGACTCATCCACCTCACCACCCGCTCCACCTCTGCCACCCCCCTCTGCCTCTCCCTCCACTGGCTCCCGATTGCCCAACGCATCAAATTTAAACTTCTAATCCTGACCTACAAAGCCATTCATAACACTGCCCCTGACTACCTCACCAACCTGATCCCCAAGTACCACCCTACCCGTACCCTTCGCTCCTCACAGGACCTCCTTCTATCCTGCTCCCTGGTCTCCTCCTCCCATGCACGACTGCAGGACTTCTCCAGGTCCTCCCCTATCCTCTGGAACTCACTGCCCCAATCCATCCGACTGTCGCCTTCCATCCCCACATTCAGGCGCTCCCTCAAAACCCATCTCTTCAGGGAAGCCTACCCCACCCTCACCTAACGGCCATCCTCTCTCATTCCTCCCACCACTTCATCCCCCTCAGCCACTTCATTCCCCTCAGCCACTTCCTATTGTTCCACTACCCCCTCCCACCTAGATTGTAAGCTTGAAAGAGTAGGGCCCTCTTACCCCTCGTACGCTGTCTGTTTTTGTTGTACTGTGCCATGTATTGTCCCCCCTATTGTACAGCGCTGAGCAAACCCTTTGGCGCTATATAAACTCGATGTAATAATAATAATAAACCCAGACATGTCCATTGGATTGCCAGACAGAGAAGTGTGATTCACCACTCCAGAGAACATTTCTCCACTGCTCTAGAGTCAAGTGGCGGTATGCTTTACACCACTGCATCCGATGGTTTGCACTTGGTGATGTAAAGCTTGGATGCAGCTGCTCAGCCATTGAAACCCATTCCATGAAGCTCTCTATGCACTGTTATTGAGCTAATCTGAAGGCCACATGAAGTTTGGAGATATTTAGCTATTGACTCTGCAGACAGTTGGTGACTTCTGCGCACTGCGCTCTTCAGCATGCTCTGACCCCGCTCTGTCATGTTACGTGGCCTACCACTTCATGTCTGAGTTGCTGCCAGTTCCTTCACTTTGTTATAATACCACTAACAGTTGACCGTGGAATATTTAGTAGCCAGGAAATGTCACGGATGGACTTGTTGCACAGGTGGCAACCTATCACAGTACCACGCTTGAATTCACTGAACTCCTGAGGGCGACCCATTCTTTCACAAATGTTTGTAGAAGCAGTCTGCATGCCTAGGTGATTGATTTTATATACTTGTGGCCATGGAGGTGATTGGAACCTGAATTTAATTATTTGGATAGGTGCCCCAATACTTTTGGCAATATAGTGTGTGTTGTTTTTGCGCCAAACATAACTTTTGGAATTATGGCCAAAAAGTTCAACCTTGGTTTTATCAGACCAGAACACATTTTCCCACATGCTTTTGGGAGACTTCAGATGTGTTTTTGCAAAATTTAGGCGGGCTTGGATATTTTTCTTCGTAAGAAAAGGCTTCCATCTTGCCACTCTACCCCATAGCCCAAACATATGAAGAATACGGGAGATTGTTGTCACATGGACCACACAGCCAATACTTTCCAGATACACCTTCAGCTCCTTTAATGTTGCAGTAGGCCTCTTTGCAGCCTCCCAGACAATTTTTCTTCTCGTATTTTCATCAATTTTGGAGGGACGTCCAGTTCTTGGTAATGTCACTGCTGCTGCATATTTTCATATTTTCTCCACTTGATGACTGTCTTCACGGTGTTCCATGCAATATCTAATGCCTGCGACATTCTTTTGTACCCTTCTCCTGACTGATACCTTTTAACAATGAGATCCCTCTGATGCTTTGGAAGCTCTCTGTGGACCATGGCTTTTGCTGTAGAATGTGACTAAGAAAATGACAGGAAAAACTTACTAGAACAGCTAAACTTTATTTGGGGTTAATCAGAGGCACTTTAAATGATGGCAGGTGTGTACCAACTCCTATTTAACATGAGTTTAAATGTGATTGCCTAATTCGGAACACAGCTACATCCCCAATTATAAGAGGGTGTGCACAATTATGCAACCACATTATTTTAGTTTTTTATGTTTACTCCCCCCCCCCCCCCAAAAAAGAAAAGATTTCAGTATATATATATATATATATCTCCTGTAGGAGCTGCTGGAATACTGTCCAGGTCCTCCCCAAACACTTTGCCCATAGCCAGGTACATAGGCTCATTCACCCGTTTCTCGAATAATCAGTCTAGGGGTTTTGTTTTTGTTGTTTTTATTTTTGAAGAGTGGGGATGAGGGAGATGAGTGGGGTACTCCAGATTAGGAACTATAAAAAGAAAAAGAGAGGAAGGCGCCTCTAAGTGCAGTATTGACAATTTATTTAGTAAACAATGGAAAATTTGCACTTACAAGATAAACGGTTAAAAAGACTCATGGTGTGGTAATTAGATCCAGGTGGGACATCCAGCTGTCCAGCAGCAAACTATGCCTATAGGATCAGGAAGTAGAGTCAAGGATGTGCCAGTGCATCAAAAATGAAGCTTGGACAGCAGAATCAGATGTACCAGATGAAGGGGGCGGTAATGCATTGCGGAGCATGCTCAATAGGCTCCTTCTTCAGACCTGAAGAAGGAGCCTATTGAGCAGCTTTGCTGTGTCTCCAGAGCATGGAGGAGATTCCTGGAGACAGGCCGTTACTCTAGGAGAGCTGGACAAGGCTGTAGAACAGTGGTTCTCAACCTTTCTAGCGCCGCGACCCCTTAATACAGTTCCTCATGTTGTGGTGACCCCCAACCATAAAATTATTTTCGTTGCTACTTCATAACTGTAATTTTGCAGTAGGAGGAATAGTGCCACGTCATTGGTGTCATTGGGAGGAATAGTGCCCCATCATTGGTATCAGTGGGAGGAATAGTGCCCCGTCATTGGTGTCAGTGGGAGGAATAGTGCCCCTTTCATTGGTGTCAGTGGGAGGAATAGTGCCCCGTCATTGGTGTCAGTGGGAGGAATAGTGCCCCGTCATTGGTGTCAGTGGGAGGAATAGTGCCCTGTCATTGGTGTCAGTGGGAGGAATAGTGCCCCGTCATTGGTGTCAGTGGGAGGAATAGTGCCCCGTCATTGGAATCAGTGGGAGGAATAGTGCCCCATCATTGGTGTCAGTGTGAGGAATAGTGTCCCATCATTGGTGTCAGTGGGAGGAATAGTGCCCCATCATTGGTATCAGTGGGAGGAATAGTGCCCCATCATTGGTATCAGTGGGAGGAATAGTGCCTCATCATTGGTATCAGTGGGAGGAATAGTGCCCCATCATTGGTGTCAGTGGGGGGGAATAGTGCCCCATCATTGGTATCAGTGGGAGGAATAGTGTCCCATCATTGGTATCAGTGGGAGGAATAGTGCCCGATCATTGGTGTCAGTGGGAGGAATAGTGCCCCATCATTGGTATCAGTGGGGGGGAATAGTGTCCCATCATTGGTGTCAGTGGGAGGAATAGTGCCCCGTCATTGGTGTCAGTGTGAGGAATAGTGCCTCGTCATCGGTGTCAGTGTGAGGAATAGTGCCCCGTCATCAGTATCAGTGGGAGGAATAGTGCTCCATCATCGGTGTCAGTGGGAGGAATAGTGCCCCATCATCGGTGTCAGTGGGAGGAATAGTGCCCCATCATCGGTGTCAGTGGGAGGAATAGTGCCTCATCATCGGTATCAGTGGGAGGAATAGTGTCCCATCATCGGTATCAGTGGGAGGAATAGTGCCCCATCATAGGTGTCAGTGGGAGGAGGAATAGTGCCCCATCATTGGTGTCACTGGGGGGAATAGTGCCCCATCATAGGTGTCAGTGGGAGGAATAGTGCCTCATCATTGGTATCAGTGGGAGGAATAGTGCCCCATCATTGGTATCAGTGGGAGGAATAGTGCCCCGTCATTGGTATCAGTGGGAGGAATAGTGCCCCGTCATTGGTATCAGTGGGAGGAATAGTGCCCCGTCATTGGTATCAGTGGGAGGAATAGTGCCCCGTCATTGGTATCTGTGGGAGGAATAGTGCCCCATCATCGGTGTCAGTGGGAGGAATAGTGCCTCATCATCGGTATCAGTGGGAGGAATAGTGCCCCATCATTGGTATCAGTGGGAGGAATAGTGCCCCATCATTGCTGTCAGTGGGAGGAATAGTGTCCCATCATTGGTGTCAGTGGGAGGAGGAATAGTGCCCCATCATTGGTGTCAGTGGGAGGAATAGTGCCCCATCATTGGTGTCAGTGGGAGGAGGAATAGTGCCCCGTCATTGGTGTCAGTGGGAGGAATAGTGCCCCGTCATTGGTATCAGTGGGAGGAGGAATAGTGCCCCGTCATTGGTATCAGTGGGAGGAATAGTGCCCCGTCATTGGTATCAGTGTGAGGAATAGTGCCCCGTCATCGGTATCAGTGGGAGGAATAGTGCTCCATCATCGGTGTCAGTGGGAGGAATAGTGCCCCATCATCGGTGTCAGTGGGAGGAATAGTGCCCCATCATCGGTGTCAGTGGGAGGAATAGTGCCTCATCATCGGTATCAGTGGGAGGAATAGTGTCCCATCATCGGTATCAGTGGGAGGAATAGTGCCCCATCATAGGTGTCAGTGGGAGGAGGAATAGTGCCCCATCATTGGTGTCAGTGGGGGGAATAGTGCCCCATCATAGGAGTCAGTGGGAGGAATAGTGCCTCATCATTGGTATCAGTGAGAGGAATAGTGCCCCATCATTGGTATCAGTGGGAGGAATAGTGCCCCATCATTGTTATCAGTGGGAGGAATAGTGCCCCGTCATTGGTGTCAGTGGGAGGAATAGTGCCCCGTCATTGGTATCAGTGGGAGGAGGAATAGTGCCCCGTCATTGGTATCAGTGGGAGGAATAGTGCCCCGTCATTGGTATCAGTGGGAGGAATAGTGCCCCATCATCGGTGTCAGTGGGAGGAATAGTGCCTCATCATCGGTATCAGTGGGAGGAATAGTGCCCCATCATTGCTGTCAGTGGGAGGAATAGTGCCCCATCATTGGTGTCAGTGGGGGGAGGAATAGTGCCCCATCATTGGTGTCAGTGGGGGGAGGAATAGTGCCCCATCCTTGGTGTCAGTGGGGGGAGGAATAGTGCCCCATCCTTGGTGTCAGTGGGGGGAGGAATAGTGCCCCATCCTTGGTGTCAGTGGGGGGAGGAATAGTGCCCCATCCTTGGTGTCAGTGGGGGGAGGAATAGTGCCCCATCCTTGGTGTCAGTGGGGGGAGGAATCGTGCCCCATCCTTGGTGTCAGTGGGGGAGGAATAGTGCCCCATCCTTGGTGTCAGTGGGGGAGGAATAGTGCCTCATCATCGGTATCAGTGGGAGGAATAGTGCCCCATCATTGCTGTCAGTGGGAGGAATAGTGCCCCATCATTGGTGTCAGTGGGAGGAGGAATAGTGCCCCATCATTGGTGTCAGTGGGGGGAGGAATAGTGCCCCATCCTTGGTGTCAGTGGGGGGAGGAATAGTGCCCCATCCTTGGTGTCAGTGGGGGGAGGAATATTGCCCCATCCTTGGTGTCAGTGGGGGGAGGAATAGTGCCCCATCCTTGGTGTCAGTGGGGGGAGGAATAGTGCCCCATCCTTGGTGTCAGTGGGGGGAGGAATCGTGCCCCATCCTTGGTGTCAGTGGGGGAGGAATAGTGCCCCATCCTTGGTGTCAGTGGGGGAGGAATAGTGCCCCATCGTTGGTGTCATTTGGGGGAGGAATAGTGCCCCATCGTTGGTGTCATTTGCGGGAGGAATAGTGCCCCATCGTTGGTGTCAGTGGGAGGAATAGTGTCCCATTGTTGGTGTCAGTGGGAGGAATAGTGCCCCATCATTGGTATTAGTGACACCAATGATGGGGCACTATTCCCACTGACACCAATGATACTTACCTTGCAGACCCCTGCTCCAGCCTGGGCTCGCTCGCTCCCTCCCTCTCCCATGGTACCGACACTTACCTGTCAGATGTCTTCCTTCTCCGGCCGCTCTCCTCCTCTTCACTCGCTCGATCTTCGCGGTGCCGCTCGGCTCCTCCTCTCCAAGCTCCACCTCCTTGCCGGTGATTGGCCGCCTGTGTGCCTCTCCTGAGCTACAGTGCCGGCGGCCAATCACAGGCGAGGATTGATCTCGAGGTGTGTCCAGATGACAGGGGCGGCATGTCATCCCGCCCACACCTGGAGACGGCGGCGGCGGCGGCGAGGAGCGGTGTCTCGGTTCCTAAGACCATCGGAAATATGTGTTTTCCGATGGTCTTAGGCGACCCCTGTGGAAGCGTCGTTCGACCCCCAAAGGGGTCGCGACCCCCAGGTTGAGAACCGCTGCTGTAGAAGGTCCTTAACCCATCAGCAGGACTGGTATCTGCTCCTTTGTGCAAGAAGGAACAGGATGAGCACTGCCAGAGCCCTACAAAATTACCTCTAGCAAGCCGCTGGTGTGAATGTCTCTGAACAAACAATCAGAAACAAACTTCATGAGGGTGGCCTGAGGGCCCGACAACCTCTATTGGGCCCTGTGCTCACTGCCCAGCACCATAGAACTTGATTGGCATTTGCCATTGAACACCAGAATCGGCAGGTCCGCCAGTGGTTCCCTGTGCTTTTCACAGATGAGAGCAGGTTCACCCTGAGCACATGACAGACGTGAAAGGGTCTGGAGAAGCCGAGAAGAATGCTATGTTGCCTGTAACATTGTTCAGCATGACCGTTTTGGTGGTGGGTCAGTGATGGTCTGGGGAGGCATATCCATGGAGGGATGTACAGATCTCTACAGGCTAGACAATGGCACCCTGACTGCCATTAGGTATCCAGATGAAATCCTTGGACCCATTGTCAGACCCTACACTGGTGCAGTGGGTCCCGGGTTTCTCCTGGTGCACAACACTGCCTGGCCTCATTTGGGGAGAGTATGCAGGCAGTTCCTGGAGGATGAAGGAATTGATACCATTGAATGGCCCCCACGCTTGCCTGACCTAAATACAATAGAACACCTCTGGAATATCGTGTTTCGGTTCATCCAAAGCCACCAGGTTGCACCGCAGACTATCCAGGAGCTCAGTGATGCCCTTGTCCAGATCTAAAAGGAAATACCTCAGGACACCATCAGTCATCTCAATAGGAGCATACCCCAACGTAAAGCATGCATACAAGCACATGCGGGCCATGCAAACTACAGAGTACCTTTTTGAGTTGCTGCAATGAAACTTTGGCAAAATGGACTAGCCTGCTGCATCATTTTTTCACTTTGATTTTTGGGGTGTCTTTTAAATTCAGTCCTATGTAGGATGATTTCCATCAAACAATGGGGCATCCTTACGTTCCTAATACCTTACCCCGTCCATATCAGTATAGATATCCATCATATTTTTCCCCTTTGAGATGCAATGTTTTCAAAGCATTCCTTTAATTTTTCTGAGCAATTACTGCAGATCTCAATCTCAGGCTGGTGAAGTGTGAGTTCCATGAAGACTGAGATTGAGCTCTGCAGTCACATTTGCAGCAGTTGTTTTCTTATTCTGGTCAAAGTCCTGTGCAATGTTCTTTTGTCTCTTTCAGTCAGTTGACTATGTTGACCACACTTATGCTTATCAGACAGTGTTTTCATGGAAGCTTTATATACCGTCATAACCTTTTGATACTGTATCTCGTGACACAGCATATAAATTGGCAACTACAGTCACAGAGGCACCAGCTAAGCGGGAACCAAAAATCTGCCCTCTTTGAAGCTCAGTGAGCTCTGACATGACTCTGGATTATTAGCAGCATACGCACTGAATGACGAAAGTGAGGCTTCCCACCTATTAGCTAGGTGTCTCATCACGCAGCGGAAGCAAAAGAATGTTACAACACTTCCGCTTTCAATGCAAAACATGGCATCACTTTCACATCTGCAAATCATGTAGTGTTTCCATTTTTTAGTCTAGAGCAGCAATGGGCAAACTACGGCCCGCGGGCGGTATACGGCCCGGCGGACCTTTTAATCCGGCCCGCGGAGCGTGGCAAACATTGCCTGTCAGGATGTGTGTAGGCGGGGCAGCGTGAGGAGCGGGGCAGTGTGAGGCGAGGCAGCAGGGGAGCTGGCTCCTCTCACAGTCCGCCCTGAAGACCGGAACGGCGCGGGAACACAGCGAGAGGAACGCGCGGAGCAAAGGTAAGTGAATTGACACAATATGGGGAATGAATTACTATAGGGGGGATGAATTACTATATGGGGGATGAATTACTATGGGGGATGAATTACTATGGGGGATTAATTACTATGGGGGATGAATTACTATGGGGGATGAATTACTATATGGGGGATGAATTACTATATGGGGGATGAATTACTATGGGGGATGAATTACTATATGGAGGATGAATTACTATAGGGGGGGTGAATTACTATATGGGGGATGAATTACTATGGGGGATGAATTACTATATGGGGGATGAATTACTATATGGGGGATGAATTACTATGGGGGATGAATTACTATATGGGGGATGAATTACTATATGGGGGATGAATTACTATATGGGGGATGAATTACTATAGGGGATGAATTACTATGCTTACTATGGGGGAATATTACTATACTTACTATGGATGACACATACACATCATTCATCTACTCTTGGTCCGGCCCCCAGGTCCAGTATATGAACCCATTGCGGCCCTCAAGTCAAAAAGTTTGCCCACCCCTGGTCTAGAGTGTGCGTGTGCTCAATGGGCTGCCTGTTCCTTTTCTCTCTATTCTATACTCTTGTGCTTTTATGTAAGCCATTACTATAACCAATGGTGGAGCCCATATTGTGAGCTCTTGGATGGAGGAACTGTGGCTGGAAGGCTGGAATAGGATTGCCTTGCATCTGGATCTATACCGTCTTCTGGTTCCACAAAGTTGGAGATAAAGGTGTTTAAGAAAGATCCTGTCTGCATCATCACAGATTCTGGTGAAATGGTTTGTAGTACAGGAATAGCGTCCTTCCCCACTGACTTGAAACAGGTGGGGCTGGATCAAATCCAAGAGATGTATTCAGTCTCCTGAGGTGAAGATACGGTATTTTACCTTTCAAATTAGGCTTAATAAAAGGAGTGTCTGCACTGGCCTGGCTGTGGAAATAAGAGATCCATGAAATAGAACTGAATGCCAGAGGTTTAGATAATGCTTGATGAAATAAAAGTCCAGATTCTCAAATACTTTTTTCAGAATGAAAAACCATATTTAACTCAATTTTTTTTTTTTTTAATATTTGGCGCTGTCACAGTGAGGTCAAGATAAGGCAGTTTCTGACCATATCTATTTTTGTGTTCGTCCTTCCCAATTGAAGCTTTGTCTTTTATAACGGTTACATGTGATTCTTCTGTGCTAAAGATTAGAACTGTCACAGAATACATTTTGTTCTTCTTTGACCAACAAACTGATAGCTGTAACAGCCTTTGACAAACTAGTCTGCTACACACACAGCCATGCAAGAAGAGAAAAATAACACAAGGCTAATTTATGAAGGGCTGAATAGTCATTTTGCTGAATGTTCGATCTTTCCCTACTATTCACCAACTAGGTAGCATTACCACTCTTCAGTAGGTAAACCAGATTCTGATATATTGAGAGCACAGCCACTGTTAGAATTTTGTACTGATCAATTGAGTACTGTCCGTGATACTTCTTTTTTTATTTGCACTAACATACAGTTTTGAGGACAAGCTTTCGGGGAATGTCCCCTTCTTCAGGTCTAAGCAGTACTACTCACAAAGTTAGCAGAATGTTAGAAGAGATGAAAAAAAAAAAAAAAAGGAGGCTAGAGATAAGATGCAGTCAAAGCGAGGGGGGGGATACTACACTCACACAGAGGGAGTCAAGCTACAGCTAATAGTCATAAAAATGTCGGATAATGACTGAGAAATCCCATGTCCAAATTAAGGCCCTTATCTCTTGTGTCAAATAGAATTATCATTCTTAGTTCAAAAGTTTTTCTTTCCTGAATGGATTTGAAATTTTCTTTAAGTACTAAAACATTGAGGTCTCCCATTGTGTGGTCTGGTTGTGCGAAATGGTGTCCTTCAGGTGTGCAGAGGTCATCTTCTTTATGTTCCTTGATGGTATGTCTGTGCAAATTCATCCTTGTTTGCAACTTCTGTCCTGTTTCGCCAGCATAAGATCCTTTGCTGCATTTTCTGCACTGGATAAGATACACAACATTACTGGAGGTGCAGCTGTATGAGCCGGAGATATTGAAGATCCCTTTTGAGTGTCTGACACTTTTTGATGGATTGATTTGGTTGCACAGCTTGCATTGTTTCTTATTGCAGGGTTCGCTTCCAATGCTTTAGTACTTAAAGGAAATTTCAAATCTATTCAGGAAAGGAAAAACTTTTGAACTAAGAATGATAATTCTATTTGACAGAAGAGATAAGGGCCTTAATTTGGACATGGGATTCCTCAATCATTATCCGACATTTTTATGACTATTAGCTGTAGCTTGACTCCCTCTGTGTGAGTGTAGTATCCCCCCCCTCCCCCCTCACTTTGACTGCATCTTATCTCTAGCCTCCTCCTTTTTTTTTTTTTTTTTCGTTCATCTCTTCTAACATTCTGCTAACTTTGTGAATAGTACTGCTTAGACCTTGAAGAAGGGGACATTCCCCGAAAGCTTGTCCTCAAAATTGTATGTTAGTGCAAATAAAAAAAGTATCACGAATAGTACTCAATTGTTTCTGTCGCAAATGCACTAATACGGCTACAATCAACTCAAACACAATGTACTGATCAATTAAATTCCTGTTGCATAACAAAATATTTGCTTCTCTGCAACCGATGCTGCATCCAATGCCACCAAATAACTCTTTCAGCTGGATTCATGTATGGGTGCACTCAATGTCACCAAATAATTATTTTGGCTGAATTCAGGTATGGGTGCACACATTGTCATCAAATATTCCTTTTGGTTCAGGTATTGGAATACTTGAACTCCACTTTTTTAAATATGCCGCACCAAGTATTGTTTTAGAGTCCAGCCGAAAGTAAAATATAATGTCTGTGCAAATTCTTAGCAAGGAATTCCAGGTGTAGCAACTATCTGCTTCTGATTGTTTCAGTTTTGCTAGCACCAGTAGACTGGTACATATGGCATGACTGACTCTGTATGTATAGGGCTAGGACTAAACAATTTTTGCTATTTTAACAGAAATGTTTATTTGTCTTGCAAACCTTGTAAAAACATTATTCTAACTAAGACCAGGGGCGGACTGACCATTTGAAAACTTGGGCACTGTCCGAGGGCCCGGGGTCAGTAGGGGGCCCCATGAGATGCCCCTGGTACCTTTTTCATAGGTTTTTTTGAATTTGGGCAAGGACACAGGGGCCCCATGATCCCCTATTGCCCGGGGGCCCCATGAGTTGTCAGTCCGCCCCTGACTAAGACTCATGATTGTAAAGCTCTGGGCAATCTTTAACTCCTATCATGTTTTATAACGCCTACATACAGGTATAAGAAGTATGGCATGAGGTGTGGACAGTGTTGGAATATACCCAAGAAAGATGGCAAGTCATGCTCCAGATACTGTGGATGTGGAGGGGTGTTCAGAGCTCTAATATGAGAATCTGGAAACTGGTGATCTATGAATTCAGGTGACTGTTTCCCTTGTATATATAAGACAATGTTGAACTTTGTTTTCTTACCATCTGTATTATTTGCATACTGGGTACAGTGCTAGTATAGTCTATGCAGATGTGTCCAACCCTGAAGGAGTTTACAATCTAATCCTTCTACCACAGTAGGAAGCAGTGAAGCACACAAGTGGGTTTCATGCTTACAATTAGCTTACATAAATTGCTAGTACCCAGGGTCTCAGTTTTCATAAGGTACCTGTAAAACTGGAACATATTGCCAATGTTATTAATATTGTATTTTTTTTCCAGAAAAGGTAGCAACCTTAGCTGTATGATCTTTAGTGTTGGGCAGAAAAATCTTTTACGCTGCCTGCTCAGTGCTGAAGTAGATAGGCCTTAAAGTAATGGCAGTCAGGTAAAAACCTGGGGATGTACAGTACTTGGTAGAAAATCAATTACAACTTTCTGCTTTTGCCTTGGCACAAGCAAAATGGTGGTGGTGATAGTGGGAGATCATCAATACACTGGGGGGCTTCCTACACAAAAGGTTAATGCCTTGTAGTGGGGGGTCAGGTATAATAGGACTTTAGTTACTCTTAAAGCGGAGCTCCAGTCCCCATAATCAATTTTTTTTTCTAATTCCCTTGTGATTGTTATTACTTGTACATTTAAATTAGAATACTGTTAGAACAGTACTTGTGCTGGTTAGCTTAAAATCTTTAAAAAATGTACCGGATCTCAGACGTAGGCAGGTGGCCATTTAGGATGTGGGCATCTGAAGCCCACTTGTATCTTTTTCCAGGATTTGGTGCAGCTGGCTACCCAGCATGCACCTCCCGATCTCAAGCCTGCGCAGTAATGACACTGTGTGGCGCGTTTTGTTTAGTGCAGGTTGCCGTAGTAATGGCGGTGGCAGCAGAAGTACCCACCCTGTTGCTATGGCAACCTGTCAATAAAACTACATTACTAGGCTTTCCAAAGACTCCTGGAATAGATGACACCGATATCCCAGGAGTCAATGGGAATCGCCTAATGACGTCATCGCCTAGATGGCCGGGACAGGAAGTGCCGCCCGAAGAATTATAATAAAGGTATTTAGAAACAAACAAACAAAAAATTTCCATTGCGCACTGTACATTGGAGGGGCATTGGAAATATTGGAAGTTTTAAAAAAAGACTGGAACTCCACTTTAAGCATGAGAATGTTTGTTTATTTATTCTGTTATTGTCTTTCTATCACACACTGGGCCACATTTAAATGTTTTAAAGATCTGTCTCTGTTAATCTCAGGCACCAATCTGATTCAGACTTTCAGAAACTGTCAGTCTGGCACCTTATACTGGAATTTTTTCCAGACTTTGGACATTAAACTATTTACACATCTTTAACAAGCAAAGGAACTTTAAAACAAGCCATGCTTGACCTCACTAGATGCTTTAGCTGGTAACTCTCAAAGAACATCAAAGATCACAAGACACCAAAGTCAGGCTTTAGTTGGTTTTATAACAGTTTAGAAACACTCAGTGTTTGTTTATATTAGAGGGATTAGAAATCCTGTTCTCATAGAAAAAAAAAACAATCCAATTCTTGTGTTTTGATTTTTGAAAATTATTTTCTCAACAATGCTAATAGATACAGAGATGCCATAGAACAGGATTATCCAATTTACTGTGTGCTATATGTCTTCATCCCATGATCTGACATATACAAACAACAATAGTAGTAGCCATGGAATTTTTGAGGAGAATATAGATACAAGGGAAACACTGCATGTATAAGAACCATGGATTTTATTATATCATTCAAAAAAAACAAAAGAGACATTAAAATAAATCTAAATCTAACAAACTACTGCATGCCCCATTATTGATATTTGGGATCTGTAATATTTAAGCTGAGTATTGCTGAAAACAACAGACAGATTTATACAGGGAAAGATCATAGTTTGCTTCAACTTCCTTGTGGGATTGTCAATTGCTTGGAACAAGATATTTACATTATGATTTTTTTTTTCATGGCTTGTCTTTTGAAGGTTTTCACATATACATGTTCATGGTATAGCGCAGGGTTGCTGATAGATCATACGGGGCCCAGGCATCATCAGGTCAGCAAAGGACCTGGCAGAGTATGCCTGTGGACTTCTCACAGTCTACCAATTTCCTAACCCTGAGCCCCCCCTCTCTCCTCTCCTCGTTGTCTGCCTAAAAGATCTGTATAAATTAAAATTAAAATGCGATCTGGAACACCATCAGTGATCTATCTTCATCCCTATAACCTATATGGCCTCTGTGTCCTTGCCCACAGTCAAAGCACACCCAAAAAGCCTATAAAAAGGTACCGGGGCATTTCATGGGGCCCCCTTCTGACCCTGGGCCCTCGGGCAGTGCCCAAGTGCTCGAATGGTCAGTCCGCCCCTGGTCCTGGGACTTTGAATGAGGCACTACATCTAAACTCATGATAATAAAAGTAAATGATCACTATAAAGAGCTGATTAGGAGTAACAATAAGCTGATTTATATAGGATAAATATAATAAAATAACAATATACATTCATACAAATTCATACTATAGTTTTACATTTATGCTTCAAGTATTTGGTACATGATAATAAATACATATTATATCTAAAGACCCATTGCATCCAAGACCTCGATGCTTTTCATGGATCTCGCAACGGCACTGCCCCCCACCACACCCAAGGCCCTGCCTACCGTAACCCCCCCATCACTGCACTCCTTCAGCCCTACTACCACTGAGGAAGTCAGCAGAGTCTTCTCAGAAGCCCGCCTCACTACCTGCCCCCTGGACCCTATCCCCTCTCAACTCCTCCGGTCACCCCCCTCTTCCCTCATCCGCTCCCTTTCCCACATCTTTAATCTCTCCCTCTCTACTGGCGTCTTCCCCTCCCCCCTAAAACATGCGCACATCACCCCCATACTCAAAAAGCCCTCCCTGGACCCCACTGACCTCAACAACCTCAGACCAATTTCCCTGCTGCCACTCACTTCCAAGCTCCTTGAGCGCTTGGTCTTCGATCGCCTAAGCGCCCACCTGACTGACAGCAACCTCCTTGACCCACTACAGTCCGGCTTCCGTCCCCTACACTCCACCGAAACTGCCCTCCTCAAAATCACCAACGATCTACTAACCGCCAAAGCCAAAGGCGACTACTCTGTCCTCCTCCTCCTAGACCTCTCCGCGGCCTTTGACACAGTCGACCACCCCGTCCTCCTTAATAAACTACTCTCCCTTGGCATCAGAGACACTGCTCTCTCCTGGTTCTCGTCCTATCTATCCCAACGCTCCTTCAGCGTTTCCTACAACGGTGCCACCTCCTCCTCACTCCCCCTCTCTGTTGGGGTCCCCCAGGGCTCTGTCCTTGGACCCCTTCTCTTCTCCATCTACACCTCCTCCCTTGGCAAACTCATACACTCCCACGGCTTCAATTACCACCTCTATGCCGATGATACTCAAATCTACCTATCCACCCCTCACCTCACCCCCACATTCTCCGCCCGCATCACTCACCTCCTAAACGACATCTCTGACTGGATGTCGCTCCATTTCCTCAAACTCAACCTCTCCAAAACCGAGCTTCTCATCTTCCCCCCAGCCCGCGCCCCCCCCCCATCCTTTCCATCACTACCAACAACACCACCATCAATCCCGCCCAGCAAGCCAAAGTCCTTGGCGTCATTCTGGACTCAAACCTTTCCTTTTAACCTCATATCAAATCTCTCACAAACACATGCAGGCTCCACCTCCGCAATATCGCCAAGATACGCTCCTTCCTTACCCCAGACACCACTAAACTACTCGTACACTCCCTGATTATCTCACGCCTGGACTACTGCAACTCCCTCCTCACCGGCCTACCCCAGTGCAGGCTCTCCCCGCTTCAGACCATCCTGAACTCAGCGGCCAGACTCATCCACCTCACCAGCCGCTCCACCTCTGCCACCCCCCTCTGCCTCTCCCTCCACTGGCTCCCCATTGCCCAACGCATTAAATTTAAATTGCTCACCCTGACCTATAAGGCCATTCACAACACTGCCCCTAACTACCTCACCGACCTGATTCCCAGGTACCACCCTACCCGTACCCTTCGCTCTTCACAGGACCTCCTTCTATCTTGCTCCCTGGTCTCCTCCTCCCACGCACGACTGCAAGACTTCTCCAGGTCCTCCCCCATCCTCTGGAACTCACTACCCCAATCCATCAGACTGTCACCTTCCCTCCTCACCTTCAGGCGCTCCCTGAAAACCCACCTCTTCAGGGAAGCCTACCCCACCCTCACCTAACAGCCGCTGCCCTTCCCTCCTCCTACCACTCCATCCCCCACAGCCGTTTCCTCCTGTGCCTCTACCCCCTCCCTCCTAGATTGTACGCTCGAAAGAGTAGGGCCCTCTAACCCCTCGTGTGCTGTTTGATGTTACTGTTCTGTTTCATGTATTGTCCCCCCTCTATTGTACAGCGCTGAGCAAACCCTTTGGCGCTATATAAACTCGATAAATAAATAAATAAATCTCTGTCCACTTCCTCAGGAGTAGTTGCATGGTACATAAAAAACAGCTCCCAGTAAATTCTAGCAGTACTAAGGCTGAAGATCCTAAAGAACCGTATGTCCCAGGAGCAGCAGCAGCCAAACCATGGGGACCCAATAGTGGGACAGAAGAAGAGTACCAGTAAAATGCATGTCTGTGTGTGATGATCCATTGTAGTACCAAAATACCAACTGTTTCATAATAGTGTTCCCTGATGGAATAGGTAACACAAAGTATAATGCAAAAAAATAAAAAAAGAGTATAATCCACCTGTCACTACCATGTAACCCAATGACCACCCGCAGGTGCCTCCCTGATCCATGCCAACGCTGCCTGTGGGAATAGGGCACTCTCGCTGCGCGAGCGTGCAATGCCAGACGGGATAGTGCCAGATGACAAAACTTCTTTTTTTTTTTTTTTTTTTTTTGTGGATCTCTGTCCAATGCCTCAGGAGTAGGTGCATGGTACATATCTATAAAAGTGAATTAATAATAATAGTATTAATATCAAATAATTAAATACATAGCACCTCAAATATGGCAGCCTTAATTACTTACAAATCAGCTTCCAGTAGATTCTAGCAGTACTAAGGCTGGAGATCCTAGAGAACATCTGCCCTGGCAGCAGTGGCAGCCAAACTGCAGGGACCCAAAAGTGGGGCAGAAGTACCTAAAAGATCTGGAATCCCTCCGGCCTGGCAGAGAGGGGGCATGTCTAGATCCAGAGAATCTGCTGTGAGTCGTGCAGAGGGTGCAATGAGCACACTATGGAAGGAGCAAGCATACCCCCTCTAGATGAAGCTTCACTTTAAATACCAAAGATGGGAAGAGCCAAAAAGTGGAAGGGGGTGCAGGAATATTGGAAGATGCAGGAGGTGCAGGGTAATGGCAGATGCAATGGTGCAAAGTAAGGTGTAATGGAGAATTTAGGGGGTGCAGAGAGCAGGGTAATGGTGGATGCAGAGTAGTGTCAGGGTTATGGTGTAATTCAGGTTCAGAGTATTGGGAGATGAATGTGGTACAGAGTGTTGGGAAGAGGGGGAATGCAGGGATATAGAGTAGGGTGTAATGGGGGGTGCAGAGTGGGGTGTAATGGGGGATGCAGGGGGGACAGAGCGGGCGGTAATTGGAGGTGCAGGGGGGGCAGAGTATGTAGTAGTGACACTTGGAAGAAGGACCACCAATGGGGGGTATGGGGGGGCCCTGTCAGTTAAGCTGGGCCCACCATTTCTAATGATGACCCTTACTATATGGCCAAGCTTACAGGAAAAGACTATTTACAACTTTCATAATAGGAAACAAAACCCAGCCATTCTTATACCATAAGACTAGAATTAAAGTTAAAATACATCCACATTGCATATTTTGCCTTAACTTTATTTACTTTTTCTTTCTAGGTATTGAAAAATGTTTCCAAGACCTACAAACCATAGGCAGTGTTCTTCTCAAGCTGATGTTTACAACTGTTTACAAAAATAGCATTCACAACATGTTTTTTTCAAAGCAATAAAGTTAATTTATATTGTTATATATTAAATGGTTGTTTGATTTTAAGACAATTTAGGAGAAAATAATTGAGGCTTGTACTTAAACTTGCACATCTATCTTATCTGTTAATGTGACACATGCATTTTACAATCTGACTGTCCATTGTTTGTAGTGTGAGGACTTGCCTGTCTGGATATAAGAGAATGGATTGTTTAAATTGGTCCTCACATTACATAGTTCAGTAAATACTGTATGAAAGAGTTGGTGCAGGGATTGCAAGATCACATTGTAAAGTGTGCAGCCAGCTACACATCAGGAAATGTTTATAGCTTCCACTTGCCTTGAAATGTAGCCTGACCAGGAGCGGACTGACCATTTGGAAACTCGGGCACTGCCCGAGGGCCCGTTGTCAGTAAGGGGCCCCATGAGATGCTCCTGGTACCTTTTTCATAGGCTTTTTTGAGTTTGTGCAAGGATACGGGCCCCATGATCCCCTATTGCCCAGGGGCCCCATGAGTTGTCAGTCCGCCCCTGAGCCTGACCCTTCCTGTCTGCTCAGACATGTAGTCTCACGTGTAGCAATGAAGAAGTGTTAATATGAACAATGTCATGTGACATATCAAAACCTAAAACAAAAATGTAATATATTGGAGCTTACCAGTGCTTGGATGTGGTGGCTGCATTTGTTTTCATTAGTAAGTACAGAAACATGCCTGTTGATCCTGACAGAAATCTTGTGTCCTTGTAACTTCCTGTGTACTGAACTGAGATCCCAAACAGTTGTCGTATTTGCTCTTCCGCTACAAAACTTGCCCATTCTTTATATTTAATCTAAGTTACAGCGGAGAACAATAGGTAAGACCAATTAGGTCAATATACATATACAGTCGACAAAGCTAGACGTATACAGTCAACACAGCCAGTTACAAACCAGCTGGGCAATGATATAGAATAACTTTTCTATTTCAATGGTTTTTATTAAATTTTTTAAACAGTATAAACAGAGGCAGTAAAACACGCCCACGCAGGAGCTATCAATTGCACAGATAAACAAAATGCCAAATAAAAAAAAAGGGGAAAAACAATGCTCTAATGCCAACAGGGCAAAAGGTACGCCCACGCAGGGGCTATCAAAGGCACATAAGTTACAAAACATTAATGTAACTGATTATAACAACTAAATGCAGCTGTCCTAGTCACACCAAAAACAGAGAGAGAGAGAAAAAGGAAAAGAAAGAAAAAAAAAAAAAAGGGGGGCAAAGAGCAGGGATTCAAGAGCGCCAACACCGAACGCCATTACATCCCCAGACTAGCCGGGGAGAGTGAGGGAAGGGCATATTGCAACCACGGCTCCCATATTTTCAAAAATTTACGTTGGGAGTCATTGCGGATACTCGACATCTGTTCGTTGAGCATCATAGTGGTCATACGATCCCGCACCCCCTGAAGAGGGACAAACGGACTCCTCCAGGCCTGAGCAATTGTTCTAGTGGCGGATAAAAACAGATAGGAAGCCAACTTCTGCTGGTGAGCCAAGAGGCCCGGTATGGGGCAATGAAGCAAAGCATACCGAACATCCCGGCGTATGGAGAGATGGAACAAAGTGAAAAGGAGGCCAAATACACGAGACCAAAAACGAAACAGTCTCGGGCATGACCACCAGATATGCAATACATCACCACGATGACCACAACCCCGAAAACATCGATCACTACAGGCAGGGTTGGCCCGGGCCAACCGAGCCGGAACCCAGTACCAACGAAACAAAACCTTATAGGCTGCCTCCAGTGTGGTCGTATTAAATGAGCATTTAGCTATGAGTGACCAGGCCTTATTCCAGTCCTCCGGATCCACAGCCACTCCCAGGTCGCGCTCCCACTGAACAACATATGAAAGAGAAGTATGCGATGAGCGTCTGTTCAGAGCTGCATAAAGAAGGGATATAAGGCCCGGACGCTGTTGGCAAAGCTGTTCAAAGGCAGATTTCTGGTACGGGAACGCAGAAGTACCCCGCAGCGAGAGCAGCCAGTGTCGCAATTGAAGATATCGAAAAAATTCCGCTGGGGGGATATTCCGGGATTCCCGAAGAGAGTCCCAGGTGGGAAAGGACCGAAAAATCAAAAAGTGTCGCACCTGCGAAAAACCATTAGTCACCCACCAAGAAAACGCCCCTGGGTGATCCAAACCCGGTGGGAAAAGAGGGTTGTTAATAATAGGTAGCAAAGGCAGAAAAGGTGACATCAGACCACCAGAATAACGTACCGAGTCCCAAACTTGTAGGCCATGAAGTAACATCGGACTCAGTGCCATAGGACGCAGGGCAGGGGGAAGCCATAGAAGCGTCGACAGTGCGATAGGGGCACAATTAGGTAGTTCCAACAGGACCCAGAGGGGGACGTCGGAAGAGGCGTGCAACATAGACAGCGGGGCAATCTGGCTCGCTTGATAATACTTAGTCACATTAGGCACCCCAAGACCACCCTGAAGTCTATGGGCAAAAAGCGTACTTTTGGATACTCTGGGGTGCTTATCGGCCCAGATAAAACGCATTAACTTCGCCTGAAGCAACCTAAGAAAATGAGGGGGAATCCGCGCCGGGAGTGTGCGAAAATAATACAACAATTTCGGCAAGATGGTCATTTTCACCGAATTAACCCGTCCTATCCAAGACAGGTGCGGAAATTGCCAAGAATGCATAAGAGAGGATAGAGAGCTAAGCAATGGATAATAATTTGCAGCAAACAAGGAGTCATAAGTGGGGGTCAAGCGAACGCCTAAGTATTCAAGAGAAGAGGAAGCCCATTTGTAAGGGAAGTGGGATTGTAGGCGCGAAACCAAATCCGAAGCCAAAGTAATATTGAGGGCTATAGTCTTATCCAAGTTGATACGGAGACCCGAAATCAAGGAGAAGCGCTCAAGAACCTGTTGCAAATTAGGAAGCGTCGTCAGGGGGTTAGTAAGAGTCAGGAGGGCATCATCCGCAAAAAGATTCAGTTTGAATTCCTGTCCCGCGTAAGGAACCCCCGATACATTGCAATCGGTCCGAAGCGCTAAAGCCAGCGGCTCAAGCACCAGGACAAAGAGCGCTGGGGACAGGGGACAACCCTGTCTTGTCCCTCGCCCAATAGGAAAGGGATCTGAAAAATACCCAGCGTATTTGACGGAGGCCGAAGGAGAAGAATACAAGGCCTGGATCCAAGAAAGAATAGAATCCCCCAAAACCCCAACGAGACAGCACAAACCGCAGATATTCCCAGGATAGAGAATCAAAAGCTTTATAGATGTCTAAAGACAGTAAGAATCCTGGGATTTTCCGTTGTTGCAGAAAATGTATAAGATGGACCACCTTATGGACGTTATCACCCGCCTGCCTCCCGGGGACGAACCCCACCTGGTCCCTGTGGACCAGGCTACGCAAATATTTATTGATGCGAAAACTAAGGATCTTGCCCAGTATCTTCAGGTCTTCATTAAGAAGAGAAATAGGCCGGAAGGCTTGCGGTTCCTGTACATCATCAGTCGTCTTAGGAATCATGGCGATATGCGCTCTAAGCGCATCTGGAGAGGGCGAGGAGCCCTGTCGTAACGCATTAAAATACTCAGCCAAAAAGGGCGCCAACAAGGCTGAGAATTTCTTATAATAAAGACCGGAAAAGCCGTCGGGACCTGGGGCCGCGGTGGACCGTAAAGATTTGATAGCTTGGAGCACTTCTGGTACAGTGACACCGGCGTTGAGTGCCACCTGTGCCGCCTCGGATAACCCAGGAAGTCGGAGATCTTGAAAGAATGCCTCTGCCTGAGCCACGGGGAAGGGATCTGGTTTAGCGTAGAGGCGTGAAAGGAAGTCTGAGAAACGGGAAACAATCTGCTGGGGATTAGAAGTACAGCCACCTGTAGGAAGTCGCAGTCGAAACGGTTTATGGGGTTTCCCCACAGAATTTAGTTTCCTGGCCAGCATCGGGCCCGGCTTATTAGCACAGGAATAAAATTTGTGTTTGGTCCAGCGCAGGGCCCGTTCTGCCTCCGAAGAGGCAAGTAAGTCCAACTCTGCCGCCAGAGCGTCCCGAGCGCGTTTATGGGCCGCGGATGGAGATGACTTCCAACGCGCATCCGCAGAGGCCAGGAGAGAATGAAGCTCCAAAAGTCGGCGCTTCCGGACCGCCGCCAGCTGTATAACATGACCCCGCACCGTGGCCTTATGCGCCTCCCATAGGGGCACTGCAGAGGAGACTGATCCCGCGTTTTCCGTAAAGTATGTTCGTAAAAAAAATTCTATTTGTTGGCAGGTAGCCTGAGTGGTCAATAAAGAATCATTGATGCGCCAATGAAAAGGGCGCCGTTCTGACCCAGAGAGGGCAAGGAGAAGTACCAAGGGATCGTGATCCGACCAAGGCGAGGAGGGAATAGTTATCCGCCTGACCAAGGGAAGCTGCTGAACCTGCATAAATATATGATCAATTCTACAAAAACTATCATGAGGACTGGAATAGAATGTAAAGTCCCGTTCCGTTGGGTGAAGCTCCCTCCAGACGTCCGCCAGCCCCGCTGTCCGCAGGAGAGAGCGCATACGTTCCTCCAGCGCCAAGTCATGAGAAGGGGCCGCCCCCCGTGCGCAGCGCCTATCCATTGCGGAATCCAAAGTAACATTCGAATCCCCCAAAACAACAAGGAGACCCTTAGAGTGTCGGGAAACAATGGTGCAAAGATGTGAAAAGAATTTATCCTGAAAACGATTAGGCGCGTAGTAAGAGACAAAAGTAACCTCCTGGTCCCAGAGGGTGCCTTGCAGAAGCAGATACCTGCCCGTGGGGTCCGCTATATTCCTAGCACAGACAAAGGGGAGATTGCGTTTAAAAGCGATCAGGACACCCCGACGCTTCTCAGGAGCCGAGGCCGTGTAAAAGGTGGGATAGTGAGGTGAAAGATAACGTGGGGCGGAGGACTGAGAAAACCTGGTCTCTTGTAAACATACCACGTCAATTTGTTGCGATTTGAGGTGATGAAAAACTTTAGCCCGCTTCTGAGGCGAATTGAAGCCTTGAACATTTTGCGAATGAATTTTCAAAAGGGGCGAGGCCATGGCGGCATCAGAGCAACACGCTCAGCAGAACAAACCATAAAGCAGCTAGCAATTTCCGCTCCCAATGGCGATCGGACCGTGGCATCCCGGAACCCTGCAGAAAACAAAAACAAAAAAAAACCAAAGAAGAAAAAAAAACAAAGAAAGAAAGAAGGAAAAGGACACAAAAAGAATATACAATAGTGCAATCGTGTCACGCCAGTGGTGACGTGCATCCTACAAATGAAGGATACCAGTTAGGGGTGGCTCTACCACTGGACACATGGCTGCAAATGGAAACATCAGAAACATAAGTCCCCAGGGGGCAAAAGGGCAATAAGGCAATAAACACAATAGAACGGGGTACCAAAGCAATAAAACTAAAGGTCCCAGGAGCTAGGCAACCGTGATGACCTCCCCATAGCAACCCAGAGAACCATGGGGCCAACCCCCTCCCACCCAGCCGGGCCTACCAGATCAACCTCCCACCCCGAAACCAGAGGGAGCCCTCACTCCGTGCTACCAACAAAAACTGGAATACCATCTCCCAGGCCCAAAATAGGCTGCAACAGCAGAAAGTCATAATTCTTGAGTCCATGAGGAGAACCCCCCCAACCAGGGAAGGAACCCAAGGGGGCACACTATATCAGTCCCAACCCGTAATGCTGACAAACTGGGGGAGCCCTAAGGGCCAAACTCACGGTCCCGTCAAGGAAGTCCATCGGTGAGATGATACATGGGAAGTCCAAGACACATCTTCAGCCCGGAGAAGAACAGGAAGGACTTGATCGTGAAGGGGTCTGAGGGAGGGCCCTCTTCCTATTGGACGACCGCTCCCAGATGCGGCTTGGAAGAAGCGGCCTTGCCGGGGATCCTGATGAATGTGCCAGGCTCCGATCCGCAGCCTCAGGCGAAAGAAGGTGTAAGGATTCCAGGAGAGAATGGGCCTCCTCCGGCGTAGCCACAGAATGACTGCGGCCCTGGTAGGTGAAGGTGAGGTGAAACGGGAAGCCCCAAGCGTATTTGATACTGTGGTTCACTAGGACCGAAGTGAAGGGCTTCAATTGGCGTCGTTTCTGAAGAGTGGTCTGAGAGAGGTCCGCAAAGAGCTGGTAGCGATGCCCCTGGAAGCTGAGGTCAAGGTTGTTTCTGGCCGCCAAGAGAATAGTTTCCTTAGTGCGGTAATACGTAAATTTGATGATAATGTCCCTTGGGGGCCCATCCGGTCGTCTGGGGCCCAACGCACGATGGATGCGGTCAAATTCAAGCCGGTCAATGGGAATAGCTGGTGTCAGCTCCCGAAACAGAGCTGTAGCAGTGGAAGTAAGATCCGCGACCGTTTCCGGGATACCCCTTAACCGCAGATTGCCACGGCGGGAACGATTCTCGAAATCCTCAAGCCGTAGCAGCGCGTCCGCCAATTCTTTCTTGAGGTCGCACAAATCCTGCTCGTGATTCTCTATGACCGTGACCGCAGCGTCCATCTTATCTTCGAGGTCGTTCGTCCGGTTGCCCAACTCGCGAATCTCCTGCGAAAGACGGTCGGCCAGCTTGGAGGTAGCGGAGGACAACTCCGACTGCAGCATACATTTGAATCGGCGCAGGAGCTCAGCATCCCGCAGAGATGGGATGGGAGACTGCAGGGATGGCTCTGGTGCCAGGTCCTCCACACTGCCAGGGTCCGACCCACCTATGGATGGTGACAGCGGGGGACCCAAAATCGCGACTGGGGCTCCATAGAATAACTTTTTAATGCACACTGTATAAGTGTTACAGCTCCAGCAGGAACCAACAAACATTAGATATATTTCCAAAGTAATCCATAGAAGCATAATGTGGCAGTGACCTGATTTAAATAGAAGATGAGTATAATTACATATTACTCCGGTTTCCTCCCACACTCCAAAGACATGCTGGTAGGTTAATTGGCTCCTGTCTAAATTGTTCTAGTTTAATCCCTGGCCATGTGGGATCTCCTGCATGGTAGGGGTTGGGGAAAGACCTGGCAACCTACCCTGTAAAATAATTGCTAAGAGAATTCATGGAAAAAGTCGCTTACGAGTGACGGTCCATGCAGTCGCCAAGGGTCGGATACGACTGAATAGATAGATAGATAGATAGATAGATAATTCCATATACTGTAGCACCACCAACATGACAGAGAAGAAAGGAAAGAAGAAAGAGAAGGGAAAAATATGGGAGAAAAAAAAAGGGGGGGAAGGAAGGGAACCCCCTTCCACTGCAAGCTACGCAACCCAGAGATTCAGGACACAAATGATGCAAACTTAGTAGCGTACTGGAAATATGACCACATGGTCCACATGATCCTATATGCCTCAATTTTATCCTCATCCCAAGCGATCATACATTCCGTATTACTGATATTTTCCAGTTCGCATGCTCACAAACCAGGGAGGGTGGATCAGTCCTGTGCCAGAGTCTTGCTATAACCAACCTTAGATGCTGTAAGAAAATGTCTAATTAAGCTTTTTTTGATCTGCTTATAAGAGCCGAGTAGTAAAGACAGTATAGTGATTTGGGGTATGTTTAGGGTAGGAATCCCCCCCACTCATTTTCTATAAAGCTGTAGGAACATGTCCCAGAAGGGGAGTATTCGCGGACATGTGCCCCAGATATGGGGTAGTGTACCTGGGGCCTGCATACACCGGTAACTAGTATACAGCATGGCCGAGTTTATCTTATGTAAGATAGTTGGGCAGCAATACCATCTAGACAGTATCTTGTAATTTACATTTCTGGCAATTGAGGATATAGAAATCCTATAGGAAAGAGCAAGTGTCTTGTCCCAGTCTGCATCCTCAAGAGGTATACTGTATGCCACTCTATCTCCCATCTGGCTATAAATGGTGGAGAATGTAAGAAATATTTTTTCTGTAAAATTTGATATACCAGGGAGAGAGACTGTTCATGTCTGGTCAATGAGTCCATAGGGTGTAAGAATTTTATCTAATGTTGCAGCGGAATATATTCAATCCAAGCACTGGAAGGGTTTTGGCAGTCAGGGAGTAGTTTTCTCCCAAGTAAGGTGTGGCTCAACCGAGGATTATCATCTCGCCCCCACGAGAGGAAGCGCGATCCGTGAATAACTGGTAGAAAGGAAGAGCAGCCAAACAAAGGAGACATTGGACTTGGCCTGGAGTAAAGTAAGACCTTGGTAAGGTACGAGTCCCAGATTTGTAAGGTAGCCTGGGGGAGGAGAGGCAGTAAAGGAGGTCTAATCTTAGGGTCCGTCAAAAGCATAGATGTGATATCTGGTAACGCTCGATCTTTTTCTAAAGAGACCTATAGTTATGAGGACTTCCCATAATACCAATCTAGTACCTAAATCAAGGCAGCTGCATGAAAATAGAGGGAGATTCGTGGAAATGACTCCAAACATACTTGCATAGGGCTTTAGTAACCATGGGAAAAAAGCCTGGCGGAGGGGGGCACTGGGACCGCTGAAAAGTATACAAGAATTTTGGTAATACTTCCATTTTGATAACGTTCATCCACCCAAACCAGGATTTGTCGTAGGGTTTAAGGCATGTGAGTACTGTATGAAGAAGAGGCTTATAATTGATTTTTGCCAAAGTGGCTAAGGAGGTTGGGATTAGGATCTCTAAATATTGAATAGACATCTTTTGCCATTAAAAAAATGTAATTGCAGTTGCAACAGGATGCGGGTGACATTGCCCATTCTTTATAATGGAGACTGGAAGAGGGGATGTGTTTATAGTCTAAATTAGGTGGACAGCTTGGGAGTGACAACGCTGCTCCTCCATAGATATAGTACAGTGTATGACCATTGTCCCCCAGGACAGGAAGAGTGTCACTGACAGGATTACCAGGTGAAAATAAAGGGGAAGAAACATCAAAAGTAATGCAAGGCCAAGATCTGGTAAGTTGAAATATATTAAATCTTTGCTCTTATTATATTATATTTTTGCTTTTGCGTTTAAACACACTTTAACATCTCAACCTCCAATGTGAGATGGAATGAAGAACGGCCCTTCAAAACTCCTCCTACCACAAATTTACAGTACATTGGCCTCGATGGTTAAACCACCCCAATTGTTCAATTAACTGATTACTGCTATAAAATACTATAAGTTGCTCTATTCCTACTGCTATGGTGCCTTCCTCTCCTCCTCCCTCTTTCCCCCTACCCCTTGCTCCTACCCAACTCTCAAGTTCCACGTTTCCTAACATGGTTCACAAAACAACGAGCATACCTCTCATGTAAAAGTGATTAAGATATATAGATTCCCCAGCCAAATGGTGGGGTCTGCTCATTCTCTCCTACTTTTTATATGTACTATGCTTCTCAAATGTGAACCTTTCCACGCGATTGTTTGTATATAATGTTCATATGTTAAAACCTTTAAATAAAAATCCATTTGAAATAAACACACTTTAACTGTCAAAGATTTCCAGCACCCTAATACATGTTGTTGATACTTGTTTAGTACAGCAAAGTGTTGTGGGTTCAAAGAAGAGTCTCATGATCCCACCACAATAATATGCAAAATAATGTTGCTTCTCCCTGAATGCGTGGTCTGCACAGCATATCCAAATACCTATATTGTTTTCAAAATTTCCCCCTTGTGGTCCATACATTCTCTACACAGTAGCATACAAATTCAGTTATGTTTTACCCCTCACACCTGACTGTTTACCTATCCCTGATGGTTAACCTCTTCTTAAAGTGGAACTTTACCCATAACAACTTGATAAAAAATAATGTTCTTTAGCAAGGAGCCTACCTTCCACAATATTAATTGTACTACCAAAATGAGTGTGTGCTGTAAATTTCCTCTAGCGTTGTTCCTGTTTCTTCATGCTGGAGGCCGACATTTTGCTGAAGCCCAGAGCCCCTGAGCGGTAGTGAATCATTTGGATCTCAGCAGATCGGCTTCTACATTTTTGGTATGGTGCTGTAAAATAGAGAACCACTGAGCATGTGCAGAGCAGGATGAGACTGTGCATTACTGGATTTGAACTAGTATAGGCACTTCTTTTTTTAATGTTTTACATTGCTATACCTGCAAAAGGGGCCAGCCTGAAGTGATCTAGCAGGACTTTTCTTTCTGACAAAAGTTCCACTTTAAATCTGCAGTGTGGGTTTTCTGTCACTTTAAATAGCTCATTTGGGCCAAACTGGAGCAGATGAACTATTTCCATTACTAAGTGATTCGGCGGCTGTGTGCGCTGTATCATACTATAGTACCATCAGCTACATACAGTATAGCAGCGCTATGTTCCACTGCAGTATGACTGATTTCCCATCTGCTGCTAGAACGAAATTGATTCAGGAGAAACCTTTTATTTTTTTATCCGTGAATATAAGGCTTTTTCTGATTAGCCAAGGTGGAGAGGCAAGTGGATGAAGTCAAAATCTCCAGTTGTCCATACTCATTAGAAACACAGCACCGCTATTACTGTATGTTGCCCAGCTGTCCTAAACAGCATTTTGATGAAAAAAGAATCCTTGACGCATGTAAATACATCTAGATGCATTTAGGCCTATCAAGCACTTCAACATTAATTCATTTAATCGGCAGGAATAATAATTCATTCTGGCCATTGAAAAGAATTAATGGACTGACATGAATGTACAATATACAGTTGTGTTCAAAATAATAGCAGTCAGACATCACTAACCTGATCAATCACTGTTTTTGGTAGAAATGATATTTCTTTATGGCAAATAATTTACTAGCAGGTGTAGTAGAGTAATAGAAGTCCAACAGACCCAACAGTCATGACATGCATGCTGCTGATTCTGTGTAATTGAATCACTCATTGAAAGGGGCATGTTCAAAATAATAGCAGTGTGGAGTTCTATTAGTGAGGTCATTTATTCTTTGAAAAACAGGTGGCAATTATTGCCCTTATTTAAGGAAGTAAGGCAGCAAATGTTGTACATGCTGGTTACAATGCATTTCTCTCTGAAATTCTGAGGAAAATGGGTTGTTCCAGACATTGTTCAGACATTGTTCAGCGTACCTTGATTAAAAAGTTGATTGGAGAGAGGAAAACATACAAAGAAGTGCAGAAAATGATAGGCTGCTCAGCTAAAATGATAGCAAATGCTTTAAATTGGCAACCAAAACCTGAAAGACGTGGAAGAAAGCGAAAAACTACCATTCGAATGGATAGAAGAATAGCCAAAATGGCGCGGACTCCGCCAACAATCAGCTCCAGGAAGATCAAGGAAGGTGTAAAGTTCCCTGTGAGTTCTGTTACAATTAGAAGACGCCTATGTGAAGCCAAGCTATCTGCAAGAAGCCCCCGCAAAGTCCCACTGTTGAAAAAAAGACGTGTGCTGAAGAGGTTACAATTTGCCAAAGAGCACATTGACTGGCCTAAAGAGAAATGGAGCAACATTTTGTGGACTGATGAAAGTAAGATTGTTCTTTTGGGTCTAGTGGGCGGAGACAGTTTGTCAGACATCCCCCAAACACTGAATTGAAGTACACTGTGAAGACAGTGAAGCATGGTGGTGCAAGCATCGTGATATGGGGATGTTTCTCATACTACGGTGTTGGGCCTAGTTATCGTATACCAGGGATCATGGATCAGTTTTAATACATCAGAATACTTGAAGAGGTCATGCTGCCTTATGCTGAAGAGGAAATGCCCTTGAAATTGGTGTTCCAACAAGACAACGATCCCGAACACACCAGTAAACGTGCAACATCTTGTTTCCAGACCGACAAGATTGACGTTATGGAGTGGCCAGCCCAATCCCCGGATCTTAATCCAATAGAAAACTTGTGGGGTGACATCAAAAATGCAGTTTCTGAGGCAAAACCAAGAAATAGAGAAGAACTGTGGAATGTAGTCCAATCATCCTGGGCTGGAATACCTGTTCACAGGTGCCAGAAGTTGGGTGACTCCATGCAACACAGATGTACAGCAGTTCTCAGAAACAGTGCGACTACAACCAAATATTCATTAAGTGATTCAAAGGAAAGCAAAATCTTCAAACATTTTTCAGTTTATATAGTGAATGTTTGAGTTTGTAAAGAAGAATACAAACACTGCGATTTTTTTGAACAGTCTAATATTCACTTTTCTTCATTTTTTATAGAGGAACAACACAAATTTGATCTATTTTTCTTCATGTTTTGATTTGGAATAGAATGTGTAGTGTTCCCAATGCTATTAGAAGGATTTTGAGCTTTAATCACTTTTTCAACACACTGCTATTATTTTGAACACAACTGTATATGTAAAGCGCTGTGTAAATTAATGGTGCTATATAAAAATTTGTAATAAATAAAATTTACACTCAAGCGCTTCATGCTCCTAGTGTTATTGTGTGCGTAGATGCATTTATACATGATTAAATGTCTGCCAAAAATGCTGCTCTTCCTGAACTCGCTAGCAGTGGGGGGTTTTCTGCCTCTAAACACCTCGAAACACTTATGTGCGCATGGATACACAGGCTAACATGGAGAGGCATTTAGAGACAGAAAAAAAATGCCAGACACCCCTAAAAGCAGAATTTTTTAATACCTAGTGTGCATGAGGATTGAAAGACTCAGGACCTGATGCTCAGCATGACCATAGATTCAGGTGAGTATAAGGGACTTTTAGCTGTAATTTCCCTTTTAACTTAGGGACAACAAGTGAAGAACGATCTCTCAAACAGGACATACACAGCAAATATAGATATAATATGGATGAAGCTGGGGTGGGGCCAGTGGGGTATTCTAGGTTTTGTGCTGCCCTAGGCAACACAAAAATGGCCACCCCCCCCCCACAGAGAGAGCCTGACATTTAGCAACAACACCCCTGCCCCCCACCAGAGAGAGCCTTCCACTACCACTGTCCCCCAACACAAGCCACTATCCCCCATAGTGAGGGAGAGAGACACTCATCTTCACAGCTCTGGACATCCCCAGGAACGAGAGTCGGCCTGTGCATACACCGTCATGAAACCCGCAGCCTCTCTCTGAACCCACCAGGTCCCCATGCTGCATGTGTCCCTTCTTCTGTCTCTTCTTCCGTCCCTTCTTCCAAGGGGTAGTGCTGCCCCCCATGAAAAATGCCGCTCTAGGCAAATGCCTTGTTTGCCTTGTGGTAAATACACCCCTTGGTGGGGTGTTGACATGGCATTTCACAAGTCATCAAAAGGCAGACTAAATCAATACTTGGGCCTGATGGCTTGTGTACAGCAGCTGACCTCAGATAAGGGGACCACTAAAAAGGTTCACCTGGATCAAGACATTTAAGTGAAACAGGTTTATTAGAGCACCAAACAAAATCCTTGAGAGCCCCAAATCTTTAATTCTTCAACTGACTACAATAGGAAGAGCGAAGGACATGCAACACGTTTTGGGGGCCACAGACTCCCCCCATCATCACAGATCAGTGAAATGACAGAATGTTAAATGGACTTAAAAATACTCCTAAACAGACTGATCTGTGGACAGAGAATATCATAAACAAGAGTCAGTGCTTGTCTGGGCAGAAATGGAGGTGAGGCACTGGACATGAATTTTCACAAGCCATCAAAAGACAGACTAAATCACTGCCTAAGCCTGACGCCTTGTGTACAACAGCTCACCACAAGGAAGGGGACTCCCCTGGAAAGAAGGTTCCCCCAAATTGAGAAGTCCAAGTGAAACAGATTGAGAACTCCAAAAAGAAAACATTGAGGGTCCAAAATCCTTTATTGTTCAACTGGTTACAACAGGAAGAGCTAAGGACATCCAACATGTTTCGGGGCCATAAACTCCCCTTCATCAGGGCTCAGTGAAATTGCAAAATGTTAAAAGGATTTAAAAATACTCCTAAACAGACTGATCTGTGGATAGAGAATATTATAAACAGTCAGTGTTGGTCTTCACAGCAAAAATGTAAAAGAAAAACCCTAACGTTGTCTTTAATCTTTCTCTATTCTAACTATATATATGTTTAGGTGTTACATACACGTTAGTAAATGGGCAAAATAAATATGCATATTGATTTTTGTTTTCAATATTTGCAAAGTATTCAACTATAACATTTTATTCCAGGTGACAAAAATACATCAAACATTTTATTAGGGAATGTTTTAATTCAAACACACATACAGAGAATTTCATAGTGCACATAGCTTTCTGAGTGCTTAGTTTTCTATGGCGGCAAATACCGAATGTAATTAACAGAGATAATAAAATAAACTTGACGATAACAACAGGGTCAGAATCTTGGAGAATGCCGCTTCCGTTTTGTCACCTCTGTTCTTGTCTTGCACAAATAGGGCTGGATTTGTTTGGGCCTCTAAAACAAGAAAAAAATATTTGATGAAAAGGAAGATAAAAACATAATTGCTACTAATTACCTTTGCACTTCCAGTTCCAGATAGCACGTACAGTATTTTTTTTACTTATTATGTAGTTTTTATGGTATTTTGGAAGTGCGATAGGCCCCACCTCCAACTCATGTATGTCTTTTAATGTGTAAACTATCATACGAGCTGTAAGGCCTCATGCACATGGATGCAGCTCCTGTGGAAGGTGTAAAATCCCTGGCGTAATGTGGCTCATTTGGGAAGAAGTCCCATGCATGCTTGCATGGATGAATACAGATGCAGAAGTCATCTGCATTTATCCAAGCATGGGCCTGTACCAGGGGCGGACTAACAACTCATGGGCCCCCCGGGCAATAGGGGATCATGGGGCCCCTGTGTCCTTGCCCAAACTCAAAAACGCCTCTGAAAAAGGTACCAGGGGCATCTCATGGGGCACCCTACTGACCCCGGGCCCTCGGGCAGTGCCCGAGTTTCCAAATGGTCAGTCCGCCCCTGGCCTGTACAACTATTCACTTATATCGGCATCTGTACATGACATGTGGGGCTCCCGGATGCCAGAAAGCACTGGGGATTTTACAAGCTACTAAGCATCTGTGTGCATGAGACCTAAAAAGTCTATATTATAGTGATTACCTGAAGAAGAGCACACGGCAAGTTAACAATGCTGCTGTCAATTGTGATGCAATGGCTTGGCATTGTCCACCACAGCAGGAAGAGCTGGCAGGATCTTCAGGTAAGAAATAGAATAGATACCCAGAAAAACGATTTTCCCAGGGATGGTGCTACCACTAGACAAACTAGGTAGTCGCCTAGGGTGCACTGCCACCTATGGCGCAGCCATGGCCACACTGGTTTTCCTACCCTTTGCCATGGCCAGATCTAGGGGGGTGCTGGGGTAGGCTACGCCTCCCTAGATTTTAGTTGTGCCCGCCTCCCCCCCCAGGCCAGTCTTTCCATGGACACTGTGCCTTGCTGCTGAGGGCCTTCCCACATCTCCGCCCTCATGGCTAGGGCAAGGGGAGAGCAGCCTGGAGGAGTGAAGCCTGAAGAAGAGGTATTTGTGCAAAAGGGGAGGGGGGGGATTTGGGTAAGGTGGGAGGATTTTATGTTGGGAAGGGTAATTTTAGAGGGGTTTTAGCTAGAGGAAGGATATGGGGGAATTTGTCCTAGGTGGGGGGATTGAAGAAAGAGGATTGGTGCTGGGAGGGGGGGATTTGTACTAGAAGGGAGATTAGGGGGGAATTTTGTTAGGAACGGGGATTGATAGGGGTCTGGTTAGGAGGGGGGATTGGGGGGGGATTTTGTGCTAAAAGGGAGGATTGTGGGGGCTTATGTTAGGAGGGGGGAATTGGTACTAGTAGGGGGGATTAGGGAGAATTTGTGCTAGGAGAGGGGATTGGGGGGTGGGGTGGGGGTAATTTGTGTTAGGAGGGGGGATTGGGGGGTGGGGTGGGGGTAATTTGTGTTAGGAGGGGGGATGGGGGGATTGTGCTAGGAGATGGGATTGGATGGGGGGAATTTGTCTTAGGAGGGGGGGATGGGGAAATTGTGCTAGGAGGGGGATTGGAAGGGGTTGTGCTTGGAGGGGGGATTTGGGTGGGGAGGAAGTATTAGTGCGGGAAGGTGATTTGAAGGGGATTGTGCTAGGAGGAGGAATTTAGGGGGAGTTGTACTATGGGGGGGGGGGGGGTTTATGCTAGGCGAGGTGATTTGGGGGAGAGGATTTGTGCTAGGGTGGAACATTTGAGGGAAAGAGGATGTGTGCTAGGAGGGGTGAAGCAGGACTACAGGTGAAGTTTTGTTTTTTTGGTGGGGGGGGGGAGAGGGGGAAGGGTGCAAGTAGCAGGTCTTGACTAGGGTCTAGCACTGGCCCTGGATTTGTCTAAAGTGGAGCTAAACTAAAAAACTGAAGATTTGCTGTGTTACAAGGAGCTTATAATTCTTAGCTAGGCCCTGAAAAAGCTACCTCTTGTTTCAAATTCCTCTTGAAAACTAGCATTGTACTTCCAGGTATGTGCAGGTGCCTAGGCATTCCTGTGCCGACAGCCTCACAGGTTTATCTACAGTGTGAGATCTGAGGAGCCATGCATACCATTGCACTGCATTAGCACATGTGTGTAATGATGAGGCAGCTCATTCAATTGAGCAATTAACAGCCAACCCACTAGAACGCACCAAAAAAAGGTGCATGCAGGACTATTGGTAGTAAAATGCAATGCATAATTAGCGGGCCTGCATCACACCCACAAGCATAACGCATGTTACTGCATGAAGATGGTGTGTACGGGTCATGGTGCCTTTGTTTGCTGTTCTAAAGAAGTAACAGATTTGGTGATGCCTCTACTGTGCTGCTCACTGTTCTCTTTGCTGGAGGCTCTAACATGTGGAAGCAAAACCCTGCCCTATCAAGTTGGCTGCCTCTACAAAAGTCATTAATGGGGAATAGATCAGCAGCAGGAAGAGCACAAGAAATACTGGTGACTAGTCCTTTGCCCTCTGCCTGACTTTTTTTGGGCCCTGCTTTTAGTGTTCAGTTCCTCTTTAAGAAAATTGCATAGAATGAAGCATGATGTCAAACATACTGGGAAAATAGAATTTGGATTCACATACACATTTAGACTTGGTTCACACTATTGCAGGCCATGCAACCCGCATTTGCTCGGTCACAGCAGATCATTCATTTAAATAGGATGCTGTGCCCGCGTTTTCTGCACAAAAAAAGGTCCACGCGCCTTTTTGAAAACATATCTACTGCTAAACCATGCGTTTTTCTTGCGGTTCCTGCACCTACAATTGCGCTGCGGGCTGAGATGCGTGGGGTGACATTCAGAATAAGGCAGCTCCAAGCGTCTGGTATAAGCAGCGCAGTTCAGCTGCGGGTAGTTGCACCTGTGGGAACTGATGTGATTCCCGCACCCACAACCAGCTTCCATAATGTGAACCGAGCCTTAAAGCCCGGTCATACCGGTACGATTTCAGGTGCGATTTGCGAATTGAAATCGCATCTAATGAATGTGTCCTAGCATGTGCAATTTGCTGCAGCGTGATTTCTAAAGTAGTTCTCGCATTACTTTTTCTGCAGTTTTGTTGCGATTTCACATATATAGAATATAATGGAAATCGCACTGCAAATTGCAAGAAATCGTTGAAAATCTTCACAAGTAGCAATAAAGTCTTGAAAAATCGCACCTGAAATTGCATACAAATTGCATGATTTTAAAATGCAGTGGTGTCACCGGTGACTTATCCTTCTCACTAGATAGGCTCTGACTATGGAGGCAGAAAACAGCCCTGGCTCCAAAGGAGTTAAACTAAAAAAGGAAACTGAAGACTCACCTATCTCTTCCCTGCCCACAACAATTCTCTGTTGCAGTGTCTTGATCCCATGCTTGTTCTGTGCTATGCAGATGTAGAAGCCTTCATGGGCGCTGGTCACCTCCTTGATCTGTATAGTCCTGTTGTCATGAAAGAATGTGACATGAGGCGTCTGAGGGTGCCAGCTATAGGTCGGAGCGGGTACTGCATCTGCCTCACAAGTCAGTGATATATTTGCCCCTTCCAGCACAGTCATGGAGGGCTCCACGACAATGCTCAGTATTTTAGGCTCATCTGAAAGAAAACAAAACAGCACAAAGTTATTAACTGATAAAAAAATCATTGTCCATTGTTGCAAGACAGACGTTTACCACTTTCCCACAGCTCGCCTGCATTGTACTGTGGATGGACGGCCGCTGTAGGCAGATCGACGTACCGTTAATTGTACACAGCGGGAGCCTGTCAGCAAGTCCTGGGACCTGCTGATTGGCTGTGTACAGTCACAACACAGAGCTCTGTACTGACATTCTAAACAGGGCTAAGTACAGAGGGAAAGATCTGTCAGTTTTTCATCCCTGCACCTATAGTTAGGCACACATTTAACCCTTTGATCGCCCTAGATGTCAATCCCTTTCCAGCCAGTGTCATAGGTACAGTGAAAAGTGAAAATGTAAAGTATTATCACTGATCACTGTATTAATGTCACTGGTG
Organism: Staurois parvus; assembly: GCF_062004578.1. Classification (NCBI taxonomy): domain Eukaryota; kingdom Metazoa; phylum Chordata; class Amphibia; order Anura; family Ranidae; genus Staurois; species Staurois parvus. The sequence goes on from NW_028318810.1 coordinate 1,492,636, forward strand.
TTTCCAGTGGCAGTTAGTCAGTGTCAGTTAGTGTCAGATTGCCCTCCACACTCCTGCAGCTCCATTATAAATTAATAATCGCTGCCATTAGTAGTATAAAAAAAATCCAGTATATATACCATAGTTTATAGGCGCTATAACTTTCACACAAACCAATCAGTATACACATTTTAGGATTTTTTTTAATCAAAGACATTTTGGCCAAAATTTATAAAGAAATTAGATTTTTTTAATTTTTTTTATTGAAAATGTCTTATACCAGAAAGTAAAAAATACTGGGTTTTTTTTTCAAAATTTTCATTCTTTATTCATTTATATCACAAAAAATAAAAAGTGGTGATCAAATGCCACCAAAAACAAAAGCATGACCGCGCAATTACCACTTAAAGTAGTGCAGTGCTAGTCATGAAGGGGATAAAATCTTCTGGAGCGGAAGTGGTTAAAAATTCATTTATGAGGGTGCTTTGCATTTTGTCTATTAATTATTTCCGACAGGTTTCTTTCCTTACAGCTTGTAAAGAACCCAGTACCAAGCATTTTTTTTCATATTGTCACGTGGCATGCATAGCAGAGCCTATTCATTTGAATGTGCTGCCTTATATGCAACAAACGTTCCAAAAACATATGTCTGCTGCCTGCGTTCTACGTTTTGTACTATTAACAATGTATGCCACTGCAAGCCTGATGCGTGCTTTTCACGCGTTCCATAAATGAGTGCAAAAATGTACACTTTAGCATGCATTTACAGAGTGCGCAGATGTGAATGAAGCACATTTTTAGTGCATTTTACATGTTTTACCTGTATTTTTCCATGCATGTTCAAGCATTTTTCTCTTGCATTTTCATGCTTTTCCGTATTTGTTAACCTCCCTAGCGGTCTGATTATGTCAGTATTTCTGTGCTCAAAGTGGTACATTTTTTTGCATGGAAATATGTAGTTTTTTATTGTAGGCTGTAATTTTTAGGAATAACTCACTGAAATCTGTCTGAACAAGAGTCTAGTAAACATCCCGGGTATGATAAAATTTGAAACACGAAATCATAAATTATAATTTAATAAATATTCATAAAAAATAATAATATAATAATAATAAATTTAATTCAATAATATAATCAAACCAAAAACACTGAAATTTGAAATAGAGCGCCAAGTTCGCACATCGCTGAGCAAAGTCGCAGAATCGTTTTCAGTGTCTGATGACGAATTTCCTCCACGAATCATTATCACTCAATTCTGCAAGTGGTTCTGATTTACTCCAAAACATCAATATAAAAATGGGTGCAGCGCTAACACCCATTTTTATATTGATATTTTGGAGGGTCTTTTTGGTACCTTTTGGTGTTTTCAGCAGCTTAGTTGGATTTTAGCGCTCACTTACCTCTCTGTGCTTTCTAGTTATAATTTACTATCGCTGTTCTCTAGCTGGTCTAAAACCGCTTTTGACCTAAAGGGACGCTTTTTGGATGCCATGGACTTTTCTCAGTTTCCAGGTAGAAAGAACAGTAAAAATGCAGGCAGGGCGCTGGACAAAGCACTCGGGACAAAATGTATGTAAAATGGTTTGATACAGGAATGTTTTACTATGTGATTTTAGTGAATGTCAATTTTTCACATTTTAAAATTTCCCGCCAGTTCCGTCCCCCGTACGTCCTGACGTTGCAGGGAACGGAACCCAGAAGATGGATGCCGGCATTGGCCGGAGGACATTACCGGGGATGCTGCAGGAGGGACATCGCGGGAGCGCAGGACAAGGTAAGTGAAAAAGGGATCCCGGAGCAACGCTGCATGGTATTCCTGAGTGTAGCTCGGGGTTACCGCTTGTGGTACTGAAACTTTACCCCGAGCTACACTCAGGAATACCGCCAGGGAGGTTAATGGAACAGAAAAACGCAGATAAATGCATAAAACATCAAACATGCCTCATTTTTTACAATGCAACATGCAGATGTGAATTACCTCATTGGAAGGGTTGATTTACTAAAGACAAATAGATTGTGAACTTTGTAAAGTGCAGTTGATCTCTGCAAGTGCAGCTTCTCCAGAGCTTAGTAAATGAAGTGAAGCTTTACTTTGCAAAGAATACCCAATCAAATGCAAGAAAATAAAAAAACAGCACTTTTGCTTGCACATGATCGGACGATGGCACTCAACAGAGCTTCTGCTCATTTACTAAGGCTAGGTTCACACCTTTGCAGTTTGCATTTAATCCGTTTCTGCGGTGCATTTTGCGTTTATGCACATGTTTTTGATGAGTTTTGCTTTTTTTTTTCTTGCTGCTGGGCAGATTAAAATGCAAAACGCATCAAAAACGCACTACATGCTTTTCTGCAGCATCTCCATTGAAGTCTATAGAACCAAAAATGCAACTTTTTGCATTTAAAAAAGTCCCTGACCTTTTCCAAAAAAACACACCGGGTGAAAACGCAGAGATATGAACGTTTCCCATAGGAAATCATGCTAAATGGACTGTAGTATGTTTCTGCAAAACGCTGCAGAAAACGCTTAGGTGTGAACCTAGAGTAAGCTCTGGAGCAACTGCACTTCGCAAAGTGCACAGTCTATTTGCCTTTAGTAAATCAACCCCACTGTATTTTCATGACACATGCCGTTTTATGTGTTGCAAAACACACATAAAAGCACACAGGTGTGATCCAGCTAATCAATCAGATTTCAGAACAGTAGAGGATCAATTCTGATTGGTTGTTATGGGCAGGGCTGTGCTCCTGTATGGGGCCCATGTTAGCAGGGGTGCCCAGGCAGCTTGATGAATGGGATGTGGGCAGGGAGGGTGATTGTCATGGCGGAGGGAGCAGTTACTGGAAATGATCCCCTGTATGGCTCTTTCTGCAGAAACTGAAAGCTGGCTTCTTCTCCTCCCCCTCCCGCCACACCGATCACCCTCCCTGTGCACCATATGTTTCCACCTTCTGCCCAGGACCCCTGTATGCCCCCCTTACCCCTGCAGTGCTGCCAGCTTCCCTCCTCTCCTTCCCAGCAGCTGCAAGTACACAATATGATCCTTCAGGATGGAGAGTGAGGGAAGGGTCCAGTAAATATGTCAAATTTACCAGCTACTTGCTTTTCAGAATGAACACAATGAGTGATTGGTACAGATCACTCACTGTATTCATTCATAACTAAAGCACTGTAAACTATGTTTAATTGGGAGGGCCCTGTGGTTTCTAACAGCAGCCCTGGTTATGGGTTACTACATTTTGGCTTATCGTATAAATTATTTGGGTGCCTGTGTTCCCTTTAGTATGAGCTTAATAGAGCTCAAATTTTTATTTCAGGTATTTATATAGCGCCCTCAATTTACGCAGCACTTTACATATATATTGTACAGTCACATCAGTCCCTAACCCTCAAGGGGTGTACAATCTAAGGTCCCTAACTTACATTCATATACTAGGGCCAATTTAGACAGGAGCCAATTAACCTACCAGCATGTTTTTGGAGTGTGGGAGGAAGCCCTTCACAGGCAGAATATGCAAACTCCAGGCAGGTGGTGCCGTGGTTGGGATTGAAACAATGACCCTAGTACTGCCAGGCTGAAGTGCTAACCATTTAGCCACTGTGCTGCATTTTTTTTTTAGTTTTGATCCCTACGCAGTTTAGATTGCTTCTTCAGCACCTTGATAAACATCAGCAGTCACTCTTATATAATGTGGTGAGCAGAGGCGGACTGACAACTCATGGGGCCCCCGGGCAATAGGGGATCATGGGGCCCCTGTGTCCTTGCCCAAACTCAAAAAAGCCTATGAAAAAGGTACCGGGGGCATCTCATGGGGCCCCCTACTGACCCTGGGCCCTCGGGCAGTGCCCGAGTTTCCAAATGGTCAGTCAGCCCCTGGTGGTGAGCTAAAGTTCATCCTGGCAGATATAAAAGCTGCCAAACAATTGAAGTAACTGCAGAATGTCAAAAGACATCTGAGACTAACTGCCATAAATGCTCTGAAACATCTCTTCAGCAGGGGCGGACTGACAAATGGTCAGCCCGCCCCTGCTCTTCAGCAATGAATACAGTTGGGAATGTATTTTTGGGTTTACTGAGAAAAAGCCCAAGTTTGTCTTAAATAAATGGCAGACTTGGCTCCATGAGAGTCATATACATAATATATCTCTAGCAGTCTGTAGAATGAAGCTGGGCCCAGATTCAGGCTAGGTTCACACTGCTGCGATCCAATTTTGATCCAACTTTTAGTGCGAGTTTGTAGTACAGCTTGGATGTACTTGGATGTGGTTTGCATATTCTATGGGGCCACATTGGCACTGAAATCGCACCAAAGTAGTCCAGGAACCTATTCCAAAATCACTTTGTGATGAGTTGCTTTTGGGCACCATTGAATACATTGTGATTTCCATTGTCATGCGGTTCTGTGCGACTCAAGCAAAAGAGCTGAATTAAAACCTCCTATAAACCATGTGCTTTTTTCATGCACAATTGCAGAGAAGATTTGTGAGCTGCAACACCAAAACGTCACGGCTCAGCAGCTGCAGAGTGGGACCCTTAGGGCTCATGTGCACTGCAGCTGATAAACTGACGTTCAGCAGCCCCTGAACTCTCCCTAATGTTTTCCTATGTGTCCATGTACACATCATCGTTTACAGACAGTTGAGTTTACAGTCGTTTTTTTGAACGCACCAAAGTTGCGTTCAGGAGTAGATTTTACCGGCGTTTCAAAAGCCAAAAGCGTGTAAACGGTTGTAAACGCGGTTGACCGCGTTCATGTTTAGAAGCATTTTTTAATTGTTCCATGTTCAGATGCTGTCCAGAGCCTTTTTTCATCAACAGAAATGCATGCAAAGCGTTTTCCATGTATTAAATGGACCCGGTACACCAGCGCAGTCAGTTCCAGGTTTGGCGTGAAGGAAAAAATGGTAGAACGTGCTGCATTATGCTCATGATGGGATCCATAGTGAATACAACCAGAAAAGACAGGTCATCTCAACACATACTGCTCTCTCTGCTTCTGCTCTCTCTATTTCTCTCAAAATGTCTGAAATAGTTAATTTTTTACTGTTTTTTAGTCCATTCTGGGCATTTTGGAAGGTCTCCTGCTTCTAAATGCTTCTAAATGCAAACGCACATAAATGCAGTATGCAAATGTGGCTAAACTGACGTTTTTTAACCTACGTTTTCCATCAGTCAGTTTCTATAGTTTCATCGTTTTCCAAACGCCCCGTGTGCATGAACCCTTACTTGCTATGGAGAAGCAGTGGTCTCTCTGCAGACATTCAACACGCCTGCTATGGAGTCAGACCTATAGCGCTGTAATCAGCAAAGCTCATGCTCCCTGCTGATTGGACTCAGTTGGGAGCATGTCGGACCTTTGCAAAGAGATTGCTACTTTCCCTCATTACAGTTGCCCAATCGGTTTCATGCACCCCCTAGTACATTTGTCCCTAAACTCCCTTCCTTCCCTGTCTTGTTTCTTGGGTTTTGCTCTCCCACCTGCAGACCCTGGTTTTAATAGATTCTAAGTCACAGACTTGAGCGAAGTATGGAGATCAAAAAAGTCAAATTACAGTTAGAACTTGTTAGTCATCTACTTGCTCTGTGTCAGAGATCCAATGAATTAAAGTTATAGAATCGGCATAACCGGGCAGCACATTGGCTAAATGGTTAGCACTTCTGCCTGGCAGTACTAGGGTTGTTGGTTCAAATCCCAACCACGGCACCACCTGCCTGGAGTTTGCATGTTCTCCCTGTGCCTGTGTGGGTTTCCTCCGGGTACTCTAGTTTCCTCCCACACTCCAAAGACATGCTGGTAGGTGAATTGGATCCTGTCTAAATTGGCCCTAGTATGTGAATGTGAGTTAGGGATTGTATGCCCCTTGAGGGTTAGGGACTGATGTGAATGTACAATATATATGTAAATTGATGGTGCTATATAAGTACCTGTAATAAATAAATAAAAACCATAAAGAATCCCTGCGCTCAGTGAATAAATAAACGAAGAGGATGACAGCACACTAATCATCTGAATAGTGGACCACAAATACATCAATTAAAAATAGATGCACAATTTTTTTAAATGCAAAGTAAATCCTTACAGCTAGCTAACTTAGAATGACAATGAATAAAGCATTAAATATATAAGTAAAACACAACATATAAATTGGATACAAATAATAAAATCAGTACAAACAGTATTAGTGCAAGGGACTTGCACCATTAACGGGACTTTCTGAAACATGAAAAGTCTTGCAATAAATCTGAACATCAGGTATGCCACTAGGTAGCTCTGTCCCAGAACAGTGTCATCAGATGTTAGGTCCCTTCTACTTTGAGCCCTCCTGTAGTGATGTCATGGGTCATATCAGGGGCGGACTGACAACTCATGGGGCCCCCGGGCAATAGGGAATCATGGGGCCCTTGTGTCCTTGCCCAAACTCAAAAAAGCCTATGAAAAAGGTACCAGGGGCATCTCATGGGGCCCCCTACTGATCCCGGGCCCTCGGGCAGTGCCCGAGTTTCCAAATGGTCAGTAAGCCCCTGGGTCATATATAAGCCAGAGTGAGAGGACCCTTACGCAGTTGGGGCATGACAGTCAGATACTCCACATTGTGCAGATGTAGTCACCTAGTGCTGGCCCTGGACAGGGCTGAAAGGCAGGTGAGATAGTTCTGCACCCAGGAGAGCTGGCTGTAGTCATCCTGTCTTTTATGGTGGTGGAGGCTACAGTGAGTTGGGCCCCTTTTACAAGGGCGATCCATATGTCTGTTTTTCATCTGTCCATTTACGGATGAAAAACGGACACCCATGTATTTCTATAGACTAGCGAATGTAAATGGATGATCATCTGTTTACATCCATTAATGTCTGCATCCGTTACCATCCATTTTTTTCAATGGAAGAAAACCCTATTTTTCATCCATTAAAATAAAACAGAACGGACAAAAAACGGATGTAAATGGACAAAAACGGATGGAAACAGATGAAAAACGGATAGCAACGGACGAAAAACGAATGTAAACTGATGAAAGCAGATGAAAAACGGATATAAACTGCTGAAAAGCGAATATAAACTGATAAAAAATTGATGTGAACTGATCCGTTTTTTTCTTGGAAAAATCATGACTGAACTGATGAAAAAACAATACGCCCATGTGACAGGACCCTTGCAAAAGGCCTTTCTGGCCGAGCCAAGTGTTATCTGAAATTAGTCTATTCCCCTGGAGGACCTGGGAGAAGTGTACTGGAGCTAGACTTGTAGCTGCAATGATACTGTCTCTGGAATGACAAGCAGGGAGTCCTGAGCTGAACACAGCCTAAGGATAGCCAGAGCCCTCTGAGTGAGTACTAATGGGAAGAAAAGAAGCTGTAAAAGGGAAGCTGGATGAAGGATGAAGTGTTGTGTGCTGCTTTCACATGTGACTGCTACAGATCATCCACTATACAGTCATGGCTAGTATTGGCACCCCTGAATTTCTGGCAGATAGTGCATCACTTCACCCAGAAAAGTGTTGCAATTACAGATGTTTAGGCATTCTCATATTTATTTATTTTGTTTGTATTGGTATGACACAAAAAGGTGGAGAAACGAAAAGCCAAATCTCACACATTCAACCCAAAACTCCAAAAATGGACTGGACAAAATTATTGGCACCCTCAATTTAATATTTGGTAGCACACACCTTGGAAAAAGTAACTGAAATCAAATGCTTCCTGTAACCATCAATGAGTTTCTTACACCTCTCTACTGGAATTTTTGGACCACTCTTCTTTTGCCAACTGCTCCAGGTCTCTCACATTGAAAGGTTCCTTTTCCCAACTGCTGTTTTGAGATCTCTCTACAGGTGCTCTATGGGATTGAGATCTGGACTCATTTCTGGCCAGTTCAGTACTCTCCAGCGCTTTGTCTGAAACCATTTCTGGGTTCTTTTTGACATTGTCCTACTGTACGACCCGTGATCTCTGACACAGACCCAACTTTCTGACACTGGGCCCTACATTGCACCTCAGAATTCTTTGGAAGTCTTCAGATTTCATAATGCCATGCACACTGTCAAAACATCCAGTGCCTGAAGCAGTAAAGCAACCCCAAAACATCAGTGAACCTCCACCATGTTTGACTGTAGGGACTGTATTCTTTTCTTTAAAGGCCTCATTTCTTTTCCTGAAAACAGTAGAATGATGGGCTTTACCAAAAAGCTGTAATGTTGTTTTGTCCTGTCCACAGAACATTCTCCCAAAAAGATTTTGGCTTCCTCAGGTAAGTTTTCGCAAACTCCAATCTGGCTTTTTTATGTTTCTGTGCCAGCAGTGGGTCCTCCTGGGTCTCCTACCATAGCATCCCTTTTCATTGAGATGGCGACGTATAGCGTGCCTGAGGGTCAGCTTGAATTTGTCTGGAAGTTGATCAAGGTTTTTCAGCCACCACTTGAACAATCCTTTGTTGCAATCTTTGCTCAACTTTTCTCTTTCAACCACGTCCAGGGAGATTAGCTACAGTGTCATGGGCTGTAAACTACTTTACAGTGTTGTGCACAGTGGACACAGGAACTCTGGAGATCTCTGGAGATGGACTTGTAACCCTGAGATTGTCCATGCTTTTCCACAATTTGTGTTTTCAAATCCTCAGACAATTGTTTGCTGCTCTTTCTCTTCTTTGTGCTCCATGTGGCACACAGAGACACACATCAGAGAAGTTGAATCAATTTTTTCACTATTCTAGCTGGTTGCCGGTGTGATTTCTATATTGTCAGACCAGTTAACTGATACAGATGAGTTTATTTACAAACTACAGGAGCATCACAAACTTTGAATGCAATTATTTCTTACAGTTTTGAGAAGGTGCCAATAATTGTGTCCAGTCCATTTTTGGGTTTTTGTGTGGAATGTGTCAATTTGGCTTTTTATTCTCCACGTTTTGTGTCATACTAATACAAACAAAAGATGAGAATGCCTAAACATTTGTAAATGCAAAATTTTTTTGGGTGAAGTGGTGCATTATTATACAGAAATGCAGGGGTGCCAATACTTCTGCACATGACTGTATGTGATTGACAAAATGCTGTATCTCGGATAGTATGTCTATGTGATGTAACTGTAATTGCCATGTTATGACGTAACAGAAAAGTGCAGAAAATATAATATATATATAAATATAATTCTTTTGTGTGTACATTCCTTTCTTCGGAATACAAAGACTAAGGACCGGAAATGTCTTGAAAGGTCTCTGGCAAGGAGTTGAGCACAAGATGGAGGAGACAGAGAGCTACAAGCAGGAAGAAGCAGGGCAGAGACTTGTACTTCTTGGTGCCAACACTCACAGCCAAGTGATGTGCCCAAAACAACACACAGCATACAGGTATTCTTTTCATGGTGTCCTACTGGTGCTCATCAGCTCCTTACTGGATGGTTTTCTCTCAACAGAAAGAGATCTAATATGCCAGACTGCCACACAGCTATCATTTTCTCAGGTTCCATGGTGATCCAGTGCTCCTCACAAAGGTCACACAGAACATAGAAAGAACGCAAGGAAAGGGTCCCAAGGTGTAGTATTTAAAAAACACAATTTCATTTATTTAAAAATGCAACTCAGATAGGGAATGAAAGACCGACATGTACAAAGACAGCACTGAGGCACGTCTACCGGGGATGGTGGTGGTGGGGGGTCACGATGATGTCATGGAACCATAACTAGAGATGAGCGAAGTATTCAAAAATTCGATTCGGCTGATTCGGCGAATTCGAGGAATAAATACGATTCGATGCGAATATATTCGCTGCGATTTTAACTTATAAAAGGGTGTTTCTAGGCTTCAGAGAGCCTTTATATTAGTGCAGAACACTGTACCTTTAATTTAAATGCCCTTGGAGTCTGCTGGGGAAGAGAAATAATACTGTCAGTCAGTATGACATGCAGATGAGTGCCGTCGATCTTAGAATCACCGCACACTTCACTCATTTGGGCAGTCACGGGGCCAAAACCAGAGTGTGGAGCCACAGTGCGGCGGTGGAGGCAGCAGCAATGGGAGGCCATACAGCACCCTATGACAAAAATGGAACCCACCAGCAGTGTGAGGAGACCTGAAAGTGGCACATGGCAGAGTGTGGCGATGGAGACAGCAGCAATGGGAGGCCGTACAGGGACCCATGACACACTCTGGACCTGGCAGCAGCATTAGGAGGCGGTACAGGGGCCCATGGCAGATTACAGGCCTGGCAGCAGCAATGGGGGGCCCGTAATCTGCCAGCACCCTATGACAAAATGGAACACACCAGCAGTGTGAGGAGACCTGAAAGTGGCACATGGCAGAGTGTGGCGATGGAGACAGCAGCAATGGGAGGCCGTACAGGGACCCATGAGAGACTCTGGACCTGGCAGCAGCATGAGGAGGCGGTACAGGGGCCCATGGCAGATTACAGGCCTGGCAGCAGCAATGGGAGGCCCGTAATCTGCCAGCACCCTATGACAAAATGGAACCCACCAGCAGTGTGAGGAGACCTGAAAGTGGCACATGTTTGGGGCATGATTCATGGCGGATTTAGTCAGTTGTGTCAGGAACTGGTGGTTTGAAATCCAGACTAATCCACGCCTGATTCATTTTCACAAACGTGAGTCTCTCCACACTTTGGGTGGACAGTCGTGTCCTCCGCGGAGTTACAATACCTCCTGCCGCACTAAACACGCGCTCCGATGCCACGCTACTGGCCGGGCATGACAGCCTTTCAAGGGCAAATTCAGCTAGTTGGGGCCAAAGGTCAAGTTTCGTTGCCCAGTAGTCAAGGGGATTGTCTACCTCGGTTGGCAGGGTGCTGTCCAAGTAGGCCCAAGCCTGTTGTTTGAGCTCCTGCTCCAGGTCCACCTGATGATGCTGCTGCTGCTGCTGTGGCTGGTTAGTAGTTTCCTCACTGCGCTGGTGAAGAAAGCTACTCATCATCGACTGCAGACTGAGGCAGCCGCTGCTGGTGGAGCTGCCACTGCTCCTACCACCCCACCCCTCCCCTGCTGCCATGGCAGTGGAACGCGAGCGCACAGGGCCCACAGTGTCTGAGGATGGACGTTGGCGCAGAAAGGCAGAGACCAGCTGACTATATAGGTGGTTTTTATAGTACTTTATTTTGGCCTCCCTCTCAGCAGGTGTGAAAAAGGCCACCATTTTTGAACGGTAGCGATAATCCAACAAGGTGGACAGCCAAAAGTCATCCCTCTGTCTGATGGTTATTATTCAGCTGTCGCTACGCAAGCAACCGAGCATGCTATGGGCCATTTGTGCCAAGGAATGCGAGGGACTCCCTGCCTCCATCTCCACAGCATACTGCCACGGTGCGTCTGGGTCCTCTGTCTCCTCCTCCTCCTCCTCTACCAGATGCTCCTGCTCCTCCACTCCTGTCCGCTGAGTGGAAAAACCACCCATTTCACTCAATAATTCCTGAGCACCAATGTCCTCCTCTACCTCCTCCTTTTCTTCCTGTCCTGCCCCCACAGGGGTCATGTGGCGTTGAGATCTGTGCGCCACGTCTACCGCACCCTGACCAGCCATTGTTAACAGCATTTGTTCCAGGACGTGCAACAGAGGAATGACGTCGTTCATCCCATAGTCCTGCCGACTCACGAATAGCGTGGCCTCCTCAAAGGGCCTGAGCAAGCGGCAGGTGTCACGCATGAGCTGCCAATGGCTGACATCTAAGTTACACAGGGAGTACCTTTATCCGCTTGTAACATCAGGAAATCTGTGATGGCCTTTCGCTGTTCGTAAAGGCGGTCTAACATATGTAGGGTTGAATTCCACCTTGTTGCAACGTCACAGCATGAGGAGTCGGTACGGGGGCCCATGGCAGATTACGGGCCTGGCAGCAGCAATGGGAGGCCCGTAATCTGCCAGCACCCTATGACAAAAAATGTAACACACCAGCAGTGTGAGGAGACCTGAAAGTGGCACATGGCAGAGTGTGGCGATGGAGACAGCAGCAATGGGAGGCCGTACAGGGACCCATGAGAGACTCTGGACCTGGCAGCAGCATGAGGAGGCGGTACGGGGGCCCATGGCAGATTACGGGCCTGGCAGCAGCAATGGGAGGCCCGTAATCTGCCAGCACCCTATGACAAAAAATGGAACCCACCAGCAGTGTGAGGAGACCTGAAAGTGGCACATGGCAGAGTGTGGCGATGGAGACAGCAGCAATGGGAGGCCGTACAGGGACCCATGAGACACTGTGGACCTGGCAGCAGCATGAGGAGGCGGTACAGGGGCCCATGGCAGATTACGGGCCTGGCAGCAGCAATGGGAGGCCCGTAATCTGCCAGCACCCTATGACAAAAAATGTAACACACCAGCAGTGTGAGGAGACCTGAAAGTGGCACATGGCAGAGTGTGGCGATGGAGACAGCAGCAATGGGAGGCCGTACAGGGACCCATGAGAGACTCTGGACCTGGCAGCAGCATGAGGAGGCGGTACGGGGGCCCATGGCAGATTACGGGCCTGGCAGCAGCAATGGGAGGCCCGTAATCTGCCAGCACCCTATGACAAAAAATGGAACCCACCAGCAGTGTGAGGAGACCTGAAAGTGGCACATGGCAGAGTGTGGCGATGGAGACAGCAGCAATGGGAGGCCGTACAGGGACCCATGAGACACTGTGGACCTGGCAGCAGCATGAGGAGGCGGTACAGGGGCCCATGGCAGATTACGGGCCTGGCAGCAGCAATGGGAGGCCCGTAATCTGCCAGCACCCTATGACAAAAAATGTAACACACCAGCAGTGTGAGGAGACCTGAAAGTGGCACATGGCAGAATGTGGCGATGGAGACAGCAGCAATGGGAGGCCGTACAGGGACCCATGAGAGACTCTGGACCTGGCAGCAGCATGAGGAGGCGGTACAGGGGCCCATGGCAGATTACGGGCCTGGCAGCAGCAATGGGAGGCCCGTAATCTGCCAGCACCCTATGACAAAAAATGGAACACACCAGCAGTGTGAGGAGACCTGAAAGTGGCACATGGCAGAGTGTGGCGATGGAGACAGCAGCAATGGGAGGCCGTACAGGGACCCATGAGAGAATCTGGACCTGGCAGCAGCATGAGGAGGCGGTACAGGGGCCCATGGCAGATTACGGGCCTGGCAGCAGCAATGGGAAGCCCGTAATCTGCCAGCACCCTATGACAACAAATGTAACACACCAGCAGTGTGAGGAGACCTGAAAGTGGCACATGGCAGAGTGTGGCGATGGAGACAGCAGCAATGGGAGGCCGTACAGGGACCCATGAGAGACTCTGGACCTGGCAGCAGCATGAGGAGGCGGTACAGGGGCCCATGGCAGATTACGGGCCTGGCAGCAGCAATGGGAAGCCCGTAATCTGCCAGCACCCTATGACAAAAAATGTAACACACCAGCAGTGTGAGGAGACCTGAAAGTGGCACATGGCAGAGTGTGGCGATGGAGACAGCAGCAATGGGAGGCCGTACAGGGACCCATGAGAGACTCTGGACCTGGCAGCAGCATGAGGAGGCGGTACAGGGGCCCATGGCAGATTACAGGCCTGGCAGCAGCAATGGGAGGCCCGTAATCTGCCAGCACCCTATGACAAAAAATGTAACACACCAGCAGTGTGAGGAGACCTGAAAGTGGCACATGGCAGAGTGTGGCGATGGAGACAGCAGCAATGGGAGGCCGTACAGGGGCCCATGAGAGACTCTGGACCTGGCAACAGCATGAGGAGGCGGTACTGGGGCCCATGGCAGATTACGGGCCTGGCAGCAGCAATGGGAGGCCCGTAATCTGCCAGCACCCTATGACAAAATGGAACACACCAGCAGTGTGAGGAGACCTGAAAGTGGCACATGGCAGAGTGTGGCGATGGAGACAGCAGCAATGGGAGGCCGTACAGGGACCCATGAGAGACTCTGGACCTGTCAGCAGCATGAGGAGGCGGTACAGGGGCCCATGGCAGATTACGGGCCTGGCAGCAGCAATGGGAGGCCCGTAATCTGCCAGCACCCTATGACAAAAAATGGAACACACCAGCAGTGTGAGGAGACCTGAAAGTGGCACATGGCAGAGTGTGGCGATGGAGACAGCAGCAATGGGAGGCCGTACAGGGACCCATGAGAGACTCTGGACCTGGCAGCAGCATGAGGAGGCGGTACTGGGGCCCATGGCAGATTACAGGCCTGGCAGCAGCAATGGGAGGCCCGTAATCTGCCAGCACCCTATGACAAAAAATGGAACACACCAGCAGTGTGAGGAGACCTGAAAGTGGCACATGGCAGAGTGTGGCGATGGAGACAGCAGCAATGGGAGGCCGTACAGGGACCCATGAGAGACTCTGGACCTGGCAGCAGCATGAGGAGGCGGTACGGGGGCCCATGGCAGATTACGGGCCTGGCAGCAGCAATGGGAGGCCCGTAATCTGCCAGCACCCTATGACAAAAAATGGAACACACCAGCAGTGTGAGGAGACCTGAAAAAGGCACATGGCAGAGTGTGGCGATGGAGACAGCAGCAATGGGAGGCCGTACAGGGACCCATGAGACACTCTGGACCTGGCAGCAGCATGAGGAGGCGGTACAGGGGCCCATGGCAGATTACGGGCCTGGCAGCAGCAATGGGAGGCCCGTAATCTGCCAGCACCCTATGACAAAAAATGTAACACACCAGCAGTGTGATGAGACCTGCAAGTGGCACATGGCAGAATGTGGCGATGGAGACAGCAGCAATGGGAGGCCGTACAGGGACCCATGAGAGACTCTGGACCTGGCAGCAGCATGAGGAGGCGGTACAGGAGCCCATGGCAGATTACGGGCCTGGCAGCAGCAATGGGAGGCCCGTAATCTGCCAGCACCCTATGACAAAAAATGGAACACACCAGCAGTGTGAGGAGACCTGAAAGTGGCACATGGCAGAGTGTGGCGATGGAGACAGCAGCAATGGGAGGCCGTACAGGGACCCATGAGAGAATCTGGACCTGGCAGCAGCATGAGTAGGCGGTACAGGGGCCCATGGCAGATTACGGGCCTGGCAGCAGCAATGGGAAGCCCGTAATCTGCCAGCACCCTATGACAAAAAATGTAACACACCAGCAGTGTGAGGAGACCTGAAAGTGGCACATGGCAGAGTGTGGCGATGGAGACAGCAGCAATGGGAGGCCGTACAGGGACCCATGAGAGACTCTGGACCTGGCAGCAGCATGAGGAGGCGGTACAGGGGCCCATGGCAGATTACGGGCCTGGCAGCAGCAATGGGAAGCCCGTAATCTGCCAGCACCCTATGACAAAAAATGTAACCCACCAGCAGTGTGAGGAGACCTGAAAGTGGCACATGGCAGAGTGTGGCGATGGAGACAGCAGCAATGGGAGGCCGTACAGGGACCCATGAGAGACTCTGGACCTGGCAGCAGCATGAGGAGGCGGTACAGGGGCCCATGGCAGATTACAGGCCTGGCAGCAGCAATGGGAGGCCCGTAATCTGCCAGCACCCTATGACAAAAAATGTAACACACCAGCAGTGTGAGGAGACCTGAAAGTGGCACATGGCAGAGTGTGGCGATGGAGACAGCAGCAATGGGAGGCCGTACAGGGACCCATGAGAGACTCTGGACCTGGCAACAGCATGAGGAGGCGGTACTGGGGCCCATGGCAGATTACGGGCCTGGCAGCAGCAATGGGAGGCCCGTAATCTGCCAGCACCCTATGACAAAAAATGGAACACACCAGCAGTGTGAGGAGACCTGAAAGTGGCACATGGCAGAGTGTGGCGATGGAGACAGCAGCAATGGGAGGCCGTACAGGGACCCATGAGAGACTCTGGACCTGGCAGCAGCATGAGGAGGCGGTACAGGGGCCCATGGCAGATTACGGGCCTGGCAGCAGCAATGGGAGGCCCGTAATCTGCCAGCACCCTATGACAAAATGGAACACACCAGCAGTGTGAGGAGACCTGAAAGTGGCACATGGCAGAGTGTGGCGATGGAGACAGCAGCAATGGGAGGCCGTACAGGGACCCATGAGAGACTCTGGACCTGGCAGCAGCATGAGGAGGCGGTACAGGGGCCCATGGCAGATTACGGGCCTGGCAGCAGCAATGGGAAGCCCGTAATCTGCCAGCACCCTATGACAAAAAATGGAACACACCAGCAGTGTGAGGAGACCTGAAAGTGGCACATGGCAGAGTGTGGCGATGGAGACAGCAGCAATGGGAGGCCGTACAGGGACCCATGAGAGACTCTGGACCTGGCAGCAGCATGAGGAGGCGGTACAGGGGCCCATGGCAGATTACGGGCCTGGCAGCAGCAATGGGAAGCCCGTAATCTGCCAGCACCCTATGACAAAAAATGTAACACACCAGCAGTGTGAGGAGACCTGAAAGTGGCACATGGCAGAGTGTGGCGATGGAGACAGCAGCAATGGGAGGCCGTACAGGGACCCATGAGAGACTCTGGACCTGGCAGCAGCATGAGGAGGCGGTACAGGGGCCCATGGCAGATTACATGCCTGGCAGCAGCAATGGGAGGCCCGTAATCTGCCAGCACCCTATGACAAAAAATGTAACACACCAGCAGTGTGAGGAGACCTGAAAGTGGCACATGGCAGAGTGTGGCGATGGAGACAGCAGCAATGGGAGGCCGTACAGGGACCCATGAGAGACTCTGGACCTGGCAACAGCATGAGGAGGCGGTACTGGGGCCCATGGCAGATTACGGGCCTGGCAGCAGCAATGGGAGGCCCGTAATCTGCCAGCACCCTATGACAAAAAATGGAACACACCAGCAGTGTGAGGAGACCTGAAAGTGGCACATGGCAGAGTGTGGCGATGGAGACAGCAGCAATGGGAGGCCGTACAGGGACCCATGAGAGACTCTGGACCTGGCAGCAGCATGAGGAGGTGGTACAGGGGCCCATGGCAGATTACGGGCCTGGCAGCAGCAATGGGAGGCCCGTAATCTGCCAGCACCCTATGACAAAATGGAACACACCAGCAGTGTGAGGAGACCTGAAAGTGGCACATGGCAGAGTGTGGCGATGGAGACAGCAGCAATGGGAGGCCGTACAGGGACCCATGAGAGACTCTGGACCTGGCAGCAGCATGAGGAGGCGGTACAGGGGCCCATGGCAGATTACGGGCCTGGCAGCAGCAATGGGAAGCCCGTAATCTGCCAGCACCCTATGACAAAAAATGTAACCCACCAGCAGTGTGAGGAGACCTGAAAGTGGCACATGGCAGAGTGTGGCGATGGAGACAGCAGCAATGGGAGGCCGTACAGGGACCCATGAGAGACTCTGGACCTGGCAGCAGCATGAGGAGGCGGTACAGGGGCCCATGGCAGATTACGGGCCTGGCAGCAGCAATGGGAAGCCCGTAATCTGCCAGCACCCTATGACAAAAAATGTAACACACCAGCAGTGTGAGGAGACCTGAAAGTGGCACATGGCAGAGTGTGGCGATGGAGACAGCAGCAATGGGAGGCCGTACAGGGACCCATGAGAGACTCTGGACCTGGCAGCAGCATGAGGAGGTGGTACTGGGGCCCATGGCAGATTACAGGCCTGGCAGCAGCAATGGGAGGCCCGTAATCTGCCAGCACCCTATGACAAAAAATGGAACACACCAGCAGTGTGAGGAGACCTGAAAGTGGCACATGGCAGAGTGTGGCGATGGAGACAGCAGCAATGGGAGGCCGTACAGGGACCCATGAGACATTCTGGACATGTTTGGGGCATGATTCATGGCGGATTTAGTCAGTTTTGTCAGGAACTGGTGGTTTGAAATCCAGACTAATCCACGCCTGATTCATTTTCACAAACGTGAGTCTCTCCACACTTTGGGTGGACAGTCGTGTCCTCCGCGGAGTTACAATACCTCCTGCCGCACTAAACACGCGCTCCGATGCCACGCTACTGGCCGGGCATGACAGCCTTTCAAGGGCAAATTCAGCTAGTTGGGGCCAAAGGTCAAGTTTCGTTGCCCAGTAGTCAAGGGGATTGTCTACCTCGGTTGGCAGGGTGCTATCCAAGTAGGCCCAAGCCTGTTGTTTGAGGTCCTGCTCCAGGTCCACCTGATGATGCTGCTGCTGCTGCGGCTGGTTAGTAGTTTCCTCACTGCGCTGGTGAAGAAAGCTACTCATCATCAACTGCAGACTGAGGCAGCCGCTGCTGGTGGAGCTGCCACTGCTCCTACCACCCCACCCCTCCCCTGCTGCCATGGCAGCGGAACGCGAGCGCACAGGGCCCACAGTGTCTGAGGATGGACGTTGGCGCAGAAAGGCAGAGACCAACTGACTACATAGGTGGTTTTTATAGTACGTTATTTTGGCCTCCCTCTCAGCAGGTGTGAAAAAGGCCACCATTTTTGAACGGTAGCGAGGGTCCAACAAGGTGGACAGCCAAAAGTCATCCCTCTGTCTGATGGTTATTATTCGGCTGTCGCTACGCAAGCAACCGAGCATGCTATGGGCCATTTGTGCCAAGGAATGCGAGGGACTCCCTGCCTCCATCTCCACAGCATACTGCCACGGTGCGTCTGGGTCCTCTGTCTCCTCCTCCTCCTCCTCTACCAGATGCTCCTGCTCCTCCACTCCTGTCCGCTGAGTGGAAAAACCACCCATTTCACTCAATAATTCCTGAGCACAAATGTCCTCCTCTACCTCCTCCTCTTCTTCCTGTCCTGCCCTCACAGGGGTCATGTGGCGTTGAGATCTGTGCGCCACGTCTACCGCACCCTGACCAGCCATTGTTAACAGCATTTGTTCCAGGACGTGCAACAGAGGAATGACGTCGTTCATCCCATAGTCCTGCCGACTCACGAATAGCGTGGCCTCCTCGAAGGGCCTGAGCAAGCGGCAGGTGTCACGCATGAGCTGCCAATGGCTGACATCGAAGTTACACAGGAGAGTACCTTTATCCGCTTGTAACATCAGGAAATCGGTGATGGCCTTTCGTTGTTCGTAAAGGCGGTCTAACATGTGTAGGGTTGAATTCCACCTTGTTGCAACGTCGCAGATCAGGCGATGCTGTGGAATTCCGTTCTGCCGCTGCAGCTCAAGGAGGGTGTGCTTTGCGGTGTAGGAATGGCTGAAATGCATGCAAAGTTTACGTGACATTTTAAGGATGTCTTGCAGTGGGATGGTGGATTTTAGGAACCGCTTGACAACCAGATTGAACACGTGAGCCATGCATGGCGCATGGCACAACCTTCCTTGACGCAGAGCAGACACCATGTTCTTTCCGTTGTCGGTCAACATGGTTCCGATTTTCAGTTTGCGCGGAGACAGCCATCTGTCGATTTCTCTGTTCATTACACTGAGAAGTTCCTCCCCTGTGTGACTACGTTCGCCAAGGCATACCAGGTGCAGCACAGCGTGACACCGTTGCGCCCTGCACATGTGATATGCCGGTCGGGTAATGGGACTTGGCACGGGGGTGGCGGCTGAGGACACGGCGGAAGAAGAGGTGGTAGAGGCGGACATCTTTTGTGGACCAAGGACGTGCAAACGTGGAGGCAAAAGCGGCGTGACCTGTCCAAGTTGCTGGTGCGGCTGTGCCGGCACCACGTTCACCCAGTGGGCCGTAAATGACATGTACTGTCCCTGACCGTAGTTACAGCTCCACACGTCGGCACTGCCGTGCACTTTGGCAGAGACCGACATGCTCAAAGACTGGCCCACCATCTCTTCTACATGTGAATGCAGGGCTGGCACTGCCTTTTTGGCGAAGAAATGACGGCTTGGCACTCTCCACCGCGGCGCGGCACAAGCCATCATTTCTCGGAAAGGTGCTGAGTCCACCACTTGGAAAGGGAGGGACTGCAGCACCAGCAACTTGGACAGGAGGACGTTCAGCTTTTGCACCGTCGGGTGCGTGCTTGCAAACTGTTGTCTCTTGGAAACGGATTCCAAGAAAGACTGCTGACGGAATCCGTGAAGAGGAGTAGCAGGAGAAGGAGCATCTGAACGAGCGGAAGATGCCAACGAGCGACATCTCCCCTCAGCAGAGGTGTTGGAGCCTTGACTGGCTGATAGAGGGCGATTGACGTCGGGTGACGGAGCAAGTAACGGAGCGGGTGATGGAGCGGGGGCTGGGGCAGGCAGAACCGCCGTATCTTTATCACGGTTTTCCCAGGCCACCAAATGGCGACGCTGCATATGCTGCCGCAACGCTGTAGTCCCAACATGGGCCCCCTGGCCACGCTTGACTTTCTGGCCACATAGTCGACATACGGCTACGTTTACTTCCTCGGGCGGCTTGACGAAAAATTGCCACACCGCCGAGTAGGAAACTTTGCCCCCGATACTCCTCACTGGCTGACTGCTACTTCCTCCGTGCACACCGGCACCACTACTGGCCGTGGTGGTAGGCTGCAGTGGAGCTGGTGCTCTACTCCGTGGCCGTTTGCCTCCACTGACACTGCTGTGACCCTGCTGCCTCCTGGGCAACCCACCGACTGTTTTGCTCGCTGCCAAGCTGCCACCCTCTTCTCCTGATGATGCGGAAGCAATAGCCTGATGACGACGAGGCTGCCAAGTGCGATCAGCCTCATCATCATCAATTAGGGTCTCCGCCTCACTACTAGCCCCCTCGGCTGCGTGTGGGTCAGGAGACAGACCTGTCTCTAAACCGGCTACCGAGCCACTCTCCTCGCCACTACTTCTTCGCCTGGCTGCTGAAGAGGCGGATGTCTCCCCCCGTTCCTGACCGCCCTCTGTTAGCTCTTCCTCACTGTACAGTGGGGCTGAGCCCACAGCATGCGATACTTCGCTTGGTGAGGGAACACCAAAGGACAGGGGCAGGTAGAGGACACGTGATTTCAGTGGACTTGCTCCCGGGCCATGCCAACTAACGGTTGTGTCTGACGTACCCACCGACCGTTGGCTGTAGGTGTCAGAGGTGACCTGGGAAGAGGAAGACGACCGAGCCAACCAATCGATGACGGCAGGGTTGTCGGTGGAGACACGACCGCTGGATGACACCGGGAGCAATGGCCTCTGGCTGCGACTAGTGCTGCCTCGACCCCTTCCTCTGCTGCCACGTCTGCTCACTCCTAAAACATTGCCTCCTCTGCCACTCCTCTGCATGTTGTCTGACATACTCTTTAATTCAACGATTATGTGTCCCTGAGTAACAATTCTGTGTCCCTGAGTAACAATTCTGTGTCTGTCCCTGAGTAACAATTCTGTGTCCCTGAGTAACAATTCTGTGTCCCTCAGTAACACTTCTGTGTCCCTCAGTAACAATTCTGTGTCCCTCAGTAACAATTCTGTGTCTGTCCCTGAGTAACAATTCTGTGTCCCTCAGTAACAATTCTGTGTCCCTCAGTAACAATTCTGTGTCCCTCAGTAACAATTCTGTGTCTGTCCCTGAGTAACAATTCTGTGTCCCTCAGTAACAATTCTGTGTCCCTCAGTAACAATTCTGTGTCCCTCAGTAACAATTCTGTGTCTGTCCCTGAGTAACAATTCTGTGTCCCTCAGTAACAATTCTGTGTCCCTGAGTAACAATTCTGTGTCTGTCCCTGAGTAACAATTCTGTGTCCCTGAGTAACAATTCTGTGTCCCTCAGTAACAATTCTGTGTCCCTGAGTAACAATTCTGTGTCCCTGAGTAACAATTCTGTGTCCCTCAGTAACAATTCTGTGTCCCTCAGTAACAATTCTGTGTCGGTCCCTGAGTAACAATTCTGTGTCCCTGAGTAACAATTCTGTGTCCCTCAGTAACAATTCTGTGTCTGTCCCTGAGAAACAATTCTGTGTCCCTCAGTAACAATTCTGTGTCCCTCAGTAACAATTCTGTGTCTGTCCCTGAGTAACAATTCTGTGTCCCTGAGTAACAATTCTGTGTCCCTCAGTAACAATTCTGTGTCCCTCAGTAACAATTCTGTGTCTGTCCCTGAGTAACAATTCTGTGTCTGTCCCTGAGTAACAATTCTGTGTCTGTTCCTGAGTAACAATTCTGTGTCCCTGAGTAACAATTCTGTGTCCCTGAGTAACAATTCTGTGTCCCTCAGTAACAATTCTGTGTCCCTGAGTAACAATTCTGTGTCCCTCAGCAATTCTGTGTCTGTCCCTGAGTAACAATTCTGTGTCCCTGAGTAACAATTCTGTGTCCCTCAGTAACAATTCTGTGTCCCTCAGTAACAATTCTGTGTCTGTCCCTGAGTAACAATTCTGTGTCCCTGAGTAACAATTCTGTGTCCCTCAGTAACAATTCTGTGTCCCTGAGTAACAATTCTGTGTCCCTCAGTAACAATTCTGTGTCTGTCCCTGAGTAACAATTCTGTGTCCCTCAGTAACAATTCTGTGTCCCTCAGTAACAATTCTGTTTCTGTCCCTGAGTAACAATTCTGTGTCCCTGAGTAACAATTCTGTGTCCCTCAGTAACAATTCTGTGTCCCTCAGTAACAATTCTGTGTCTGTCCCTGAGTAACAATTCTGTGTCTGTCCCTGAGTAACAATTCTGTGTCCCTGAGTAACAATTCTGTGTCCCTCAGTAACAATTCTGTGTCCCTCAGTAACAATTCTGTATCCCTCAGTAACAATTCTGTGTCCCTCAGTAACAATTCTGTGTCTGTCCCTGAGTAACAATTCTGTGTCTGTCCCTGAGTAACAATTCTGTGTCCCTCAGTAACAATTCTGTGTCTGTCACTGAGTAACAATTCTGTGTCTGTCCCTGAGTAACAATTCTGTGTCCCTCAGTAACAATTCTGTGTCCCTCAGTAACAATTCTGTGTCTGTCCCTCAGTAACAATTCTGTGTCTGTCCCTCAGTAACAATTCTGTGTCTGTCCCTGAGTAACAATTCTGTGTCTGTCCCTGAGTAACAATTCTGTGTCTGTCCCTGAGTAACAATTCTGTGTCCCTCAGTAACAATTCTGTGTCCCTCAGTAACAATTCTGTGTCTGTCCCTGAGTAACAATTCTGTGTCTGTCCCTGAGTAACAATTCAGTGTCTGTCCCTGAGTAACAATTCTGTGTCTGTCCCTGAGTAACAATTCTGTGTCTGTCCCTGAGTAACAATTCTGTGTCCCTCAGTAACAATTCTGTGTCCCTCAGTAACAATTCTGTGTCTGTCCCTGAGTAACAATTCTGTGTCCCTAAGTAACGTTTCTGTGGCCCTAAGTAACGGTTCTGTGTCCCTAAGTAACGTTTCTGTGGCCGTAAGTAACGTTTCTGTGGCCCTAAGTAACGTTTCTGTGGCCCTAAGTAACGATTCTGTGGCCCTAAGTAACGTTTCTGTGGCCCTAAGTAACGATTCTGTGGCCCTAAGTAACGTTTCTGTGGCCCTAAGTAACGATTCTGTGGCCCTAAGTAACGATTCTGTGGCCCTAAGTAACGTTTCTGTGGCCCTAAGTAACGATTCTGTGGCCCTAAGTAACGTTTCTGTGGCCCTAAGTAACGATTCTGTGGCCCTAAGTAACGTTTTTGTGGCCCTAAGTAACGATTCTGTGGCCCTAAGTAACGTTTCTGTGGCCCTAAGTAACGTTTCTCTGGCCCTAAGTAACGTTTCTCTGGCCCTAAGTAACGTTTCTGTGTCCCTAACTCTGTCCCTCAATACAGCCAGGTCTGCCTCTCTTGAATGACTGGAGGCAAATGGAGAATTCTAAAATGGCCGCCATTTTTTGCTCGACCATTACACAGTGCTGGCTGGCTGGCTGCTGATTGGCTAATGCGATCACATGTCATGAATGAATGCATTATGGGTCAGCGCGCCTTGTCTGCGCGCCTTCCCAGACATCCCCGCTCCGTCGCCGCACATGTCGCCGCCATTTTAGGAGAAATTTCGATTCGTGCATCCGAAGTCTGCTAATTTTCGGATTCGTCGCGAATCGAAATTTTCCTAATATTCGAAACGAATTCCACTTCGCCGAGTTCGATTCGCTCATCTCTAACCATAACCCCCTAGTTTATTGCAACATTTTTTACATTTTAGTATTTGACTTGCACTAGTAACTGTTTACATGGATTGTATTATTATTTTGTCTTTTTAAAGTTATGAGGTAGCAGTAAGGATTAATTTTGCATTTAAAGAAATAGCTCATTTATTTTAAGTTTAAATACTGTAGGATCAACATGACAGCCAGGTAGCTGGCAATGGTGACCTCCATGTTTGTCTCAGGAGAGGTTTCCTTCACTTGACACAACAAACAACGCAAGAACCAATATACATAAATGTGTGACCTCTAAGGCCTGTAATTGTGATGAGAATGAAGTTTTAGACCAGGAACTCAAAAGAGCACTTAGCTTTCTAGGTTCTGGCTGCAGTAATATGATTGGACAAAGAGCTTGTTATATGTAACAATAATACTTATACCCACAGAAATCTGTTCCTACCATGAAAGCACAACTTAGACCAAATGTCTCTAGTCCTACCCTTCAGAGTTCATCTTTAATTCCTACATTCAAGAGAAACCATCCAATCCCAACCATTGCCAGAGCTCTGTCCAATACTTACACTCTACAGACACCGTTACTGGTTTCATGACTGTGTCAAAGTTTGTAGCTCTACAAATATATTCTCCAGACATATTTCTCATCACTGCGAATTTCTCTTCATCCTTATAGATGGTGTTATTCTTCTCACAGGTCACGGTGGGTAGGGGGTATCCTTTGGCCTTGCAGTGGAAGCTGTTCTCCTGTCCATCAAGCCACACCAATTTCTCAGGGCAGTCTGTGAACTCAGGCTCAGCTGGAAGACAATGATAGGAAATAGGGACAGTAATGAAGCACCAGTCTCAGAAATCCGATTAATAAAATTATGTCAAAATTAGTATTTGGCAGCACAGTCCGTTAAACCAGCATTTCTCAATCTTTTTTTTGGTTACGGCACCCTTTAAAAGCATACAAAATCTCAAGTTTAAAATTTAAAAAACATAAATGTTACAAAAGGGAACAATGCACACAACTGGCTTGATTAAATTAACTTCAAACTAAAACTTTCTCAGCCTTTTCAACACAGAGGAGCCTTTGAAATAACTTTCTGGTATCAGGGAATCCCTCTAAAAATGACAATATCTACAACTCATGATACATTAGTGTGATGGGCAGTGGGAAAATTGCTCCTTACACTTGTGGTCATTTGGAAGAATCACCCCTTACAGATAGATAAAAGGTGTCAGTGGAAACTTACCCGAAAGGCAGAAATTGCTCATGACTCAAGGAACCCCTAGCAACCTCTGGACGAACCCTGGTTGAGAAACCCTGCATTAGAAGCTCCCCTTTTCATCAGAGGTTCTCCGATCACATCAGAGCCCGCTCCCCCATTACATTGGAATCCCCCTTTCACTTCACAGTCATCCCTATGCATCAGAGGCCCTCCTATACATGAGAACACTTCACAGCATCCGAGTCACGCCTATACATCAAAGGCCCCCTATACATGAGAACACTTCGCAGCATCTGAGTCACACCTATACATCAAAAGCCCCCTATACATAAGTCCCCCTATCACATCAGAGTCCCTCAATCACATAGCACTCCCACTGCAAATCCCCCCAGTCACACAGCCCCAGTCCCCATTACAGCGTCCCTAGGTCACAAATTACACAGTCCCATGAAATGAATGTGTTTATGTGTCGCAAGTCGCATGATAAATCACAACAGTGTGAACCAGGAAAAGAAAAGATGCTCCTTCTTCCTCTCTCCTAGCAGAAAGAGACCATCTTATCTAATCAGCTTCATTACAGTTTGTTAAAAGATTGTATGAAAAATGTGAGAAAACTACCGCAATGTCTTTCAAAGTCATCACATTTTTTGTGGGTTAAATTAAATTAGATTTCAATCCCATTTTGTGTCTTCAATTGCTTAGTGATTGCCATGAAAAATTTAATCAAACATTTGATTGCTCTGTCAAATTTCCACGTGTATGGCCAGCATTAGACTTAAATCTCTCAACTCAAACTTTGTCCTGTATTGGGCAATTTCAACTAATTTTAAACAGCCTTTCATGGCAAACATGAGCAAATAGAGGAATGTAACAGTTTTTATCAGTGCTATATTGATTTTTACTGTTGGGAGGTAGTTTTCTTGTCCCTTAGTTTTATGAATGAAAGATGGGTAAAAAAGATTGCCTGTGTGTCTGAAAAGTGTGGCAAATATTATTATTATTATACAGGACCAGGGGCGGACTGACAACTCATGGGGCCCCCGGGCAATAGGGGATCATGGGGCCCCTGTGTCCTTGCCCAAACTCAAAAAAGCCTATGAAAAAGGTACCAGGGGCATCTCATGGGGCCCCCTACTGACCCCTGGCCCTCGGGCAGTGCCTGAGTTTCCAAATGGTCAGTCCACCCCTGTACAGGACTTATATAGCGCCAACAGTTTGCTCAGCGCTTTACATTATGGAGGGAGACAGTACTGTAGCAATACAGTTCAATACACGAGGGATAGAGGGCCCTGCTCCTTGGAGTTTACAATCTAGGAGGGAGGGGATAGTGGTACAAGAGGTAATTAGCTGTGGGGGATGGAGTGGTTGGAAGAGTAGAGGATTCCAGTATTAGCTGGGGGCGGGGTAGGCTTTCCTGAAGAGATGGGTTTTCAGAGTGCACCTAAAGGTGAGCAGAGTAGGTGATAGCCTTATAGCTTGGGGTAGGAAGTTCCAGAGGATGGGTGAAGCTCTTGAGAAATCCTGGAGATGAGCATGGGAGGTGGAGACAGGGGAGGTAGAGAGTAGGAGGTCTTGCGAGGAGTGGAGAGTACGGTTTGGGTGGTATTTAGAGACAAGGTCAGTGATGTAATTAGGGGCAGTGTTATGAACGACTTTATACGTCAGTGTTAGTGTTTTGAATTTTGATCGTTGGGCAATTGGAAGCCAGTGGAGGGATTGGCAGAGAGGGGTGGCAGATATAGAGCTGTTAGTAAGGTGGATGAGTCTGGCAGCAGCATTCATGATGGACTGTAGTGGGGATAACCTGCGGTGAGGTAGGCCAGTGAGGAGGGAGTTACAGTAGTCAAGGCGTGATATAACAAGGGAGTGAATGAGTTGCTTAGTGGTTTCCAAGGTTAGGAACGGTCGTATCTTGGAGATGTTGGGGAGGTGAAGTCTGCATGAGTTTGTCAGTGATTGGATTTGGGGCTGAAGGACAGATGGGAGTCTAGGATTACACCTAGTACCCTGGCGTGAGGGGTGGGGCTGATGGTAGTGTTGTTGATCTTGATGGAGAAGTCGGGGGGGGGGGGGGCACGGGCTGGGGGGAATACTAAAAGCTCAGTTTTGGAAAGGTTGAGTTTGAGGAAGTGGAGTGACATCCAGTCCGATATATCACTTAGTAGGCTGGTGATGCGATTGGAGACTGAGGGGCTGAGGGGTAGAGAGATAGATTTGTGTGTCGTCAGCATAGAGATGGTAGTTGAAGTCGTGGGAGTTTCTCAATTGGCCAAGGGAGGAGGTGCAGATATATAGTTCTTAGGGACTAAAATTGGGGTCCTTTCACATGTTGGTGATCCGCTCTGTGAGTTAATCCCCCTAAGTTTTGTGATATCCATGTGTTGGCTGGTGCAGTTAGCTTGCCTGCCACTAGTTGGTTCTGTTGCCATTACTGTATGTCATGATAGGGGGAAAGTTGTAAACAGGTGTTAGCTCCCCTTTTAGAGAAGTCCCTCCTCTAGTGATGTAATGGGTGGAGTTAGTGCCCATATAAATGCCAGCTGTCGGTAAGGGTCCAGAGCAGGGTTTCTCAACCAGGGTTCCTCCAGAGGTTACCAAGGGTTCCTTGAGCAATTTCTGTCTCTCATATAGGTTCCCACTAACTCCATTGATCTTTTTAGCTATCTGTAAGGGGGTAATTCTTCCCAATGATCACAAGTGTAAAGAGCACTGACCATCTCACTAATGAATCATGAGTTTTACATATAGTAATTTTTAGCAAGGGTTTCTTGAGACCAGAAAGTTATTTCAAGGGTTTTTCTTTGTTGAAAAAGTTGAGAATGGCTAGTCCAGAGAGTCCAGGGTATGGAAACAGGACACCCCAGAGGTGCTAAAATGTAGACCCACGCAGAGCTGATTTAAAGGGCCCTGTGCAGGGCTGAATTCCCAGGCAAGGTGGTACAGAAGATGTGAGGAATAGCTGGAGTCAAACTGTAATTCCTGACCTTCTTCTGCAGGTCCTATAACGAGGGGCATGGACACAGTCCTCATATGTGAATAGAGGTGGAAGCCTTAGGAATAAGCATGTCATTTGGGAGAATGCCTGGCTGGGCAATACAATAGAAGGGAAGAGATTGGGAAGAGAATGGTATATTAATGGAAGCACTGTGTCCCCCTAACCCTCAGCTGTGGGTCCTGTGACCTGATGATGGAAGCCCAAGGTTGTGGACTTAGCATACGTTGAGAAGTGGTCCCAATTCTATGGGAAAGATGGCTAACACATCTGAGTTGTGCTGTGCGTTGTAATTGACTGCTACAGAATGTCTAACCTTGCACATGGAGTTCTGCACCAAAGATTCAGGCAGTACGTCAAGTGTGATGTGTTATGGAAGAAACATGAAGTTACAGTAAAGTGCTGAAAATGCATCTATGTGTGGACATTTCTCTTTTTTCAAGTGTGAGGCCTCAGGCCAGCAATGTGTGTGCAGGCCTCTAGCCAGGAGACAAGTGTCCAATCTGATGGCTACAAAGACAGCGGAATGGGTGCTCTATTCAAAAAGTGTGGTGAGACCGGTACACTTTGGCACTCCAGCAGATGCCTGTTCATTTTTTTGTCTGCATCGATGTAAATAGACTACCTTCTTGTCCAGAAAAAAATAAAAGGACGTCCAGACCTAGACTGAATTGGAGGTAGGCAGATGTCCATTTACATCCGCATGCTCACAAAGCTGAGCAGAGATTTCCATCAGGTCCACCTGAAAAACTGACAAGCATGTGTGAAAGGACTTTTATACCTAAACGAGTAAGTAGAGCCAAATAACGGGGATTATAAACAATTCTAAACCTGCACATTTATTCAGATTATTCCATAAAAATTGCATTTTAACAGAATATCCTTAGCAGAGTCCAGGGGTGCCCATAGAGAAAGAAAGAGAAGAATAGCGCAGGGCAGACATGACTATGTGAAGAGGGAGAAAAGATGGGAAAGGGTTAAGTGAAAGGGGAAGGGTTAAAAAAGATAGTAAGGTTACCTGATTGGTGTTATTAGGTGTGGGTGGAATCATCCTGAATCTTGGGGGAGTGCTGGGGGGGTTGGACGAGCCAGTGCTGGTTAGCAGCTGAAGAGAGAAGTTCCCGCCCTGCCCTGGGGTGCTTGTTTGGCTTGTTTAGTTTGGTGGCAGTTGTTGGTCTTGGTAGGTTGTTAATGGTTTGTGATGATAAGTGTATGGTTGGGACCCATCGGCGGTAGGGTGTGCCCAGGTAAATTCCAGTTAACCGAGGTTTAACTGGAAGGTGGAGGTCTACCTGCGGAAGGTGTGTCCTTGTCTCCGAGTCGGTGTGTTGCGGCTGGAGGCCTAGTAGGAACATTAAGGTGAAGGTTCCGCAGGGGGAGATCAATATTGTTTTGGGTGCCTGCCTAGACCAACAACTCATTCCGTAAGTTTTTGGAGGTTTCCGTTTTAAGGAATGTTTTCTGTATATTTAAGTTATTATTATTATTATTATACAGTATTTATAAAGCACCAATAGTTTGCTCAGCGCTGTACATTACAAAGGGGGACAGAACATGTGACAGAACAATAACAATACAATGCAAAACATGAGGGGATTGAGGGCCCTGCTCTTTCGAGCTTACAATCTAGGAGGGAGGGGATGGTGGCACAGGAGGAGAAAGCTGTGGGGGATGGAGTGGTAGGAAGAGTGGAGGAGGTCGGCAAGTTAGCAGGGGGTGGGGTAGGCTTCCCTGAAGAGATGGGTTTTCAGGGTGCGCCTAAAGGAGAGGAGAGTAGGTGATAATTTGATGGGTTGGGGCAGGGAGTTCCAGAGGATGGATGACACCTTGGAGAAGTCCTGGAGGCGGGCATGGGAGGAGGAGACCAGGGAACTAGAGAGAAGGAGGTCTTGTGAGGAGCGGAGTGTGCGTGCTGGGCGGTACTTGGATATTAGGTATGTAGTTCGGGGCAGTGTGGTGGATGGCTTTGTACGTCAGTGTTAGGATTTTGAATTTGATCCGTTGCGCAATCGGAAGCCATTACAATTAACAATTTTATTAAATTGTTAATAAAAGGCCGTGAAGGCTATTTTACTCCAACAAAGTGTGGTCTCCTTTTATTGGTGGAGGGAGTGTTGGGAAATGGGGGGTTTTTCAGAAGTTGGGTATGTTTTTGGGGGTGTTAGTATTTGACAACACATGTCTTCTGCACTAGTCATGTCAGCACAAGATACTGGAGTCACACAAGAAATGAACATGATGTGAACTCCAGGCTGACTTGGATGCTATGTATTTTCACTGCTAGATTAACTACAGAGTTAAGGAATCATATGATTTAGCAGACAGAGAAGAATTTTTGAACAGATATGAGAAGCTGACCTTATGCAAACAATTTAGGTGTGAGTCATCATCCCTCTTCTGCCAAGATTCATCTGTTTGTGTTGCCCAGTGCCTCAAACTGTATACTGTGCAATGCAAGCTCCATGGAAAATATTAGCAGTGTTTAGAGAGTGTTCTTCAAAAAAAAAAGTATATGGAGCATTCTAAAGTGTATGTAAAGCCAAATCTTTTATATTTGAGTAGGAAATGATTAAGGAACCCTGTTGGGTTATATTTCCCGTATCGGGTAATTTCCCTTCACTTCTTATCCTAGAGACACAGCTGGAAGTAAGAGGAGATATCTTCAAAATGAAAGGAATTCCATACTTAGGTGTCACTAGAATGGGTGTCACAATACTATACAACACATTACATCACCACTGGATGTTGTATTCTGTCTCAAAGCGGAGTTCCGGACGTTTGTTTTGTTTATTAACCTCCCTGGCGGTATTCCCGAGTGTAGCTCGGGGTAAAGTTTCTGTACCAAAAGCGGTAACCCCGAGCTACACTCGGGCTTACCATGCAGCGTTGCTCAGGGAGTCCCTGCAGAGCTTACCTTGTCCTGCGCTCCCGCGATGTGTCCCCTGCAGCGTCCCCGGCCATCTCCTCCGGCCGGTGCCGGCATCCGGCTTCTGTGTTCTGGTCCCTGTGACGTCGGGACGTACGGGCACCGCCGTAGGCGGCGGGAAATTTGAAAATTTTAAAAAAATTTCATTTTTTTCAAAACGAATTTTACATAGTAAAACATTGCTGTTTCAACCCATTTCACATACATTTTGTCCCGAGTGCTTTGTCCTGTGCCCTGCCTGCATTTACTGTTCTTTCTGCCTGGAAACTGAGAAATGTCCATGGCATCCTAAAAGTGTCCCTTTAGGTCAAAAGCGGGTTTAGATCAGCTAGAGAACAGCGATAGTAATTAGAATCACTTGCAGAATTGAGTGGTAATGATTCGAGTGGGAAATTCGTCATCAGACACTGAAATTTTGCGACTTTGCTCAGTGATGTGCGAACTTGGCGCTATATTTCAAATTTCAGTGTTTTTGGTTTGATTATATTATTGAATTAAATGTATTATTATTATATTATTATTTTTTTATTATTTTTTATGATTATTTATTAAATTATAATTTATGATTTCGTGTTTCAAATTTTATCATACCCGGGATGTTTACTAGACTCTTGTTCGGACAGATTTCAGTGAGTTATTCCTAAAAATTACAGCCTACAATAAAAAACTACATATTTCCATGCAAAATAATGGTACCGCTTTCAGCACAAAAAATCTGAAATAATCATACTGCCAGGGAGGTTAAAAGTCAGCAGCTACAAAAACTATAGCTACTGACTTTCAGTCCTCATGCACACAGGACATTTTGATAACACTGGTAACTTTAGCTGTGTACAGTCACGTTAAAAACGTACGTTTTTCAGCTTTTTTTAGCGTTTTTCATTAGCATTTAGCGGCGTTTTGCCACGTTTACCGGTGTTTTCCCGTTTTTCCACCTTTGCATTTTTTAGGGGTTTTTTTAAACAAAAAAATATTTTTTTTGGTCACAAAAACATCCAAAAATGCCGATTTGCAATGTTTTACCGCGTTTTTTCGCGTTTTTCAGCGTTAGAGCGTTTTACAGCTACAGACTCATCTAGAAACCCACTAGTCCTGGGTTTTTTCCAGCCAAAAAACATCCCAGTCAAAAAACGTTGATTCCAGTCTATGTATGTATGGACACATAGGATAACATGCTGGGGGGTTTACTAGCTGTAGAAAAAAAGTCAAAAGCCAAAAACGGCCGCTGTAAAAACGTCCCGTGTGCATGAGGACTTAAACACACACTCACCTGTCCTGGGGTCCAGCGACATTCTCACCCATATCGTCTCTTCTCTCCCTCTTCTCCACCCGGCGTCGGGATCTCAACTGTAGGCACCAGGCTGTAACAGCTTGCGGCTTCACAGCTGGGTGCCCACTGCGCATGCGTGAGACGCGCTGCGCATTCTGATTGGTCCGGCATTCTTCTGGGACCTGTAAAGGTTCCCAGGAGACTGCAGGAGAAAAGGGGGGGGGGGGCGAATTTCCAGCTCACTTTGCTGCGGTGAACTGAGACGGAAGTGGGATCGGGTACTTGTCAAAACCAGGTATCTTCTCCCCCCTCACCCCCAAGAGGTGCCAAATATGGCAGTTGAGGGGGGGAGGAGGCAAACCAACAGCTTCCACTTTTGGGTGGAACTCCGCTTTAAGAGAATGTCCGTAACTCTTGTAACCTATTTGTTTTTTATATGAAACTAGCATTCAAAAGAAAAGTGGACAATCATTCATCCGCTATTCTTATTGTGTGTACCAGGCTTTAGGCTACATGCATACTGGGATTAAAAAAAAAACGCCAGTTCCCTTGGCTGAAAAAAACACTGACATCGAGTGTTTTTTTCCACCAGAAGGCTCCAATCAAAATCACAAAACTGTCTCTAAACGTTGAGCTGAAAATATGCCTCTAATCGTCCTAATGTGCATGGACACACAGGATGACACTGATGTGCTTCTCTAAATCACCAAACTATACTGTGCTGCTTCTGCCGGCAAAATGCAAAACTCCTGTAGAAGCAGCATTTTTTCAGCTGGCCATACATGCATAGATTTTCATTCAAGAATTTTTGCTTCAAGAATATTCGTTTGATTTTCTAGTCATTAGTGAGGTCAAATCGATGTTTGTTTGCGATTGCAGTGACAGGAAAATTTGAGAGGGCAGGAAAAAAAACTTTTCTCGATCAAATTAATTTTCGGCCAGTGCATGTGGTGATCATTCAGAAATCACATTCATTTTAAAGCCGAATGTTAAAAGCAAAAAACAATTTTTCGAACTACATTCGTCCATTCATCAAATGTTCAAAGAATTTTCGTACGACTTTTCGAACTAATATTCTCATCTGAAAATCTACACGTGTATAGCCATGTTTAGTCTGAGATCCCTGAATTTTTCCTCTTGCTATTGGATCCTAATAGCTTACATCTTCTAGAGATGAACAGTGTTCTTTTTAGGCTCCATTCACACTAGCGGGTTTTTAAGCTCAAAAATGCAGGAAAAAATGCTGGATAAAAACACTAGTAATAGCCTTTTTTAGTAGCGTTTTTGTAGCGTTAGCATTTTAGTAGTATTTTTACAGTACATGTATAGAAAAAAATCTGTTAGAAGTGTTTTAGTAGCGTTTAGTAGCATTAAGTAGCGTTTAGGAGTATTTATGAGCGTTTAGCATTTCTTTCTGCTGGAAAAATGCTCCAAAAAACTATTTTTTTTCTGCTCCTAGACACTGAAGCTCAAAAAATGCTAATAGCCTAAAGTAGTGTGCATGGACACATAGGATAATACTATTTAGCTTCTAGGAGCAGAAAAATATGCTACTTGCAGCTTCTAGGAGCTTAAATAAATGATGTGTGCATGGAGCCTTATGCCCCGTACACACGATAAGAAAATCGTATTAAAAATTTCACAGAACCACTAATCCAACGATTTTCTCTTCGTTGATGAGCAGGATGTTTTAACAGATAACGATATTGTGAACGAAAAAATCCGGTTGAACGACAGTGAAAAATGTAGTCGATTAGCATACAAACGACCGATTTTCTATGCGGTGGTATGACGTTGTACGAAAAAAATCTATCAAGCGCTATCACGCATGAGCGGAGACAGAAGATGACCCGGATGTTTATGTCCAAGGAATCTTCGTAAACATGAACGAAAAATCCAAATGTTAAAAGTAGATTGTCCTAATGAGATAATGAAACCAGAATTGTGCAGATTATATTTTATGTATCACTATTTATGTATATAGGTCATGTGATAAACGATATTATACTCATTGCTGGTCATTGTTGTGTATATCACTCGTTCTGCCCGGAAGGGCGTGGCTACAAGGTCACACGCACACCGCATCACTTCCACTTGTACGGAAGACGTCAATACTACGTATTGCCAAACGAACAATTTTTTTAGATTGGTTAATGTGGGCCACGATTTCGGCCAACCAATGAATGCCTCTCGGTTGTCGGATGACCGATCGGTTGATTTTCTAATCGTGAATTCCCACCTTTACTCTCACCCTATTATTGACAGTTGTGTGCAGGGGCGGACTGACAACTCATGGGGCCCCCGGGCAATAGGGGATTATGGGTTCCCTATGTCATGGGGCCCCCTACTAACCCTGGGCCCTCGGGCAGTGCCCGAGTTCTCCAATGGTCAGTCTGCCCCTGGTTGTGTGCCATTCAGAGCGCACATTACACTTGCTGCCATAGAGGAAAGTTGTATATGTGTCCTTTTGATCTGGAGAAGATGGCACATATTAGAGATGTTTAGCCAGCTGCCCACCATATTCATTCCTAAAAACAGAGTCCCAGTAAAAGCTATCACCTGTGTGACCCCCCCAGTCCTATGCCATTCTGCATCACCAATTTAGATAATGATCTAAATGTCCAGACATATAGCTAAATAAAGACATTCTGACACCATGCAGTTTAAAATGATGTTGAAAATGTGAATAAAAGGAGCCAAAGCCATTGATTTTCTACTGCAGTAGTGCTCATTGGTTAAACTGAGGGCAGAAACCAGAGAAAAAACATGATCAAAGCCTCAGGGCAAGAAGCAATTCAAAGAATATTCTGAAAACAGCTAAGAAGTCAAGATAGGTGGCAGAAGTTTATAAGTAGGAGAAAATCTGGTCAACAAATAGAATTTGTAGAACATCCTCACCGGAGATTATACTGAGTTCTACTGCAGGCACTAACTAGGGATAAGCTGAATTCAGAGTTCTCATTATCCTGAGATGTTTGGGTGAACGTTTAGCATTTTTCTGCAATCTTCTTTGGAAAATCAAATTGAAGGTGTTTTTCGTGAGTTTTAAGGGTGCAGTAGACTGTATATGGCTCCTAATGATTACAGAAGCTCCTGTCATCTATCCCAGATCTGCAAAGAAATGGCTGTATTAGCCTCAAAACGTTTTTCACAGTAAGAAAAAAAACTGAGCCAAAAAAAATCTAAAAATAAAAATGACAAAAGAATTCAAACACTCCAGCGCTTAAATCATAGTACATCCGAAGGTGTCACGGCTGGTAAAGCTTCGCACGATGCCGCCCTCAGACAGGGAAATCTTAAAAGGAATTGTAAAAACACACAGGAGGGCACAAACACCTAGTGCATTACCACCAGGGCCGTGGATAAGGGGGTACCACCAGTCCTCCTGTATGGGGCCCAGGCCAGCAGAGGGGCCCAGGCAGCTTGGTGAATCAGATTTGTGGGCTGGAAGGGTGATTGGCATGGTGGGGGCAGGGGCGGACTGACCATTTGGAAACTCGAGCACTGCCCGAGGGCCTGCGGTCAGTAGGGGGCCCCATGAGATGCCCCTGGTACCTTTTTCATAGGCTTTTTTGAGTTTGGGCAAGGACACAGGGGCCCCATGATCCCCTATTGCCTGGGGGCCCCATGAGTTGTCAGTCCGCCCCTGGGTGGGGGCAATTACTGGAACCAATCCCCTGAATGGCTCTCTGCAGCAGCTGAAAGCTGGCTTCTTCTCCTCTCCCTCCCACTTGCTTTCATCTACTGCAGAGAGAGACATAAATGGGGTTGGTACCAGTAAATCCCCCCACCCCACATAAATGGGATTGGATCCAGTAATCCCCCCCCATCCCTGCCGCACCCATCACCCTCTGCATCATATGTATCCCTCTGCTGCCCAGGCCCCCTGGATGGAGAGTGGAGGAAGGGTAAATATGCCACATTTACCAGTCCCTTCCTCTCTTGAATGAACAAAATGAGTGATCAGTACCAATCATTCACAACTGAAGCATAGTAAACTGTGTTTTTTTTGGGTTGGGTTTTTTCGAGGGGGCCCTGTCAGGTTGAATGTACGGGGCCCCATGGTTTCTAACAGCATTACCACCACCACTTTTTATTATATAGAAAGGTCAAAAACATACTCAGAAACATAAAATGGAACAGACATATCAAATAACAGCTCTAGCCATGGGGCACTGTCATCTGACCATGAATGTGCAAGTAGGTAAGCTGACACGTTTTGAGGGACTTTTCTATATAATAAAAAGTGGTGGTGGAGGTGGTAATGCACTAGATGTTTGCATGCTCCTCTGTGTTTTTACAGTTACTTTAAAAATTACACAAATAAAAATCTAATACACACACAAAACACAAATGTAAAGAACATACAGTATAGCAAGATTTGTAACTGGTAATTTCACTGTGAAATCAATTTTACCAGAATCATTCCACTCATCGCTAGCAATAACCAACCACTGAGCTGATGTGCTAATGGATATGTGCACAGTCATGTGCATGGGGGTTCAAATACTGTGCCAACGCTTGATGTTATACAGTGACAATATGGGAACCTCGTAACAAGAATTGTAGTTCTTACTTGAAGAATCAAAATACAGAACAAGTCCAGATACAACATTTAATGGCTGCCAACTTCAGGAACAATAAACCACAGTGCCACAAAACAACAAGTCTTTAGGGTGCAGGTGATCAATCATTTGAAACACTGGGCCTCATTGAGTAAGGACAGTAGAGAGTGTATGTTAGGCATGATCCACTGTTCAACGCCTGAAGGCCCACAAGAGGATCTGCTATTGCTGAGCCTAGTGCCCCATGCATGCATCTACAAATCCAGTGGTTGCAGAAGCCAATTATCCAACCTCCAAGGGGGATTGGAACTCCTCCTCTAAGGGTACAGGCAATGCTCATCATTCCATTGGCCCTTTACACAAGTCCAACACTCTGTGCTTTTGGTTAGCAACTAGCATGCCACCTACTCCCATATTTAGGTAGGAAAAATGGAAGACACGTGCCATTTCTTGGTGTACTGAGTGGTTAATTTTAAAGTTCCATACTTACTCTGAATGTTCAGCTTATAAGGCTTGCTCTTTGTTTTGAAGTGAGCTTCACAGGATAGCTCCATCCCATTCATCTCCTTGGTGACATCCAGTGTGCAGGTGACATTGGCGTAGTTCCCCTTATGGGAGACACAGTTCTTGAGCTTCTCTTTAGTGATGATTTTTAGCTCCACCTCTAAGCAGTGGCAGTCACTGGATGGTAACACGCAGCTCACCTTCGTTTCTTCTTTCAGCTCGACCTTGTCTTCTAGGATTATTAAGGGGATTGGTAGAAGAGCTGAAGAAAAAAAGAGAATTGAGTTAAAATATGCATGAAGCACCGGTTTCATGAATTTATCTGTATTGTATTTGCTGTGTATTTTCTGGTTCCTCAGATTAGTTTAATGTATGTTCTTTTCCCATTTTTGAGAATATGTTCCCTATATGGTCACAATTTTGTGGACCCCGACCATCACAGCTCCATGAGTTTGTTAGACATCTCATTCCAAAACCATTGGCATTTGGACCCATTCAGGAAAAAGAGCATTTGTAAGGTCAGGTTTTGATGTTGGTCAAGAAGATATGGCTTGCAACTGGCATTCCAATTCATTTCACTGATGTTCAGTAGGGTTGAGGTCAGAACTCTGTGCAGGCCACTTGAGTTCCTTAACACCAAACTCATTAAACCATGTCTTTATGGTGCTGGCTTTGTGCACATGGAACAGTCATAATGGAGAGCTTTCCCTAAATTGTTTAAAAAAAGGCACAATTATTTAAAATTTCCATGTTGTAGCATTAACAGCACCTTTCACTGGAAAGACTCAAACTTAATAATATACAGGGGTGTTCTCGTGCTTTTGGCCATATAGCAGGTGTCATGGTCAGATGTCCACAAACCTTTGTTCTTATAATGAATTTCCTATGTCCTGGTGACCTCTCCCATTTTTTCCTCTCCCATTTAATATGTGAAATTGAACAGTGATTGATAAGTACCTTATAAATTGTTTTTCAGCCTGGCCATATGATGCTTGAATGATTGAACAAATTGTTTATAGGAAGTTTACTCTGCCTTTCATGTGTAACACAAATTTGCAGGTATTTATTAGTACTTCTATTTGTCAATTGTCCTATAGATGGCACTTCAACTGTGTTAAGAGCTTTAAGCTAAGTTGAGGCAGTATTTGGCAATCAGTGTGATGCTGCTGATTGTTTGTGTATTTTTCCCTGTGTGGCGGTAAGATGTGGTTACTGTGTTTCCCATTGCGGTGCAGCCATGTTGGTTGGCGCTGTGCAGATAGTGAGCAGAAGTGACACCCTAAGTCCGGGCCACATAATGACGTCATCGGCATCATGACGTCATCAATGTCGGACACGGTGGGAGGGGCTCACATATAAATGAGCTGGTTTGGCTCCAAAGTTTTGTTGGCTGATGGGGAGGTGGTGTCTGTGGTGCTGGTGCAACATTGGTGAGACTTTGTAGATACATTTTGGAGCTTGCGGCTGATGTTCTGTACTTATGGTCTCTCAATAGTTATTACTAATCTTTTGTTATCTTTATTTAATAGCATGCGTTTCCTTGTTTGAGGATTGGTCTTGTGCCTAATGAGCATTTAGTTGTTGCCACCTTCCCCTTAATGATCCAAATTGTTTTGACAGAGGTAAGCTTAGAATTTACATTATATGCACACATCATGTGCACTATGCCAATTGCAGTGACAGTGGCCCCTTTTTTACTGTACTCTACGTTTATATTTCAGTGCCCAATTTGGGACCTGTGTTTTTTGTTTTTTTCGATGTAACACAATGTAACGTGACGATAATAATCGTGTATGCTGAGTATACAAACAGTGGTGTCTATCCTATTCCTTAAAGGTATATTTCTTTTTACTTCATCTCTAGAGTATTTTTTTTCATGTAGGAAACTTTCAGTGGCTGTTGATGCTTTTTTACCCTTATATTTAGCTCTTGTGCCCCATTACCAACCATCTGAAACTCCATTCTGTCGGGGCCTCTTTGAGGATTTTGGGTCCCATCAAATTGCACTATAATTATTCTGCATACTACTTGTCCATTTGAGTCATATATGAACTATTTGGTAAGCTGCCCTTCATTAATTTTTTTAAATATTTGTGTGATGTATATCACATATGATTTGTAGTGATTTAAATTTGCTTTATTTCTTTACATATGTACTCAGGGTATCTAATCTGTTGGTATAATGTGTAATCAACATGAATTTGTTCCTTGTAGGTGTTATATTAAATGTCTCCTGAAGAAGCCTGAAATAGGCAAAACATGTTGAGAAATATTGCACCGGATACATGTCTCTGAACAAGTATTACCTTTAATGTTGGGATACTCAAATTTATTTCTTTTAATTAGATTTTTATTATTGATTTAACAATAAATGTTGTAAGTTTTAGTTTATATTGTTGTCCTATTATTTATGGCACCTTTAAAATCCCGTTTACTCTTCTTTCATGTGAGGAGTTCATTCTCCTCCTCTTTTCCTTCTCTTTGTATCCCGTCCTCTTTTCTCTTGGTAATGTGTCATGTTTTTTTTTGTTCTCAATGGGTGATCTGTATACATAAAAGTCCCTATTCTTAGTTATGACTCAAATGCTGACAACAAATGATTTTGGTTGTTGGGTTTGCTAGAGAACTTATATGGAGGACAGATCCCAGCAGCCACAAACATTCCTACAGTAAATTTGCACATATGCTGTATATAGCCTAGTTATGCAAGTGTACTGTATGTTGCTTTGCTGTTGTAAACTGGAGTTATTTTTTAAGGGAAATAGTTCATAAAAGCTATTCTAAATATATAAAATAATCTAATTGATATTGATGATTGGGTCCAGGTCAGGTGCAATGCTTTGGCCAGTCACAGTGCATGATGATGTCACATGGGGCAAGGCTGACCCCACCCCTTTGTGATGTCATCACAGTATTTAAGAACTGTCATCGTGGCACAGCTGTCAGACAGCAGGAGCCAGCGTTGAGAGTGAAACTTTTTTTTTTTCTTTTTTCGGGTAGGCCATTGCATTGTCATTGACGTTGGATCTACTTCAGGGGACATTTTTTAAATTTTTGTTTTTAATATAGGACTTGTCAAAGACTGTGTTCTGTCATTTTTACACTACTTTTTTTTTGTGAATGAGTAGCAGTACCATGTACCCCATATTCATTCACATGGGGGGGTGGGATCTGGGGGGCCCCTTGTTAAAGAGGGATTCCAGATTCCAATAAGACCCCTACCTGCAGACCCCCCACAACCACCGGCAACGGTTGTGGGGAAGAGACCCTTGTCCCCATCAACATGGGGACAAGGTGCTTGGGGGGGGGGCCTGCCCCAAAGCACCCCCCATGTTGAGGGCATGTGGCCTGGTATGGTTCAGGAGGGGGGGGGCACTCGCTCACCCCCCCCCTTTCCTGATCTGCCAGGCTGTATGCTCAGATAAAGTTCTGGTATGGATTTTTGGGGGGGACCCCCATGTCATTAAAAAAGTTTGGCGTGGGGGGTTCCCCTCAAAGTCCATACCTTAACCTCAAGACCTTAAGGGCTTGGTATGGATGGGGGGGACCCCACACGGTTTTAAAAAAATGCTTTTTAATTGCCGGGCAATGCAGGAACTTCTCCTTACATCCAGCTGTCAGCAGGGAACCCCGCTGACAGCTGAAACATGAAAGAATGTTTTCACAACTAAAATACTACATGATTTGATAATATAACTCATGTGGCATTTTACTAGCTGTACGGTATCTTAACCAGGGGTGGACTGAC
Source organism: Staurois parvus (assembly GCF_062004578.1). Classification (NCBI taxonomy): domain Eukaryota; kingdom Metazoa; phylum Chordata; class Amphibia; order Anura; family Ranidae; genus Staurois; species Staurois parvus. The sequence goes on from NW_028318810.1 coordinate 1,533,681, forward strand.
AACTCATGGGGCCCCCGGGCAATAGGGGATCATGGGGCCCCTGTGTCCTTGCCTGCACTCAAAATAGCCTATAAAAAAGGTACCAGGGGCATCTCATGGGGCCCCCTACTGACCCCGGGCCCTCGGGCAGTGCCCGAGTGACTGAATGGTCAGTCCAACCCTGATCTTAACACTCAGATGCAGGAAGATGCCGCTTAGTGAATTGTCCCCTCTGTTTGAAGTTCGCAGTCGAACTTTCGTTAGGTTTGAATGTTTGACCGCGAACCAAATAGGGGGGTATTCGTCCCATTACTATTGGCCAGTTTGGAAGGATGTAATTTGCCTAAAAAGTAATGAATCTGGAAAGTTTGGATGCAGTTACAGTATTCATTAAAATACAGTCACGTACCCTATGCATTTGCCAAGATGCTGTTCAAAAACTGTGATGTGAAACACAAAGTTATGGCATGTTTTCAGCAAAGGAAGGTGAGAAATGATAAAACCACCTTGTTTCCTGTACAGATCATTTGTTTTTTTTATTATGCACTTCTGCTCAGACGAGCTCCTGCGCCATGCTATTGTTGGGACGTGTTAGTGATTTTATGAAAGAAAAAAAGTCTATTAAAACAACACTGGTCATGCCCGGAGGATATGCATACTGTAACCAGTGCAGTCTTGTAATTCATAACTGTCTATTTATCAAGAGAATAATATTATGTTCACCAATATCATAGCAACTTGCAGACAGAGGAGTGAGTCATATCAAGCAAAACTGACATGTTGCTAAGCATTAATATTTGACCTTTTGTATTTTAATCCAAAATCCTTCCATATTCTGTATACATCATGGGTGGACTGACCATTTGAGCACTCAGGCACCGCCCAAGGGCCCAGGGTCAGTAGGGGGCCCCATGAAATACCCCTGGTACCTTTTTATAGGCTTTTTTGGGTGTGCTTTGAGTGTGGGCAAGGACACAGGGGCCCCATGATCCCCTATTGCCCAGGGGGCCCATGAGTTGTCAGTCCGCCCCTGGTATACATGCACTATACTTCTTCCACAAGTGCTACGGCCTTTGTGTGGTCTTAAAATGTACAGTATATGTAGCACCCCCTTACCCCCATGAGCAGCCTTTCTCAACCAGGGTTCCATGGAACCCTAGAGTTCCTCCAGAGGATGCTAAGGGTCCTTTAGCAATGGGCAATTTCTCTCTCTCAAGTAACCACTGATACCACTGATCTTTTTATCTATCTGTAAGAGGTAATTTTTCCCAATGACCACAAATGTAAGGGGCATTCTTACTGCTAACCATCACGCTAATGTATTGTGAGCTGTAGATATAATAATTATTAGTAGGGGCATCCTGAAGCTGGAAAGTTATTTCAAGGGTTCCTTCATGTTTAAAAAAATTGAGAAAAGCTGCCCTAGGTGGCTATAATGGACCCCCAGAGGTCATGTGGACTGGCATTTCACCTCTGGATAGGATTCTTGGCATGTAATGAGGTTGAGAAGAGATGGGTGCCGAGCGTACGCAAATATGCGCCTTGGTGCTGAGGGGCCTCATAATGTAAACAAAATATGTGCCAAGCATGCATGCTCTGCGCGCTCCCGGCACATTTACCGGCACCTCGTGGAAAGGTCCCGATCACTACTTGTGGTCAGGAGTTTTCCGATCATGTGACCGCTGTGACAGTCAATCACAAGTCATGCCACAAGACCCTAAACCCTGTCCCACCTCCCAGTGTTACAAACCCCTTAAAGGGCTGGGAGGTGCTCAGGGTTAAAGAGTTTTTTCAGACTAATAAACTCTTTGGAGGGAAGGTTAGGGCACAGGATACCCCAAAACTACAGCATGAACCATAAGACTCCAACTATCGTATCTAGTCATATAGATAGACATGCAAGAAAAAGAACCTTTAGGCTGGACTGGCACCCTGTATTCTACCAGCTGTATGCAACTGCAGCAAAACACTCACTGGACGAGCCAAAATACTTTCTGTATTCAAGCATTCACCTTTCTCTTTAAGACACTCTCTAGCAAATGTTTCACCCTGGTGCTCCAGTCCAGATTCAGGTTCACTCTTCCTGGTCAATACTGTATCTCAAACCAGGCACTGGTTCAGGCCTCAGGTTTGGGCCTTTCTTTGTAAAGCATAGGTAGCAGGCGTGGAAGTTTAGGAATAACAAATACACCTGTCCTCCTCAGGCTAACCCAGGGAGACCAAAGAGCTTCCAGAAAATTCCCCCAACTATTTATACTCTTCCCCAGCATGCAAAACTGGCAATAAACTAAAAATGAATATGCAACTCAGTTCAATAAATAACAGGATAGACAACCTTGAACATGAATAAGTATGAAGTGGCAACTCTCTAAAAATAAAGATGGCGGCAATGGTAGATATTTGCAGTAAATTGAAGTAATTGATTGCAGGAAGACACCAATTCCCTGTTTGCCAAGGTGGACCTGAATGATCCAATCAATTACATAAATGGAAAAAAGTCCTTTCCACCGGTGTGTGGCCTTGTAGGGGATATGTTCACCATATGAATTTGTGACTGTCCATCCTTAGGAAGGTGCCATATTACACATAGATAGTAGGGTGTATGAACTCACCAAATGGCCATATACCGGGATGTATGAAGGCTTGTCCTTACTGCAATAAACAGTCCTCAATGGGAAACCATGCCGCCATGAGATGCCATAAGTAGCTCGATGTGGTGACACGCTTGTTTCGCTGCACTCCGTATTTCTCCCATGTGTAATGTGCATACCCCAATGGATTGAGGCCATCCGTGACGTCACTGACGTGTGACACTGACTGACATACTCAGAATATTTTTAGGTTATGGTTTTTTGGTTACTGGATAGCACATACTGTAAGTTGTGTGGCAGAGCCTATTCAATTTCTAGTACCTCCTTTAATATTCTTTATAAACTGGCAATAAACCCTAGTGGCTGGCCGTGGAGATATAAATATTCATAACCAGGGTTATTGTAGCCTGCTATGTAATTGACAGGGAGAACTGCAGACAAAAGTGTAGTGCACCCTCTAAATAATAACTGGTGAATTAGGGCCCATTTCCTCCTGCACACGCAGCCAGGCACGCAACATTTTCAGCATTCTTCCTCTGGCTCAAGAATCAGTCTTGGGGTTTCCCTTTTGGGTTTTTATTAGGGAATGATAAACTTGGATGAGATATCATGAAACTATAGAAAACTTCAAAAACTAGTTGTTAACCCTTTTATAGGCGCTAACATGCCCATTGCAGAAGCGCACTGCATATGTTTAATACACTGACCTTTTTTTCCTCTTCCAGCTGCTGCTGGCATCGCTCTCCCAGGCTGCTAGAAAGGTCCCAGACGAAGTGCAAATTGGTATCAGTCCACCTGGGACAGGAGCCAGCGCTCCAAAGGCAGCATCTGCTTATGCTGCTCCTGTTCTCTCTGCTGCCACCTGCTTCTTCTTCTGCTGGCACCCGCTCGATGCACTCTAATGCTCTGGGATGGCGGGTCAGCAAGCCCAGATCGTGATCAATGGTTTGCCAACCCCAAGCACACGCTTCTCTTGTTTGAGGTCTAGGGTCACATCAGAGGGCTCCGAGGGCCACATGTGGCCCACACCAGGGGCGGACTGACCATTTGGGAACTCGGCACTGCCCGAGGGCCCGGGGTCAGAAGGGGGCCCCATGAGATGCCCCTGGTACCTTTCATAGGCTTTTTTGGGTGTGGTTTGAGTGTGCGCAAGGACACAGGGGCCCCATGATCCCCTATTGCCCAGGGGCCCCATGAGTTGTCAGTTTCTCTGCAACCGATGCTGCATCCAATGCCACCAAATAACTCTTTCAGCTGGATTCATGTATGGGTGCACTCAATGTCACCAAATAATTATTTTGGCTGAATTCAGGTATGGTTGAAGTTGAGCTTAGCAAATCACAGCACAGAGCCCCGTGTTTACTAACAACACTGGGCTCTGTACAGATAGCAGTGTGACATCCCTATTTTTTTCTCCCTGCAAAACAGGGAGAAAAAACAGCCACAACGCTTAGTAAAAGCAGCACACATTACAAATTGTTAGGCACACAGTTATTCTTTTCATTGCACCTAGATGTTGACCCCTTCCCAGCCAGTATCATTAGTACAGTGACAATGTATAGTATTAGCACTGATCACTGTATTAGTGTCACTGGTGATGTATATATATATATAGAATATACTTTAGCTTTAATTTATGAAGAAATTAGATTTTTTTTATTTCTTTATTGGATATGTTTTAAAACAAAGTAGCAAATATTGTTTTTTTCAAAATATTTGGTCTTTTTTCATTTATACAGAAAATAAAAAGAAAGCTCTGTTTGTGTGAAAAAAATTATATAAATTTCATTTGGGTACAGCATTGCATGACCGCACAATTGCCAGTTAAAGTAGCACTGTGCCAAATAGCAAAAAATAGCCTGGTCACAAAGGGGTTAAAACCCTCCTGTGACAGACCCAACCGGGACAGGGGCTTTTGGAGGGGACTAGCGGCTAGCCTTCTATCCACTGATTATGGCCCATGAAGGAGACCAGGGATTTTGTCTGCTTCTCCCATTCAGATCATGAAAAAGAGCTCAGTTCAGCATCTGATCACATGGAGAGAGCAGATAATTCTCTAATGATGAACAACAACGTGATGAATGCTGAGAGCCAGGCTTGGATTCATTCTTTGAACAAAGACAAGAAAACTTCCCTTCTGGAGTGGATGGAAAGGTGTAAAATGTATTTTCTACAGGTCAATGGTCCGAGGAAATATGGGACCCTCCTGCAGAATGGGTTGGAGAAGCTTCTCCACTTGGGACAGAAATATTTATCAGCATTCTCCCTCAAGAGATCTATGAAGATAAATGAATTCTACTTTTTCAGACTGTTGCAATATTATATGAGTTTTGTCTTATGATGATTTTTTCTAGTGCACAGATTACACAAGTGAAAGCCAAACACCTGAAATATATGTAATGTACTTTGTGTATTCAGGGTTGTGGTTGCCCGACTGTCTGGGGTGGGCTCCCTGACTGGTCTGGGTGCCTGGCTGTTGATTAGCTTATTGTTAATTATATCCTTGTTTAATTAGGTTACTGTTAGCTGCTAGCTGTTCATCGGGGCAGCACAGTGGCTAAATGGTTAGTACTTCTACCTGGCAGCACTAGCGTTGTTGGTTCAAATCCCAGCCACGGCACCACCTGCCTGGAGTTTGCATGTTCTCCCTGTGCCTGCATGGGTTTCCTCTGGGTGCTCCAGTTTCCTCCCACACGCCAAAGACATGCTGGTAGGTTAATTGGCTCCTGTCTAAATTGGCCCTAATATGTGTATGTATGAATGTGAGTTAGGGACCTTAGATTGTATGCCCCTTGAGGGTTAGGGTCTGATCTGAATGTACAATATATATGTGTAAAGCGCTGCTTAAATCGACAGCGCTATATAAGTACCTGAAATAAATTAGATGTACTGATGATATTATTATTTAAAGTTTGCATTGTTTAGGATAATGTGATCAAGCTCATATCTGATTTTGTGTGGCAGATATTCTGTGTGAATTTTCTATAAAGTTGAGTTCCTGTTTGCACCTAAGCTAATGTCGTCTAGTTCCTGGGTGCAGTTACCAGCTACAATAACTTATTCCTGAGTTCCAGCAGTGAGGAAGCAGTTATTTGATGAAAGCCCCCAGACGGGTTGCCAAGCAGTTCATCACACTTCCAGAGCTTAAGTCAGGGGTGGCGAACACGCAGCTCTTGAGCCACGTGCGGCTCCCGGCCAAAATAAATGCGGCTCTTTGCCTCTTACTGCTGACCTTTGGGGAGGTGGAGAGCGGGTACCTGAATTTGACAGGTACCCGCTCTTACTTCTTTGTTCTTTGATCTTACCTGTTCCTCTATCCAGCGGCGCGCTGTCTTCCGGCTTCTGTAGTGTGGGCACTGGGCATGACAGCCGGGTGCCAAGTGCGCATGCGCAGGAAGCGGTGCTTTTTGTGAATGGTAAGGCGGTACCTGGGACACATGACAGATCCCAGAAGCCGCCGGACCAATCACAAAGCGCAAGTGCTTCTTGCTCATGCACACTGGGCACCCGGCTGTCATGCCGAGCGCCATTACAGAAGCCGAGAAGACAGCGCGCAGCTGGATCGAGGAACAGGTAAGATCAAACAAAAACTCTGCGGAAGTAAGAGCGGGTACCTGTCATCCCTGTGCTGTCCGCAGTCTCTGGTCATCCCTGTGTTTTGTAAGGGGAAGAAAGTGTTATGGTGAATAATATGGTTTTAATTATGTGTTTTTGTGTGAGTGTTTGTCTGTTTTGGCAGGTCACTGCGTGGTGTGGCTCTCTGACTTTCACAGTTTAAAATTTTGGCTCTTTGTGTCTAACTTGTTCGCCACCCCTGGCTTAAGAGGTTATACATTGGCAGTGGCAGGGAGTTTTACACACAATCCTAGCTGCTAGAGAAGCCAGGATTGTGTGTAAATCTGATAAACTGACTGTCAGCTTTCAGATTGCAGTGATTGGGCTGTACAGCAACCCACAGACACCACTTGCATATTTCCTGGACTCTTGTGTCCTACCTGCAGGCCCGGGACCCACATGGTAAGGGTCACCAGGCAGGGCTGCTGTTAGAAACCACAAGGCCCCATACAGCCAACCTGACAGGGCCCTTCCCAAAAAGAAACACAGTTTACTATGCTGCGGTTTATGAATGAGCACAGTGAGTGATTGGTACCGATCACTCATTGTGTTCATTCAGGAAAGGAAGGGCCTGGTAGATGTGACATATTTGGACCCTTCCCCCGCTCTCCATCCTGAAGGGTGGGGGCACACAGGAGGGCCTGGGCAGCAGGAGGAAATATATGATGCACAGGGAGGGTGATGGGTACAGCCAAGGGGGCAATTACTGGAACCGATCCCCTGTATGTCTCTCTCTGCAGCAGCTGAAAGCCAGAGGGAGCAGAAGCCTTCAGCTGCTGCAAAGAGAGCCATTCATCGGTTCCAGTAATTGCCTCCTCCTCACCGCACCAATCACTTTCCCTGCCCACATTTGATTCACACAGCTGCCTGGGTCCCCCTGCTGGCCTGGGCCCCGTACAGGAGAACTGGTTGTACCCCCTTATCCACAGCCCTGTCACCAGGTAAAGAGGGGAGAGACCAGCAAACATCTGTTTCCTGATCTTCCTGGACTAGAATGAACATGGAAGATGTGCATGACATCACTGCTGGGTTTAGATGGCACTTTCCCTGGCAGCTGTGGTTGAGGAAGAAGCTAATGGTGTGAGGTCTGTGCTCCATTAGCTTCTTTGGAAAAGCAGGAAAGACATCAGGACAGCAGGGGTATAGACCCTTGATGTGGCATTAACCCCCCTGGTGGTATTCCCGAGTGTAGCTCGGGGTAAAGTTTCAGTACCACAAGCGGTAACCCCGAGCTACACTCGGGCTTACCATGCGACCCTGCTCTGCGATCCCTCGATCACTTACCTTGTCCTGCGCTCCCGCGATGTCCCTCCTGCAGTGTCCCCGGCAATGTAATTCGGTGTAAAGTTTCAGTACCACAAGCGGTAACCCCGAGCTACACTCGGGCTTACCATGCGACCCTGCTCTGCGATCCCTCGATCACTTACCTTGTCCTGCGCTCCCGCGATGTCCCTCCTGCAGTGTCCCCGGCAATGTAATTCGGTGGATGCCGGCATCTGTCATCTGTGTTCCATCCCCTGCGAGCGTCAGGACGTACGGGGGACGGAACAGCGGGAAATTTGAAAATGACAAAAAGTGACATTCACTAAAATCACATAGTAAAACATTACTGTATCAAACCATTTCACATACATTTTGTCCCGAGTGCTTTGTCCTGCATGCATTTTTACTGTTCTTTCTGCCTGGAAACTGAGAAACGTCCATGGCGTCCAAAAAGCGTCCCTTTAGGTCAAAAGTGGGTTTAGATCAGCTAGAGAACAGCGATAGTAAATCAGAACCACTTGCAGAATTGAGTGATAATGATTCGTGGGGGAAATTCGTCATCAGACACTGAAAACAATTTTGCGACTTTGCTCATTGATGTTCGAATTTCAAATTTCAGTGTTTTTGGTTTGATTATATTATTGAATTAAATTTATTATTATTATATTATTATTTTTTATGATTATTTATTAAATTATAATTTATGATTTCGTGTTTCAAGTTTTATCATACCCGGGATGTTTACTAGACTCTTGTTCGGACAGATTTCAATGAGTTATTTCCATGCAAAATAACGGTAGCGCTTTTAGCACCAAAAATCTGAAATAATCATACCACCAGGGAGGTTAAAGAAAACCTGTCATAGCAAAATGCTATCACATTTCAATTATATTACAGTGCCATTAAGTAGTTGATGTGTATGGATCATTTTTGGAGAAAAAGGATATGGTTTTGTGCCACTTTAAGAATACATACTTGAACAGAATTTTTTTTAGTGTTACTTTAGGTCTACTATTATTTTCTCTTATTATTTTCTTATCTTGCTGCTGTGATGGGCGATGAGTTGCTGGGAAGGCCATGTCTGCAGATATCATATCGCTAACAATACTTCTGAATGTTGCTTTTGTAAAAATAGCAAAACGGAGTCATAACAATTCGCCTTACTCACTCACTCATGTTGACTAATGAAGGAAAAAACACATTGTTACTCTAGGGCTGAGATTTGATGTTTTCCATGCCGTGGAGATGTGGCAGGTGGCTGGATGGCATTATGTTTCAGTTTCCTCTGAATAACAAAAAGGTATATGAGTCCATACAGATGACAGATTTGTGGTGTAAGAGCAAAGGGGCTGTCAAAGGAAAAAACCTGTACTGGGAGATATATGTTGGCTGTAATCTCTGACTTCAACACTTTTCCAGTTGTGATCTATAACAAGTTTGCAAGCTGGGCCCTTTTTTTTTTTTTTTTTTACATGTTTTTGCTGAAGAAAATCTCTAAATTTTTTTTTCATCATATCCTCAGTTTAAAGTTTCCAGGTTTGCAACAAGTTTGCTTTAAAGTGTATGTGAAAGCCAAACTGTTTTTTTTTTAGGTTTATTTTTATGATGCATGGAAGGGTTAGAACGTCTGTCAGATTTTTATTACCGTATGTGCCCCCGCTGATTCAGCCACTTTTATTGTCCTAAGGACCAGTGTGATCAGGACAAAAAATGACGGGGAGTCTAACATTCTAGTTGTAATCCATACAAGCGATGAGGAGAAATCTTCCAAAAGAATACATTGTTCTGGTGACTATTGTATATGGCTCCAGGCACACTGATCATCAGGCCTGGACTGGCCATAGGTCACACTGGTCATCAGGCCTGGACTGGCCATAGGTCACACTGATCATCAGGCCCGGACTGGCCATAGGTCACACTGGTCATTTAGTCCAGTACATGGGGCTCTGGCATTTAGCTGGTGGCAGAGAGCTCAGGTGTCCCATCCAGCATCTAAACACCAGAGCCCCATGTACCAGGGCTAACGTCCAGTGTACATGTGGCCTAAAGCCAGCCATAGATGGATTGAATCTTTTCTGGTTCAGGAGAGACCGGACGAGATTTGATCCATCTATGGACAGGCTGGTTGTACACAAGTCAATCCATCAATTTTTTCTGACTCAGATGTAAACATGTAAACGGACATAGGTCCATTTACATCTGCCTGCCTGTAGACATACTCTACATTGGTTCTGACAGATGGATGCAGATTGAATGCCTATGTTAAAGGGCCTTAAAGCCTTGTTTACACTAGTGTTTGAGGGGATGGTAAATCCACGTGGTTAAGCCACAGTTTTACTATTCGACAAATGCTCCCCCATTAGCTGCAAAGGCATGCTTTGCATTGGCTTCAAAGAGTTTAATCAAGCGGTGAGGAAACTATGCAACGCCTCGTCACCGCCAGTCAATTGCTATCTGAAAGGTGATTCAAATGCAAACTGCTCTTTAGAGGGCAACACTGGTGTACAATATCCCTAAAGGAGGGTTCTACATAAATGAACATTCAACCATGGAAGTGCAGGGGGGCTCACTGCATGAGTAATTCGTCTGTCATTTCCAGAGCTGAGTAATAATGACAAGTTCTGTATCAAAATAGGTCCATCCAACCACATTGCCTGGCCTGGCTGGTACAGTGTTTAACCCCTTGGCGTCGGTGCCTCCTGGCCCTTTAAGGGTTTCAGAAGCTGGGAAGCGGGGCGGGGTTTTCGGGTCATGTGACCGCCGTGATTCACCATCACAGTGGTCACATGATCGGGAAAGGTCTTGATCGAAAGAGGAGATCGGGACCTTTCCATTAGTACCGGACATGTGTTCCTGGAGCGTGCAGGGCACGCGCTCTCAGGACATATGTTTTTCTTAATTGCACGCAAATGTGCGGACGCTCGGTGTCAAGGCGCGAATGCCAGGAGGCCACACATTTGCGTGCGTCCGGCACCCAGAGGTTAATATATGTTCTGTTTCAAGCTTTAAGGGCTGGTTCACACTGGGAGTGGCACAGGAATGCGCTGCATGTTCCTCTGTGATTCACATGCAGGTTCAGTTCATTCATTTTGAATGGGCTCAAATTGCATTGCACCGCACCAAAAGTAGTGCATACACAACTTTTGGAAACTTGTGACCAGCATATGGGGTGTTGTTAAGTAAACATTGACACCCTCGCTGCATATCGCATCTGCAGTGGATTTGGAACACTGTGCAGGAAGTGTGCATGGAACACGGGTTTCCAGCACCATGTTCTGGTGTGAATGGGGCCAACAATAGCTTGTTTACACCCAGTTGCAGATGCACAAGGATGGTGAGTGGCTGAAAAAATGTACTGGTATAAAATGCCAGAATTGTCCTCTGGGGAGTTGCAGATGAAGTTTAGAGAATAATAAAGGACAAACCCTCATGCTCTGCCACCCAAATCTAAATCAGTTGTCAGAAAAAACACTCAGCTGCTGCTACCACTGTGTATCTGTTCCATCACCAAATAAAGTAAAAATGTTGCACAGCTGAGATTCATATAATGCGCAATACTGAAAACAACCCATGAAATTATATCGGGCGATCCCATGATAAAATCACATGATGAGTGACGCAATGCGTTGGGTGGAGTGACGTCATCACGTAAACCTGAAGTGGTGCGGAAATACGAACTGTGATATCCTTGTTTGCCCTGTATATCCACTTTTTTTTGCCTTTGAATATATGACTGCAATTTCTTTACTAATTTCATTACTTCACTATGGTGGCCTTTATCTAATTTAAGCACATCCAGTGATTGAGCGAGCAGACCGATCCCTTAAAGTGGTATACTGTTAGGGATCCGGGTATGACCAGAAATGTGTGGACTGACACAGGAAAACACAGGCTCCAGGTATAGTATAAACAATACAATTTATTAAAGACTAAACAATACATAAACGCAGTGCAAGACTAAACATAAACACAGTGCAACCAAACCTCCAACAGATAACAATAAGGGCAAGTAGCAAACGGGCAGGCAAGGTACAAGGAGCAGACGGAAGCGTAGTCAGGAATAGCCGAGGTCAGGACAGGCAGAGTTCAAGCAGAGTCAGGATTAAAGCAGAATCAGGATCAGGCAGGAAGCAGACAGGATGCAGGTACAGGGGCTCATGGGAAACATACACTAAGGCCCTGATCACAGGCCTGGCCATTCCTTAAATACACCTGCCGTAATCAACATCAGGTGATGGCTCATTGCAGGAATGAGCCTCTGGTTGCTGAGAGCACCCGCTGGCCAGCCCTGGTACTGCAGTCCACAAGGCAGGTGAGTCCCACCACCACTGGCAAGTCCATTCCTGACATATACGCTGAGTTACTCAAGGAGTGGAGAAGTGATTAGTGGAAGATATCCTGAGTCTCTTACTTATCCCTGTGATCAGGGGAAAGCACATTGGTCCTATATCTAATTATGGGCCCATGATCTAAGGTGAGGCACATCTAGGCATTAAGGTGGAGCACTTTTGGTTTGGATTGAAGTGTAGTAACGGAGTTGTGGTGTCACTATCTTACATATAGAAGCTTTACATTGACTGTTATTTGAAGTCACGAAGTTACAGCAGAATTTTTCTAGCTGGAATTTGTTCACCTTCTAAATAATTTTTTATTTATATACTGTGTCTAATGCAGGCCATAGACGGTTCGTTTATCGGCTGATTTTTCGGCCGAAAGAATAATCGGCCGATTTTCGCACCGTTAGTGGGGCAATGTCATCGGCCGATTTTCGCGGTTCCTCCTCATTTCTTTTATCGGTCATGCTGGAAAATTTGCGAAAAACGGGCGATTTGGTGGCAACAGAATGGCCGATAAACGAACGTCTATGGCCTGCATTAGTGTTTTGTTTGGTCAGTTTTGCACTGATGCATTTAGATATATAGTTTTAGGAGGTTTTTTTTCAGCATTGTGCCTTACATGCATCTCAACAGTACAACACTTATTTAGCATTAGTACTTTATTAGGTGAAGTATACCTAGCCCTGATGGATGTACATGCTTGTACTCAGATATACGCTGATGCAATAAACACGTATGTGCATACAACATAATCTTTGAATACAGGAATTCTGCTAGAGCATTGGCATATATATTCAAGTACCAGCATGTGCAGCCATTCACTTCTTTGGTGGCCTATATGTGGCACCTGCAGCAACCTTGGCTGGGAAATATGCCCTCATTTTTCGCTGCTGCGTTTTTTCAGCCACTCGCCATCCATGTCACATAGGTACATAGTTAGTCTAATCCATCTAGTTCAACCAATAAAAAAAGAAAAAAAATTAAATGTGCATGAGACTCAAGTGGCAGAGTGTGTGAAATGTTTTCTTTTCTATAGGGATGTGTTTTCCTATATGGGTATAGGATTATAGCTTTTTTTTAAATGATTGAACTGGATGGACTTTTTTGTCTTTTTTCAGTCAGACTAACTATGTAACTATACAAGCTTGATATGTTGTGAGGTTATTAGATTCCCAGTGCTGGTCCACTACTATGTTGAGTGAAGGCAAAGTTGTTCAGCCCACTTCCTGTGAGCCCAGGGCTGTCATGGACACGCCCATGAGAGTGCGTCGCCATGTTGGCCTGAGCTCGCAGTACAATACCACATCATAACATCATCAACGCTCTCTAGAGTACTGAAGACCACCCATTACCTCTAATGGAAGTAAGAAGACCCCAGGACGTAAACTTCTGTATTTAAATTTGAAGTTTAATTAAATATTTTTTCAAACAAGCCCCAATGAAATATTTTTTTTTTCAGATCAGCGCCCAAGAGGGCCTATGCACATCATATGCATGCGAATGGGCCCTTAGAGTACATGGGCAGAGCACAGGTACACTTTGAGCAGTATATCTACAAATACATATCAGCATCTTTCCCTAAATGTATTCCTCCCAGCTTCTCGCTGTGTTTTCCAGCTCCATCTTCATGTAAACAAGTAGAAATTTTTCTTCTTCAGGCGAAGAATAAAAATAGCTCTGCCTGCTCATATAAGGACATGTTTCAAACGCACAGGCTTTAGACAAAAATATCAATGTTCCTGCTTCTAGGGTCTATCAATGTCTATACACTGAACTAGTATTGTGAAGGTGGGCAGACTCTGAAATAACATATCCAGATCCTCATATGTAGTGATGAACGAATATCAGGAAATTTGCTGTGGCAGACGCTGGTATTGTTTTTACGGGGTTGGTTTTCACAATTTGCCCAAAACTTTGTAATCAGTAAAGTGGTGCAATAGGAGTGAAAAGAGGAAAGACTTATACAAGTGACATCACAAGTGACCAGGTATGTAGACAGGTGGTCAGAGGCAGCCTCTACTTTCCCAAGGATCATTGGTGCCCCTTCATCGGCTTAGAGTTTTAGATCATTGCTCTTTTAAATCCTTCCAGGAAGGAGGATGAGTTAAATTCCTTCCTGGCAGGATCCCATAAATATGGTGGGAGGAGCTTAGTTAGAGGAGTGAGCTACTGGCCATCGGAAGAGAAGCCATGAGGGAAACCATCACCTAAAAGACTGAGGCTTTATTCTTTCCCCTGGAGGAGGGCTTCTCTGGAGATGGGCACAAAGATACATCACCAGCCTCAAAGAGACTTGTTAAATTTGTATGGATGAAGGATGCTATTGCTGGACTGTGTTGGGGTCTGAGACCCCCTGACAAGGACATTCCAGATTCTTCAGTAAAGGAGTTAATCTACGTGCAGCCTCTGAGCGTTATGAGTGATGTCACCTTGGAGTCAAGCCTGAGAAGGAGGAAGGCCAGGGTCTGGATACCCTTGGGGGTGAGGAGGTAAGTTCACTCAGCCAGGAGAGTGGAAGGAGGGTCCTTTCTCTGGGCATATCCAACATATCAAGGGAGAGTTGCAGGGCAAGGTATTGTGTTGCACGGAAGGTTAGTCTGTTAGGGGTGTCCTGGCTGCTCATTATGAGCACCCATGAGGCAGGTCGGCCATCACTCGCTAACGTGGTGAGGAGAAAAGATGCAGTATTCCAGTGATCTCTAAATTACTTTAGCAAACAAATTGGTCACATACCCACTGCTAACTACTAGGGGGAGCCAACAGTAGGACCAATGTGTCCTCTACCATGGGCTTTGTGCATCATATTGGAAGAACCTGTGTCTAAAGTTGACACAGAGTTCTCTTGAGATGTTGGTGGCCATCTTGGAAGCGGAGATGCTAAAAACAGCACCAGCTGCATCACAAGGGTAGGCTCCTTATTGCAGGAAAATGAGAAATCAAGGATGGATATCTGCTTGTTATGCACAGTTAGGCCTCACATCTCAGCAGAACAGATTGAATTAAAACACATACAGTTGCAAGAAAAAGTATGTAAACCCCTTGGGATTACATGGAATTTTGCATGAATTGGGCATAAAATGTGCTCTGAACATCATCTAAGTCACAACAATAGAAGAACACAGTCTGCTGAACATAATACTACACAAACATTAGATGTTGCCATGGTTTCATTGCACATAACATGTAAACATTCACAGTGCAGGGAGGAAAAAGTATGTGAGGCCCTAGCTTAATGACTTCTCCCAGAGTTAATTGGAGCCAGGAGTGAGCCAACCTTGACTACAATCAGTGTGATGATATTGGATGTGTTGCTGACAGCTGTCCTGCCCTTAAAAAACACACACCTGTTTTGGGTTTACTGGTTTCAAGAAGCACTGTCTGATGTGAACCATGCCTCGCAGAAAAGAGCTCTCAGAAGACCTACGATCAAGAATTGTTGACTTGCATGAAGCTGGAAAGGGTTACAAAAGTATCTCCAAAAGCCTTGATGTTCATGTGTCCACGGTAAGACAGACTGTCTACAAATGGAGAAAGTTTAGCACTGTTGCTACTCTCCCTAGGGGTGGTCGTCCTGTAAAAATGACTGCAAGAGCACAGCGCAGAATGCTGCATGAGGTAAAGAAGAATCCCAGAGTGTCAGCTAAAGACCTATAGAAATCTCTGGCACATGCTAACATTTTTGTTGACACGTCTACAATAAGGAAAACATTAAACAAGAATGGAGGACACCACGGAGGAAGCCATTGCTGTCCAAAAAGAAGATTGCAGTACGTTTGAAGTTTGCAAAAGAGCACCTGGATGTTCCACAGCACCACTGGCAAAATATACTGTGGACAGATGAAACCAAGATTGAGTTGTTTGGGAAGAACACACAACACTATGTGTGGAGAAAAAAAGGCACAGAGCACCAACATCAAAACCTCATCCCCACTGTAAAACATGGCGGAGGGAGCATCATGGTTTGGGGCTGCTTTGCTGCCTCAGGGCCTGGACGGATTGTTGTCATTGATGGGAAAATGAATTCCAGAGTTTATCGAGACATTTTGCAGGAAAACGTACGACCATCTGTCCGCCAACTGAAGCTCCGCAGAGGATGGGTGATGCAACAGGACAATGACCAAAAGCATACAAGTAATTCAACAAAACAATGGCTGCAACAGCACAGAATACGCCTTCTGGAGTGGCCCAGTCAGAGTCCTGACCTCAACCCGATTGAAATGCTGTGGCATGACCTTAAGAGAGCGATTCACACCAGACATCCCAAGAATATTGCTACACTGAAACAGTTTTGTGAAGAGGAGTGGTCCAAAATGACTCCAGATCGTTGTGCAGGTCGGATCTGCAACTACAGGAAACGTTTGGTTGAGGTTATTGCTGCCAAAGGAGGGTCAACCAGTTATTAAGTCCAAAGGTTCACATAGTTTTTCCTCCCTGCACTGTGAATGGTTACATGTTATGTGCAATTAAACCATGGCAACATCTAATGTTTGTGTAGTATTATGTTCAGCAGACTGTGTTCTTCTATTGTTGTGACTTAGATGACGTTCAGAACACATTTTATGCCCAATTCATGCAAAACTTCACGTAATCCCAAGGGGTTCACATACTTTTTCTTGCAACTGTACATTCTTTAGAGCAGGGGTGTCAATCCCATCATGCCTCTGCCTTTGGGAGTCATGCTTGTAACTGTCAATCTTGCAATGCTCATGGGACTTGTAGTTTGGCAACAGCTGGAGGGCTGCCAGTTTGACACCCGTGCTTTAGAGGAAGACTAAGGGGTTTATTTACTAAAACTGAAGAGTGCAAAATCTGGTGCAGCTGTGTATGGTAGCCAATCAGCTTCTAACTTCAGCTTGTTCAATTAAGCTTTGATCAAAAAAACTGGAAGCTGGTTGGTTTCTATGCAGAACTGCACCAGATTTTGCACTTTCCAATTTTAGTAAATAAACCCCTTAGGGTCCATGTACACTGACCTTAGAAAAACACTGCTTCTACGGGAGTTTTGAGTCTTTTTCTCCTGCCTGTAGAAGCAGCGCATTGTTATCCTATGTGTTTATGCTCATTAGGGTGTTTAGAAGCATATTGCAAGAGGAGAGTTTAGAGGCAGAAAAAGAATCCATCACAAGTGCATCTTTGAGAGTTTTCAGGCAGAAAAATGCTAAATGCTCATAAATGCTCATAAATGCACATAAACTTGGAGTTTAAGAGAGTTCAGCTGCCATGTGCATGTCAATAATTTATTCAGCTGCTCTCATGGAGTTTTATAGGCAACCCATGACAAAAGTAGTACCTGTCTTGTCTTTCTCAATCTCTTTCAGTAAATTATAGTTGCCTGACTGTTGTGCTGATTTTCTGGCCTATTGACCTAGAACAAGTCTGCAGCTAGACAGATTTTGCAATTGTCTGCCACCCCATGAGCAATAAGTCAGGAGCTGTCCTCCAGCCTAGTGCGCCTTAAAATTAAAAGCTCTATGTAGTGTAGCACCCTCCAAGAATAGGTTTCTAGAGAGGTTCAGGTAAATCTAGTTCTTTAGCTCCTCTGTAATCATTGAAGCTGTGTGTCATTATTTTTGGCTGTTCTGGGTCTCACTGGCTGTAGGCTCAACTGCTTTCCCCTGCCTTCTGGTAGATTTTAGACTGTAGTGGGCTAGAAGAGGAAGACCCTTGGCCTGAATGTTTATGTGGTTTCAGCCAATTCCTAGGGAAGAGAATGCACAGTAGGTGGCTGGGGAGTGCATAAATAATATGGGGTCTGGAGCAGCAGGATTCTTGTCCAGGAGGAGAAGACCCAGCCAAAAGGGCTGCTGCCCCTATAGGCAATGTAACTGAAGTCTGCAGGAGTTCATTGAGATCCCACCTCAGGGAGAGCTGGGGGACCTATTTTTTGGAAATAGTTGGAACCAAATCAAGGGAATTCACTGAGGATCTGGCCCTAAAATTCACAGTGTCTAGGTGATATTGGATGAAGGCATCCTAGTATATGGGGACATTGTGAGTATGGGCCTGAGTTGTGGGATCCTAGTGACTGCTTGCTGCTCTAACCCAACTGTCTCCAAACTCTGACCCTTTGCTTGCCTTTATCTGGCCCTTGCGGCACTGTTCCTCTCACTGATACAAAGCACTATTCCTTCCACTGAAACCAACAACGGGGCAGTATTCGTACCAATGACACCAAGAAAGGGGCACTATTCTTTCCACTGACTCCAATGATGGGGCACTATTTCTTCCACAGACCACAGGTGCTATGTACTAGCTAACCACCAAGCTTGAGGCATTGCTTACAGCCAGTGACGCTGGATCATTTTCTACTCCCATTGGCCACAGTCTGGCCCCCTTAAGGTCTGATGGACAGTAAACTGGCCCTTTGTTTAGAATGTTTGGAGACCCCTGCTCTAACCCTTTGAGCATCTGCTCCAGTGCTGCTGAATTGGGACCTTTCCTTTGAATTGGGACCTTTCCTTTCCTTGGAGTCCCAGGGTTGCTTGTTCTCCTATTGACAAAGCAAAGACTGTCCTCTGGTTTCTTAGTGCACCGAATTTGGAGCATCTCCACCCTGCACCCCAACCAAGTTCAACTAGAATTAAACCATAAAAAGACATTCCTTGCCTGGTCATTGAGTTATGAGACTGCTCGTGCTATTGTGTGCCTGGTTGCATGTTTACCCAATTAAGAAGAGAACCTGGGACAAATCATCGGGGCTCGTCAGGGGTCTGTGCTACATGAGTACAGCTGAGGTATATATTACCATTCTTGTAGAATCAAACTGGACCTTTTTAGCAGGTGTTGAATATGGCTTCAAACTATCCCATCTCTAATCATACACAACTTCTTCTTTCAGTTGTCACTTAGCAGATGACCCTTCTTCCTACCACTCGTGACTTCAAAAGTACTGAAGTCATCGGATCAGTGTGACAACTGCGGAACTAGGATTTTCATAAAAACCTGGAATAGTCATGCAGCCTGTGAAGTCTGAGCTGAGTCCCACCCTGCATATTTGTTCCAGGTCAATGGCTCACTAGATAGCGAATCCAGCATCAGAATAAGAACCTTGCAGTTTGTGCTTTTAAAAATAAATCGGCTGTTTATAAATTTCCATCTGGTCAGGTTCAGTTTTTCTTAAAGCTTTTACAGTTTCCAATGTCCCAGATAAAAATAAAACTTAGCTTTTTGCATTTTTTCCCAGAAGTTTAGTTGAATCTTTAATTAAATCAAGACCTGGCTATTATTTTGCAAAGTCTAACAGCCATTAACGCCTAACCTTTTCTTTTCTCTCCATTTTCACAAACCCCCGTTTTGTTTCTTCTGAGTTTATCCCACCCACTAATTACTCAGACAGAACAAGCATTCCTTGGCAAAAATGTATATAGCTTAGCTGGAAAACATGTCATGGCAACGGGCACAATAATTGTGTCCTGATGTCAGTTATGAGTTCTGTATTTAGCATTTGCTTGGTTTGTAAAAGTTTAAAAAAGTCTCATTTAATCGATGTACCATCTCTCACCTCACCTATTCTTTATTATATAAAATCATTCAGAGGTGAATGCATCCCATATTGATATTTCAGTTACAGATGCTCACTACTGCCCAGGGGCAGACTGACAACTCATGGGGCCCCCGGGCAATAGGGGATCATGGGGCCCCTCTGTCCTTGCCCAAACTCAAAAAAGCCTATGAAAAAGGTACCAGGGGCATCTCATGGGGCCCCTACTGACCCCGGGCCCTTGGGCAGTGCCCAAGTTTCCAAATGGTCAGTCCACCCCTGCTACTGGCATTCATTGACTTCTGAAGTTGTAAGTTGTCATCACCATGTCCCCCCCACAAAAAAAAATCACATTATTTGCCTAGCAATTACAGATGAGATGAACATAACTGGGTTCGATTTGAGACTGGTTTGGCAAACTTTACTGATGTTCTTAGAATCTTAGAAATCAGTAATGGCCATTTTCTAGGCTAGTTGGTAAGATATTGTCAAATGGCATGGGGGGCTGGGAACTGGGACCTACCAAAGCAAAAAAAAAAAACAATTAAAAAATTCCATCTGGCAGGGACCAGTGGTTTTAACCACTTCAATACTAATCACTTTCACCCCCTTCCTGCCCAGGCCAATCATCATCTTTCAGCGCTGTCGCACTTTGAATGACAATTGCACGGTCATTCAACTCTGTACCCACTTTTTTTTCACACAAATAGAGCTTTCTTTTGGTGATATTTAGTCACCACTGGGTTTTTTATTTTTTGCTAAACAAATGAAAAAAAAAGTGTATTTCTTTGTTTCTGTTATACAATTTTGCAAATAAATAATCTTTCTTCATAAATTTAGGCCAAAATGTATTCTGCTACATTTCTTTGGTGAAAATAACCCAAATCAGTTTATATTACTTCCTCTGTAGGAAAGTTATTGAATCCACAATCTATGGTATAAATATCTGAAAATCGGTTAGTCCTGATGTCTCTACTGCCTCATTTCTTGAGGCCTGAAAATGCCAGGACAGTACAAATATCCCCCAAATGACCCCTTTTTGCAAAGTAAACAGTATGAGGTATTTAGTAAGAGGCATGGCGGGTTTTTGAAGTTGTAATTTTTTGTCACAAAATTCATATAACTGATGTGGTGATCAGGGACACTGACTGGTAAAATAAATAACTAAATAAATAAATATAAATAAATTTAGATTGTAAGCTCCACGAGCTGGGCCCTCATATTCCTTTTGTACTGAAATGTATTGTAATTGTATTGTCTCCCTTATATTGTAAAGCGCTGCGCAAACTGTTGGCGCTATATAAATCCTGTATTATAATAATAAATATATATATATATATATATTACAGTTAAAAAATGTTTAAATTTTTTCTTAATATTTGTTTCTTTTTTATTACTTTTTTCCCTTTTTTTTACTGTTTTTTTTTTACATACTGTGACCAGAGCAATACATATTAACATTGCACTGCAGTGATAAGGTTTTTTTTTGTTTGAATATCACTGTTATAAGCAACCATTTTTTACTGAATGAAATCAATTGATTTAGTGTTTACTATTGTGATTTGCTGTGACTGATCACAGCTAATCACAGGGTACAGATGGACTGTGATTGGCCCTGTCTGTACCATGTGATCACTGTGACCAATCCCAGAGATCAACACAATAGAACACAATGGATGGCATAAATAGGTGCCATCCATTGTGTTCAATTGTTATGTGATCTGTTGTGGTTAATCACAGTGTTCACATGGTACCGATAGCAGGCCGGTACACTGATCCATCATCCGATGTGTCTGGTGGGGAGGACGTCATATGATGTCATTTTACTATAGACCAGGAGGGAAGGTGTTAATAATGCTTAAAGTGAAAAATTAAAAATATTAAATTCCTTTAAATAGCATGCCTGAGGTATGCCCTTAACCTGCCTGTGAAATGGTGCATATGTGCGAAGTACACAACCTTATACTAAAAAGAATTCCTTTCAGCAATACTAGACCCATGTCTTATCTGAGCATGAAGCCTGGAAAGCTGGGAAAGGAAGGGTTTGAGTGTGCTTCCCTCCCCCCAACTATACCAGGCACATGCTCACAACATGGGGAGGGTTCCTTGCCAGAAGACCTTCTTTGGGTCTTTTTTCTTTTTTTTTGTGTCTGGCCCCCTAAAATCCTAAATAAAGGACACTGCCCAAACCACATGGGGTTCAGTAACAATCAGATCGGGTTTTATACCCTGCTGTATTGACAATAGGATGAAAGGGGCTAAGTAACTTCCATCTTATGTGTATGACTATCGCTGTGCTTCCAGTTTGGATGGATGGTAGCTAGATCCAGCACCCAGCAGTGGTTTCTCTGATCTCTATCTACCTGTGGCAGCCATTGTAGTAGTAAGAATACACATTCTGCAGAGTGAAACTTTTAAATGATATCTTAAGACATAACTTTGCTTTTAGTTTTGAATAGAGTAGCAGATGGGTTTCTTTGTCCCAGCGGGGAGATTTACCTGTATTTTCTGTTCCGGAGAGTCAATATCGCTCCACAGTTATGGGAAATCCTTTTAACACAGTTGAAAACTGGAACATGTGTTCCTACCGGACATTTCTTGCTCTTTTTCCTCCTCCAGTGAAAACAATATCATTTTGGATTTCTCATCATTTTCTGTTCCAGTGTCCCAGGTACAGTGGTCACTGAGACTAATGGAGAGGATGAATGGTGGGAACACAGACAGCAATAAACACCATTGTGAGGTGAGAGCTCTGAGGAAGAAGGCATGACCTTCGAAACGCGTCAGCTGTACTGAGTGGCTACCCCCATGATGGGATTCGCGCTGGACTCTTGCCTTTGAAGTCCCTTGGAGGACTTATATGCCTGTTTTTTTTCGCTGTTTGTGAGTACCATTCTTTTACTAAATAAATTTTGGTTACTGAGGTAATGCGCAAGGTTGGTGCGCTTCTTGTTGTTTTACTTCACATTTCTGTTCGGGCTTCCCCAGCCTTGGTTTGGAGCTGCACGACCTTGTATACTCCGGTGGTTGCCTTTTCGGAGTTTGATTTCATCTACTCATCACCGGCCTGGGTCCCGGAGCGCAGGAGAAATCGCATTTTGAGCAATAAACACCAGGCAGGGGGGGTTCTAACCATTTCACACTCTATCCAAAGCTAAAAAAAAAACTGCTCTGATTTTAGATATAATTTCAAGGAGATTTCTACTTTCGTAAAAACAATAATATAGCATATACAATTGCTACACAAGTCATTTTGTAATTCAATGTTATTAAAAATTACCTTTCAATTTTAAACTGCAGCTGGTGTAGTTTTCCAAAATTGTTAAAAAACATTTGGATTTTGTTACTGACTAGCTGATTTATTCAGAAGTCTGCACTAAGAAATTAGAATAATTTTAGGCGTCCAATGCAATAGGAATTTCAATTTTGGTGAGATTATTCCTAAGGGCTTTTTCAGCCTTGGTTCACACTAGTGTGGGTGGAAGCTGCTGCGGGATCCACAGTTTGTCCCGCAGCTGCAACCAGCTGCACACAAGACGAAGGACCTGTGGGTGGGTGCCATTAATTTTAATGGCATGCCACCCGCACTGGAAACCGCACCCGCACTGTAGTGCTGTTCCCAAGGTGGACCGCAATTACTGGAATGGTGCAGGGACCTTTTTTCTGCATTTTGCGAGGCACAACATTCCATTTAAATGAATGCCATGTCCCGCAAAATCGCACTAGTGTGACCCGAGTGTCACACTGGCCTGTCCCTATCCAGTTTCCCTGCTGAATCGGAACACAATGGGATGGATATCACTTTTATGTCCATTCAGTTTTTATCTGCATTTTGACATCAGACCTTTGTGGATCCATGCTGGATCTATGAGCAGACTTGCCTCTGTTTACATCTGACTACCTCCGATCATTCACACTTGGGTCCAGAAAACTGTACCTGTACAAACTCAGAGGCAGGTGGAGGTAATAGGGCACACGTCAGTTTATATCCACATGATCATAGGCATATATGGAGCTTCTGATCAGCTCTGCCTGAGAGCTGACCTGATCAGAAATCCCGTGTGAAAAGACCCTCATTGCAAGAAATAAGGCAGACACTGCATCTTTCATAACCAGAACACCGAGGGAACCCCAGGTGGTCACAATAAACACAGACCCTCAATATTTGGGAATCAGTCTGGAGAAGACACAGTGAAGGTAGGAATCTGCAACATAGTTTATTAAAATCCTTGCAATGTACATAGATCAGCCAGAGTGCATTGTTTTTTCCTAAATAAAAGTGGCATTACACTTTACACCTACCACACCCCTAAAATTTTACCTAACCCAAAAAATATAAACATCAGCAAGTAACTTACAATTCAACACTTAACTTTAACACAACTTAACACCTAACCAGGGGCAGACTCACAACTCATGGGGCCCCCGGGCAATAGGGGATCATGGGGCCCCTGTGTCCTTGCCCAAACTCAAAAAAGCCTATGAAAAAGGTACCAGGGGCATCTCATGGGGCCCCCTACTGACCCTGGGCCCTCGGGCAGTGCCTGAGTTTCCAAATTGTCAGTCCGCCCCTGCACCTAACTTTATCCTAACCCTAAAACTTAAAGCTGAATTCCAGTTAATTTATGCCCCTTTCCCACGGACCCGTCAGTGGATCCACTTTCTCAACGGGGGATCTGTCTGCTGAACCCCGCTGAGCAAGCGAATGGCAGGTCCGTGTCTGCTCCTGTTGTGTAGAGCAGACATGGACGCAGCCCGCTTCCCTCTATGGACATTTGATCCGATCCGACTCTTTTTGGCGGATCAGATTGGATGTTGGCGAGTGTAAACAGACACATGTCCATTTACACTGGCTGCTCCATAAAGGAGAATACAGGTTCCGATCGGGTCTGCCTGAAAAATGGATTGGCTCATCCATGTGAAAGGGTCTAGTAAGGGAATTCCTATACGGCGCTTGGCGCATAGATACACATATGTGCACAACATCATGCATAGAAATAAGCACAGGCGCATTGCTAATAAAAATTAGCATAGGACTGCACATGTGCACAGAAGTGCACGTACACGGGAGCATGCCTACAGTTTCTGGCACCAGACGGGCTATTTAAGGAAGACTTTTACTCTCTGTCAGTGCTGACTGGTCTTCAACTGTTTCCTTGTGTCCTGCTGTATCCTGTGTGTTATCTGTTGCTGACCCGGCTTGCCTTTGACCTGCTCTTGGATCCTGTTTATGCTTCTGCTCATTGGTTTCTGATCCTGTCTGATGTTTGGTACCTCATCGCCTGCTTGCTGCTGACCCTGGGCAACCCACTGGCTACGCTTCTGGTTTCAGTTTGGCTCTACAGACCCGTTGAGTGCTTTCCCTGGCTGTCCACCATATCAGCTCCAGTTGTGTCACAGTGTGTTCCAGCCTCACGCTTGTTAGAGATTCCGGAAAGACATGCACCCAGATCTTGCAGTTCCGGTGGAGTGCTCCTTTAACCTCAATTTGTCATTCCTGCATCTCCTCTGTTCCTGACCGGATGCCCTGCCTGATCTACCGAGTTCCAGCCGCATGTTCTGCAATCAACAGAGAAGGGCAACCAAACTGATAAGAGGCATAGAGGAGCTCAGCTATGAGGAAAGATTAGAGGAACTGAATGTATTCTCTCTTGAGAAGAGGAGATTAAGGGGGGATATGATCTCCATGTATAATACATAAGGGGGGATATGATCACCATGTATAATACATAAGGGGGGATATGATCTCCATGTATAATAAATAAGGGGGGATATGATCTCCATGTATAATACATAAGGGGGGATATGATCACCATGTATAATACATAAGGGGGGATATGATCTCCATGTACAATACATAAGGGGGGACATGATCTCCATGTACAATACATAAGGGGGGACATGATCTCCATGTATAATACATAAGGGGGGATATGATCTCCATGTACAATACATAAGGGGGATATGATCTCAATGTACAATACATAAGGGGGGATATGATCTCCATGTATAATACATAAGGGGGGATATGATCTCCATGTATAATACATAAGGGGGGATATGATCTCCATGTATAATACATAAGGGGGATATGATCTCCATGTATAATACATAAGGGGGGATATGATCACCATGTATAATACATAAGGGGGATATGATCACCATGTATAATACATAAGGGGGGATATGATCACCATGTATAATACATAAGGGGGGGATATGATCTCCATGTATAATACATAAGGGGGGATATGATCTCCATGTATGATACATAAGGGGGGATATGATCTCCATGTATAATACATAAGGGGGTGTATGATCTCCATGTATAATACATAAGGGGGGGTATGATCTCCATGTATAATACATAAGGGGGGATATGATCTCCATGTATAATACATAAGGTGGATATGATCACCATGTATAATACATAAGGGGGGATATGATCTCCATGTATAATACATAAGGGGGGATATGATCTCCATGTATAATACATAAGGGGGATATGATCTCCATGTATAATACATAAGGGGGGATATGATCTCCATGTATAATACATAAGGGGGGATATGATCTCCATGTATAATACATAAGGGGGGATATGATCTCCATGTATAATACATAAGGGGGATATGATCTCCATGTATAATACATAAGGGGGGATATGATCACCATGTATAATACATAAGGGGGATATGAACTCCATGTATAATACATAAGGGGGGATATGATCACCATGTATAATACATAAGGGGGTATGATCTCCATGTATAATACATAAGGGGGGATATGATCTCCATGTATGATACATAAGGGGGATATGAACTCCATGTATAATACATAAGGGGGGATATGATCACCATGTATAAATACATCAGTGGTTCATATAGTGAACTCGGTGTAGAGTTATTCACCCTGAGGTCATCACAGAGGACAAGGGGGCGCTCTTTACGTCTGGAGGAAAAGAGATTTAATCTCCAAATACGGAAAGGTTTCTTCACAGTAAGAGCTATGAAAATGTGGAATAGACTCCCTCAAGAGTTGGTTCTGGCCAGCTCAGTATATTGCTTTAAAAAAGGCCTGGATAATTTCTTGGATACACAGAATATAACTGGATACTAACATTTATAGGTAAAGTTGATCCAGGGAATATCCAATTGCCTCTCCGGGGATCAGGAAGGAATTTTTGTTCCATGCAGGAGCAAATTGGTTCATGCTTTGCTGGGTTTTTTTTGCCTTCCTCTGGATCAACTGTGGGTGTAGGATTATAACTTTTTTTTTTTAATGGCTGAACTGGATGGACTTTTGTCTTTTTTCGGCCAGACTAACTATGTAACATCTGCAGACACTCATGTTCCTCCTGACCAGGGGCGGACTGACAACTCATGGGGCCCCCGAGCAATAGGGGATCAAGGGGCCCCTGTGTCCTCGCTCACACTCAAACCACATCCATGCAATACTATGAAAGGTACCAGGGGCATCTCATTGGGCCCCCTACAGACCACAGGCAATGCCTGAGTGCCCGAATGGTCAGTCCACCCTGCTCCTGTCCCTCGGCACCATCTGTTCCACCTTCAGTGGGGCCTGGGCAGGAGATACTAGAGAGGCCGACCTCGTCAGTTCACACTTCAGCCAGGTATGTGACAGGTCCTTATGAAAGCAACCTCTCCATATAGTAATGCTCATGTTACACAGAGTATTACTTCATTCCCCAATCTTGCAGGCTCTTAACACTTAACCTTAGGGAGTCATGCAAATACTGATGATTTTATGTAGGATCTTGCTGGCAATAAGATGATTTGTAAAATCTTGTCTGTATACTTTACGTATATAATATTTGTGCTAACATTTACATGTGTGTACATTGAAAATGTACTCTTTTGGTTTCTAGGACACAGGTGGCCCTTGCCTGCATACACACATAGATCACTCAATGTTCCTTTATCTACAATATTGAATTTGCATCTAGGGAAATTTGAAAGACGCAACCTATCTTTATTATCCTATTAGCTCAACTTCAAATGAATCACAATCGGGCGTGGCAGAATATTTTATCAACTGAACAATATTAGTTAATTGCTTAAATACAACTGCCAAATGTAAAATAACATCTTTGTGATCCATATCTGTCTAATTTTGATAGGACTAGCTGAGATATCACTGAAAACTCCTGAAAGGGTGTAGTGGCAGCTTGATAAAATTGAAACTCTTAAAGAAAATCTGTCAGGTCCTGAAAGAATTCCAAAAGCATTCCTCCAGCAATAGATGCATACTTGTGGAGTGCGCTGAACAAAGGTACTGCATGCATACTTTACTACACGTTCATCCTAATATCGCTGCGGTGACAATGACTCTAATAAAATGTCACTTGTGACAATTTCTGTGAAAAAAAAGTAGGAATGGCTCATCAGTCTCACAGCGCACAGCAGTTGCCATGCATCCAGCGAGGCTTGAAGGTGTGAACAAGCCCTTGAATATTTTGGGTGTGTCAGATGCCTGTGTCCCTTCTGTGCTAAATGGTTTCTCCTGCCTAGTAGTAAATTCAAGCCAGCTACTTGGTGTCATCCATAAAATGCAAGTTTTTTTGACAACATTCTAAAACACAACTGTGACAGTCTAACGTGTTTTGGCTGTAGCTGCCTTCTTCATAACACTGTTGCTATGAGAAATGCTGCTACAGCCGAAACACTTTACCCTTTCACAGTTGTGTTTTAGTATGTAGCCAATAAAGACACCAAGTAGCCAGCCTGAACTTACTTCTAGTCCTTATCTGAGTGAGGAGACACTCGAGCCAGAGCACCGGTACCTGGTCACCAGTAGCTGTTTTTGCGGTTGAGCGTGGGCATCCTTATGGTTTCTCCTGCCAGTCTCTACATCCTCAACCTCAAGGTGCAAGGGCGGTGTGCTGGCTACTTCTTGCAATTGAGCTACGGTGTCACTTTAATCCAAGCACCCCAACATTGGACATACTGGTATGGTACTGGCCAGATTGGATGTTTTTCTATTCCGTACATCCCTTCTGTGTTCTATAGTTACCCCCAGGAGGGACCACAGTGGTGGACACAGGCATTCAAAGTTCTCAGAAGTGTTGCATGCTGAAGAGTTTGGATTCACTGTCTATTGGAGAGATTTGTATTTTGTAATTTGCACAAAAGCAGAGATAATTTATGAATAAATCTCCCTGAAAATCTTCTAAACAACCACAAATCTATAGCCAGCTTTAGCTGCAGGATTTTTTCTGCCGGAACCCTCTACAGAAAATGAAAAGCCAGTCGATGACTCAACCTGGAGGAATCTGTGCAAACTGTAACATCCTTTTTAGGCAAGAACCTGATAATTCATTTTTGATTTAACCAAATATTTACCCCAAGAAAGTTAAATTTTTTAAGATACCAGAGATCTAGCAAGCTGACTATAATTTTAGGATCAGACTTACCATGCACTTTGCAGACTCTGAGAATGGAGAAGATGATGACAGTCCATACGGCTGAGTACTCCATTAGGAAAGCAGTGTACAGTAGATCTCAGGAGGTCACAGACAGTAGAAGAATGTGGATCTCAGATACACGTTGTCCCAAGTGAAGGATGTCAGGGAAAGCCTTGCTGAGCCTCTCACTCTCCTCCCTGAGAAAGTTCTGAATCTGTCAGTGTGGGAGGAATGGAAGAAACTTGTAGTAAGTGCTTCATGAGGTTTATTATGACACGTGGTGTGATGAATGGGTGGGATTGTTTAGAATAACAGTTACCATTTATGGAGCATGGAAAGGAAAAACTAGAGGGAGATATTGTGTGAAAAATGATTCACGTTTATAGGATAAAAAAGGTATAAAAAGAGGATATAAAAGAAAAAAATTAAAACATAAATTCAGCAAGTTTGGTGCTACCTTTTTGTCATGGATGTAAAATTGTAAAAATCTTTTACAGTGACTTATAAAAGTGGACTTGTCAAGCTGTATCATCATCGAGCACCTTGGAAAATTCTAATATCTTGATTAAATCAGGAGAATCAAAAGCTGGCCATAGCTGTGGCAATTTTCCATCAATTTAAGCACTTGCCCCCCGGAAGATTTACCCCCCTTTATGACCAGGCGATTTGTTGTGCTACAGCACTGTGTTTAACTGACAATTACGCGGTCGTGCAACGCTGTACATAAATTAAATTTATGTCATTTTTTTTCCCCACACCACAGAGCTTTCTTTTGGTGGTATTTGATCACCTCTGAGTTTTTTAAAATGTTTGCGCCGTAAACAAAAAAAGACTAACAATTTAAGAAAAAAAAACTATCTTTTTGACTTTTTGCTATAAAACATATCCAATGAAAAAATAAAAAAAACTATTTCTTAATAAATTTAGACCAAAATGTATTCTAGTACATGTCTTTGGTAAAAAAAAAACCCTCCAAAAAACAAGTATATATTCATTGTTTTAATTTATTTTTTTTTTTATACTAGTAATGGTGGTGATCAGTGACTTATAGTGGGACTGCAGGACTGTGGAGGGCATTCTGACACTAACTGACACTGGGTGGGAACTAACTGCCACTGCTACTAATACAGTGATCAGTGCTAACAGAAAGTGCTGATCACTGTACTAATGACACTGGGCAGGAAGGGGTTAACATCTGGGGCGATCAAAGGGTTAACAGAGTGCTGTTTTGTGCTTACTTTGTGCTGTTTTACTAGGGGATGTGCTGCTGTGCAGACAGATAGAAAGCAGCATGTCCATGCTGACAGGAGACCATGCTGTCCACGTCCATGCTGTCCATGCTGACAGATATTGTTTACACACAGATCTCTCTCCTGTCAGCTTCTCCGCTGAGTCCCGGCCAGCGATTGACATCTCCAGGAACCAATGACAGCACGGGTAGGGTGACGCGTGCATACGCACCTCCTACCTGGAACTGCAAAATCACATATTTATACGTTATTTTGCACAGCACGGCTGCCCTCTAGCAGTATATCTGCTATATGGTGGTCCTTAAATGGTTAAAGCTGAACAAAAGGTACAAAAACTTTCATTCAACTATATTCTTCTCGAGCTGCAAAGGGTATAAATTCACTTTGTGTGCACCAAATCCCTGTGCAAATCCAGATATTACCTTGTAAAAGTAGCAGTGAGATCATCACTGTCCTGTAAGTAGCCTGGACAGAGAACTGTGGAAGGAGCCAAGTAGTACCAGCCACCTGTGGTGTACTTGGCATATATGGGGGCGATAAGTTTTAACACAGCTCCACATGGAGCATAAAACAGAGCGTGCAGTGTGCAGCGCCATAATGTGCAGGTGCCAAAACAGTTGGAGGGGCTTAAAAGGGAATAGTGAGATAAAACCTGAGTCTACTCCCCCTATGCACAGCACACATATGCCAGAGTCCTTTGATCCACAAAATGTGCTTTAACTACCGTGCCACATGAGAGAGTCGAACAGACATGTACAAACCTCAGCACAATAATTAAAGCAAAAAGAAAAGGTTCCATTACAAATACTAGCTTACCCTAAAGAAGACGTTCAGCAGTAATGTACTTGCAATGGCCAGGAATATGTCATATACAGCCCAGTGTACGAGTGCAGTAGTCAGGAGTATGAAATGCAAAACACAGTGTCTATAATGCAGGGACCAGGAGTGTGTAATGCACAGATTGAGGGGGACATAAAAATGTTGGGTGGCCACAGCACCCCGAGGAACTTGGCACCTGGTGTGGACCATACCCCCCTTAAAGTGTTACTAAACCCACAAAAGTAAAATCAGTCTGTATATGCAGTAAAGCATGCTTGTTATACTCACTGTGGAACCTAAGGGGTTAATCCTCTGCATTGTGTAAAAATGCTGTTTGATCCTGACTTCTCCGATCCTCCCCTTCTTCCAGTGTCCCCCTCTTATCTCCTGATAAGACATATGATGTGGAGACACTCTGCACATGCTCAGTTTGGTGAATTGCTAGAGAGTTGTTTTTTTTTACTTGGGAGAGTGCATGTGAACAGCACAGGGCCAATCAGTAATGTCCAGACAGAGGTCAGGGGTCCTGCATCCTCCTAGAGCAGAATGAAAACTCCTCCTACAAGCTTTAACAAGTGCTCAGCTGGACACTGATAGAAGTCACAAGATTGCTCTAACTGCTGATAAGAAAAGGTATTTAGCAGTTTATATTTACTAAATTAATTGCATTTCAATGTTCTGTGTACTGTGGGAAACCAGATATAGTGAATGCAGGGTCCAGGGAGACCGGATATAGTGAATGCAGGGTCCTGGGAGACCAGATATAGTGAATGCAGGGTCCGGGGAGACCAGATATAGTGAATGCATGGTCCAGGGAGACCAGATATAGAGAATGCATGGTCCTGAGAGACCAAATATAGTGAATGCAGGGACCGGGGAGACTAGATATAGTGAATGCAGGGTCCGGGGAGACCAGTTATAATGAATGCAGGGTCCGGGGAGACCAGATATAGTGAATGCAGGGTCCGGGGAGACCAGATATAGTGAATGCAGGGTCTGGGGAGAGCGGATATAGTGAATGCAGCGTCCGGGGAGACCAGATATAGTGAATGCAGGGTCCAGGGAGACCAGATATAGTGAATGCAGGGACCGGGGAGAGCGGATATAGTGAATGCAGCGTCCGGGGAGACCAGATATAGTGAATGCAGGGTCCTGGGAAACCGGATATAGTGAATGCAGGGTCCGGGGGAGACCGGATGTAGTGAATGCAGGGTCCAGGGAGACCAGATATAGTGAATACAGGGACCAGGGAGACCAGATATAGTGAATGCAGGGTCTGGGGCGACCAGATATAGTGAATGCAGGGTCCAAGGAGACCAGATATAGTGAATGCAGAGTCCAAGGAGGCAAGACATAGTGAATGCAGGGTCCTGGGAGAGCGGATATAGTGAATGCAGGGTTCGGGAGAGCGGATATAGTGAATGCAGGGTCTGGGGAGACCAGATATAGTGAATGCAGGGTCCAGGGAGACCGGATATAGTGAATGCAGGGTCTGGGGGAGACCGGATGTAGTGAATGCAGGGTCCGGCGAGAGTGGATATAGTGAATGCAGGGTCCGGGGTGAACAGATATAGTGAATGCAGGGTCCGGGGCGACCAGATATAGTGAATGCAGGGTCCGGGGAGACCGGATATAGTGAATGCAGGGCCCTGGGAGACCAGATATAGTGAATGCAGGGTCTGGGGAAACCAGATATAGTGAATGCAGGTTCTGGGGAGACCAGATATAGTGAATGCAGGGTCTGGGGAGACCAGATATAGTGAATGCAGGGTCTGGGGAGACCAGATATAGTGAATGCAGGGTCTGGGGAGACCAGATATAGTGAATGAAGGGTCCTGGGAGACCGGATATAGTGAATGCAGGGTCCGGGGAGACCAGATATAGTGAATGCAGGGTCCTGGGAGACCGGATATAGTGAATGCAGGGTTCGGGAGAGCGGATATAGTGAATGCAGGGTTCGGGAGAGCGGATATAGTGAATGCAGGGTTCAGAAGAGCGGATATAGTGAATGCAGGGTTCGGGAGAGCGGATATAGTGAATGCAGGGTTCAGAAGAGCGGATATAGTGAATGCAGGGTCCTGAGTTTAGGAACACTTTAAGTATATCACTGCAACCTACTGAAGGCTGTCTGCAGAAAATTA
This sequence comes from Staurois parvus, assembly GCF_062004578.1. Taxonomy (NCBI): domain Eukaryota; kingdom Metazoa; phylum Chordata; class Amphibia; order Anura; family Ranidae; genus Staurois; species Staurois parvus. Next base: position 1,566,583 of record NW_028318810.1, read on the forward strand.
CAGGAAGGGGCAGATACAAGACCAGTCAGCCTGCACAAGGAGAGAGAGCAGCAGTGACCCATCTTTATTACAGAGGACTCCATAGGAAAAGTTTCACCGTGGATCACGGCACAGACCTTGAATAAATGCACAAAGCACATCAAGGTTCTATGTAAAAAACAATTGCTGTGCGAATGTATCAATCTTTCACACAAACTCAACAAATCTTCACTAACTTTCCTAATAGGTTTATTTCCTAAGATCATCAGTGCCATCTAGTGGCAAAAATGTATTTTTCCTGACTGAGGTATTTCAGGAAATTAATATTGCTTATTGCAACTTGATGACACAGATGATTCCAGGAAATTACCCTATTAAGAAAATTAAGATGAATATTTGTGGAACGTTTTTTCATGATTGACATATTCAGACAACAAATTTTTAGTGCTTAAAGCGGAAGTCCAGGCAAAATTAAAAAAAATATAAAAGTCAGCTGCTACAAAAACTGTAGTTGCTAACTTTTAAAAAACAGACACTCACCCAGGGGTGGACTGACCATTTGGAAACTCGGGCACTGCCCAAGGGCCTGGGATCAGTAGGGGGCCCCATGAGATGCCATGGTACCTTTTTCAAAGGCTTTTTTGAGTTTGGGCAAGGACACAGGAGCCCCATGATCCCCTATTGCCCGGGGGTCCCATGGGTTGTCAGTCCGCCCCTGCACTCACCTGTCCCTTGACCCAACGGTATGCTCACACTGGCCAGGTTCACCGGCTATCCTGTATCCCTGGAGCCAGCATCTTTAGTGTGGGCACCTGGCTGTGACAGCTTTCAGCTTCACAGCCGGGTGCCCACTGCGCATGCGCAAGTAGCACTGCGCTTTCTGAATGGTCCTGTAGTGTTCTGGGACCTGTCACGTGTCCCAGCAGCGGAAGTGGGAGCGGGTACCGTCAAATTTGGGTACCCCCCCACTCCCCAAAGGTGCCAGTCCTTAATGGGCAGTGGGGGATGAAGCCTTAAAACAGATCTTCTCCTTTTGGGTGGAGCTCTGTTTTAAGTCTTAGTACTCTAAGATGCAAAGAAGAACACACATGCCTCTTGTAATTGCTTACCCCACAGTTCTGCTTGACGTTCACTTTTGCTCCACAGAGAACTGCAAATGTGATCAAAGGGTATGGCAGAGACAAAACAATCTACTACCCAACAGAATTCAGTTGATGGTGAAGGCTTTTCATTTTTTTTTCAGTTTCAATTACATTCTAACTTAATCAAAGTCATCTTCATTCATTGGAGTTTTCAATTTATGAAGATGACTTTGATTAAGTTAGAATGTAATTGAAACTGAAAAAAAATAGAAAAGCCGTACAAGTGATCTAATTTTTCCACTGAGTTCAGAATAATTTCAATCCCATCTCCTTGGAGTCAATAGAAACCCCCATTTTATATTTTACAATGCTTTGTGACTTTGACAAAAGGAAGGTGAGGGAAAATTTACTAAAATTTTCAGATGTATGACAAACGTAAGACTTGAATATATTTGATTTCAACTGAATATTTGCATTCAGTTCTGTCTGATCTGTGGAGAGTCACACAATTCCAGAATTCCCAGAAATTGGCCGCTGTGATTCATTGGTATGATTCTTTGCAGGAAAGACTAGTCTTGGATAGAGAAGGGTTCAAGCCACTATTAGGTTTTCTGACGTCTGTGCCCGCTGGAGAGATTTCCTGTTGTTTTCTGAAGACATAACAGGAAATTTGAGGAAGGTGAGGGAATTCCCAACTCACCCAAAGATTTGTCCCCATTGGATGGTTTCCCTTCATCTTTAGTTCTGCTGACAACAGTAAAGTTTTAGATTTCCTCCAACTTCCTTTCTCAATGAAAAAGGTCACCAGGTCATACAGAGATAGTGAATCTCCCTGGCAGTGACTCCAGGAAAAAGAAAAGAAATCCCTTGAATACTGTCTAAAGCTAAAAAGAAATGGGTTCACTATTCCATATTACATACACTTTTAGCTGATGACTGTTATATTTATATCTATCATAAATTTTGATGGATTTCCAGAAAGTAGTCTTCTTCATTTTAAGGTTAATGGACCCTTTAATACCAGACCTGTCCTGCCCTTCCCTTCGTGTCTTGAGAGATCGCAGGACGGTACGAAATATTTGGCAGCTTTCTGCATCATTTTTTTTCCCTCAAGAGCTCCAGGCTCCACTCGGCTTCCCAGCCTGCCTTCTCTTTTTTTTTTTTTTTTTTTTGTATTAACAATTTTTATTGATTTTCATGAATATACAAACAGTATGTTTAAAAAAAAAAAAGGATAAGAAAAGAAAACAAGCAAAAGAGAAAGATACATTGATGGCAAAACTGCGTAAGGACAGGACCAGCAAAATCATAAAATAACAGTGTGAAGGTTATCAGGACCTTACATTTTGGGCCGGCATAGCTTTTTTTTATTGTTGCATTAAAATCTTCTCCATTTGTTATGAATGGTTTATTAATGTTTGAAATCGTCATAGACATTTGTGTCCTTGGATACCAAATGAAGCAAAAAGCCTCAAATCAATTGAAGAGCTTAGCTTAGCTCTTCTAAATTGTTTGTAAGACATTACAATTAGAAAATGCTTATGAATTCTAAGAACCCAACTCTGGTTTTTAAATTCCCCCTTCAAAAAAAAAAAGAAAAGCAGCTTAGGCTGCAATACTCACCTGCAATCCAACTGTACCTTTTTGTTTGCCACAAGATGTCCCCAGTCCTCCTGGTTGAAGGACACGTAGTGGCACTCAACCTGGAAGACTGAGGAATGACTGTGACTGCAGGTTGTCATTGCTTCACCCCCAAACATGACAGAGCACAGATTCCATATCATCAGGACCAATCTGTTCATTATCCAGGACTGCCAAGAGAAGAGCAAAGAAGAAGAGAACCGTGCATGTCACGTGACCAGCCAGAAGGTATCTTAAAAGAGGGAAGTTAATAAAAGCGTAGCATACTGCTGGGGGGTCCTCAAGGCGAAAAGGATGAGCACAGAGCCCTGAGCTGGGTAAGAGGGCTGAGTGTCCAAAATAGGGATGGGGTTTAAAGGAACACAATCACATTTGCTTCTATTTTTCATAATTCAGTAAATATATTTTAAAAATACTAATTTTAAAGAGCTTGCTTCAGCTTTGGAAGGTTTTACCCTCTTCATGGCCATTTTTTCCTTTTTAGCACTGCTCTATTTTAACTGGTAATTGCGCAGTCATGCAACTCTCTACCCAGATGAAATTTACATCATTTTATCTTTGATCACCACTGGGTTTGTTATTTTTTGCGATATAAACTAAAAAATCTGAAAATTTTGAAAAAAATAAAAAATTGTTTTTACTTTCTACCATAACACATATCCAATAAAAAAATTAAACGTCTTCATACATTTAGGCCAAAATGTATTCTGCTATATGTTTTTGATTTAAAAAAATCCCAATAAGTGCATATTGGTTGGTTTTCATGAAAGTTATAGCATTTACAAACCACAGTATATATACTGGAATTTTTATTTTTGAAGATTTTCTGATACTACTAATGGCGACGATCAGCAACTTATAATGGGACTGCGCTAGTGTGGCGGAAAATCTGACACTAACTGATGCTGGGGGGAAACTGACTGACACTGACATCACCAGCGATATTAATACAGTGATCAGTGATAATACTATATACTGTTACTAAACTAATGGCACTGGCTGGGAAGGGGTTAACATCTAGGGGCAATCAAGGGGTTACGTGTATGCCTAACAATGTGTGATGCGTGTAAAGTGTACTGCTCTTACTACTAAATCTCTCTCTGTTTCTCTGTGTTTTCTGTGAAACTGACAGATTGCTCCCTCTGTACAGAGATCTGTGTTGTTTACCAACACAGAACTCTGGGCTGTAAGTGCACACAGGAGGCGTTTGGGTGGCATTTTTCATCCACTGGTCTCAGTTTTTTCTATATTAATTTTTGTTTCATCATTTTTGCCTGAGATATATGAGAAATCTGTGGCTTTGTTCACATAACAATTTGTTTTTAATATTTCCTGGCAGTTTTTACCTCACATGGAATCATGTAAGTGTACAATCATATTGTAAAGTATCAAATTGTTTACAATAATTTGATTGCGTCGTGTATATTGATATATATATATGTTTGTTATAGACGTCATGTCTCGAGCACTTAGGAAGAAGAGATTATTGTTGATCTCGAAACGCGTCAAATGGGAACCATGCACAATCCATGATTAGATTTGCAATACCATCTCTGATGACACCGCCGCAATATGTATTGTAGCTTTATATTTATTTTTGAAGATTGTAAAAATAAAATTTCATACTGTTTTTATAAAAAATCTATTTTGAATTGCTGAAATTTATCATACAAGTAAATTGTGCCATTAAAGTCCCACCAAAAAAAGAGGACCCCCCCCCCCTTTTGTTGTGTGTTTTTTTTTGTGCCATTGGGGAGATTTCCCTTTACTTTCTGCTCCATAGACATAATAGGAATTGAAAAGATATCGCTTTATTGTAACAAAAATTATTTATAGATAGTCTTTATGGAATACATTAAAAGAGTTCTCCTCTATTCCTGTTCTTTGACAATGCAAAATTTGAGATTTTCCCTCACTTTCGCATGATATCCAATTTTCCTTTTTTGGAACAACCAAACCTTTGTCCCTCTGTCCTTCTCAATTGTCACTCTTTTTGCTATGATGTATAGACTACATGCATAAAAATGCACTATTTATTTACTTAACATCTTATAGTGTACTCAACCTTTCCTCCAACTTCTACATTATTGCATATGTTAGTTTGAAAAGAAAACAGGAAAAGTAGGGATAAAACAAATTGGGGTTTGAGCAATCATTTTCTCTATACTAATTGTTCATTGATCATGATGGGTGGGGGAATGCCTTGGCAGGTGTATATCTTTTGTCTACATACTTTGTGCTATGTGGAGTTCCTCTCCCAATCTCAGAAAGTTGGGAGGGAAGCTTTCACTTACAGGTTTTACTTACTCACCACGCTGTAGTTCATTCGCTGCCTATGCTGATACCTTGGAGGGTTTGGTGCTATTTAGGTCATATACTTCCACCCTCGCCTTTCAAATGTTCGCAGATTTATGCACATGCTATGGGCGACAACTGTGTAACATCTACAGTTTTGATATTTTGTACTTTTGTTCTTTTGAATGTTCTTTCTTTCTTGTTGTCTGTGCTATTGTATGAAAATCCCCCCCTTCTCTCCTCCCTCAATCTCCCCACCTTTGCCCCCTTCTATCCCCCCTCTCTATCTCCCCACCCCCTCCTCTCCTCTTTCCCCCCTCTTCTCTCTCCCATCTATTGCTCCCATTTCTCTCCCCCCCTCTTCTCTCTCCCCTCTCTAACCCCCTTTTCTCTCCCCCATCTATTGCCCCCATTTCTCTCCCCCCCTTCTCTTCCCCCTCTCCCCCTTTCTTCTCTCCCCCATCTCTTCCCATCCCCACCCTCCCCCATCTCTCCCCACCCCCTCCTCTCCTCTTTCCCCCCTCTTCTCTCTCCCATCTATTGCTCCCATTTCTCCCCCCCCCCTCTTCTCTCTCCCCTCTCTAACCCCCTCTTCTCTCCCCATCTATTGCCCCCATTTCTCTCCCCCCCTTCTATTCCCCCTCTCCCCCTTTCTTCTCTCCCCCATCTCTTCCCATCCCCACCCTCCCCCATCTCTTCCCATTCCCTCTCTCCTCCATCTGTCTCCCTCCCCATCTCTGTTCATGTTAACATACAGGGACAATTTTAGTATTATTGGGGATGGCTGACAATCTGAAGGCTGGATAAACTGATGGAGTTATTACGTACAAGTTTGTGATTCTTCTGTTTAATCCATTACTGCCCAGCCCCAATATCCCTTTAGAGGATTGTTCACATGAACTTTGGTCTCTCAAGAGCGACCTGCATTCAGATCACTCTTCAGGAAGCAGTTAGCAGGCAGCAAGGAGATGTATAACCTCTTCACCTCCTACTTGAACCCCACACTAGCCTACTGCAACCACGTGCATTGCACCCAGTTGTGGGGTGCTTGCAGAGCAGTCTCATTCGCTTGATTCGGTCAGATTTAGGAGGCACTGTGACCACAGAAAGCAACAGAAGATAGAATTTTTTTCCACAGCCACAAAACATCACAGTGGCAGTATGCGTTCACCTCAACTCTTTGTTGCCAACCATCAATAAATTTACAGAAAATTTGTATAAAACAGACACTTTTCTCCTATTCGCAACTGTTCATGGTCAAGAGAAAAGTGCCCGTAAACAATCCCTTTGTCATGGGCTCTGACTGCCAGACTGATGTAAGGGGGCACTCTGCTGGACTCGGATGTAAGGGGGCACTCCGTCAAACTCTGATGTAAGGGGGAACTCTGCCAAACTCTGATGTAAGGCGGCACTCTGCTGGATTCTGATGTAAGGGGTGCACTCTAGACTCTAAACTCTGCTAGACTCTGATGTAAGGGGGACTCTGCAGACTGTAATGTAAGGTGGTTTCACTCTGGAAAAAAAACTGCTGATCCCTGCAATACATACCATACTGACCACTGTCCTCCACCCTGCTGACCAACCATCCTCTGCCTTGCTGACCCCCTGTACACTGCCCTACAACCTATGGGTCCCCACCCTTTGCTCTGCTAATTCCTAACCTCTGCCCTGCTGAACCCCAGTACACTCCGCTACTGATTCCTGTTTTTGTGCACCGCCCTGCTGACCTCCTATCCTCTGCCCCACTGACATTTTTAACTGCATCCCCATATAAGACCAGCTAGATCCGGCTCTGCTAATTAAGGATTGGAAAGCTAGGTCATTTAGTTTAGCTCCTTTGTAGTCAGTGGAGCAGTGGTTGATTACTTTAGTCTGTTCAGTGTTTCACATGCTGCTGGTCTGAATATTTCCCCCTGCATTCTAGAGGGTTCTAGAATCACAGTGGGAGGAAAGACGGAGAGGCAGCTTGAATATTTATGGAAACCCAGCTAATCCCTTGAGAGGTGTGCCCAGTAGGTGCTGGAGAGCCCATAAATAGTCTGAGGCCTGGAACACGGGTGAGTTTTTGAACCTATATTCTGTGCCCTGTAGTGACTGTGTGTTGTTCTCAGTTCTTCAAAAGGAGGTCCTAGCCATTACTTGGCCATGATTCTTGTGGGAGCACTCCATTAAATCAGTGGGAAAATAAGTGACCCTTGGATAATTCAGTTTCTTGGGGTATCCCATGCTCCCCCTCACTCCATCCAAGTTTAAATCTGCAATGAAAGTATAAATTACATTCCCTAGACTGTTATTGAGCCAGCAAGAAAGGAAAAAATGCTGTGTGCCTGGCTGTGTTTGCACTAAAACTGGGGAAGGAATCAGTCTGTTAACTGCAGCTCCATGGGGGGTGCATTACATTTATAAAATGGCAAGGGTTACAATGCAGGAATGTATTTCAGAACAGGGATAAGGAACAGCGCTGATATGGAAACCGTTTTTGCTACCATCCTGTTTTGTTTTTTTTGTTACTGTTTTGTAGCTGCATGATTTTCTTTGGCACTGGATCTGAGAAAGAGAGAAAAATGGATGGTGGCCAGAAAAGACATTCCTGTGGAAGGAGTCACTGCATTTTATCCGATTCCTGCCCAATATGGATCTGTACATCTTTAGCGCTGGGAGCAGACCTGGGAGTGGTATTTCACGCACCCCGTGTAAACTGCCCAGTTATCCCTGAACAATGCATTGAACATTTTTCAGAGAATTATGTCCTAAATAGACAAAGAATAATTGTGGAAAGTACAGTAACCCATACTCTAGCATCCAATAAAGGGTTATGTGCAAAGTGTTCCTAAAATTCTTGTTAAAAGCAACCAATTAAAGCCCAACCCAGGCAAAATATTAAAAAAGAAGCCCCCAGCAGTAACTAAAATCAAAAAGAGAAGTTTGGGTTTACAAAAAAAAAACTATTTATACTCACCTAGGTGGATACAGCATAGGTCAGATTCTGTATCTGTTCCCCGCTATTTCTAAGACTGAGAACTGAGCGATCAAAGACCACTGGTCACTTGGTTCTCAATCTTCAGTGACCAGTGAGTGGTGACTATCAGTGACTAGCTCTCTGCTCTGCCCCTACAGTGCCCATTGGAGATATGGGCTGTGGAGGGGACGTGAGTGACTGGCTCAGGCTCTCAGTAGCTCACTGGAGTTAGCTGTCAGTCAACGCTTTAACATTAAAATTGTTATCTTTTCAAAGCCTGGGCCAGCTGATTGACATCAGCTGCCAGTGGGCTTCAGCCTGCTGTTGGATGAAAGCAGGTCACAGTAGTGCAGAACAATCTGCACTTCAGTAATCACCAGGAGAAGTACAGCGAAAAAAGCTTTGGCTATACTTCTTTAATTGACTGCGATACTCACCTCCATTCCAGCCCTGCTCACCAGCTAAAAAAACATTCTGTCACTAGAGGAGAATATCCAAAGAATATTCAAAGAGTCAGAAGACCCTGATGTCATGTGACTGGCCTGAAATCTTCAGAAAAACTACATGTTACTGTACTGGGGGACTCGGGGAGGGGGCTGCAGGGTTGGGATTTAGGTTGCAGAAATATCAGTTGTAGGTATGTGTTTGCTCTGGGCAATAAGAATTTTTTCTTCAGGTTCAATACATCTGTCCAAACTAGTTTGATGCACTTTGGATATGTAGCGCCCCTCTAGTTAGCAAGGGGGAGCTAGGTAGTTTTTTTTAGTTAGAAAGATTGAGTAGCAGCCTGGGCATGAGTTAGCCTGGAAAATAGTCAGCAGGGTCAACTTTAGGTCAGGGCTGAGAGGCTCTGCAGGTCAGTTCCGTGATACCTATTCCTGCTCTAGAAGCTTGAGAATTTTCTAGAAGTCAGTGGGTGGGGGTGAAGAGCGGCTGGCCTACATACTTGAGGGATCCTGACCAATCCCCAGCAGGAGGTTTGGCATGAGGTCTGGACAGCCCTTGAGTATGACTGAGCCTGCTCAGTAGGAGGAGAGTTCAGGTCACAAAGTCCAGAGTGACGGCAATGGCGTATGATGTCATAGGCATGGAACGCGTTTCCGAGCATGTGCGATATCCGATGTGGACCCGATGTAGAGAATGCTTGAAGAAGGAGTGCGCCGATCCACATTGGATCTTGCTCATGCTTGGAAACACATCGCATGGCTGCGATGTCACACGCCTTCACCTCCGCTCCGGACTTTCCAGTGACCTTCCAGGCTTTCACATCAGGCGTTCTTCCATCTCTCCAGCGCTCCCTGCTGTCCAGCCGACATCCTCGCTCACTTTGATTCCTGAACCCAGCTATGAAGCGCTGTGCACAATTAACCCATATGAGCCTTTTCACCCCTTTGACAACGAGCGTGGCTCGAAACATGTTAGGGGATCCACCCAACAGACGCCATTAGATTACCAGGGAACCACAGATCACCAGGGAAAATTCTTCGTTTGACCTGGGCTGTGTTTTTCCCACTATGTGAGTTATATACTTTATATTTTACTGTTCACCTATTAAAACATACTTCACCATCATTGCCCAATTTTGCTCTGGCTCATTATTTATGAGCGTTACCAAGGAGGTGTGATCCAGATGAACAGTGCGTGGAGAGGACTTCGTTGGACCTGCTGGTAAAACCGGAGATGACCGTGGGGGGTTTCCACCATTCCTGGAAGTCTCATATGGTGACCGGATGCTGTTCTAGTTGCTGACCAGGCCCTGATGTCCATCATATACATACAACGCTTTGTTTGTATGTTTTTGTGGTAAGCGCAATCATTTACTGGATTTTTCCACAAGCCGGATTGGATTTTAACATTTATTTATGTTTTATCTATATGGAACTATTCATATTTTGACTGTTTATTCACTGTCTCATCCATCCTTTTATTGATGGTTGATATACCATTTAGCGCTGCATACCATTTGTATATTTTGTTTTTTTGGTGTTGAGGATTGCCTTGTGTGCTAGCTGCTGTCTTGTGATTTGCGCTCACTCACCCTGTTTTAGTTTTCCATATGAGCCTGCTTGTTACTTTCTACATGTGAATTGTTAAACTTATGTTTTAATCATTAAATTACCTAACAGTCTACACTCAGAGGCGCTGTGTCTTTCTTCTTGTTGTTTCTACTTCAGAGTCATCGCTTCCCTCTACCACAGCTTGCCCGGGGATTAGGCTGCTTACCCTCCTGTCAGTTTCTGGACCCCCATACCCATCCAAGAGACTATGTGGACTGCTCATTCCATGCGCCTGTTATTTCTTTGATGTTGGGGGGTATTATTTATTTATTTATTCAAGGTACTTATATAGTGCCGTCAATTTATGCAGCACTTTACATATATATTGTACATTCACATCAGTCCCTAACCCTCAAGGGGCGTACAATCTAAGGTATATGGTAAATGTGAGTTCTCCAAGAACAGATGGTCAGGAGCAGCATCTTTAGTCTCTAACAAAATCCATAAACATCCACGACTTAATCACTCTGTAATCTATTTTTCATTAAATTGTTTCTGACTGTGTTTCCTTCTTGAGCTCCTGAACCTCTCCTTTTACCAAGGAACAAGCAGTGTACCATAGTTGTGGTCATGTGCACTGCTCTATGTACACTAAAGTACAAATCCCACAGACCATCCCATCTTGGGAGCAAGCAAGAGAGGGTGACCACATCTCTACATATAGTGGGAGCATGAAGAACAAACATAGCCACGCTTTAACAAGAAATGGGATCACAGCAGCAAAAAAAGAAAGAAAGGAGGCTGAGAGCAATTGAAGATGTGTTTTTGAGTTAAGAATACATACTTGATAGATCTTTATTAAACAACAGTTTAATTTCACTTTAAAGAGAATGTATAGACCAGGGGAGGACTGACATCTCATGGGGCCCCCGGGCAATAAGGGATCATGGGGCCCCTGTGTCCTTGCCCAAACTCAAAAAAGCCTATGAAAAAGGTACCAGGGACATCTCATGGGGCCCCCTATTGAACCTGGGCCCTCGGGCAGTGCCCAAGTTTTCAAATGGTCAGTCCGCCCCTTGTATAGACTTTGTAGTGCTTTTTTTATATGCAGTACATGTTAAAATTCTGCTTCATGTAAACTATTTTATCAATATGTGTTATAGTTTTAATGCTCTTGTTCCTATTTAGCAAAGTCCTGGAGCAGCACACCACTTTCAAAGGGCAAAATCAACCTTATTGGTCAGCACATGGCACTAACACAGACACTCCATCAAGGATGCTCCCTCTAATAAGCTTCATTCCTTACTGGGCCTTAATCATGGAGGAGATGAGACAGTCACAGATCACAATCTCACGTCACAATCTCCCCACCTCCCATCTCAGATTGCCTTATATCCCGTGAAGAGAATGCTTTGTTAAAGAAGTTTGCTGAATGGATGACCTACAGAGCGGCCAACCTGTTATCAGAGCTGTAATTCATTCGAATTTGTAACTATCAGCGCTGGATGTTCTGGACTTATTTTACTGTACAAGGAGAATGAAAGTAAGAGTTTTACAAAACACTGCAGCCTACACATAACACACACTTGATTAGTGCTAATTTATTTTAATAGTGTATATGTCCAAATATTGTTTTTGACTCCAGGCAAAATGTTCCATCTTTAAAGAGGAATCACTACAACATAAAATTTTGGTTGAATCCCCCAGGGGGCCAAGTGCATGTAGCAATTGGTCCCATTCTGATCTATGGTAACATTGTGTATGAAAAGCACATTATATCTGTTCCTGCTGGTTGTCAGTTACACCCCAGGCTACAGCCCGATTTATGGATGGGCTACAGTACAGCACTATAGTCTTGGCTATTCCTAGATCATCCCAATTCTGCTGTATACTAAAAAAGAATGTTCTCTGTTCTGCCCCTCGAAAAACTACCTCAGCCCCTCTGGCACACCTGGTTAAATAAAAATTACTGCAAGCACCTTTACAAACATGAGTATAGATACCTTCCCAGAAGAGCCTTTCCAGAAGTTGAAAGAAATACTGACCTATTGAGCCTAACTCAGTGGAGGCGACAGAATCAGATAAACTCTGTTAAACTCCATTTTTCCACTATGTCTCATATCTTGGAATATTAGAGACTTACATCCCGTCAGATTGGCTAGGAGCAGGCGAACAGTTTGATGAGTCATTCGAATTATCTCGGACCATCAGGGGAGCCGAAACATAGAACTCGTGAACCGTACAACATATAATTTCATAATTCATAGATAATCCTCAGACTTGTCTGCATAATAATATACCCGCGGGTAAACTGTCGCGTGTGCAGCTGGGAGGTTATAGACCAGAATATGAATTATGAAAGATGTTGGTTCCAATTTTGGGTTCCGCCTGCCGATCCCTCCCTAAACAGAGTATTGGTCAGTTACTCAGAACCACCCCCCTGCTGGGACACTTTAAAACAGGCTATCAGGCCTAAGAAAGGAAGTAAAAGATGTCTCCCATTCTTAACATCAATATACCACCTGGGGAGACCTTTCGCTCTGAAACGTGATCTGCTTCCATTCAAGGCTTAATGGCAAGTAACTTAACCCTTTAACTTCTCCCTGTTATCTCTTTGCTGTGCTGTGCTGTTTTTTATGTATATATATATATATATATATATATATATATATATATATATCTTAGTTACATCTTCTCTGTAAATATTTTATTGCACCTGTTTGACCCTTATAGTAATAAATCTCTCTTTCTGAAAGTGTTGAACTGTTTCTACAGCCCTTAATTGCAATTTACGAATCCCTGCCTTTAAAGAGATGCTACTGTTTGTTTTAACTCTCTGTATAACCGGCCTGTGTCAAAGACCGAGTTATGCGGACGATTATTTCAATTATTATAGTGTTATAGCGATATTGTGAGTTTCCTCTTTCTCTGAATAAAAAGGAGGTAGTGGCAGTGTGAAGGGGTTAATTGCGTAATTAACCTGACCCAGTAACAATCGCTCAGGCTGACGGTACATCGATCTGTTGTCCATTAGCTGGAAAATCGTTGTGCAGGGTGCAGGTGGGTGTGGCATTGTTACGCACGTCACATCACGGTTTGGATCGGCCAGTCCTTCGGTCACGAGTTCGGTGAGAAGGTCTGGGGTTTGACGCCGCACTCGTGACAAGAGGTACCTGTTTTCATAATCAATAGGTAAAGGTCTTTGTGTAGCAATTATAAAGAGGCAGTCTTTAATCCTAATGCTTCAGCTGGCTAGCATTGGGGCCCAGGTGTACCTGTGGTGCAAATGAGAATAGTCCCAGTCAGCAGGCAGCAATATGGCTACTAGACAGCTGTATGGTTAGTTCCTAAAAGGCTCAGTCTCTCTAGCAGGAGATATAAAATCCCCAAAGCAGCAGCTCACCAGTCCCAGCGATTTTACAGCTCACCATGCGGTCACACACAGCAAATAGTCTACTATGTGCTCTGCGCCCAGGTGACTTTGTCTGTCGGCACCCCTAAACTCAGCATTCTGGATCTCGCTCAGGTGGCCAATATGCAGTTGTGATGGTGCAAAATGGACAGCAATGTGCACTCTCCAGTCTCTCTCATGGCAAAAGGAAGCTGTGTCCTGTACAGCTTGAGAAAATGCAGCTCTTTACCTTCCTCCTGGGGAATGCAGTTCAAAAGCTGTTGATTACAGTTCCCACAGTGCATTGCTGCCTGACTCCGACTATTGAACTCTTCCTGCTCAGCAGCTCCCTCCTCTTGCTGGTATAGCTGTTAACCAGTTCAGTACTGCAGGGTAGAAGCTACAGAGAGCAGCTGCAGCCATTGTTTCTCTCTATCTCAATTCTTAGTCAAGCACCTAGCTGTAAAGCCAACAGACATTCCTGATACTCTGTCGTATTGCTGGAATTCCCCATTCTGCTGCCCACTACTACCAACAATCTGCCTCTCCTCTGTGTGTGCAGTCAAGTGCCAGCCTCACTTCCATCCCACAATCCCCCTCTCCTCTGTGTGTGCAGTGAAGTGCCAGCCTCACTTCCATCCCACAATCCCCCTCTCCTCTGTGTGTGCAGTCAAGTGCCAGCCTCACTTCCATCCCACAATCCCCCTCTCCTCTGTGTGTGCAGTCAAGTGCCAGCCTCACTTCCATCCCACAATCCCCCTCTCCTCTGTGTGTGCAGTGAAGTGCCAGCCTCACTTCCATCCCACAATCCCCCTCTCCTCTGTGTGTGCAGTCAAGTGCCAGCCTCACTTCCATCCCACAATCCCCCTCTCCTCTGTGTGTGCAGTCAAGTGCCAGCCTCACTTCCATCCCACAATCCCCCTCTCCTCTGTGTGTGCAGTGACGTGCCAGCCTCACTTCCATCCCACAATCCCCCTCTCCTCTGTGTGTGCAGTGAAGTGCCAGCCTCACTTCCATCCCACAATCCCCCTCTCCTCTGTGTGTGCAGTGAAGTGCCAGCCTCACTTCCATCCCACAATCCCCCTCTCCTCTGTGTGTGCAGTGAAGTGCCAGCCTCACTTCCATCCCACAATCCCCCTCTCCTCTGTGTGTGCAGTGAAGTGCCAGCCTCACTTCCATCCCACAATCCCCCTCTCCTCTGTGTGTGCAGTCAAGTGCCAGCCTCACTTCCATCCCACAATCCCCCTCTCCTCTGTGTGTGCAGTGAAGTGCCAGCCTCACTTCCATCCCACAATCCCCCTCTCCTCTGTGTGTGCAGTCAAGTGCCAGCCTCACTTCCATTCTACAATCCCCTCTCCTCTGTGTGTGCAGTCAAGTGCCAGCCTCACTTCCATCCCACAATCCCCCTCTCCTCTGTGTGTGCAGTGAAGTGCCAGCCTAACTTCCATTCTACAATCCCCCTCTCCTCTGTGTGTGCAGTGAAGTGCCAGCCTAACTTCCATTCTACAATCCCCCTCTCCTCTGTGTCACTTACTACTAATAGTTAATCGTTTACTACTAAGCAGCGTGGTCGAACAGCGGTGGGGGGAGGAGGGTGCACCACTGATCATGCTAGCTCAGCATTTACAGCACCTATTCAAATAGCAGAAAGTTCTACATGTACTTTGCCCCCTTGGAGCCAGGAGGAACAGATGTTTCGAGTAAGGCTTCTTCTTTAAAACAAACACTTTAATAATAACTTTGGTTCGTTGCTACCATGAGTTCAAAGCGAGTTCAAGATCCATGGCTCCAGCGAATTTAAGTGCAGATTTGCTCTGAATAATTTTTTTAAACCATAATGATTGACATGGCCTTTGAGCTATGGACAGTTGGCTTAGAAGGGGGCCTTTTGGATAATTGAACCTCATCACTATAAATGGTGGGGGAGTGGGGGTACAGAACAGTCAAAGCGTCAGTGAATTGGAAGCTGTTGTAGGTAACGCATAGAGACAGATTAAGTTCAGGTAGGAAATACTTTAATACAGATTATTATACGCGATTTATATAGTACAAACAGTTTGAGCAGCGCTTTACAAAATGAAAGTAGACATTACAGTTACAATACGATTTGGTACAAGAGGAATCAGAAGGCCCTGCTCGTTAGAGCTTACAATCTAGGAGGAGATCGCTACCTCTTTGCACAGTCAATCCCTTTGCTTCATTTTTTGTTCTTATTTGCAATTTTACTATTCTTGCTTTTCCCCACCAACCTAATAGCCTCCCCCCTAGAGGCCCCCCAGTATGTATTTTATGCCTTATAGTTTTAATACATTGTTTTTCTGGATGTCTTTAGGCTGGTCACTTGACAGGCAGGATCTTCTTCCTATTTGGATCTAATCCCGGAGGTTAGAGGTCCTAAATAATGCAGGGAGTTGCACTTAAGTGATGACATCAGAGTTGATCTCTGCATCATTACATGCAGGGGCTCCATTGGGAGGCCCCTACAAGAGTTGGGTCCATGACACCCTGAACTCACAGAGCATTCTCAGACCAATATCTAGTATTGAACGAAAAATTCCTCATACTCTGCTTTTGTAAGGATTTATACCAATTGTTTACTTAAAAAAAAAAAACTAAAATAGCACATTGGCCAACTAAAGCATTTTGAATAATTAGGCCAAAAAATTAAAGCTGCCATACTGGAATAGATAGGCGAAGTCTGAAGAAGGTGTCCAAATATTTAATTATGTACACCGCTCTCATAGTGCTACAAGTCTATGGGAATGCAAAATACAAAATGTGCAGCGCCATTATATTGAGCACTGACTTTCTTTATATATATTTTTTTTTTTTGGGTGGATCATTGTGGACATTTATTTGAGCATGGATTTTTTAGGAGTTCCATTATATATGATTGTTTAATTTTTAGCATTGCAATTTTTGTATTATGTTATTTGAGGTTGTGTATCTTTCACCTGTGCTAGCTGCTCTTATTACATTGTTTAATCCAAGCACAGAATTATATTGGGCTGGACTATGGGAATGCAAAACCCGCTTGAAGCAGGTCAAATACACTTGTCAATGCATTCATAATGATCTCGCAAGACTCAGAGACTGACGTTAAACTGATACCATTGCTAAAGCCCATAGCCTGTCATTACAGGCCCTAATTGTGACTTATTTTCAAAAGCTTATTTTCATTGAAGCAAAAACTGTTGAAAAATGTTGAACTAATTCCTCAGGTTAATAAAACCATCAAGATTGGTTTTATCAATATGCCAAATATGTAAAAGAACAACATTTAAGCAAAACACAGATATTTGTTGCTTTAAAATAACCTCAATAAACCTAAAGAAACAAATAACATGGACCGCAAATTCCAATAATAATAATAATAATAATAATAATCATCATCATCATCATAATAATACCTCCCTAAAGATTAGTATCAAATTCAACCACAAGGTGGCATGCACAAACCCTCTTTTAAATGGAATTTAGTTCCATAAGTTATGGCGATGATTGTTGGTATTTCTCTTAGAAAGAGTTAGAAAAATCTGCTTTTTCATGCTTAATAGTTTTTATTAAAGGGTTATAAACATCCGATAGGCAATGTAGTTATTAAACATGACATAACTTATAGACATGTCTGTATATATTTTATCTCATGTCTATAACATATAATTTCCAGAAGTGCGGACAGATAAGGCCTCCTGTGCACGCTGCATCGGCTGTCCTCGATAAGTAAATAATATTTATATCAGTAGGCTCAATTCACAAAGGTTCTTTAGCTTAGCCTTGTGACTGTGATATTCCAATCTCACTGTAATAAGCTGAGCATAACTGTCACGTTTTGGAAACAAATATCCTTGCCATGTTAGCTCTGTGAAATAAACTTAGTGTATGTAATGGGGTATATTGCTAACGTTTACTGGAACCACAAAATGAGAAAAGTATCTTAAAGAAGAGTCTTGGGAGGTAAAACATAGAAAAAGGGGTAGTTTTACTTACCCGATCCTCCACTCCTACCGGCTTCCTCCGTGGTACAGCCTTATCTGCTCTATGATCCTGTGGTTACAAGTCTCTGATGCCATTAAGTCCAATGCAGAACCCATAACCCTGCACTGGATGTGAGGATGCTTAGGAACAGACCACGAAGGAGCACAGAGAAGCAGCGGCGAGCCCCTGATGTTGGGTCAGTGGAAAACCCATTAAGTAGAACTGCTGTTCCCAGTCCCCTAGACCCCTGCATTTACCCCTTGCAGTGTGGGGGCAGCACCCCTGCAAGGGAGTAGTTTTCCTTTCCTTGGAGATGGGGTTGAAGTAATTTAAGTCTCTGCTCTCTCCTCTTCTCCTGTGCACAGGCTCAGTGTTTACATTACAGATTAGGAGCATGGCAGGCTGTTAACTTACTGGTGGCAGAGGGTAAAAAAGGGATCTGAGAGAACAATGCTCTTAGGCTTTGTTTACACCTGCTTTGCTCTCTGAAAAGCGATCTACCAATGTCAAACTCTGCAAGCATCCTTTCCTTTTATATGGTCGGATCGCAGTTAAAAGGACCTAGGAATCAATCCTCCGAATCGCCTAGGCTCAACTCAACTATCCACCAATACTATCTTGTGTCCAAATGGTCCTATTTCCAGTTGTCCAAATTGGGCAGAATTGTGGCTGTAAAATGGTGCTATTGCAAAAAATGTTCTACCTGTTCAGGGTCCTGCCTATCAGCATTCCTTCTTATATTTTTTATATCCAAAGAACAGAGGTATACTGCTCAGGCAAACAATCCAGATCAATCCAC
This sequence comes from Staurois parvus, assembly GCF_062004578.1. NCBI lineage: Eukaryota > Metazoa > Chordata > Amphibia > Anura > Ranidae > Staurois > Staurois parvus. The sequence goes on from NW_028318810.1 coordinate 1,584,704, forward strand.
AACAGGTGCAGGCTCGGGCTTGCCACCACACATGATGCAATAGGAAGAAGGGTGAGCCGCACACCGGGGGATAGATGAATGTAGTGTGTATTTATTAATCCATAGGACACACAGAACACCAGGACATGAATACAGGACCTGTTAACGCGTTTCACGCGATCTCGTGCTTAATCATAACCAATGAGTGGTACTACACACCGTAGTAAGTGTCAAATGTGTCCTATTATTGATAGGCGGGCCAGTCCAGAGACCGTTAATCAAGATTGCAGACAACAGTGTTGGTGCGTGCAGGGAACAGCGTGTAGTGATGAAGTTTATGTGAATGAAGTGTAAAACCCACAAATATTTACAGAAGACTTCAAGCACAGTGCGGTGATGAGATGCTCAGCAACAGTAAGACATTTGAATGATGTAAACATTTCACAGATAGCCATCCGTCAGTAACGATCCCGGTCATGGTGGTTTCCAGCCAATAGCAGTCATTCCTGTGAACATTCATTGCGTGGAAACTTATCCTTAATAATGGACACATAACCCTGTCATGAAATTGCACAAGAGACAAATCTATCTGTGGTAACGGTGAACACAATAATGATGAAGTGATGCAGGCTGTCCTAGGATGGTTCTAATGTGCTATCAAGTCTTTCTATGCCGAAGCTTTCCAGGCATTAGTTAAATGTAGCAGCAGAGAATATCAAAAAATAAATGCAGTTTCAACTCCTTCAAATTTGTTCAGAAACTCAAAAGTCCTGGTTTGACTTGAATGCCCCTCATAAAACCCCTCTAATTAGCCCAACGGCTGCCCCTACAACCTATGTAGCTAAGTGGACATCACACTTAGGTCTCACCCTGGAAACAGATGATTGGACTGAGATTTGTCAGGCCACAAGTAAATCATCAGAAAATATATTAGCTTTGGAAATGTCCTATAGGGTATTTTCCAGGTGGGATCTTGTACCCACAAGGACAGTGAAATATGTTGTATGATCTAATGCCTTGAGCACATATTTACATATTTGGTGGACCTGTCCACTAGCAGTACCTCAGGTAGACAGATCCCCAGGTTGCTTACTTAAATCATAATGCAACAGGGCTGACCAAAAATCTGATGAAATTGTTGCTATATGTCACCATGGCTACTAAGCAAATAATAGCTAAGTCATGGAAAACCCCAATTCTTTGGGTCTTGGCAACCAAGCATAGGCTCACGTAGGCAATGGTTAATGCCAAGGTTGAGGCAACCTTGCATGACAGAATTCTCAAACAGAGTTTGGCAGCCGTGGAATTGATCATTTCTTGCCTCCTGACGTTGATACAACTTTATTGGAGCCTTGAGATATAACACTCATTTTGATCTCTACTTATTGCTGAGTATTACATCCAGGGAACTCGACCCATCCTATCCCATCCTTTCCCCTATCATCCCTCTACTCTATTTCTGGTATTTTTCAGTAACTACATTATATGTCCCTCAAAAACTCAGAGCTATGGCTAGGGAGGGACAGCTGGGACCCTTTTTCTGATAGTTATGATTTTTTTGTTTTAAAAGTTAGACATTAATGACTTATTTTGCGGAACAATTTGCCATGAAACACATATTGGGACCATATTTATTGTGATGTTAATCTTTGTATTTACTACTTCTTCTATGTACAATATGGCTCCGTGCGAGGAGACGACCTTTGCTTGCAGATATATGGTGTACCATCTGTGCGGTGTTTTCCATTTAAATTCTAAATAAAATATTTGAACAAGAAAAGCGATCCAATGTGCTGGATTGCTTTTCAGAATGCTGTACAAGTGCAGCTGACTGGCATTCAGGCCTGACTTCTGTTTTTTTGACAGCCTAACAGGGTTTTTCAATGGGAATACTGCACCGCTACCATACATTAAGCATTTGGCTCACAGTTGCGGCGCAGCCATATTCACTTAAGTGGGTTCAGTGGCAGCACTGCCCATCTGATGCAGCAGGGGGTATAATTTGTGCTGCACTTGCAAGCAAAGCATCATGGCTGGGGCATGTGCACAACCCAATCCGGCTGCATTTGCAGCTCAAGAGGGTGTGCGATAAAATCACAGCTCAACCACCCACTGTAAGTGTAAATTAGCCCTAACAGTGGCCAGACTATTGACAATCAGTTAATCTTAACAAGCAGTAAGTTAAAACAAGCCCTCACCAACCTCTGTGGCTGAAGACACAAAGGAGCAATTCATCCTCAAAGTTCAAAATAGAAGAAAAAGTAATTCAAGTTGGGTCACAACACTCTGCCCTCCCTTCTTCTGGTGCATCTACTTTGTCTTTACAATAGAGATCAGAAGGCCAGCAGGCTGCCACCTCACTGCAGGGAGGGGGGAGCAGAATTTTTAACACAACAGCCATAGAAAGAGCTTTCAGAGAGCTCCTGCTATTGTGGAGAGTTTGCCAACGGCTGGCTTTAAGAACTAAATATGGAATATAAAGTAGTAAATATGAAATATACATATGCAATATTTTCTAAAAAAGTAAACATTTCTTTAATACTAAACATACAGTAGAACATGCATTTAAACAACACCTATTATTAAACCCGTCCGGGGTGTGGGCCTTATCTTTAAAATGGGCTCATGCAAAACATAGGATCTCCATAGTGCAGTATGAATGGTGTTTATTTAATAAAAATTACACTCGCATTTGGATAAATAAAACAGTCTTTAGATCACAGACAGTGGGGACGCAGCTTCTGCGTCACTTCCAGCTTCCGCTCTCTGGTACCCGACTCCGCCTACACGCGTATCGTTACACCACATAACTAGACATGGGGGTACGAACCCCAGAAACAGCAGGAGTCTTAAAGAGGATTACTAAAGGAATCCTACATAAGGGAAAAAAGGCACATATGACCTTTATTATTATTATTATTATACAGGATTTATATAGCGCCAACAGTTTGCTCAGCGCTTTACAATATAACGGGAGACAATACAGTAACAATACAGTTCAATACAAGAGGGTTAGGAGGGCCTGATCCTTGGAGCTTACAGTCTAAGACATATAAGTGAACAGGTCCACATATGGAGGTGAGAGGCGTGGTGAATGGCGGAGGTTACACAATTCTTTTGCAGCCACAAATGTTTTCTGATATTTGAAGAGACTTTTTATGTTTTTATATTCACAAGGACACTGCAAGAATATGTTTATTTTGACACTGTGTTGAATATTTATGTTGATTTATATATTATGATAAATTGTTATATTTATATGCAATAAGGGGTATGTATTGAATATATTTACTAAGCAAGAGGGAGACACATCATCACTCTTTTTTATTTCATTGGTATACAGTGGGAACACTTTTATTGCTTGCAGCCACCCTATAGATTCACTTTATAGGGCACAATGGTTGTAACACATATTTTCAACATATATTAACAAGACATAGTAGGTTGGAAGAACGTATGCAAGGTTCTTGGAAGAACCTTGGCCACTATGCAGGAATCTCCTCATTTTGAAATTGGAATTTTTGGATGCCCATGCCACTGTGGGTTGGAGCTCAAGGGATCCTTGTAGTGGAACGGATGGCTTGATGGTGTCTCCTTGGTGGTATATGTGTAGGCCGTGGGCCGACAGCAACTCCATTTGCGTTACAGTTTTGCTTGATGAACCTCAGATCTTATGTAGACATGGAGGATTATTACTATATCCAACTCTTTCCCTTGAAGAAGGAATATCTTTTTCCAAAACATGTCGGGATACATTGAAGATTACACTGCGGCTGACCAAGCTATACCGTCTTTGGCAGCGTTCTGCTGGTGTGTCTCCATATGTTAGGGTATATATACTCTATTTCGTGACTTGATTGTATGCAATACTACCTACTAACACACGTGTGGTTATATGAACTCCTGGGATATTGAACCAGTCAGTTAAGTAGCAGAGGGGATTGTTAATCAGTTTCAGCTGCTTTGGTGTTAATGAAATTAACAACAGGTGCACTAGATGGGCAACACAGAGATGACCCCAAAAACAGGAATGGTTTTCCAGGTGGAGGCCACTGACATTTTTTCCCTACTCATCTTTTCTGACTGTTTTTCACAAATTTTGCATTTGGCTAGGGTCAGTGTCTCTACTGGTAGCATGAGGCAATACCTGGACCCTACAGAGGTTGCAAAGGCATTCTAACTCCTCCAGGATGGCACATCAATGTGTGAAGGTTTGCTGTGTCTCTAAGCACAGTCTCAAGAGCATGAGATTCCAGGAGACAGGAAGTTACTCTAGGAGAACTGGACAGGGCCATAGAAGGTCCATAGAAGGACCAGTATCTGCTCCTCTGTGCAAGGAGGAACAGGACGAGCACTGCCAGAGCAGTTCATGTGCGTGTAAAGGCAGGCGTCCAAATACTTTTGGTTATATAGTGTATTTTTGACATATGTTCACAAAACATAGGCATTGGATAATGTTATTGGTCCATTATTAAACATTTTATTTTAGCGTTTAGCCAGTCAAAAATAATTTGCAAATTAAAGTGCACTTTTCATAAAACTTTGCAAATCTGCACAAATAAAACCCCCATAAATCACAATATAGATTAGCAGTAATTAGCAGTATATTATGAAGACCCAACTATTATTATTATTAGAGATGAGCGAATCGAAGTATCCGAAGTGGAATTCGAGTCGAATATCGGAAAAATTTCGATTCGTGCCGAATCCGAAAAATAGCCTAATTCGGACGCGCGAATCGAAATTTTTCAGAAAATGGCGGCTGACATGTGCGGCGACGGAGCGGGGATGTCTGGGAAGGCGCGCAGACAAGGCGCGCTGACCCATAATGCATTCCTCAACTACATGTGATCGCATCAGCCTATCAGCAGCCAGCCAGCCAGCACTGTGTAATGGTCGAGCTATAAATAGCGGCCATTTTGGAATTCTTCATTTGCCTGCAGTTATTGAACAGAGGCAGACCGCTCTGTACTAGGGACAGGGACAGAGTTAGGGCCACAGAAACGATAATTGGGGACAGAGAAAAGTTACTTAGGGACAGAGAACCATTACTCAGGGACACAGACTTGTTAATGAGGGCCACAGAATCGTTATTTAGGGACAAAGAAACGCTAGTTAGGGCCACAGAATTCATAATCAGGGACAGACAGAATTGTTACTCAGTGCCAGAGAATTGTTACTTAGGGCCACAGAAACGTTATTAGGGCCACAGAATTGTTACTCAGGGACAGACAGAATTGTTACTGAGTGCCAGAGAATTGTTACTCAGGGACAGACAGAATTGTTACTGAGTGCCAGAGAATTGTTACTTAGGGCCACAGAAACTTCAATTAGGGCCACAGAATTTTTACTCAGGGACAGACAGAATTGTTACTCAGTGCCAGAGAATTGTTACTCAGGGACAGACAGAATTGTTACTGAGTGCCAGAGAATTGTTACTTAGGGCCACAGAAACTTTACTTAGGGCCACAGAATTTTTACTCAGGGACAGACAGAATTGTTACTGAGTGCCAGAGAATTGTTACTCAGGGACAGACAGAATTGTTACTGAGTGCCAGAGAATTGTTACTTAGGGCCACAGAAACTTTACTTAGGGCCACAGAATTGTTACTCGCACAGACACAGAATTGTTACTCGCACAGACACAGAATTGTTACTGAAGGCCACAGAACTGTTACTTAGGGCCACAGAATTGTTACTCGCACAGACACAGAATTGTTACTCGCACAGACACAGAACTGTTACTGAGGGCCACAGAACTGTTACTTAGGGCCACAGAATTGTTACTCGCACAGACACAGAATTGTTACTCAGGGCCACAGAACTGTTACTTAGGGACAAAGAAACGCTAGTTAGGGCCACAGAATTCATACTCAGGGACAGACAGAATTGTTACGGAGTGCCAGAGAATTGTTACTCTGGGCCACAGAAACTTTACTTAGGGCCACAGAATTTTTACTCAGGGACAGACAGAATTGTTACTGAGTGCCAGAGAATTGTTACTCAGGGACAGACAGAATTGTTACGGAGTGCCAGAGAATTGTTACTCAGGGCCCCAGAAACTTTACTTAGGGCCACAGAATTTTTACTCAGGGACAGACAGAATTGTTACTGAGTGCCAGAGAATTGTTACTCAGGGACAGACAGAATTGTTACGGAGTGCCAGAGAATTGTTACTTAGGGCCACAGAAACTTTACTTAGGGCCACAGAATTGTTACTCGCACAGACACAGAATTGTTACTCGCACAGACACAGAACTGTTACTGAGGGCCACAGAAACTTTACTTAGGGACAAAGAAACGCTAGTTAGGGCCACGGAATTCATACTCAGGGACAGACAGAATTGTTACGGAGTGCCAGAGAATTGTTACTCAGGGCCACAGAAACTTTACTTAGGGCCACAAAATTTTTACTCAGGGACAGACAGAATTGTTACTGAGTGCCAGAGAATTGTTACTCAGGGACAGACAGAATTGTTACGGAGTGTCAGAGAATTGTTACTCAGGGACAGACAGAATTGTTACTAAGTGCCAGAGAATTGTTACTTAGGGCCACAGAAACTTTAATTAGGGCCACAGAATTTTTACTCAGGGACAGACAGAATTGTTACTCAGTGCCAGAGAATTGTTACTCAGGGACAGACAGAATTGTTACTGAGTGCCAGAGAATTGTTACTTAGGGCCACAGAAACTTTACTTAGGGCCACAGAATTTTTACTCAGGCACAGACAGAATTGTTACTGAGTGCCAGAGAATTGTTACTCAGGGACAGACAGAATTGTTACTGAGTGCCAGAGAATTGTTACTCAGGGCCCCAGAAACTTTACTTAGGGCCACAGAATTTTTACTCAGGGACAGACAGAATTGTTACTGAGTGCCAGAGAATTGTTACTCAGGGACAGACAGAATTGTTACTGAGTGCCAGAGAATTGTTACTCAGGGACAGACAGAATTGTTACTGAGTGCCAGAGAATTGTTACTTAGGGCCACAGAAACTTTACTTAGGGCCACAGAATTGTTACTCGCACAGACACAGAATTGTTACTCGCACAGACACAGAATTGTTACTCAGGGCCACAGAACTGTTACTTAGGGACAAAGAAACGCTAGTTAGGGCCACAGAATTCATACTCAGGGACAGACAGAATTGTTACGGAGTGCCAGAGAATTGTTACTCTGGGCCACAGAAACTTTACTTAGGGCCACAGAATTTTTACTCAGGGACAGACAGAATTGTTACTGAGTGCCAGAGAATTGTTACTCAGGGACAGACAGAATTGTTACGGAGTGCCAGAGAATTGTTACTCAGGGCCCCAGAAACTTTACTTAGGGCCACAGAATTTTTACTCAGGGACAGACAGAATTGTTACTGAGTGCCAGAGAATTGTTACTCAGGGACAGACAGAATTGTTACGGAGTGCCAGAGAATTGTTACTTAGGGCCACAGAAACTTTACTTAGGGCCACAGAATTGTTACTCGCACAGACACAGAATTGTTACTCGCACAGACACAGAACTGTTACTGAGGGCCACAGAAACTTTACTTAGGGACAAAGAAACGCTAGTTAGGGCCACGGAATTCATACTCAGGGACAGACAGAATTGTTACGGAGTGCCAGAGAATTGTTACTCAGGGCCACAGAAACTTTACTTAGGGCCACAAAATTTTTACTCAGGGACAGACAGAATTGTTACTGAGTGCCAGAGAATTGTTACTCAGGGACAGACAGAATTGTTACGGAGTGTCAGAGAATTGTTACTCAGGGACAGACAGAATTGTTACTAAGTGCCAGAGAATTGTTACTTAGGGCCACAGAAACTTTAATTAGGGCCACAGAATTTTTACTCAGGGACAGACAGAATTGTTACTCAGTGCCAGAGAATTGTTACTCAGGGACAGACAGAATTGTTACTGAGTGCCAGAGAATTGTTACTTAGGGCCACAGAAACTTTACTTAGGGCCACAGAATTTTTACTCAGGCACAGACAGAATTGTTACTGAGTGCCAGAGAATTGTTACTCAGGGACAGACAGAATTGTTACTGAGTGCCAGAGAATTGTTACTCAGGGCCCCAGAAACTTTACTTAGGGCCACAGAATTTTTACTCAGGGACAGACAGAATTGTTACTGAGTGCCAGAGAATTGTTACTCAGGGACAGACAGAATTGTTACTGAGTGCCAGAGAATTGTTACTCAGGGACAGACAGAATTGTTACTGAGTGCCAGAGAATTGTTACTTAGGGCCACAGAAACTTTACTTAGGGCCACAGAATTGTTACTCGCACAGACACAGAATTGTTACTCGCACAGACACAGAATTGTTACTGAAGGCCACAGAACTGTTACTTAGGGCCACAGAATTGTTACTCGCACAGACACAGAATTGTTACTCGCACAGACACAGAACTGTTACTGAGGGCCACAGAACTGTTACTTAGGGCCACAGAATTGTTACTCGCACAGACACAGAATTGTTACTCAGGGCCACAGAACTGTTACTTAGGGACAAAGAAACGCTAGTTAGGGCCACAGAATTCATACTCAGGGACAGACAGAATTGTTACGGAGTGCCAGAGAATTGTTACTCTGGGCCACAGAAACTTTACTTAGGACCACAGAATTTTTACTCAGGGACAGACAGAATTGTTACTGAGTGCCAGAGAATTGTTACTCAGGGACAGACAGAATTGTTACGGAGTGCCAGAGAATTGTTACTCAGGGCCACAGAAACTTTACTTAGGGCCACAGAATTTTTACTCAGGGACAGACAGAATTGTTACTGAGTGCCAGAGAATTGTTACTCAGGGACAGACAGAATTGTTACGGAGTGCCAGAGAATTGTTACTTAGGGCCACAGAAACTTTACTTAGGGCCACAGAATTGTTACTCGCACAGACACAGAATTGTTACTCGCACAGACACAGAATTGTTACTGAAGGCCACAGAACTGTTACTTAGGGCCACAGAATTGTTACTCGCACAGACACAGAATTGTTACTCGCACAGACACAGAACTGTTACTGAGGGCCACAGAACTGTTACTTAGGGCCACAGAATTGTTACTCGCACAGACACAGAATTGTTACTCAGGGCCACAGAACTGTTACTTAGGGACAAAGAAACGCTAGTTAGGGCCACAGAATTCATACTCAGGGACAGACAGAATTGTTACGGAGTGCCAGAGAATTGTTACTCTGGGCCACAGAAACTTTACTTAGGGCCACAGAATTTTTACTCAGGGACAGACAGAATTGTTACTGAGTGCCAGAGAATTGTTACTCAGGGACAGACAGAATTGTTACGGAGTGCCAGAGAATTGTTACTCAGGGCCACAGAAACTTTACTTAGGGCCACAGAATTTTTACTCAGGGACAGACAGAATTGTTACTGAGTGCCAGAGAATTGTTACTCAGGGACAGACAGAATTGTTACGGAGTGCCAGAGAATTGTTACTTAGGGCCACAGAAACTTTACTTAGGGCCACAGAATTGTTACTCGCACAGACACAGAATTGTTACTCGCACAGACACAGAACTGTTACTGAGGGCCACAGAAACTTTACTTAGGGACAAAGAAACGCTAGTTAGGGCCACGGAATTCATACTCAGGGACAGACAGAATTGTTACGGAGTGTCAGAGAATTGTTACTCAGGGACAGACAGAATTGTTACTGAGTGCCAGAGAATTGTTACTTAGGGCCACAGAAACTTTAATTAGGGCCACAGAATTTTTACTCAGGGACAGACAGAATTGTTACTGAGTGCCAGAGAATTGTTACTCAGGGACAGACAGAATTGTTACTGAGTGCCAGAGAATTGTTACTTAGGGCCACAGAAACTTTACTTAGGGCCACAGAATTTTTACTCAGGCACAGACAGAATTGTTACTGAGTGCCAGAGAATTGTTACTCAGGGACAGACAGAATTGTTACTGAGTGCCAGAGAATTGTTACTCAGGGCCCCAGAAACTTTACTTAGGGCCACAGAATTTTTACTCAGGGACAGACAGAATTGTTACTGAGTGCCAGAGAATTGTTACTCAGGGACAGACAGAATTGTTACTGAGTGCCAGAGAATTGTTACTCAGGGACAGACAGAATTGTTACTGAGTGCCAGAGAATTGTTACTTAGGGCCACAGAAACTTTACTTAGGGCCACAGAATTGTTACTCGCACAGACACAGAATTGTTACTCGCACAGACACAGAATTGTTACTGAAGGCCACAGAACTGTTACTTAGGGCCACAGAATTGTTACTCGCACAGACACAGAATTGTTACTCGCACAGACACAGAACTGTTACTGAGGGCCACAGAACTGTTACTTAGGGCCACAGAATTGTTACTCGCACAGACACAGAATTGTTACTCAGGGCCACAGAACTGTTACTTAGGGACAAAGAAACGCTAGTTAGGGCCACAGAATTCATACTCAGGGACAGACAGAATTGTTACGGAGTGCCAGAGAATTGTTACTCTGGGCCACAGAAACTTTACTTAGGGCCACAGAATTTTTACTCAGGGACAGACAGAATTGTTACTGAGTGCCAGAGAATTGTTACTCAGGGACAGACAGAATTGTTACGGAGTGCCAGAGAATTGTTACTTAGGGCCACAGAAACTTTACTTAGGGCCACAGAATTGTTACTCGCACAGACACAGAATTGTTACTCGCACAGACACAGAATTGTTACTGAAGGCCACAGAACTGTTACTTAGGGCCACAGAATTGTTACTCGCACAGACACAGAATTGTTACTCGCACAGACACAGAACTGTTACTGAGGGCCACAGAACTGTTACTTAGGGCCACAGAATTGTTACTCGCACAGACACAGAATTGTTACTCAGGGCCACAGAACTGTTACTTAGGGACAAAGAAACGCTAGTTAGGGCCACAGAATTCATACTCAGGGACAGACAGAATTGTTACGGAGTGCCAGAGAATTGTTACTCTGGGCCACAGAAACTTTACTTAGGGCCACAGAATTTTTACTCAGGGACAGACAGAATTGTTACTGAGTGCCAGAGAATTGTTACTCAGGGACAGACAGAATTGTTACGGAGTGCCAGAGAATTGTTACTCAGGGCCACAGAAACTTTACTTAGGGCCACAGAATTTTTACTCAGGGACAGACAGAATTGTTACTGAGTGCCAGAGAATTGTTACTCAGGGACAGACAGAATTGTTACGGAGTGCCAGAGAATTGTTACTTAGGGCCACAGAAACTTTACTTAGGGCCACAGAATTGTTACTCGCACAGACACAGAATTGTTACTCGCACAGACACAGAATTGTTACTGAAGGCCACAGAACTGTTACTTAGGGCCACAGAATTGTTACTCGCACAGACACAGAATTGTTACTCGCACAGACACAGAACTGTTACTGAGGGCCACAGAACTGTTACTTAGGGCCACAGAATTGTTACTCGCACAGACACAGAATTGTTACTCAGGGCCACAGAACTGTTACTTAGGGACAAAGAAACGCTAGTTAGGGCCACAGAATTCATACTCAGGGACAGACAGAATTGTTACGGAGTGCCAGAGAATTGTTACTCTGGGCCACAGAAACTTTACTTAGGGCCACAGAATTTTTACTCAGGGACAGACAGAATTGTTACTGAGTGCCAGAGAATTGTTACTCAGGGACAGACAGAATTGTTACGGAGTGCCAGAGAATTGTTACTCAGGGCCACAGAAACTTTACTTAGGGCCACAGAATTTTTACTCAGGGACAGACAGAATTGTTACTGAGTGCCAGAGAATTGTTACTCAGGGACAGACAGAATTGTTACTGAGTGCCAGAGAATTGTTACTCAGGGACAGACAGAATTGTTACGGAGTGCCAGAGAATTGTTACTCAGGGACAGACAGAATTGTTACTGAGTGCCAGAGAATTGTTACTTAGGGCCACAGAAACTTTACTTAGGGCCACAGAATTTTTACTCAGGGACAGACAGAATTGTTACTGAGTGCCAGAGAATTGTTACTCAGGGACAGACAGAATTGTTACGGAGTGCCAGAGAATTGTTACTTAGGGCCACAGAAACTTTACTTAGGGCCACAGAATTGTTACTCGCACAGACACAGAATTGTTACTCGCACAGACACAGAACTGTTACTGAGGGCCACAGAAACTTTACTTAGGGACAAAGAAACGCTAGTTAGGGCCACGGAATTCATACTCAGGGACAGACAGAATTGTTACGGAGTGCCAGAGAATTGTTACTCAGGGCCACAGAAACTTTACTTAGGGCCACAGAATTTTTACTCAGGGACAGACAGAATTGTTACTGAGTGCCAGAGAATTGTTACTCAGGGACAGACAGAATTGTTACGGAGTGCCAGAGAATTGTTACTCAGGGACAGACAGAATTGTTACTGAGTGCCAGAGAATTGTTACTTAGGGCCACAGAAACTTTAATTAGGGCCACAGAATTTTTACTCAGGGACAGACAGAATTGTTACTGAGTGCCAGAGAATTGTTACTCAGGGACAGACAGAATTGTTACGGAGTGCCAGAGAATTGTTACTCAGGGCCACAGAAACTTTACTTAGGGCCAGAGAATTTTTACTCAGGGACAGACAGAATTGTTACTGAGTGCCAGAGAATTGTTACTCAGGGACAGACAGAATTGTTACTGAGTGCCAGATAATTGTTACTCAGGGCCCCAGAAACTTTACTTAGGGCCACAGAATTTTTACTCAGGGACAGACAGAATTGTTACTGAGTGCCAGAGAATTGTTACTCAGGGACAGACAGAATTGTTACTGAGTGCCAGAGAATTGTTACTTAGGGCCACAGAAACTTTACTTAGGGCCACAGAATTGTTACTCGCACAGACACAGAATTGTTACTCGCACAGACACAGAATTGTTACTGAGGGCCACAGAACTGTTACTTGGGGCCACAGAAACGTTAATCAGGGACACAGAATTGTTACTGAGGGCCACAGAACTGTTACTTAGGGCCACAGAATTGTTACTCGCACAGACACAGAATTGTTACTCAGGGACACAGAATTGTTACTCAGGGACACATAATCGTTTAATTAAAGAGTATGTCAGACAACATGCAGAGGAGTGGCAGAGGAGGCAATGTTTTAGGAGCGAGCAGACGTGGCAGCAGAGGAAGGGGTCGAGGCAGCACTATTCGCAGCCAGAGGCCAGTGCTCCCGGTGTCATCCAGCGGTCGTGTCTCCACCGACAACCCTGCCGTCGTCGATTGGTTGGCTCGGTCGTCTTCCTCTTCCCAGGTCACCTCTGACACCTACAGCCAACGGTCGGTGGGTACGTCAGACACAACCGTTAGTTGGCATGGCCCGGGACCAAGCCCACTGAAATCACGTGTCCTCTACCTGCCCCTGTCCTTTGGTGTTCCCTCACCAAGCGAAGTATCGCATGCTGTGGGCTCAGCCCCACTGTACAGTGAGGAAGAGCTAACAGAGGGCGGTCAGGAACGTGGGGAGACATCCGCCTTTTCAGCAGCCAGGCGAAGAAGTAGTGGCGAGGAGAGTGGCTCGGTAGCCGGTCTAGAGACAGGTCTGTCTCCTGACCCAGACGCAGCCGAGGGGGCTAGTAGTGAGGCGGAGACCCTACTTGATGATGAGGAGGTTGATCGCACTTGGCAGCCTCGTCGTCATCAGGCAATTTCTTCCGCATCATCAGGAGAAGAGGGTGGCAGCTTGGCAGTGAGCGAAACAGTCGGTGGGTTGCCCAGGAGACAGCAGCAGGGTCGCAGCAGTGTCAGTGGAAGCAGTGTCAGTGGAGCCAAACGGCCACGGAGTAGAGCACCAGCTCCACTGCAGCCTACCACCACGGCCAGTAGTGGTGCCGGTGTGCACGGAGGAAGCAGCAGTCAGCCAGTGAGGAGTATCGGGGGCAAAGTTTCCTACTCGGCGGTGTGGCAATTTTTCGTCAAGCCGCCCGAGGAAGTAAACGTAGCCGTATGTCGACTATGTGGCCAGAAAGTCAAGCGTGGCCAGGGGGCCCATGTTGGGACTATTTGGGCCATGTTGGGACAATGGGAGACCTCCCATTGCTGCTGTCTCCATCGCCACACTCTGCCATGTGCCACTTTCAGGTCTCACACACTGCTGGTGTGTAGAATTTTTTGACATAGGGTGCTGGCAGATTACGGGCCTCCCATAGCTGCTGCCAGGCCCCTAATCTGCCATAGGCCCCTATATACCGCCTCCTCATGCTGCTGCCAGGTCCAGAGTCTGTCATGGGTCCCTGTACGGCCTCCCATTGCTGCTGTCTCCATCGCCACACTCTGCCATGTGCCACTTTCAGGTCTCCTCACACACTGCTGGTGTGTAGAATTTTTTGACATAGGGTGCTGGCAGATTATGGGCCTCCCATAGCTGCTGCCAGGCCCCTAATCTGCCATGGGCCCCTATATACCGCCTCCTCATGCTGCTGCCAGGTCCACAGTGTCTCATGCCATGTGCCACTTTCAGGTCTCCTCACACTGCTGGTGTGTTGAATTTTTTGACATAGGGTGCTGGCAGATTATGGGCCTCCTATAGCTGCTGCCAGGCCCCTAATCTGCCATAGGCCCCTATATACCGCTTCCTCATGCTGCTGCCAGGTCCAGAGTCTCTCATGGGTCCCTGTACGGCCTCCCATTGCTGCTGTCTCCATCGCCACACTCTGCCATGTGCCACTTTCAGGTCTCACACACTGCTGGTGTGTAGAATTTTTTGACATAGGGTGCTGGCAGATTATGGGCCTCCCATAGCTGCTGCCAGGCCCCTAATCTGCCATGGGCCCCTATATACCGCCTCCTCATGCTGCTGCCAGGTCCACAGTGTCTCATGCCATGTGCCACTTTCAGGTCTCCTCACACTGCTGGTGTGTTGAATTTTTTGACATAGGGTGCTGGCAGATTATGGGCCTCCTATAGCTGCTGCCAGGCCCCTAATCTGCCATAGGCCCCTATATACCGCTTCCTCATGCTGCTGCCAGGTCCAGAGTCTCTCATGGGTCCCTGTACGGCCTCCCATTGCTGCTGTCTCCATCGCCACACTCTGCCATGTGCCACTTTCAGGTCTCCTCACACACTGCTGGTGTGTAGAATTTTTTGACATAGGGTGTTGGCAGATTACGGGCCTCCCATTGCTGCTGCCAGGCCCCTAATCTGCCATAGGCCCCTATATACCGCTTCCTCATGCTGCTGCCAGGTCCAGAGTCTCTCATGGGTCCCTGTACGGCCTCCCATTGCTGCTGTCTCCATCGCCACACTCTGCCATGTGCCACTTTCAGGTCTCACACACTGCTGGTGTGTAGAATTTTTTGACATAGGGTGCTGGCAGATTATGGGCCTCCCATAGCTGCTGCCAGGCCCCTAATCTGCCATGGGCCCCTATATACCGCCTCCTCATGCTGCTGCCAGGTCCACAGTGTCTCATGCCATGTGCCACTTTCAGGTCTCCTCACACTGCTGGTGTGTTGAATTTTTTGACATAGGGTGCTGGCAGATTATGGGCCTCCTATAGCTGCTGCCAGGCCCCTAATCTGCCATAGGCCCCTATATACCGCTTCCTCATGCTGCTGCCAGGTCCAGAGTCTGTCATGGGTCCCTGTACGGCCTCCCATTGCTGCTGTCTCCATCGCCTCACTCTGCCATGTGCCACTTTCAGGTCT
The DNA here is from genome assembly GCF_062004578.1 of Staurois parvus. Lineage (NCBI taxonomy): Eukaryota > Metazoa > Chordata > Amphibia > Anura > Ranidae > Staurois > Staurois parvus. The sequence continues at coordinate 1,600,336 of NW_028318810.1, forward strand.
CCTCACACACTGCTGGTGTGTAGAATTTTTTGACATAGGGTGTTGGCAGATTACGGGCCTCCCATTGCTGCTGCCAGGCCCCTAATCTGCCATAGGCCCCTATATACCGCTTCCTCATGCTGCTGCCAGGTCCAGAGTCTGTCATGGGTCCCTGTACGGCCTCCCATTGCTGCTGTCTCCATCACCACACTCTGCCATGTGCCACTTTCAGGTCTCACACACTGCTGGTGTGTAGAATTTTTTGACATAGGGTGCTGGCAGATTATGGGCCTCCCATAGCTGCTGCCAGGCCCCTAATCTGCCATGGGCCCCTATATACCGCCTCCTCATGCTGCTGCCAGGTCCACAGTGTCTCATGCCATGTGCCACTTTCAGGTCTCCTCACACTGCTGGTGTGTTGAATTTTTTGACATAGGGTGCTGGCAGATTATGGGCCTCCTATAGCTGCTGCCAGGCCCCTAATCTGCCATGGGCCCCTATATACCGCCTCCTCATGCTGCTGCCAGGTCCAGAGTCTCTCATGGGTCCCTGTACGGCCTCCCATTGCTGCTGTCTCCATCGCCACACTCTGCCATGTGCCACTTTCAGGTCTCCTCACACACTGCTGGTGTGTAGAATTTTTTGACATAGGGTGCTGGCAGATTATGGGCCTCCTATAGCTGCTGCCAGGCCCCTAATCTGCCATAGGCCCCTATATACCGCTTCCTCATGCTGCTGCCAGGTCCAGAGTCTCTCATGGGTCCCTGTACGGCCTCCCATTGCTGCTGTCTCCATCGCCACACTCTGCCATGTGCCACTTTCAGGTCTCACACACTGCTGGTGTGTAGAATTTTTTGACATAGGGTGCTGGCAGATTACGGGCCTCCCATAGCTGCTGCCAGGCCCCTAATCTGCCATAGGCCCCTATATACCGCTTCCTCATGCTGCTGCCAGGTCCAGAGTCTCTCATGGGTCCCTGTACGGCCTCCCATTGCTGCTGTCTCCATCGCCACACTCTGCCATGTGCCACTTTCAGGTCTCCTCACACACTGCTGGTGTGTAGAATTTTTTGACATAGGGTGCTGGCAGATTATGGGCCTCCCATAGCTGCTGCCAGGCCCCTAATCTGCCATGGGCCCCTATATACCGCCTCCTCATGCTGCTGCCAGGTCCACAGTGTCTCATGCCATGTGCCACTTTCAGGTCTCCTCACACTGCTGGTGTGTTGAATTTTTTGACATAGGGTGCTGGCAGATTATGGGCCTCCTATAGCTGCTGCCAGGCCCCTAATCTGCCATAGGCCCCTATATACCGTTTCCTCATGCTGCTGCCAGGTCCAGAGTCTGTCATGGGTCCCTGTACGGCCTCCCATTGCTGCTGTCTCCATCGCCACACTCTGCCATGTGCCACTTTCAGGTCTCCTCACACACTGCTGGTGTGTAGAATTTTTTGACATAGGGTGCTGGCAGATTATGGGCCTCCCATAGCTGCTGCCAGGCCCCTAATCTGCCATAGGCCCCTATATACCGCCTCCTCATGCTGCTGCCAGGTCCAGAGTCTGTCATGGGTCCCTGTACGGCCTCCCATTGCTGCTGTCTCCATCGCCACACTCTGCCATGTGCCACTTTCAGGTCTCCTCACACTGCTGGTGTGTAGAATTTTTTGACATAGGGTGCTGGCAGATTACGGGCCTCCCATTGCTGCTGCCAGGCCCCTAATCTGCCATAGGCCCCTATATACCGCTTCCTCATGCTGCTGCCAGGTCCAGAGTCTCTCATGGGTCCCTGTACGGCCTCCCATTGCTGCTGTCTCCATCGCCACACTCTGCCATGTGCCACTTTCAGGTCTCACACACTGCTGGTGTGTAGAATTTTTTGACATAGGGTGCTGGCAGATTACGGGCCTCCCATAGCTGCTGCCAGGCCCCTAATCTGCCATAGGCCCCTATATACCGCCTCCTCATGCTGCTGCCAGGTCCAGAGTCTGTCATGGGTCCCTGTACGGCCTCCCATTGCTGCTGTCTCCATCGCCACACTCTGCCATGTGCCACTTTCAGGTCTCCTCACACACTGCTGGTGTGTAGAATTTTTTGACATAGGGTGCTGGCAGATTATGGGCCTCCCATAGCTGCTGCCAGGCCCCTAATCTGCCATGGGCCCCTATATACCGCCTCCTCATGCTGCTGCCAGGTCCACAGTGTCTCATGCCATGTGCCACTTTCAGGTCTCCTCACACTGCTGGTGTGTTGAATTTTTTGACATAGGGTGCTGGCAGATTATGGGCCTCCTATAGCTGCTGCCAGGCCCCTAATCTGCCATGGGCCCCTATATACCGCCTCCTCATGCTGCTGCCAGGTCCAGAGTCTGTCATGGGTCCCTGTACGGCCTCCCATTGCTGCTGTCTCCATCGCCACACTCTGCCATGTGCCACTTTCAGGTCTCCTCACACACTGCTGGTGTGTAGAATTTTTTGACATAGGGTGCTGGCAGATTATGGGCCTCCTATAGCTGCTGCCAGGCCCCTAATCTGCCATAGGCCCCTATATACCGCTTCCTCATGCTGCTGCCAGGTCCAGAGTCTCTCATGGGTCCCTGTACGGCCTCCCATTGCTGCTGTCTCCATCGCCACACTCTGCCATGTGCCACTTTCAGGTCTCACACACTGCTGGTGTGTAGAATTTTTTGACATAGGGTGCTGGCAGATTATGGGCCTCCTATAGCTGCTGCCAGGCCCCTAATCTGCCATAGGCCCCTATATACCGCTTCCTCATGCTGCTGCCAGGTCCAGAGTCTGTCATGGGTCCCTGTACGGCCTCCCATTGCTGCTGTCTCCATCGCCACACTCTGCCATGTGCCACTTTCAGGTCTCCTCACACACTGCTGGTGTGTAGAATTTTTTGACATAGGGTGCTGGCAGATTATGGGCCTCCCATAGCTGCTGCCAGGCCCCTAATCTGCCATAGGCCCCTATATACCGCCTCCTCATGCTGCTGCCAGGTCCAGAGTCTGTCATGGGTCCCTGTACGGCCTCCCATTGCTGCTGTCTCCATCGCCACACTCTGCCATGTGCCACTTTCAGGTCTCCTCACACTGCTGGTGTGTAGAATTTTTTGACATAGGGTGCTGGCAGATTACGGGCCTCCCATTGCTGCTGCCAGGCCCCTAATCTGCCATAGGCCCCTATATACCGCTTCCTCATGCTGCTGCCAGGTTTAGAGTCTCTCATGGGTCCCTGTACGGCCTCCCATTGCTGCTGTCTCCATCGCCACACTCTGCCATGTGCCACTTTCAGGTCTCACACACTGCTGGTGTGTAGAATTTTTTGACATAGGGTGCTGGCAGATTACGGGCCTCCCATAGCTGCTGCCAGGCCCCTAATCTGCCATAGGCCCCTATATACCGCCTCCTCATGCTGCTGCCAGGTCCAGAGTCTGTCATGGGTCCCTGTACGGCCTCCCATTGCTGCTGTCTCCATCACCACACTCTGCCATGTGCCACTTTCAGGTCTCCTCACACACTGCTGGTGTGTAGAATTTTTTGACATAGGGTGCTGGCAGATTATGGGCCTCCCATAGCTGCTGCCAGGCCCCTAATCTGCCATGGGCCCCTATATACCGCCTCCTCATGCTGCTGCCAGGTCCACAGTGTCTCATGCCATGTGCCACTTTCAGGTCTCCTCACACTGCTGGTGTGTTGAATTTTTTGACATAGGGTGCTGGCAGATTATGGGCCTCCTATAGCTGCTGCCAGGCCCCTAATCTGCCATAGGCCCCTATATACCGCTTCCTCATGCTGCTGCCAGGTCCAGAGTCTGTCATGGGTCCCTGTACGGCCTCCCATTGCTGCTGTCTCCATCGCCACACTCTGCCATGTGCCACTTTCAGGTCTCCTCACACACTGCTGGTGTGTAGAATTTTTTGACATAGGGTGCTGGCAGATTACGGGCCTCCCATAGCTGCTGCCAGGCCCCTAATCTGCCATAGGCCCCTATATACCGCTTCCTCATGCTGCTGCCAGGTCCAGAGTCTCTCATGGGTCCCTGTACGGCCTCCCATTGCTGCTGTCTCCATCGTCACACTCTGCCATGTGCCACTTTCAGGTCTCCTCACACACTGCTGGTGTGTAGAATTTTTTGACATAGGGTGCTGGCAGATTATGGGCCTCCTATAGCTGCTGCCAGGCCCCTAATCTGCCATAGGCCCCTATATACCGCTTCCTCATGCTGCTGCCAGGTCCAGAGTCTCTCATGGGTCCCTGTACGGCCTCCCATTGCTGCTGTCTCCATCGCCACACTCTGCCATGTGCCACTTTCAGGTCTCCTCACACACTGCTGGTGTGTAGAATTTTTTGACATAGGGTGCTGGCAGATTACGGGCCTCCCATAGCTGCTGCCAGGCCCCTAATCTGCCATAGGCCCCTATATACCGCTTCCTCATGCTGCTGCCAGGTCCAGAGTCTCTCATGGGTCCCTGTACGGCCTCCCATTGCTGCTGTCTCCATCGCCACACTCTGCCATGTGCCACTTTCAGGTCTCCTCACACACTGCTGGTGTGTAGAATTTTTTGACATAGGGTGCTGGCAGATTATGGGCCTCCCATAGCTGCTGCCAGGCCCCTAATCTGCCATGGGCCCCTATATACCGCCTCCTCATGCTGCTGCCAGGTCCAGAGTCTGTCATGGGTCCCTGTACGGCCTCCCATTGCTGCTGTCTCCATCGCCACACTCTGCCATGTGCCACTTTCAGGTCTCCTCACACACTGCTGGTGTGTAGAATTTTTTGACATAGGGTGCTGGCAGATTATGGGCCTCCTATAGCTGCTGCCAGGCCCCTAATCTGCCATAGGCCCCTATATACCGCTTCCTCATGCTGCTGCCAGGTCCAGAGTCTCTCATGGGTCCCTGTACGGCCTCCCATTGCTGCTGTCTCCATCGCCACACTCTGCCATGTGCCACTTTCAGGTCTCCTCACACACTGCTGGTGTGTAGAATTTTTTGACATAGGGTGCTGGCAGATTACGGGCCTCCCATAGCTGCTGCCAGGCCCCTAATCTGCCATAGGCCCCTATATACCGCTTCCTCATGCTGCTGCCAGGTCCAGAGTCTCTCATGGGTCCCTGTATGGCCTCCCATTGCTGCTGTCTCCATCGCCACACTCTGCCATGTGCCACTTTCAGGTCTCCTCACACTGCTGGTGTGTAGAATTTTTTGACATAGGGTGCTGGCAGATTACGGGCCTCCCATTGCTGCTGCCAGGCCCCTAATCTGCCATGGGCCCCTATACCGCCTCCTCATGCTGCTGCCAAGTCCAGAGTGTGTCATGGGTCCCTGTACGGCCTCCTATTGCTGCTGTCTCCATAGCCACACTCTGCCATGTGCCACTTTCAGGTCTCCTCACACTGCTGGTGTGTTGAATTTTTTGACATAGGGTACTGGCAGATTACGGGCCTCCCATTGCTGCTGCCAGGCACGTAATCTGCCATGGGCCCCCGTACCGACTCCTCATGCTGTGACGTTGCAACAAGATGGAATTCAACCCTACATATGTTAGACCGCCTTTACGAACAGCGAAAGGCCATCACAGATTTCCTGATGTTAAAAGCGGATAAAGGTACTCCCTGTGTAACTTAGATGTCAGCCATTGGCAGCTCATGCGTGACACCTGCGCTTGCTCAGGCCCTTTGAGGAGGCCACGCTATTCGTGAGTCGGCAGGACTATGGGATGAACGACGTCATTCCTCTGTTGCACGTCCTGGAACAAATGCTGTTAACAATGGCTGGTCAGGGTGCGGTAGACGTGGCGCACAGATCTCAACGCCACATGACCCCTGTGGGGGCAGGACAGGAAGAAGAGGAGGAGGTAGAGGAGGACATTGGTGCTCAGGAATTATTGAGTGAAATGGGTGGTTTTTCCACTCAGCGGACAGGAGTGGAGGAGCAGGAGCATCTGGTAGAGGAGGAGGAGGAGGAGACAGAGGACCCAGACGCACCGTGGCAGTATGCTGTGGAGATGGAGGCAGGGAGTCCCTCGCATTCCTTGGCACAAATGGCCCATAGCATGCTCGCTTGCTTGCGTAGCGACAGCCGAATAATAACCATCAGACAGAGGGATGACTTTTGGCTGTCCACCTTGTTGGACCCTCGCTACCGTTCAAAAATGGTGGCCTTTTTCACACCTGCTGAGAGGGAGGCCAAAATAACGTACTATAAAAACCACCTATGTAGTCAGCTGGTCTCTGCCTGTCTGCGCCAACGTCCATCCTCAGACACTGTGGGCCCTGTGCGCTCGCGTTCCGCTGCCATGGCAGCAGGGGAGGGGTGGGGTGGTAGGAGCAGTGGCAGCTCCACCAGCAGCGGCTGCCTCAGTCTGCAGTCGATGATGAGTAGCTTTCTTCACCAGCGCAGTGAGGAAACTACTAACCAGCCGCAGCAGCAGCAGCATCAGGTGGACCTGGAGCAGGACCTCAAACAACAGGCTTAGGCCTACTTGGACAGCACCCTGCCAACCGAGGTAGACAATCCCCTTGACTACTGGGCAACGAAACTTGACCTTTGGCCCCAACTAGCTGAATTTGCCCTTGAAAGGCTGTCATGCCCGGCCAGTAGCGTGGCATCGGAGCGCGTGTTTAGTGCGGCAGGAGGTATTGCAACTCCGCGGAGGACACGACTGTCCACCCAAAGTGTGGAGAGACTGACGTTTGTGAAAATGAATCAGGCGTGGATTAGTCTGGATTTCAAACCACCAGTTCCTGACACAACTGACTAAATCCGCCATGAATCATGCCCCAAACATGTGCCACTTTCAGGTCTCCTCACACTGCTGGTGTGTTCCATTTTTTGTCATAGGGTGCTGGCAGATTACGGGCCTCCCATAGCTGCTGCCAGGCCCCTAATCTGCCATGGGCCCCTATACCGCCTCCTCATGCTGCTGCCAAGTCCAGAGTCTCTCATGGGTCCCTGTACGGCCTCCCATTGCTGCTGTCTCCATCGCCACACTCTGCCATGTGCCACTTTCAGGTCTCACACACTGCTGGTGTGTAGAATTTTTTGACATAGGGTGCTGGCAGATTACGGGCCTCCCATAGCTGCTGCCAGGCCCCTAATCTGCCATAGGCCCCTATATACCGCCTCCTCATGCTGCTGCCAGGTCCAGAGTCTGTCATGGGTCCCTGTACGGCCTCCCATTGCTGCTGTCTCCATCGCCACACTCTGCCATGTGCCACTTTCAGGTCTCCTCACACTGCTGGTGGGTTCCATTTTTTGTCATAGGGTGCTGGCAGATTACGGGCCTCCCATAGCTGCTGCCAGGCCCCTAATCTGCCATGGGCCCCTGTTGTCGCTTGTTGGCATATTCCGCTCGTTCAGATGCTCCTTCTCCTGCTACTCCTCTTCACGGATTCCGTCAGCAGTCTTTCTTGGAATCCGTTTCCAAGAGACAACAGTTTGCGAGCACGCACCAGACGGTGCAGAAACTGAACGTCCTCCTGTCCAAGTTGCTGCTGCCAGGCTCGTAATCTGTCATGCGCCCCTGTACCGCCTCCTCATGCTGCTGCCAGGTCCAGAGTGTGTCATGGGCCCCCGTACCGACTCCAAATGCTGCTGCCAGGCCCGTAATCTGTCATGGGCCCCTGTACCGCCTCCCCATGCTGCTGCCAGGTCCAGATTGTGTCATGGGTCCCTGTACGGCCTCCCATTGCTGCTGCCAGGCCTGTAATCTGCCATGGGCCCCCGTACCGACTCCTCATGCTGCTGCCAGGCCCATAATCTGCCATGGGCCCCTGTACCGCCTCCTCATGCTGCTGCCAGGTCCAGAGTGTGTCATGGGTCCCTGTACGGCCTCCCATTGCTGCTGTCTCTATCGCCACACTCTGCCATGTGCCACTTTCAGGTCTCCTCACACTGCTGGTGGTTTCCATTTTTGTCATAGGGTGCTGTATGGCCTCCCATTGCTGCTGCCTCCACCGCCACACTGTGGCTCCACACTCTGGTTTTGGCCCCGTGACTGGCCAAATGAGTGAAGTGTGCGGTGATTCTAAGATCGACGGCACTCATCTGCATGTCATACTGCCTGACAGTATTATTTCTCTTCCCCAGCAGACTCCAAGGGCATTTAAATTAAAGGTACAGTGTTCAGCACTAATATTAAGTCTCTCTGAAGCCTAGAAACACCCTTTTTTAAGTTAAATTCACAGCGAATATATTCGACTCGAATCGAAATTTTTCTACGAATTCGCCGAATCAGTCGAATCGAATTTTTGAATACTTCGCTCATCTCTAATTATTATACAGGATTTATATAGCGCCAACAGTTTGCTCAGCACTTTACAATATAACGGGAGACAATACAGCAACAAAACAGTTCAGTACAAGAGGGTTAGGAGGGCCTGATCCTAGGAGCTTACAATCTAAGAGGGAGGGGCTGGTGGTACAAAAGGTAATAACTGTGGGGGATGGACTGGTAGGAGGAGTGATTTTGTATAGAGAGGTGGTGGTGGGTTATCAGCTAGTTATTATTATTATTATTATTATTATACAGGATTCATATAGCGCTAACAGTTTGCTCAGCGCTTTACAATATAACGGGAGACAATACAGCAACAATACAGTTCAATACAAGAGGGTTAGGAGGGCCTGATCCTTGGAGCTTACCATCTAAGAGGGAGGGGCTAGTGGTACAAAAGGTAATAACTGTGGGGGATGGACTGGTAGAAGGAATAGAAGATTCCATTATTAGCTGAAGACGGGATAGGCTTCCCAGAAGAGAGAGGTTTTCAGAGATTGCCTAAACAAGGGCAGAGTAGGCGATCGTCGGATAGATTGGGGTAGAGAGTTTTGCAGAAAAGCTTTATCTTTAACATAAAAAGACTTCATTGAGCTCCAGTCCAGTGACAGTGTCTAGGCTGCAATTATGTCATCAGGCAGAAGGAAGCATTTTTTTAGTCTCCTTCAGTTATCAGACTACAACGTTGTAATTTTGTAGCAGGTCACAAAGTGAGAAGCTGCAACAGGGGCTGATATATGTCAGATATTTGTGAACACAGCCAACAGCTGCACAGAGTCCTGGATTTATATAACTGTCATCTCTGAGCCAGCATCTCAGTCTAGGATGTAGAATGCTGACACTAGATGACACCTGAACAAAGATGGTGTCATGCTGTAGAGAAAAGTAAGTGACATTATTGCTAGGTAGATATCTGTGATCTCTATGAGAGGAAATCTATACCTGGAAGTATTACATTTGCACATCACTTAGCATGCATGCTTTTAATATTATATCTAATGCTAGGTCTACTTCAAAGCTGAACTTCAGGGAAAGAAAAAAAAAAGATCCCTTGCAGTGGGGCTGCCCCCGCACTGCAAGGCTTAAATGCCTCATTAGGTCTAGGGGAGAGATAAATGCAATTTTATTTACCCGATCCTCCTCCCCTGCAGGCTTCCTCCATGATGTAAGACCGGTCCCTGTATCCTCTTCTCCTCTATGTTCTGCTGGCCAGCCCTCTGATGTCATCAATGTTTAACCCTCCTAGATAGACTGCTAGTTAGGTTAGGTAAATTTTGGTTCCCCTGTACTCAGTGGAGCAGCATACAATTATTTTCGGCTGTTCTGGGTTTTACTGGTTGCAGGTTTGACTATTCCCCCTGCCTTCTGGAGGATTCTAGATTGTAGTGGACTGGGAGAGACAAATTCATATTTATGTGGTCCCAACCAATCTCTGGGGAGAGGGCTCAGTAGGTGGTTGGGGAGTACATATATAGTCTGAGGCCTGGGGCAGCCAGTATGCCTGGCTGCTGATACCCTAGTTTGGGAAAGATCTTTGAGACTACTGAGAGGGCTCTTTCGGAGATGAGCGCAACATGAAAACCAATACAGAAACCATAGCCTTTCATTGGATGTGAGGATGTTCAGGGACGGTTCACTGCCAAAACATAGGGGAGTTGAGGGGAGCATCAGAGAAGCACCAGAGAAGCTGAGGTTTGTGTAAGCATAAGTGCTTTCATCACCCCCTAGACCTAAATGAGAAGTCAGCCCCTGTAGGGTGAGGACAGCCCCTCTGTAAATGAATATTCTTTCCCTGGAGATGAGCTTTAACAATTGGATATACATTTTTCAAATGGTTCAACAAATGACATATACTCTACATTATATTGTCAGTATTCTGAGAATTCAAAAGAAGTGTACACTGAACCTGGAGGCCACAACTGATGACCTCTCTTTCTGAAAATACTGATTTTCTGGCTGCCATGCTGAACTAATGACTAATTTCTAAGTCTCTGACCCAGAACAGGTATGTTTCTCAGAAGGTAATGAAGACAGGGACAGCCAGGCAATTGCCATCTTCAGAATTAGGACAGAAATGGAAGTTTTTGCATTTCTCTTAGTTCTAGCATATCTTTAATAAGATAAGTTCATCTACAGCAGAAACAAATGACATGAACTAAACACACTCAAGAAAAGTCACAAAAGAAAGCCAAAGTTTGCTATGCATGGGCATACTGGTAACATCGTGATCTAGGTTGAATGTCTGTTCAATCCTCTGACATCTATTAAATGTTTATCAACCAGTGGAGGCTAGATTGATTAACCTCTATATTGAAACTGCTTAACAGCTGTTGTCTGTAGACTTCATATGAGATTTTAATTAGAGACAGTATGACTGAAAACAGATAACTACTGATGTTCTGTCTCTTTTGATAACCCAAAGTGATCTGGGAATCCTTTGACTTGTGTTAAATGTTTGTCAGCTAGAAGAGGCTAGATAGATTAACTTCTACAATGATGCTGCTTAGCAGCTGTTGTACGTAGGTTTCCTATGAGGTTTCAGTCAGAGACATCATGCTTGAAAAGAGATAAAAACTGGTGTGCTGTCTCTTAGATAACCCAGGGTGCTCTAAGAAAACTTGGTTTGTATTAAATGTTAATTTGTAAAATAATATATCTATATATTACAACTTCAGATTTAAATAGAATTGACCCAAAGCCATTAAATCTTCTCCTCTGCATCCTGCATGACAGTCAGGGCACTGATTTACTTATACAGACAATATAGCATTATAACGCCTCAACAGATGAATTAAGACAATAACATTATTATACTTGCTAGGCTTGCATATCATGATATACAAAAAAAAAAAATGGCATTTAGGTATATTGCAAAGAACCATCTAAAACAAATAATTAAAAAAAATGGTAGTCATTATCATGGGCAAGATGATGGCTAATACAGGTTCTTTTCTTCCAGTTTTTCCATTTTCACTGTGGCTTGGAGTGGGTTCTGAAATAAAAAGTGGAAAGCATATCAGAGGATTTGTGTAACAATGTGTTTTAATACCTTAAGGCATGGGTGTCAAACTGGTGGCCCTCCAGCTGTTGCCAAACTACAAGTCCCATGAGGCATTGCAAGGCTGACAGTTACAAGCATGAGTCCGAAAGGCAGAGGCATAATGGGACTTGTAGTTTTGCAACAGCTGGAGGGCCACCAGTTTGACATCCCTGCCTTAAGGGGTAACTGTGCGTTTCAACAATTATCCCTTTAACCATGTCCTCCCAAGTCTTGGGCTGGCCATAGACGCCTCATTTTTTTTCTCGATCAGCCAGAGGGTGAAGTGAAAAGAAACAAATGCATCTCCCCATCCACAGTTGCAAGGTGGATAGAGGACCCTTCCCTCTGTGTCATTGTATTTTGACAGCAGGACTCCTCCGCAATGGGCTGTAGCTTCTTGATTGACAAAAGTTTTCCAGCAGTCCCATTAGATAGATGGGTCAGCCGAGTTTATACTCAATTTTCCTCCATCCTGTCAGACCCACACTGTTTAACCCATGGTGAACTTCACAGCTTGCACAAGAAACGTTTCTGGTTAGTTCTAAATACCTTTTTGTTTGCAAGGGAAAAATACCATTCCTAGGTCATTTATCATGTGACCCAATGACACCTGGCCTCTTCATAGGGATATATGGGATTCGTCTATTTTGAGATTGTCTGGGAGAGTTTGTAGCCGAACCTGAGCGGTTCTCAGTGGGCCATACAGAATGGATATGTCAGTATCATTGACAGTTGTGTATAGGACTTTAGAGGGAATGATTAATTTAGGGTCTTATTCAAACATTTGTCCTCTTACGGGAGTTTGCAGCATCAAAAACATGGTAAAAGGATGTGTTTTTGCATGGGTGTTAATGCATGTTAATGCACATTCCTGAGTCTGGTGTTAACGCATTCTATTGGCCAAAATTCTGACCAATACAATGCATTAACACGGGAATGCACATAAATGCACCTAGCCACTAAACTCCAGAAAACACGTATAGTGTGCATGGACACATAGGCTAACATGGAGGGGAGTTTACAGGCAGAGAAAAAAAAATGCTCAAATGCCTGAAGAAGCAGCTTTTTTTTGAGCTGCGGTGTGCATGAGGCCTAAGGCTAGGTTCACATATTTGCGGGTGGTGTCGCTGTGGATCCGCACAAAAATCCGAGCAGCCGCACCACCCGCACAGAAAAATGCGGACCTGCAGGCGGATGCCATTAGTTCTAATGGCACGCTGCCCACACTGGAAATCGCAACTGTACTGGGAACCGAGGTTCCCGTGCGGGCTGCATTTTCAGAAGAAGTGCAGGGACTTCTTCCCTGCGTGTCCCGGGGCACGGGAGTCCATTCAAATTAATGGGCTTTCGTGTCTGCGCAAAACACGGACTGCAGGAACGCAGATATGTGAACCGGGGTAAAAGCTTACCTGGCAGTTAATGAAAGTTTGCCCAAAAAGCTATGCCTGTTTTGAAGAGATTCTCCACTGAATACCATTCTGCTTAGGTGATATCCAAAAGTCTTATGGGAAAATGAGAATTCTGGAGTGGTAATCTTTTGGTGCCCCACAGCTCCCATTATTATTATTATGTCGGATTTATATAGCGACAACAGTTTACGCAGCACTTTACAAAATGAGGGCAGACAGTACAGTTACAATACAATTCAATACAGAAGGAATCAGAGGGCCCTGCTTGTTAGAGCTCATAATTTAAAAGAGAGGGTCAGGTGAAACAAAAAGTAATAACTGTGGGTGATGAGTGGATTGAAAAAATAAAGTACAGTTATTAGGTGGGGGCAGGATAGGCTTCCCTGAAGAGGTAGGTTTTAAGGGATCGTCTAAAGGTAGACAGAGTAAGATTGGGATTGGGAATTCCATAGGATGGAGAGACTTGGGAAAGTCCAAAAGTCCTGGAGAGGACTGAGAGGAAGCATGGGAGAAAGTGACAAAGGAGCTAGGTAGAAGGAGGTCTTAGAGAATATGGTTGGTATTTTCATCCTAGGTTAGTGATGTAGCTGGCGGACAAGTTGTGGATGGCTTTGTAAGCTGTTAGTATTTTGAATGTAATTAGTTGGGTGAGCTGAAGCCAGTAGAGGGAATGGCAGAGAGGAGTAGCAGACACTGAACGGTTGGTAAGGCTGATTAGTCTGGCATCAACATTCATGATGGACTGGAGGGGGGAAAGCCTATGTAAAGGTAAGCCAATGAGGAGGGAATTGCAGTAGTCGAGGCGAGAGATAACCAGAGAGTGAATTAAACCTTTGTGGTGTCATTGGTTATGAAGGGACATATTTTGGAGATGTTGCGGAGGTTGAGGTGTCAAGTTTTTCTTCCTGCCATCCTGAGTCTTATGATATGGAGATCAGCAGAAAGAGCCAGTGAGAGCTGCGGGGCACCAAGGAGACATCTTTTTAACAGGTATAGCTTTTGGGGCAAATTTTTATTTACTAAAAGATTTGCTTTAAAGGAAAATTTTACGAAGGTCTCAAGTAGAGATGAGCGAATTTCTCAAAAATTCGATTCGGCTGATTTGGCGAATTCCAGTATGAAATTCGATTCGATGCGAATTAATTCGCTACGAATTTAACTTATTAAAAGGGTTTCTAGGCTTCAGAGAGCCTTTAAATTAGTGCAGAACACTGTACCTTTAATTTAAATGCCCTTGGAGATGAAAACAAATGGAAACAAATAGATACAATGTTTCAACCGCTGTATGGAGTGAGTGTCCCAGAACTGTCATAAATAGTCTATTTCTGACAGTTATGGAACATTCACTCCATACAGCGGTTGAAACATTGTATCTATTTTTTTCCATAAATGACATTCTGCAGATACACTTAGAGGAGCGCTGCAGATACACTTTTTGCCGGCTTGGAATTATTCTTATTTTCATCCTACTTCTTCTTCTTCTTCTTCTTCATCCTCATCCTCTTCTTCTTCTTCTGAGGATGAGGATGAAGAAGAAGAAGAAGTAGGATGAAAATAAGATTAATTCCAAGCCGGCAAAAAGTGTATGTGCAGAGCTCCTCTAAGTGTATCTGCAGAATAGAGGAACCCTGCACATACACTTTTTGCCGGCTTGGAATTATTCTTATTTTCATCCTACTTCTTCTTCTTCTTCTTCTTCATCCTCATCCTCAGAAGAAGAGGATGAGGATGAGGATGAAGAAGAAGAAGAAGAAGAAGTAGGATGAAAATAAGAATAATTCCAAGCCGGCAAAAAGTGTATGTGCAGAGTTCCTCTATTTCTGACAGTTCTCTGACAGCTTCTTCACATGTACAGTGGTTGAAACATCTGTATCCTAAATGGAAACTAATAGATACAATGTTTCAACCGCTAAACATTTGTTCCTTCTGTCAGAGAACTGTCAGAAATAGCGGAGCTCACTGCAGGGACACTTTTGCCGGCTGATCGGGAAATATTCGATTCGCGCACCCGAAGTAGGCAAAATTTCGGATTCGACGCGAATCGAATATTTCCTGAAATTCGACTCGAATTCCGGTTCGCCTGGTTCGATTCGCTCATCTCTAGTCTCAAGACTGTCAAAAATTACAACTTGATTATGTCTATACTGCAATAGTACAAGAAACAAGAGCTTTAACCATTTGCCCTCCAGAGGATTTACCCCCCTTTCTGACTAGGCCATTTTTTGCGTTATGGCGCTGTTACTTTAACTGACAATTGCGCGGTCATGCAATGCTGCACCCAAATTAAATTTACGTCCTTTTTCCCCCACAAATTGTGCTTTCTTTTGGTGGTATTTGATCACCTGGTTTTATTTTGCACTATAAAATAAAGACCGATTAATTTTGAGAAAAAAAACAATATTTTTTACTTATTACTATTAAACATGTCCAGTAAATAAATAAAAAAAATCAAATTTCATCATAAATTTAGGCCAAAATGTATTCTGTTCCATGTCTTTGCTAAAAAAAATCACAATATGTGTAAATTAATTGGTTTACATGATAGTTATAGCGTTTACAAATGGAGGTACAGTATATATACTGGGCTTTTTTTTTTTAAATATTTTTACTAGTAATGGTGGCGATCAGCAACTTATAGCAGGACTGCGGACTGTGGCGGGCATTCTGACACTGGGGGGAACTGACTTGGTGTCACTGACATCCCCAGTAACACCAATACAGTGATCAGTGCTAAAAAAAAAGCACTGACACTGTACTAATGACACTTGGCAGGAAGGGTTAACATGAGGGACGATCAAAGAGTTAACTATGTCCTGTGTCCGTCTGCTTCACTGTAATCACACTCCTTTGCATGGCTGTACTGTGCACAGTCATCCAAAGCAGTGTGTACAAGCCGACAGGGACGAGCATTGTTTTTTTTACAAACAGTTCTCCCTGTTGGAGATGTTCGGCAATCACCGGACGCCGGCGAGTAATCGCCGGTCGGGAACCGATGATTGACAGCCGCAGCCGCGAATGGTGGTGCGGGTAGGGTCCGCGCACTCCCTATCTGGAAACGCAAAATCACGTATATATACATGATTTTGCGCACCCGTGCTGCCCTGTAGCAATATTTCTGCTGTAGGGCGGTCGGTAAGCAGAACCCTAGCAAATCCAGGCATTGTTTTGGTGACTGGCAAGGTAGGTCTTTATAGAAGATAGAAGACTGATTACATAACTTACATTTTAAGGAAAGCTTTGGGGTATGAAAATTGTTATAAAATAAAATGATATAGATCACTGAGCAGTTCTGATATCAGTGACTTGTATCTACTGTACATTGAGAATTGCTTCATCTAAAGCTGAATTTCTTTTTGTCTTGAAAACTTGGATAGTGTGGGAAACAATTGGAACTTCTGTCAGGTTTTTATTGCCGTCTGTGTCCCTGCTGGGCAGATTCACCCTTTTTTTGTCCTAGTTATTACTGTCATGGGGACTGAAGGTGATGGGTGATCCAAAATTGCATAGTTGTCATTGGAACAGGAATAATGGAAAATATTTAAATGTCAACACTTGTTCTAGTGAAAAATGTCTAAGTGGTATTTTACCCAAATTTTGGAGAAATCTTCCCTTCCTTCCCATTACCAGTCTCTAGGACAGAAAGTAAAAGAAAAACTCCCCAACAGCATGGTTGCAAAATAAATAACTAAACAAAGCAGGTCTTAACAAACCTCCAACCCTTAGGCATACTTTAAAGTTTGATTTCATTTCATTCATTTAGGGATGCCAGCATTGACATTTTCCTACCCAAATGTTCAGTACTTCCCAACTGATGAGGCACGACAGAGCAAAAAAAAATTTCATTTTCCAATGAAAGGTTGTGACACCTCTTAATGGTCTTGTAGAAGGTGATAAAGACTGGGATGTGGACACTAGAGGGGAAGGAGAGGATAAGTACAGAAATGGACACTGGAGTTAAAGGAAAAGAGTGTTAGAGATGGACAAACTTTAGGGGAATGCACAGACTAGCACAGGGGAAGGACAACAAAGGGAAAGTAGATGTTGAGGCACATTAGAGGAGAAGCAGAGGAGGGGTTTAGGTTGGGAAACTAGAGTGGAAGCAGAAGAGTGGTGAAGGTGCCATCACTGAAGAGAAGGAGTAAGGTCCAGGTGAAGACAATGCAGGAGAAGGAGAGGAGTAGTGTAAGTTAGGATACTGAAGAGGAAGGAGATGAGCTGAATAGTTGGGGACACTGGATAGAAAGAGAGATGAGTGGTACAGGTATGGGCACTAGAGGAAGAGGAGGAATCGTACAGGTGGTGAAACTTAAGGGGAAGGAAAGGACAAGTAAAAGGGAGAACATTATATGGTAAATAGAGGAACGGTATATGTAAGGGACACTAGAGGGAAGGAGAGGAGTGTAATAAGTTGGAAATCTGGATGCAAAGAGAGATTGTGCAGGTGCCATCACTGGAGGGGAAGGAGAAGAGTGGTGCAGGTGTCATCACTGGAGGTGAAGGAGGGTGGTACAGTTGAAGATCATGCAGGGGAAGGATATAAGCAATACAAATGGGAGCACTGAAGGGAAAGGTAGGAGAAGCGGCACAGGTGGGGACACTGGAGAAAAAGGAGAGAGGAGAAATAAAGGTGAGGATACTGTAGGGGAAGAAGAGGAGTAGTACAGGTGAGGACACTGAAGGAGAAGAAGAGGAGAGGCAAAGGTGAGGTACACTAGAGGAGAAGGAGAGGAGCAGTATAAGTTGGGAAACTGGATGGGAAGAAGAAGAGTGGTGCAGGTGCCATCACTGGGGGAAAAGAAGGATGGTACAGGTGAAGATGATGCAGGTGAAGTAGATAAGTACTAATGGGAGCACTGATAAGTAAGGGGAGAGGAGAGGTACAGGTGGGGACACTGGAGGATGAGGAGAAAAGAGAAGTAAAGGTGAGGATACTGGAGAGGAAGAAGAGGAGAAGTACAAATTAGGACACTGGAGAGGAAGAAGAGGGGAGGCACAGGTGAGGGATACTAGAGGGGAAGGAGAGGAGTGATATAAGTTGGAAAACTGGATGGGAAAGAGAAGAGTTGTGCAGGTGCAATCACTGGAGGGGAAGGAGGATGATACAGGTGAAGATGAATCAGGTGAAGGAGATGAGTGGTACAAATGGGAGCAAGAGTGTGAGGTTGTAAGCAGTGGACAGGTGCAGTGCATGCTTTTGATAAAGGAAGGATGGCAGAAGAAAATGGCATTACACGTTTACTTACTTTGAATAATCAACTTTTTAGACAAGCTTTTGGTTTTAAACTCAGCCTCACAGATGAACTCTTTCTCGTGTGTCTCTTGGGTGACCTCCACTATACAGGTTACATTTGGGTTGTTGCCTGTCTGAAAGTTGCAACTTTTGAATGTCACATTGGCCTTGATGGTTAATTGAACATCCTTGCAGTTGGTGCAGGAGAGTGTGCACGTGATGGCTGCATCTTCGTTCTCAGAAATATTTTCTGGCAAATCCAACACAGGAACTGGAGGATTACCTAATCAAAGAAAGAGTTCCATTGTCAGTATATGTCACACAATTGAAACGTTGGGTTTACCATCACGGATAGTGATGGCAGAGACAAAAGAAAGTGCTGGTCAGATTTCAAACCTGTTCATAGACAAGATTGGAATTATTTAAAGGAGTTTTCATTGTCAACTAAAAAGTGGAAAACCCCTTTAACTGGTGGGCAGGTCTCAACGAAGGGTGTGAACCCTGGCAAAAGTTTTTTTGCAGAGCTAAATTAGACCAAGGAGCAGTTTATTTATGCCATTGCTCACTTTGGTTGTAAAGAAAATCTGAAATCCAGGTATGATCTTAATTGAATACTTACATTGGTCCAACTTGGATCAATGCAAGTATGCATATCTAATGCCTATGCCCTGTCACTGACTACAGTGGGTCGCTGGCTCAGTACTACTGCTATTCACAGAGCACCTTCATTTTTTGTATTTCAATGTTTTTATTAATTTATAAACAGTTGAAGACAGGAGCAACAAAACACTCCCACACAAGGGCTATCAATGGCAAATAAATGACAAAAACATTAGTATAACACAGACAGTAACTCAAACTAAAGGCAGCTATCCACTGCCACACCAAAAACAAACAGAAAAACAAAAGGAAGGAAGAGTACAAAAGGAAAAAGATAACAAGACCAAGAGCAGGGGTCTGAAAATGCCAATACCGAGCAACATCACAAACCCAGACTAGCCGGGGGGAGTGTGGGAAAGGCATAATAAAGAAGAATAAGAATTCCAGTCCGCTATTATATTTGACATGAAAAAGTATTGTGGTTGCAACAAGGTATCTATTGGAAATGGATACAAATGGATACATTGTTACAACCGCAATACTTTTTCATGTCAAATATAATAGCGGAGCTCTCTGCAAGGGACAGAAGTAATTAAATGGTGGCCGTAGATGGGATGAAAATTGGTCGATTTTTTTTACTGTTGGTGGTAAGGTCGGCCTATTGAACAACCGATTTTTATTTATTTATTTATTTATTTTTTTTTTAAATGGCCGGTTTTCGACCTGTCTATGGCCTGCATAAGCCTTGTATGTGGCCTTCTGAAAGGAAAGGGATTTATTACTGCTCTGGCTTTTTCAGTTCTGTGTGTAACTCTAAAGTTGAACTCTAGGCAAACAGCTAAGTTCAAGTATGAAATACATACTGTATACATCTGTTTTACCTGCCAAAGATTTAGCATTTCTGTCCATCCAGCTCTGTGATATATAAAGCTCTGCTAGACTGAACAGTCAAACTGGCGACCTAACTTTCCTATTCTGCAGTTCAATTATAACCTGTGAGCAGACTATGTACATGCTATACATATTCTCAGCAAGCATTTAACCACTTGCCCTCCAGTTGATTTACCCCCCTTCCTGACCTGGGCATTTTTTGTGATACAGCGCTGCATTACTTTAACTGACAGTTGCACGGTCATGCAACTCTGCACTCAATTGAAATTTATGTCCTTTTTTCCCACAAATAGAGCTTTCTTTTAATGGTATTTGTTTGGCTCTGCATTTTTTATTTTTTGCGCTATAAACAAAAAAAGACCGACAATTTTGAAAAAACAAACCCTATATTTTTTACTTTTTGCTATTAAACATGTCCAGTAAAAAATTTTTAAAAATCAAATTTTGTCATAATTTAGGCAAAATGTATTCTGCTACATGTCTTTGCTAAAAAAAATCCCAATATGTGTAAATTAATTGGTTTATGTGAAAGTTATAGCATTTACAAACGGCAATATATATATATATATATATATACATACTGGAATTTTTTTTTTGACTAGTAATAGCGGCGATCAGCTACTTACAGCGTGACTGTGGGACTTCAGCAGGCATTATGACACTGGGGGGGAACTGACTTGGTGTCACTGACATCCTCAGTGACACCAATACAGTGATCAGTGCTAATACAAAGCACTGACACTGTACTAATGGTACTGGGCAGGAAGGGGTTAAGATGTGGGGCAATCAAAGGGTTAACTGTGTGCTGTGTGCGTGCTTTACACTGTAAGCACACTGTTTTGTATAGCTCTGCTATGCAGAGCCATACAAAGCAGTGTGCAGGAGCTGACAGGGGAGAGCTCTGTATTGTTTATACACAGGTCTCTACTCCGCTTGTGATGCTCGGCAATCCCTGGATGTCGATGGGGAATCACCGTCCAGGACCCAGTGATTGACAGCCGAGGCTGCGAATGGCAGTGCGGGTAGGGGGCACACTCAGCGCACGCATGCCCCCTACCCTGAACTGCAAAATCACGTATATAACAGCTCTCTGTTGTCCTGGGTTCTATTATGACCTTCTGGAGGAGTCGTTGTAGCGCTCTTGGAATTAATTTGGTAGGCTGGCCACTCCTGGGAAGTTTCACCACTGTTCCAAGTTTCTTCACTTGTGGATAATGGTTCTTATCATGGTTCAATAGAGTTCCAAAGCCTTAGAAATGGCTTTGTAACCCTTTCCAGACTGATACATGCCAATTACTTTGTTTCTCCTCTGTTCTTGAATTTTTTTAGATCATGGCATGATGTGTTGTTTTTTTTGAGCTTTTAGTGTGCTTCACGTTGTCAGACAGCTTCTATTTCTTGATTCCACAAGTCTGGCAGTAATCAGGCCTGGGTGTGGCAAATTAAATTTAACTCAGCTTTCCAATAAATGTGTTTTTTTTGCAGTTCATTCATGATTTAGCAAGGGGGAGGGGTTACTTTTTCACATAGGGCCAGGCAGGTGTGGACAACATTTTTCCCTTAATAAATGAAGCCATCATTTAAAAACTGCATTTTGCATTTACTTGAGTTATCTTTGTATAATATTAAAATTTGTTTAATGCTCTGAATCATTTGAGTCTGACACATATGCAGAAAAAAAATCAGAAAGGGGGCAAGTGCATTTTCACAGCACTGTATATACAGTAATTGGATGCTTGAAGTGATCTGCCCTATCAGTGCTCAACTACATGAGACATTGCACTCGTCCTAATCGGATCCACAGACCACAACAATTTGTGGAACACTGTTATAATTAGTTCACCCAATCATGACCAAAGCAAAATAAAATGGTCAGAGTCTGAGATGTATAGTATGTGTTTCAGTTTATAGAGAAATGAAAGCAGAGATGAAGTAGAGATAAAGCAATGATTCATTGTAGGTTGAAAACAGGAAATTGAAGTTTAATTGGGTTGCGCAAAGCTATTGTCTACTTTTGAAAAATCAATGCTTTAACCTTTTAACATCCCTGACTGCACTTGATACATAGACGCTCATGTGTCTGTAGTGCAATGTACCCATGACTACTGTGAAGTGGTTTCACCTTATGGTCATTGTGGGTGTCTGATTGGTGAACCAAGTCTTCTGATGTTCAGCAGAGACCACATCAAGTATATATATTCAAATAATTACTGCACTAATATATATATATATTAGCCTGCCCACTCAGATAAAGGTACCAGCTTTATATTATGAAGACCCAACTATTATTATTATACAGGATTTATATAGCACCAACGGTTTGCTCAGCGCTTTACAATATAACGGGAGACAATACAGCAACAATACAGTTCAATACAAGAGGGTTAGGAAGGCCTGATCCTGGGAGCTTACAATTTAAGACTAAAATTAACATGATATCAGTCACCAATTTGTGCTACAGAAATAGTTTACATGCCCCACATCATCAAACATGAACCTACATTCATACCTGGGAACCTATATATATATATATATATATATATATATATAAACCTGCGCTAATGAGAATACATGATCAATAATCAAAAATAAAGTGTATAACACATAGCAGCTGAACACAAGAATCCTGATACTAAGCAATAAACAAGTCACCGGCTTTCTGGGTTGCTTCACAAAGCACAATTGACCACTCTTAACAGGGGATCATGCCTCTCTGGTAAGCCTTCTGTATGAGTGGTTGGTGACACAACAACTGTCCTTGGATTTATTTTGTTTCATCGCAGCCTGTGGGACTTTTCTTTTAATTTAGCATGGGCTATTTTTTTACATATTTTTCACTGTTTTATTATGATAATTTGTCACTTTTTTAAGTGCTGCACTTTTATGTATTTATTATTTAATATCTGGGAACCTGCTGGAATAGGTCCAGCAATGCTGGCATTTCTAATCTGTTTCCAGGTGTAGCGCCCTATAAGGTAGATTGTTTGTTAAGTCAGCTAGAGGCTTGCTAGAAGCCTAGGTGTGAGACAGAGGGTTTACTTCAGGACCAGCTGGAGGGCTCTACAGGTCAGCGTTCTGGTACCTCCCCCATGCTCTTGAAGCTTGGAGAAGCTTCTAGAAGTCAGTAGATGGAGGTGAGGAGGAGCTGATCCGCATATTTATTGGAGTCTGACCAATCCCATGCAGGAGGCCTGGAAGTGTGGCAGACTGGCCCATAAATATGATAGAGCCCGGCCAGCAGGGGAGTCAGGTGAAAGATGGACGATTGAAGTGATGCTGTGTAGCCTAGGAGGGCGACCCAGAGAAGGGTGGTTCTGACTCCAGGCTGGAAGTTGGAGGAAAGCTGAAAAGAGGGAGTTCCACTGCCCTGCAATTCCCCGGGGAAGGACAGCCTGCATAACATGGAAAAGAACCAACCCAGCGGAAAGCCCAAAAGAAGTTCTAGCCACAGCTGTAGGACAAGAAGAGTACCTCTACACCCCCAGGGCCTATAAAGGAAAACTCTGCTAGATGCAACTTGGCAAGTCTTCAGGGGACAGTCTAGTGCTCACCCAATACCTTGCCTTGGGATCAGATACCATGGCCAGGTGGGCTGGTATTTTGTTCACAAAGGGGACCCAGAGCTCCTATAGGTTGTCACTTTGCTGAAAATCCACTTAGGGAACACCAGACTCCTAGTAGGGAGATCTCTTTTCTAAAGACTGTTGCTGTTCTGGAGGGGATACAGAACAGCAACAGAATGCCAAAGAAGGCAGCTGTCCTCATTTTGTTGATCTTCAAGTCAAATTGGGCATCCCATAACCTCTTTTTTGTTATCCAAGTTAAAATCCCTAATAAATACAAAAATAAGTCTATGGACTGTTTCTATGTGTCCGGGTACAAGTTGGAAAGTGCATGCTGCCTAGCTGTGCAGGGAATAAAAGGGACCCAAAGCCAGCGGCTCTCATGGGGGTAGTGCTACACAAATCATTACTGAATTTGTCAAATCTCCAGTCTGCCATTCTCTGAGTCATCATTGCTGGGTCTGCCCATAATAACAATGGCTGCTGGTCCTTTACCCCCACCCTACCAGGCTATGCACAGTGTCGTTGTTACGGTGCTGGCATCCCACTAACCCTACCAAGGAAAAACTCACACTGTGGGCTTTTTATTACATAGTTACATAGTTGGTAAGGTTGGATAAAGAGTGTGTGTGTGTATGTAATTACTGTTTTCCATTTCCCTGTACATCTAAAAGTTTTTTGAACGTATCTAAACTCTCTGGTAACACCATCAACTGTGGAAGGGAGTTCCTCATTTAACAGTAAATAACTCCTAATGTATTGCAGTTTAGAGTTGAACCACAACTTCATTGTGTGGCCATGTTTCTTTTTTAGAGACCTAAGATTAAAAACTTTTCTCCCAGTGATACAGTCCTCATGTAAAAATTTGTGTATTGCTATCATATCCCCTCTTAAGCGTCGCTTCTTCAGGGAAAATAAGTTTAATGTTTATAGTCCTCATAACTGAGGTCCTCCAGCCTCCTTTTAGTTTTGTTGCCCTTCTCTGGACTCTCTCCTTCCTTCTTGAGGATTGGTTCCTGGGTATATTAATTCATACAATAGTTTACAGTAGTTTTAGCCACTTGAGCTCCAGAGGATTTACCCCCCTTAATGACCAGGCCTCTTTTTGCTACTCAGAGCTGCACTAATTCAACTGATAATTGCGTGGTCATGCAATGCTGCACCCAAACGAAATTTACGTCCTTTTTTTCACACAAATAGAGATCTCTTTCGGTGTAATTTGATCACCTGTGCGCTATTTTTTTTTCACGCTATAAACAAAAAAAGGCCAAAAATTTTGAAGAAAAACAATATTTTTTACTTTCAGCTATAAAAAATATATAGTAAACTCAAAGTTGGTTATAAATTTAGGCCAAAATGTATTCTGCTACATGTTTTTGGTAAAAAAATCCCAATAAGTGTATATTGATTGCTTTGTGTGGAAGTTATAGCGTCTACAAACTATGGTATAAATACTGCAGTTTACGCCATTTTTCTGCTATACAGCGCTGTGCTAGTTTAACGGACAATTGCGCGGTCATGCAATACGGTACATAAATGAAATTTACATCCTTTTTTTCCCCACAAATTGAGCTTTCTTTCTGTGGTATTTGATCGCCTGTGCGCTATAAAAAAAAGTGACAATTTTGAGGGAAAAAAAACAATATTTTGGACTTTTTGCTATAAAACATGTCCAGTAAAAAAAAAATGCAAAAATCAAATTTAGTCATAAATTTCTGCCAAAATGCATTCTGCGACATGTCTTTGCTAAAAAAAACCCCAATACGTGTAAATTAATTGGTTTACGTGAAAGTTATAGCGTTTACAAATGGCGGGAAAGATACTGGGATTTTTAGGGTTTTTTTTATACTAATAATGGCGGCGATCAGCGAATTATGGCGGCGATCAGGGACTTATGGTCGCGACTAGCGACTTATGGCGGGACTGCGGGACTGCGGCGGACATTCTGACATTGGGGGGTACTGACTTGGGGTCACTGACATCCCCAAAAACACTAATACAGTGATCAGTGCAACAAAAAAAAACACTGACACTGTACTAATGGCAATGGGGAGGAAGGGATTAACTTTATTTAGCAGGGAAGGGTTATAGGAGTGAGGGGAGTGTTTTACTAGGGGGCGGGGGTGTGTACTGGGTGGGACAAGGCTGATCGAGAAAGAGAAACTGTTCTTTCTCGATCAGCTCGTCCTTGAGCTGACAGGGAAGTGACAGACAGCACAGCTACTGCAGCTGTGCTGTCTGTCACTGTTTGCCGCCGATCACTGGGAAACAGCCGGTAAGGACCGGCTGTGACCCGGTGACTCACATCTGCGGCGGTGATCGGCGGGACAGATAGGGTGGCGGCGTGCCTCGCGTGCGCCCCCTAGCTGTTTACAAAACACACGGTTTAAAACGTGGTTTTGCCTGCGAGTGCCGCCCTGCCACCGTATATCTACAGTGGCTGGGCGGCAAGTGGTTAAAACAGTACTGTATATCACTGTAGACTCTGGACCTATCCTTTAAGTCCCTTCCACTTTTAAGCACAGTTTGGTCACAGCTACCACTCCCCCACCTCCATCCCCATTATAAGGAAATACATTTTTAAAAGTTCACATACTGTATATGTCTGCAACCCAAATATACTGTACAACTAAATCCCAGGACATTTTATCAAGTGACTAAAGCAACCCATAGATTATGCAATTTCCTTTCCTCCACCATGGGCAGAAGGAAGGAAAATCATTTGAAACACAGTGTTGATGGGGGAATCCCTCCTGCGGCACTATCTTGTTTCACCATTGGGGAGCCTTCCCCACCGACAGAACACAATGATCACTGCTGGTGGCTATAGCCACCGGCTGTAATGGCATGTAAAAGATCCAAAAAGCTGGTTGTACTGAAGTCGAACAATGGCTTGACTTCAATACAACCAGATTGCCTATAGATGGATCAAATCTCAGGCAGTCTCTGCTGAACCAGCTGAGATTTGATCCACTTATGGCTGGCTTTAATGCCAGGACATTGTATCATGTGACTAAATGCCAGGATATTTTATATTGTGACTACATGCCAGGACATTGTGTCATGTGACTGGCTGCCATGTGAGCTGGAGAAGGGCATTTAGGGGAATTAAAGTGTAAGTAGAGTCAAAATGTAAATAGTTGCTGACATGCAGGGTATTTATGACAGAAGAGACACTATTGAAGACCCTATCGGGAAGCGCAGGAGCCTTCTAGTCAGTTTTATACACAATCCCAGTGGATGCAGCCACTGGATTGTGTATAAAACCCCCACACTGGTTGCAGCCACTGGATTGTCTATAAAACCCCCACCCTGGGAGCACAAATGCTGTATCTTTCCTTGTATAGCATCTTAAAGGCTAAGTTTGCCCTTTTCGTTTGCCCAAGTAGCACTAGTTAAAAAACATTTTGGGGATTTTTCTAAGGCTGCAGTAGCCATAATAAGGAGCAGCTGTTCATGGCAACCAATCAGCTTCTTGCTTTCATGTTTAAAGCCTAAAGCACAACTACAGGCACTATAATGCCATCTTCTTTAACAGTTAGAAGTCTGTGATAGTGTGTTGGGTCCGTTGCTGGCACTAGCATCTTCTCCATGAGTTGTGGTCTTTGACCATCTCCATTGGCTGGCATGGGATGATGTAACTCCTGTCAGTCATACTGGCACATAGGGACCATGCTGGTGATGTAACCTGAGCTGTGCATGTGCAGCTCAGTTTATATGCTGTAGAACACTGTGAGCAGGCAGGTAGGGGTATTTTATTAGAAACACTCAACGCAATAATTGCCTGCCTGCTCGCATGCTCACAGTCTGTAAAATGCCTTCAGTTCTGCTTTAACTGAACACACTGTCCTAGCCAAGACCCAGAAGACTGCAGCTGTTAAAGCAAGGGTCTCCAAACTTTTCAAACAAAAGTCCAGTTTACTGTCCTTCAACCTTAAGGGGGGCAGGATTGTGGCCAGTGGGGGTAGAAAATGTCCCCAGCCTAGCATCAGTGAGAATAAACATTGCCTCAGGGTTGGTGGTTAGTAAGAGGAAGAGTAATGCCCCATCATTGGTAGCAGTGGAAGCAATAGTGCCCCATTATTGGTATCAGTGGGAAGAATAGTGCCCCATCATTGGTATCAGTGGGAGGAGTAGTGCCCCATCATTGGTGTCAGTGGGAGGAATAGTGCCCCATCATTGGTATCGGTGGGAGGAATACTGCCCCATCATTGGTATCAGTGGGAGGAATAGTGCCCCATCATTGGTATCAGTGGGAGGAATAGTGCCCCATCATTGGTATCAGTGGGAGGAATAGTGCTCCATTGTAGGTGCCAGTGGGCGGAATAGTGTCCCATCATTGGTATCAGTGGGAGGAATAGTGTCCCATCATTGGTATCAGTGGGAGGAATAGTGCCCCATCATTGGTATCAGTGGGGAGGAATAGTGCCCCATCATTGGCATCAGTGGGAGGAATAGTGCTCCATTGTAGGTGCCAGTTTGAGGAATAGTGCCCCACTGTTGGCGTCAGTGGAAGAAATAGTTCCTAAAATCAATTGGAGGTATAATACCCCAAGGGCCAATAAAGGCTAGCAAAGGGCCACATCTGGCCCTCGGGTTGCTGTTTGGAGACCACTGTGTTAGAGGATCACTCCTGGCATCACAGGAACAAATTATATTTCTCATTCAAAGCTGCAGCCAGGTCACTGACATCACCCAGGGGGCAGAGGCAGCATGCACATACTGTAGGCTTCTTCTCTGATCCTTTACGGTGTGAAGTAATGCTGTTTGCTCCTGTGTTGCTAGGAGCAAAGTTATAATGGCGGCAGTGTCTCAGAACTTAGCTATGATGGGTCAATATTAACTGGGAGTTTTTTGGCCAGGCTTCTTGGGGGAGGAATGGCCTACAGGTATACACTTACATTAACCCCTTGTCTACCAAGGTGCATTTGTGAATGTCCTGTTAGGGTCTCATGAGAAGTGAAAGCACGTGGCTGCCATTCCAATCAATGTGACTCAAGTTGCAGTGACTTTTAGAAATGTTCCTGCACTACAGTCATGCAAGTTCAGTGAGATTTAATTGGAGAACATCCATTTTCTGATCTCCTCTGCGCTGTCATTCCCCGGTTACTGTA
This sequence comes from Staurois parvus, assembly GCF_062004578.1. NCBI lineage: Eukaryota > Metazoa > Chordata > Amphibia > Anura > Ranidae > Staurois > Staurois parvus. The sequence goes on from NW_028318810.1 coordinate 1,628,439, forward strand.
GCTGGGAAAGCAGCTAATCAAGCACGATCTGTGCTCACTATTGACAATGTCAAGAATCAGCTACTGCAGGGAGTGAACTAATATACAAAATTGATACAATGTTGCAGAGACTGAACTCTGTTTTTTGCCTTGGATGATCTGTTGCTTATCTGCAAAGGGTTTCAGTTTAAACTTCTAAAACAACAATGTTCCATCTCTGGAACATTGTATCAATTTTGTATAGAAGTTCATGCTCTGCAGGAGCTGATTTATTACACTGTCAGTGGGGAGCACATGAATCTCCTTAGGCCCCTTTCACACTGATGGCCTGACTGGGTCCATCTGTCAGTTTTTCAGGTGGACCCCATTGGACCATCCATAGACCTCCATGGACCGGTGGGTGTCAGCGGACATGTGTCCACTGGCATCCTCCGGCATCCGCTCTGATCCTGTACGCCAAAAACAGACCAATGGGGATCCGTTTCCCATCCATCTGGTGGATTGGATCGGATGGCAGTCGGGTGGAAACAGACAGGTGGTCCATTTCCTTCCGACTGCCCCAAAGAAGACAGCGGTCTGTGTATGCTCTGCAGCAGTGGAGCAGACACAAACCTGTCAGGGATCAGCGGAGAGAGATCCCCCGCTGAGCAGGCGGATCAGCTGATGGGTCTGCCCGTCTGAAAGGGGCCTAATTCTTTGTGCAGAGGCATTTTGTGCCTCTTCATTTCCAAGTTCATAACTGTCATTCCCTGGCTAATGTAGCCAAAAAAAGCAGCAGCATCTGTGCTCACCAGTGGCATAACTATAACCTTCAGGGCCGCGATGCAGGAAACCGAGCCCCCCGGCCAGGGCCCTTCCCTCTGAGTCTGATGGTGGAGTGCGACCTTTGTGACCCTGGTAGTTCTGCTACTGGTGTCAGTAGTTTTTTTTATGTTTATAAATTTTTTTTATAGATTCTTACATTTTATTTAGGATCCCCATTGAGGGCCTTTGGTGAAATATCAGGGGTCTAAACCAGGGGCGGACTGACAACTCATGGGGCCCCCGGGCAATAGGGGGATCATGGGGCCCCTGTGTCCTTGCCCAAACTCAAAAAAGCCTATGAAAAAGGTACCAGGGGCATCTCATGGGGCCCCCTACTAACCCCAGGCCCTCGGGCAGTGCCCAAGTTCCCAAATGGTCAATCCGCCCCTGGTCTAAACAGACCTCTGATGTTCCATCTTTGGGACAGAGAAAGGAGATTGAGGACACAGCTCTCCTCTGGATGCTCTGCTGCACAGAACAAATGGACAGGAATAACTCTGTACAGAGCTTCCTGTCCATTCATAAATTGAAGCATAGTAAACACAGTTTACCAATCACTGGCTGTCCATTAAGAAAAGGAAGGAGTCGGTAAATGACCCATTTACTAGCCCCTTCTCCGCTCTCCATCCTGACAGACTCCCTGCATCATCCGGCAGGAGAGGGGTGGAAGGAACCCATCAGAGCTGCTTGGGGGAGTTGATGGGATAGAGCACGGGGGGGGGCCTGAAAGCATGGGGAGTGAGGGGAGCACAGGGGCCACGAGCTCAAGTGCCAGAGAGCATAGGGGCCAGAGAGTACAGGGGGTGAGGAGCATGGGGGGGGGGAGAGCACATGGACCAGAGAACATGGAGAGGGGGGAGCAGAGAGCACAGAGGCCAGAGAGCACGAAGGCGGAGAGCATGGGTGACCAAGAGCATGGAGGGCCGGAGAGCATAGGAAGGGGTGGGGGGAGCCGAGAGAAGCTGGATAGGAGGAGAGACGGGAGTGGCTGCTTATAGAAGAATTGATCTCTCCATTTTCCTCCTGCAGCCACTGAATGCCTATGGGAGGGAGAAGAGGAGAATCAGCCATTCAGGGGTTGCAGGTGGAAAATGGAGAGAATGATTCCTCTATATCAGGGAAAGACCTTAAAGAGGTGGAGATCTACCTGAACAACATGGGAGAAGACCACCGGGTCCAGTGTCACCTCTTCACACCTGATTTAAACCTCTAATTGCCGTACTACCGTGTCACAATCACATAAATTGCACGGTAGTCATGGGTTTAAATCAGGTGTCCAGGAGGCAACCCATCGCTGACTTCCCACCTGTTAAACACACTCGGATCACTTTGCAGAGGAGAAGCAGTAAATGCTGCACTTGTGAAGGAGCCCTTAGCTGCATTAGGCAGCGGCACTCTTAAGGCTCGTTTACATGTAAAGTTGGTGGGTTGTAAAACCCTGCGGTTGAGTCAAGGTTTTACTGCCCCCAATCCCTACCACCTTTAGCTGCTGAGGCAGCAGCCAAAGGTATACATATGCAGCAGCAGAAATTACATCCCCTGTTGCTTTTGGTGGGTGCTACCGCCTGTCAATCAAGACCAATTCAAATAAATGGGGCCACTTTGCCCCATAACTGCATGCTTCTGCGGGATCCAAGGGATTAAAGCAGATGGTAAGGAAGCAACAGATTGCTGCCTGTTTAACCTCTTGTTTGCTGTACTGCACAAGGTTGCAGGGAACTTGCAGAGTGGCCCCATTCACCTGAATGGGTCATGCTTGACAGGTGCTACACCCACCAACCATGACAGGGTGTAGGAGAAACACTACAGAGAAGACATTGGCTTATGAGGGTCTTGCTCCCTACTACAGTTCCAAGTAGCCCCTCTGCATTGCACTCTATTTGATGCTCTGTGAAGCTGTGACCGTGATCTACCAGTTACCTGGCCAAGATCTATTGGTTGATCACGATCTGCTGGTTGATGACCCCCGCTCTATATGCAGCTGTCCCCCGCCACTCCTCCTATCCAGGCATGCAGGGGGGGTCCAACAGGCCCCCTGCAGCATGTGGCAGGGTCGCAATTGCAACCCCTGTAGGCATGACCCTGGTGCTCACCACTAACAATGTAATGAGGCAGCTAATTCAGAGAGTGAACTGCTATACAGAATTGATACATTGTTGTTGAGATTGAACTCCATGGTTTACCTTTGGTGACCTGTTCCTCATCTCTAAAACATTTCCATCCGGTAAACTTGTCAAACAATGGAATTCTGCCTGATTTACTACACTGTTGCTGGTGAGTACAGGGATCTCCATACACTATACAGGGGGGGGTCATACAGGCCCCCTACAGCATGTGGCAGGGTCGCAATTGCAACCCCTGTAGGCATGCCCCTGGTGCTCACCACTAACAATGTAATGAATCAGCTACTTCAGAGAGTGAACTGCTATACAGAATTGATACATTGTTGCCAAGATTGAACTCCATGGTTTACCTTTGGTGACCTGTTCCTCATCTCTGAAAAATTTCCATCCCGTAAACTTGTCAAACAATGGAATTCTGCCTGATTTACTACACTGTTGGTGGTGAGCACAGGGATCTCCATACACTATACAGTGCAGGGGTCGCCCTTATTAGTTTCTTTATTGGTGAATGTTCTTCTGGTTGAATGTACTTACTGACTTGTTCTGCTAGGAGTGAATGTTGGGAAAGGCAACAAATAGAAACTGACTTTTCACACATATCACACGAGAAATTTGCACATCAGACTTTTGTATATAAACGTACTTTTACAGGTGTGCTTATGTCAGTATATAAAATACAATAGGGAAAAGCTTAAAAACACACCACATAACCCAAATCACACTTCAGTTTCAAAGACAAGACATTAAAACAAATACATTCATAAGAAACTTACTGTTGACTTTTAATATGCTGAGAACAAGTATGGTGGCCACGGTCCAGAAAAAGGAGAACGCCATTAGACAGCGATGTTGATCTCAGTTGATCTTGGTACAGAAAGACAACTGTTTGTTCATTCAGGTCTTCTGCTTACCGCACACTTTGTCACATTAACGAAAAGGAAGCAGCTGAAAAGAACTAGGAGTGTGTGACACTGCTGGCTAGAACTGATGATCCTAGCAAAAAAAAGTGAAAGTACTTAATCAAAAAAAATGATGCTCTAATAAGGAGGGAGGATTAGGGTGACACAGGAAGTTGGGAAAGAAGTTTTATGAAGTGTAAGCTTGTATCGCCAGCTTAATGAGTCATTTTTGTTGATCTGGTTCAGTAGATTAAACATTGTTAAAAATGCAAAAAATAGCACATATGAAAATTAATATTATCAGAGAAAAAAAAACAGAATTCATACATACAGCACTTACACATTTATAGTGCAGACAGTTTAACACAGATCCAGGGGCGGACTGACCATTTGGAAACTCGGGCACTGCCCGAGGGCCCGGGGTCAGTAGGGGGCCCCATGAGATGCCTCTGGTACCTTTTTCATAGGCTTTTTTGAGTTTGGGCAAGGACACAGGGGCCCCATGATCCCCTATTGCCCGGGGGCCCCATGAGTTGTCAGTCTGCCCATGCACAGAGCTTTACATATTTGTTGTACATTCACAGCAGTCCCGGCCCTCAAGGAGCTTACAAAGGTCCCTAACTCACATTCATACATACACATACTAGGGCTAATTTAGACAGGAGCCAATTAAAGCGGAGTTCCACTCACTCTGTAAAAAATTAAAGTCAGCAGGCACAAAAACTGTAGCTGCTGACTTTTAAAAAACAGCTACTTACCTGTCTCACGATCCCGCGGTGCCCCTGCTGAAGCTCCTTTCACCGGCTGTCCTGTATTCCAGGCGCTGGTATGTTCAGTGTGGGCACCCGGCTGTGACTGCTTGCGGCTTCACAGCCGGATGCCCACTGCGCATGCGTGAGTAATGCTGCGCTTCCTGAATGGTCCCGTCATCTTCTGGTACCTGTCACGTGTCCCAGAAGACAAAGGGGAGGGAGGGTAGGAGGATAATTTCCGCTTCCGATCGCGTAGGCGATCGCAGTGGAAGTGGGAGCGGGTACCTGTCAATTTCGGGTACCCACTCCCCCCGCTCCCCAAAGGTGTCAATCCTTAATGGGGAGTGGATGACCAATCCTTAAAGTGGAATTTCCCCTGTTGGTGGAACGCCGCTTTAACCTACCAGCATGTCTTTAAAGTGCAGAAGGAAACTGATGCAGGCACAGGGAGAACATGCAAACTCCATACATGTAGTGCCGAGGTTGGGATTTTAACCTTGAACCCTAGTGCTTTTAGGTGGAAGTGCTAACCACTTAGCCACTGTACCCCCTGTACTTCACGATATTTCAGTACAGCACACTGAAAGTTTCTACATCCTTTCTCCTTTTTTTTGTAGTAGTGGAAGGAGTGTGCTTTGATGGTTAGCTGTATGAAGATGTTGGAGTCGTAAAAAAAGTAGATGTGAGGTGCTAGACTTTGATCTTGGATGTTGTATCCATTAAGTAGGAGGTGTCGGCTGGGCCTGCTGAGTTCAAGCCCAGCAGCTCTACCACAAAGTGGGGACCTTCCCAAGGGTCAATGACCTCCCAGATTGAGAAATCCAAGTGACCACTGACAAAAAGAGTGCCAGGTGGTTGTCTTAAGAGTCCATAATCAATTGCTGATAACAATGTAAAAAAACTAAATATACTAAAGGTAGCCAATGTGTTTTGGGGAACTGGTAATGGACTGGCAATGCCCTTTCATCAGGGCTTGATAAATGAAAACGACAAGGCTTCTTATTGGACTCTGTCCAAACATCCACTACATGAAGATCTCCAGCATATTTTTATTGTGACTTTTGGTGTTCTTTCCATGACAAAACACCTCCCAGGAGTCCTATAGGGAGCACTGTCATTCTAATTCATTTAGGCTCTGATAAAGGGGGATTATTGCCCCCTAAAACATGATGGTTCTTTTATATCTTACTGTTGTCACAGTGTTATCAGATATAAATGATTATGGACTTAATATGACTGCCTGGTGCTCTATTGTCGATTTCACATGGGGAGGAGTCCCTTTGTCAGAATACACTAGCATAATGGGGGGAATTCCTCTATCCACCTCATTGGTGTGGATGCGGGAATCCATTTTTTGTTTGTTTGTTTGCTTGTTTGTTTGTTTTTTTTCAATGAGCCTGTGGAGAAAAAGGAAGCCTAAAAAAAAGAATAATCTATGGCCAGTCTTAGTCTGCAGGTTTCTATTGATTAACAACTATTGTTTAATATTGAATTAACATGATACCACAATGATACCACAAACCTCCTAATTCACTCCCTGGTCATCTCTTGCCTCGACTACTGCAACTCCCTCCTTATTGGCTTACCTTTACATAGGCTATCCCCCCTCCAGTCCATCATGAATACTGCTGCCAGGCTCATCCACCTTACCAAACGTTCAGTGTCTGCTACCCCTCTCTGCCAATCTCTCCATTGGCTTCCACTTGCCCAACAAATAAAATTCAAAATACTAACAACAACTTACAAAGCCATCCATAACTCTGCCCCCAGCTACATCACCAACCTGGTCTCAAAATATCCACCAAACCGCTCTCTTCAATCCTCCCAAGACCTTCTGCTCTCTAGTTCCTGTGTCACCTCCACCCATGCTCGCCTCCAGGACTTCTCCCGAGCTTCTCTCATCCTATGGAACTCCCTACCCCAATCTGTCCGGCTGTCTCCTAATCTATCCATCTTTAGACGATCCATGAAAACCTATCTGTTTAAAGAAGTCTATCCTGCTTCTAACTAGTAAACTGCCTTTTATTTCCTCCATCAGTTCATCCCCCCCACAGCTATTACCTTTTGTATCACTGAATCCCTCCTCCTAGATTGTGAGCTCTAATGAGCCGGGCCCTCTGTTTCCTCTTGTACCAAATTGTATTGTAACTGTAATGTCTACCTTCATTTTGTAAAGCACTGCGCAAACTATTGGCGCTATATAAATCCTGTATAATAATAATAATCATCATGATGGTGATTAATAATGTTGCTGATAGATGCTTTAGACACACACAGTAATTTATAACTACACTTCTACTGGTTATTACCGTATTGGTGTGTGGATGCACTGTAGCCTACAAATATGCCTTACTTAAAAAAAAGGGGTTGAATTACTAAAACTGGAGAGTGCAAAATCTGGTACAGCTCTGCATAGCAGCCAATCAGCTCCTATCTTCAGCTTGTCCAATTAAGCTTTAACAAATAAATCTGGAAGCTGATTGGTTTCTATGCAGAGCTGCACCAGATTTTGCTCTCTCCAGTTTTAGTAAATCAACCCCAAGTGTCCCATTTTCTTTAGGAATGTGTGTATGCTTTGCCTTTAAAGATTTTTATATGTCAGGTCAGGCCTCTTAAAAAAATTATATATCATTTAGTGCTGCACAGTACAAATATTCCTTTGTGCTTAATATCATAAAACCAACTCAAAATAAAAAAGACACTTATAAATCAATCAATATCAGCAAATAAGTCCCAAATGTCCATATATTCTTGCACACGTGTGTATTAATGTTACTGATGTCTTTCCAACCATTTCAGCTGTTTTCTTTTCATTATGTTTGGAATCTTCTAAAGCATACTTTTACCACATGCATGTATCACTTCACCAACATTTATATGCTCTCACCTTATGTTTAGACCTCACAAGTGGGTCTCATGCTCTTGGCCCTCTAAGTGGGGTCTCCTATGACACAGTTGCAGGGTCTTCTTCCAGCTTACTGATGCCTCTCAATCAGGGGCGGACTGACCATTTGGAAACTCAGGCACTGCCCGAGGGCCTGAGGTCAGTAGGCGGCCCCATGAGATGCCCCTGTTACCTTTTTCATAGGCTTTTTTGAGTTTGAGCAAGGACACAGGGGCCCCTTGATCCGCTATTGCCCGGGGGCCCCATGAGTTGTCAGTCCGCCCCTGCTCTCAATCCATCTCCATCTTCCATAGTCCTGCTTATAAGTCCATGCTCTCTTTCTTACAAAGGGGTATAACCTAAAACATCTTCCAAAAACACCATAGGAACATCAAACTGGATAGTCAAGCATATGTGTATCAAAGGGAGAAATAGGAGAGCTTCACTTGTGTGCATCTGAAAGCTAGGATGCTCCTTTCCATTCCATAGTACATGTGGAGTTTTCTATGTTTTTTTTCCAGATAAGAGGTTTTGGAGATGGAAGGCTGTCGCTATTCCCTATTCTTGGTATGTACGGCATATTTGCATCAAAAAGCCTTAGGCCTGGAGCATAGCAAAGATAAGGACCGCCATGACTGGCGCATGCAGAAAAGGTGGAACTTTAGGCATGGTTACTGAGGTTATAGAAAAAGCACTTAAATGATTGGAGGGGTGGGGCTCAGGGGTGGTGGAGGAGAGGCGGAAGGGCCTTGTCTGAGGGTCATTCAGAACATCACAAGTGTTGGGACAGGTTTCTCCCTTCCTGGACTCTTTTACTTGGCCTTCTTATGCTTATTATTTTTTGGGGGTTTACTTTTTAACTTTGGCAAGCTTTGTCTACTTACTGTATGTGTCTTGTTATTAATTTGGTGGCTCATTAGGTTTCTTTTGTCAGGGGTCTCTGGATCTTCGAAGGTGGTGCCAGTTTAAAATTATGGGGACATTTGGGTTGGACCTATCACATGTATGGGTGTCCCTACCTAACAGGAGCTTACCTTAATAACTTTGGGATGGTGATTAGACTGTATCTAGGGCTGCATTGGTGGTTAATTGTTTCTAGGAAGATTTAGTAGTGGCTGGGGACTTTTCACAGGGGTGGCAAATACAACCTGGTATTAGTGATTTTACTGTATACGAGTCTTTAAAGACCTTAGACCTAGTATGGTCAATTATACTGATATTTTGATGTTCTGTTATGTATCCAATGTGTTTTTTTCCCATGGTTAAGGTGAAGTGGTTAAGTTCTTAAGGTTTCAGGGTTATAGGTAGTTGTAAGCCTTGGCACTCTGCAGTCCCCAAGTCAATCATTCTTTTCCCACTTTCACATAAAGTGAGGTTCATTCTCTCTGCGACACCATTTTGTTCGTCACTGCAAGGTGCAATTGTGCAGAACATAATTCCATGTTTGCTCAGAATAGCTTGTGTTTTACCACGTGTGCAATTATCTGTGCAAAGTATTTGAGTTCCGGTTTTTCTGGAACTTCATGTTTACTGTATAACAATTAGAGCACAGCATACCTTAGGTTGTCATTAATGAGTGTGAGAAGAGCTCTTTGTTCCCCGGAGTCTGAGTTTTCATAGCACCACAAACTTCTGAGTAAATCAAGCCTAGGGCTGTTGAATTCTGTGGTTGCTACTTCTGGGTAAGGATTTCCTGCTCATTTGTACCTTTATGCAGATGGTACATTTCACATTTCGGTACAAAGATCAACTTATTACGCCACTGGAATTGTGATCTTCCTCTAGGGTCTTTATGGTTTCAGGATTTCTCTGTTTAGGACAACAGTTGCAACTATGAATCCATTTCATCTAAAGTGTAGTGTCACTTCAGCTGATACAGTTCCTCTGTTATTTTTCCTTTAGTTATATTGTGTCTTACTTTTTTATTTATTTAAAGCTGAATTCTAGGAATTCCTCCAACCTTGTAGATTTATCTATTTACTGAGCGCCAGGAGTAAAGATATCGCTATACTCCCAGCAGCCTGACAGCAGCGATCCTGCTTTCTCACACAGCATCCGCACTGCCAACTTCTCTCCTCTGTCTATTCACGAAAGGCTTTCTATTTTGTGAATGGGTTCACATAATGCAAAGTGCTTCAAGATTGGGCAAGGGGAGGAGAGGGGTTGATAGAGTGGCTGTATAGGACTTTGCAGCTGCAGGAGCAGAGACCTGAAGATCCAGAATCAGAACACTGGAAGTATAGCAAAAGCTGTGTTCCCGGTGCTCAATAGAAATGTAAATCGAAGAGATAAGTCTATGAGGTGGCGTGCACCTTGTTAGACCTTACCCATAGTGAACCAGCACATTTCAGAATGGGGCTGAATTCTTGGCGTTCAGCTTTAGAGTATTTATATAGTGTTGACAATTTTTGCAGCTTTACATACTGTGCATTCACATTAGTCCCTGCTCTCAAAGAACTTCATTTTTTCGGATGAAAATGTGATTTTCGGACATTCCAATGTATCTGAATTTCTGAATGGACAAAGTAATCAATGTTAAGGAATAAATAAAAAAGTTATTGTGAAAATAACAAATTAACAAAATTCTTTTAATTTGTTTAATTGTGAATAGCTGGTTGTTATGGAGCAGGCGGCCATCACGTCCTTAACAACCATGACTCATCTGCTGTCAGCGGGATTCCCTGCTACCAGCAGAATGTAAACAAAACAAGTGCTGGCATTAACAAAATAAAAAAAAAAAAAAAAGTGAGCATCCCCCAAACCTATTCCAGAACCTTCAGGTCTAGTATGGATTTTGAGGGGAACCCCTCACCAAAATGGCATAGGGTCCCCCCAAAAGCTCATACAAGACTCTTATCTGAGCATGCAATCCGACAGGCCAGGAAATAGGGTTCATTCTAACATTGTACATGCTGCAGATTGTCTTTAATTGTCCTGTATCTTTGCACACAAAACAGACGATTTGTGCTGCACTTTGGTTATCAGTGCAAACTCTGCCGTAGGAGCACTTTACGGTTTGCACTTTCTGTTTTTCACTTGTATTTATTAGACATGCGCAGAACGAAAAAAAAATCATTTTGTTTCATTTTGATTTGTTATTTAAATAATTTAGTTTAGTTAAATTCAATTCATTTCATTTTTGGAATTCGTTTAGTTTCGTTTTCTTTATTCGCTTTCGAATTAGATTATAATTTTTCAAATTCGGTCAAATTGATTTCAATTCAACTGAATCGAAAAATATTGAATTTGAATTTATTCAGTACGAAATTAGAATTCAGAAAATAGTTATATTCTTTCTATTTTATTCTATTGTTTTTTTTTCTTTCTTTTCTATTCTATTCTTGCCTCTTCTGTTCTATTCTATTCTTGTCTCTTCTATTCTATTCAAATTCTATTTGAAATTCGAATTTCGGAACACGGTTATATTCTTTCCATTTTATTCTATTCTAGTCTATTGTTTTTTTCCTATTCTATTCTTTTCTATTAATTTATTTTCTTTTCTAGTCTATTCCTTTATTTTCTATTCAGTTCTATTCTTTTAAATTCTATTCTATTCTTTTCCGTTCTATTTTATTCTATTCTTGTTTTCTAATTCAATTTTGTTTTCAAGTTCGATTCTAATTTCAGACTAAATTTAATTTTGTTATTTTGAATTTGTTTAAATTCATTACTATTGCAATTTGGAAATTCGGATACATCTGAATGTCCTTATAACAAAAAATTTGCATGAATTTCGTTTTGAAAGAAACAAACTGCACATGTTTAGTATTTATCCACAAGCCTGCCTTAATCCCTTCAAACCAAGCACCCGCATTCCCTTTAACTGGGTCTTTATGCCCAGGGGTGGGACGGACGGCCTGACCACATGACCATTGGCTGTCACAGAGGTCACATGATCGGGAGCCTGTCCCGTCAGCTCCTGATCATTACTAGAGACTGGGAGCTGTCTGTGACATCTCAGGTACTTTGCTGGGAGCATGCTCTTAGCACAGAAACCTCAGCTGTCCATTGATGCATGTGCAGTATGTGAGTGCATTACATGGGGGGCAAGAGGTTAACCATAAACCTCATTATCTGGGTGAGTATCAACTACTGTAGCAGGCATCTCATAGCTGTATGAGTGAAAGTATTTTATTTCTTCTCCTTTGATTTGCAGGAATCCCACCATTTCCAAGCTACATCTTGTATAGTCCTGCATGCGCTGGCCTCTTATTAGCCTAGTCTGGTATAGCTTTCTAATTAAAGTGGAACTTAAGTCTCAGTATAAAAAAACTGGAAGCAGGCAGGCTATTTGCTGCAGAAGAGACATGCAATATCTATTCCGCAGTAAAATAAACCTACCTGCCTGTTTGCAGTAACAAGCGCAGCTCAGTTTACATTCTGGCACAGTTCCTGTATGCTACATTAACTGAACCAACTGATGTCATCCAGTACTGGGACAGGGTTGTCCAGTGCCCAGGGCAAGGATGTGGAACGGTGCCCCCCTCCCCGACTGCTAACACATGACATAAATGGGTGCGGCCAATTGCTTGCTTTCTAACAACAAGAAGGAAGTTGCACATGCACAGTGTGAGGCATCAAGCTGTGGTCCACTGGTTGCCAACCGGTTTCTGGGAGTGTGTGGTGAGGAGGTGCCACCCACCATTGTGGCCAGGGCAGCTGCCCCTCCTGTCCACAGCTTGTCCAAGCCCTGATGTCCTTGTCTAAGCCCATCCCATGCAGAAGCCAATGAAGGCTTCTGCAGCTCAACACCTGGAAGAAGCCAGGTAGAAGATGCCAGAGGGAGACATCAAACTGATGAAGGAGAGTTGAGGATTATTGCGAAGAGTTTCTTTTATTTCTGTACTCCTTTACTAAGTTCTGTAGCTCCTACCACATTTCTTTTGCAGTTTCACACTTGCATGTATACATAGTTTGATCATCGCAGAAATATCAAACCACAGGGGGCTAATATACTTCCTTTAATACTGTAGCACATTGAAGATAAAGGCTGATACCTCAGCTGCTCTATTGAAACTCATAAGAGCACCAGCAAAACATTATGTATCCAATATGGATCCAATATAATGACGTGTAATGCAATATGGCTCATAAACCATGCTGATGATAGATAAATAAAAGGCTTACTGCTGGTAATCCTGAATGTGGAGGGCAATGGTGGATAAGTCCGAAGATGGAAGGGTCCCTATGAGAAGATGCCTGGTGGTATGTGAAATCACTGGTTGATGAGAGTTGGTGTGCCCCATAGATGACCGGGAAGGAACCTCTCAGTCTCACTGAGACTTGTGTACCGGTGATGTGGCGGGGCACCAGAAGTGACCTCAATGAATCGCAGGAGAACCGGCAGAGAGCCACTGGTCTTCAGACGGAAGAATCAGGATGCATGGGGCTGGCCAAACAAGTCCTGGTTGCTATGATGGCATGTTTCACACAGATTCGTGCTTTTTCTCACAGTCAATGGGCAACCAGGAGGGCTGAAATTTTAAACAATAAAATGGGGCAGTACTAAGAAGAGGCACAGGCCAACAATTTAAAGGCATATATATCAATTGAGTAAGAAAATCACATCACAGCAGGCCAATCTTATGATCCACCAGCACTACATGTTATATTCATAAAAATAGTTGGAAATATACAGATTATTAATAAACAATTGACTACATCACAACAGAAAAAAATAATTAAAAAAATATAATAATTATAAAAAGAGTTTTTTTTGGGTAAAAATATGTAAAAGATATATATAATATCAATATAAAAACAACTGTAAGAATTGCTGTAACACTCCTTATCAATATTAGTATTAAACAGTACCCAATAAGAACAGATATTTATATGTGTGTATATATATATATATTTATATAAAAATGTATAAATATACAGCAAAAATATGAAATATACATATACAGCACAGCACATATGTGACCCTGCACAACGATTTTCCAGCTAATGGTCCACAAATCGATGTACCGGCAGCCTGAATGCGATTGTTACTGGGTCAGGTTAATTACGCAATTAACCCTTCACACTGCCACCACCTCCTTTTTGTACAGAGAAAGAGGAAACTCGGCAATAACAGCAATAACACTATGACACTGCAGACAGGTTATACAGAGGGTTAAACAAACACAGTAGCGCTCTTTTAGAGGCAGGAATTCGTAAGTTGCAATAAGGAGCTTTAGAAACAGTTCAACACTTTCATAAAGAAAGATTTTACTAAAAGGTCAGAAGGGTGCAATAAAAATATTTACAGAAAAAAGATGTAACCAATATATATAAAAATATACAGAGAACAATACCACAGCAAAGAGGTAACAGAAAGGAGGTTAAAGGGTTAAAGTACTTGCCAATCAGCCTTGGGTTAAGCAGATCAAGTTTCAGAGTGAAAGGGCACGATCTCCTACAGTGGTTCTGATGTTAAAAGGGAGAATTCTTCAACTTCTTCTCTTAGGCTTGACAGCCTATTTTGTAGTCCCCCAGCAGGGGGTGTCTCTGAAGCCAAGGACCAATGCCTCATGAGGGGAGGGATTGTCTGGGCGGAGACCCAAACTAGAACCAAAATCTCTCTTAATTCATATTTTGGCTCATAACTTTTCCTAGGCACAAGTACCATTCCACTCGTGGGTAGATTAGTATGCAGACGCATCTGAGGAACGGTTACATATGAAATATGAAATACATACTTCAAGGGTTCAAGAGATGTAATTTCTGCTTTCCTAGGTATTCCAGTCATGGAGTGTGACCTATTAAACGATTTGTCTAATTGTGGGCCATCTGAAGATAGGCCTGGTTTTTATGTAAGTCTCTCATATTCCGAGATATGAGACATAGGGAAAAAATAGATTTTAAAAGTGTTATCTAGTCTCTTACTCCTCTGGAATGTCTTTGAACTCAGGGGAAGGCTTGGGTTATCTTTTTACGAGGTGCCAGATTGCTCAGCTTCCCAGCCCGCCCGGCACCCAGCTCAAAGATGGTTTATAGCTCGGAGCCTCCTGCTGTGCCCTGGCCGGCCTGTGACACTTCCAACACACACACACACTGACCAGATGTCACTGTGACTCTCAGAGAGGGAGAGGGAGAATGAGGGGAGATATGTTTGTACAAGATGAATGATCCTTTGCCTAGATGGAGGTTGGAGCCAAAATGGTTGAACCGCGTCCATCTCTGTGGCATGATTGCTACAACATATAGTAGATTATATTATACAGTTTGATAACAAATTAATTTCCCTTGCTATTTGAAAAGCTGGATTGTCCATGATGGATGGACTGGCACGTTAAGCTTCCCTTTTACGGCATTGGAAAATGCCTTTTCTGTTACAAAATAAATGACTGAATATCTGCGTAAATTCCTAGTTTTTTATGGGTTGTTAACTTACTTGGAGCTTGAATTTTTTTTATGTACGAGCACGTTTGAAGGTAACGTGGGGTTTGAAGGTAATAATGGACCAAGTTTTGGGTCTAATTTCAGGATATTCCAGTGTTTACGGATAATCCCTGAAATGGCCCTGAATTTGTTATTAAAACCAGTAATACATCTGACAGAGTTGAAACTATTAATAGATGACCTCTTCTTTTTTGGGGGGACAGATAAGTGTTTGGTTTGTGCTTCTGAAATCAAACTAACTGGATAGCCCTTTTCTATAAATTTCTTGGTCAAAATTTCCCCTTGTTTGAGATAACCTTCTACTTTGGAGCAATTATGCCTTAAAGGATGGAATTGGCTGCCAGGAATATTGTCCCGCCAAGCAGGATGATGGCAGCTATTATATATAGGTAAGAATTACCTGCCGTGGGTTTGCAGTAATTGCTGGTCACAATATTTTTTTCCATCATGCGTTAGCTCTAGGTAAAAAAAAAAACGAGTTTGAGTCAAATACGGAGGTAAATGTGAAACTTAAAAAAATATTTTTGCAGTAGGAGACAAAGAAGGAAAAGTTGTCTGGGGAGCCACACCAAATGATGATTATATCATCTATATACTTGCCATTAAAGGCTAAGTATTTGACAAAAGGATCGTTTCCCCAGACGTACATCTCCTCCCTATACCCCATGGCGATATTAGCATATACAGGGGCAAAATTTGCACCCATGGGTCTGTAAATAAAATGTATCAACAAACATAAAATAGTTCTGCTCTAAACAAAATCTAAGTAGCAAAAACTGGGCTTGTTTAGAGCTCATCAATGGGTCCTTAGATAGAAATGAACAGTGTCGTCAATCCCACCTACTGGGATATTGCGGTATATAAAGATACCACATTCAATGAGGCTCAATAATAGTTCTTATCCCAAGAGTAGGGTTTGAGCAACTCTATAATATGTCCTGAATCACGGATGGAAGAGGGTAGGGATGAGACAATGGGCCGAAGGAAATAATCTATATATTGAGGTAGTCCAGTGAGGAAACTGTTGGTGCTTGCCACAATTGACTGGCCAGAATGGTTGACTAGGGATTTATGAACTTTTGGGAGATGATAAAAATATGGGGTGCTGCACTCAGGGGGCGATAACATTGTTTCTCCCTTTTGTCCAGCACCCCATCCTCAAAAGTTTTATCAACTAGATGTTTCATGGCCTCTTGATATAGGGGTAATAGACCACCAGATAATTTTAAATATTTATTATCATCAGCAAGTACGCGATACGCCTTGATCAAATAATCAGTCCTGTTCTGCACCACTAAACTCCCACCCTTATCAGCTTTTTTGATTATGATGGATTTGCAGTCCTCTAAATTTTTTAAGGCACTATATTTTTCAAAGGAGAGATTATAAGAGTGTTGTTTGTATTGGGTTATTGCATAATATCAGGAAATCCCTATAGGCTAGTTGGAAAAAAGCCTCTATATAGGGACCCTTGGATTGTGTGGGAAAAAAGGTTGACCTAGGTTTGAAACCTAAATGTCTAATATCGGGATCTAAAAAAGCTTCTATAAATTGGGTGTCAGTATGACCCTCTACCCATAACTCGCCCAATATATCCAAAAGGACATTATCCATATGGGAATACTGGTCATCTTTATTAGAAGTGGAATTATTAGGAAGCTGAGTATCATCTGTATCATTGATGAGAAAATGCCTTTGACTGTCAGGGACTGGATAAACCTATGAAGGTTCTTAAATAAATTGAATTTATTGGGACCTACGGATGGGGCAAAACCGAGGCCTCTTCTCAGAAGAGTATTCTCTGCCTCAGTAAGAAAATGCAAAGATAAATTAGATATTCTAATAGTACTCTCCATTAAGGGCCATCCTTCTTTTCTTTTTTGTTTGTTCTGAAATTGTTTACCTCCTTTTCTGTCTCATTTAGTTTTTTTTTCTTTTACTGTGGCTATAGGGGACAGATCTGAAAATAAAGAATTAGGAGATGTAGTATGGGCAACATTATTAGATGGTTGTACAGTGGAAGTAGTCACTTTTTCTAATCTGGAGAATTTAGGGCGTGTTCCCTCTTTTACATAACTCTCCAGGTCTCATGATAATGGGCTGTATCTATTGTGGGTGGTGACAACATAGACCAGTAAATTCAGTGCATCAAAAGAAGTGCCCAGAGTGGCATTGGCTGTGTTGGAGATGGAAGGTGGTATGTTCAAACGGGAGGTAGGTAAAGTGACACTTTGTCCTCCATCCATTTCCTCCCTATCAGTTGACTTGCTGTTATCATCGGCGTTAGGGTTATCTTGAACTAATGCACATGTATGGACATCTGTGTGAGTGGTAATGGAGCTTGCCTCAGTGGGTTTTAGATGTTTGGGAGGAATAGGAATTTGCAGTTTGACAATCTATGTTCATGCATATAAAACTTTTTCCAGGTAAGTTTGATCTGGGCACTTGTACATAGGTCGGTGCAGTCGGCCTTCCCACTTGTAGGTGGCCTGGTGCCATTATTGCATGGGAAGGGGAGCCTTGTAAGGGAATTGGTCCCGTAGAGATACTGTACAGTGCCTTGAGAGAGGAAAGTAGTCTGATTGGACACTGAACTCTCAAAAGACTTGGGTGGCCATCTTGGGTGAGAGAACCTTATAATAATGGACCCCAAATAATTTTGTTGTGCTTCTGGTGAGTGAATGGTAAGGTACAGGAACCCACTTGTGAGGGACAGTAATAAGTGTAGGGAGAGGTTCCAGTCAAGGAGGGATAGTTCAAGACGTGCTCCTTTTCCATTTCTTACACTCTGCAAAATTATCCTGTACACATTCCAAAAAGAGTTACCCCTGCTAACTGTACCCATCCTCTGGTAACACATCTGGTTAAATACTAGGACTGTATTACTTTGCATTTATATATACTATATATCAGGGGCGGACTGACCATTTGGAAACTCGGGCACTGCCTGAGGGCCCGGGGTCAGTAGAGGGCCCCATGAGATGCCCCTGGTACCTTTTTCATAGGCTTTTTTGAGTTTGGGCAAGGACACAGCGGCCCCATGATCCCCTATTGCCCGGGGGCCCCATGAGTTGTCAGTCCGCCCCTGCTATATATTGATTTATTGGTATATTTGATTCTGCAACAAATTTGCTCAAGACCTTCAAAAAAGATAATGGTACATTCTACGCTGTGTAATCATGATTTCTCCCAAGTAAGCTTCCTAAGACAGGCTCCACCTACATATACAGTTATATATATATATATATATATATATATATATATATATATACAATTGTATTCAAAAGTTTGCACACCCTGGCAGAAATTGTAAAATTTTGGCATTGTATTGAAAATATGACTAATCATGCCAAAAACATTTTTATTTAAGGATATGGTCATATGAAGCCATTTATTATCACATTTTTTTGCTCTTTTTTAATCATAATAACAGAAATCACCAAAATGGTCCTGATCAAAAGTTTACATACTCTGGAATGTGTGGCCTTGAGACAAACACACAAGGTGACACATTTAGGATAAAATGGGAATTAAAGGTTAATTTCCTACATATGTATTTGATGCACTGAGCAGGCTAAATACTGAGCAAACAAAAACTGTCAAAAGACCCATGTAACAAATTATAAAGATGGAAAAGGATATAAAAAGATATACAAAGCCTTGAATATGCCAGTCAGTACTGTTCAATCAATTAAGAAATTAAAAATTCGTGGATTTTTTGATACCAAGCCAATTTCAGGTAGACCAAGAAAGATTGCAGCCATAACTGCGCTAAGAATTGTTTGGGATACAAAGAAAAACCCACAGGTAACCTCAGGAGAAATGCAGGCGAATCTGGAAAAGACAGTCTGGTTGTTTCAAGGAGCACAATATGAGGGTACTTGAACAAAAATGAGCTGCATTGTAGAGTTGGCAAAAAGGAGCCTTTAGTGTACCAATGCCACAAAACGTATGCCCAACAACACCTTGTCATGCCTCACAGCTTCTGGCACACTGTAATCTGGAGTCATGAGACTAAAATAGAGCTTTATGGTCACAACCAAGGCTTTTTTTTCAGCAGGAACATGGGCGAACGCAGCACTGAATGTATGTAATGACAAGGGGTGCTGGGGTATACTGGAGGGTTTGTTTATCTATTGTCACTGGAGGGGATGTCTTTTTCAGTGGGGGTCTTTGTTGTTGGTGGGGAAATTATTGTTACTGGGGGATCTTCTGTTTCTGGGGGAGTCAATTGGTTTTTTTAGGTATCTGCTGTTGAGGGAGAGGTCTATTGATGCTGGCTACTGGGAGATCTCCTGTTGCTGCTGAGGTCTATTGTTGCTGGTGTGGATCTATTGTTGCTGGGTGGTATTTTGCTGTGAAGGGTCCTTTGTCGCTGGGGGAGTCTGTTGTTGTGGGGGAAACTATTTTTGCTTGAGGAGTCTATTGCTGTGATGAGGATCTATTGTTGCTGGCTTCAGGGGATCTATTTTATGGCTTTTTTTTCCATACAAAATGATACTTGGTTCCATATGCTCAAAAAGGGGCAGTACTGTAAGCTGTGTGGTGGGTTAAACCAAGGGATGGTGCTTAGAGGTGGGTACGGGACAGAGACAGAGTGCAAGGAGGGGAGTTCCTGCACCTATTCACTGAAAAAAAAGCCGTGGTCACAACCATAAGTGCTATGTTTGGAGAGGGGTCAACACTGACAAGAATACCATCCCCATTGTGAAGCATGGTGGTGGCTCACTGATGTTTTGAGGGGGTGTGAGCTCTAAAGGCATTGGAAATCCTGTGAATATTGAAGGAAAGATGAATGCAGCATATTATCCGAAAATACTGGCAGGCAATATGAACTGTTCGACACGACAGCTGAGCATGGGGTGCTCATGGGACAACAATGACCCTAAGCACAAGGCCAAGTTGACCCTCCAGTGGTTACAGCAGAAAAAGGTGAAGGTTCTGGAGTGACCATCACAGTCTCCTGACCTTAATATCATCAAGCCACTCTGGGGAGATCTCAAACGTGCAGTTCATGCAAGACAACCAAAGACTTTACATGACCTGGAGGAATTTTGCCAAGACGAATGGGCAGCTATACCACCTGCAAGATTTTGGGGCCTCATAGACGACTATTACAAAAGGTTGCACGCTGTCATTGATGATAAGGGGGACAATATACTTCTATGCCACCCTCTTCTATCAGCAGCATTTTCATTTTAAACTTCCGAGACTGGAAGTTGTGGTTTGTCAGATGAGCAACTGAAACCCTAGATGAAGCATTGTTAGCAGCCATCATATTTTCTTACTATTTGTTTTTCAGACACTGTCTTGGTGTAACTCTGAATCTGCAGCAGTGTGTATTACTTTGGCTGTATCTGGGCCCATACCTGTTGGAAAGCTGCTGCAGATATGACTCTTACCAGTCAGGATCATGCTGGATAAAAAGCTGACAGGACTTTCTTTGTTTTTAAACAGGAGCACAATGAGACAGAATATTGCATCATAATCAACTTACTCCCATAAGGAACAACAAACATTATAGAAGCATTAAAGATAATGTAAACCAAGACATGCTGGTAGGTTATTTATTTCATTATTATTATTATTATTTCAGGTACTTATATAGCACCATCCATTTTACACATATATATATTGTATTCACATCAGTCCCTAATCCTCATGGGGTGTACAATCTAAGGTCCCTAACTCACATTCATACATACACATACTAGGGCCAATTTAGACAGGAGCCAATTCACCTACCAGCATGTCTTTGGAGTGTGGGAGGAAACTGGAGTACCTGGAGGAAACCCATGCAGGCGCAGGGAGAACATGCAAACTCCAGGCAGGTGGTCCCAGTGGTTGGGATTTGAACAAATGACCCTAGTACTGCCAGGCGGAAGTGCTAGCCACTGTGCTACCTTAATTAGCTCCTGTCTAAATTGTCCCTAGTATGTGTATGTATGAATGTAAGTTAGGGACCTTAGATTGTACATCCCTTAAGGGTTAGGGACTGATGTGAATGTACAATATATATATAAAGCGCTGTGTAAATTGACGGCTCTATATAAATACCTGAAATAAATAATAATAAATAAATGTAAACCCAACATTTGATATTCCTGACATGTGCCTGCTGTACCACGTACTTCTATGAAAAAAAGTATCCTGTTCTCTTTGTATTTCTTCCTTTGTGTGAGATCCCTGTGTTCCTGCCAGTCCCTCTGCTTTTCTATTAAAAACTGACTACATTAGGCAGGAGAGCACAGCGTGGTCAGTTCTCTAGCTGTGCTGAGAACTCAGTGTGTTCTCCTCCAATGATCAGACTTGTCTTTACATGCCCCACCCCCTGCACAGCCATTCACTGGGAAGACCAGTGTGCTACAAATTTAAAAAAAACAAACAAAACTACCTGTTCCACGGAGGTGCCCAACTAAGAATAAAATAGCCAGTGTCCCACTGCTATGCTGATCTAAACTGGTGTCAATATGTGTATTGTACTACGTGACTTGTGTTTAAAATTGATCAGCACTATGGATGTGCTGCAAACAAATAAACAAATGCTATACCACTGTGTGTTGTGTGTTATTCTTATATCAAACATATATATTCAATCCATATACATTAAATAT
The DNA here is from genome assembly GCF_062004578.1 of Staurois parvus. NCBI lineage: Eukaryota > Metazoa > Chordata > Amphibia > Anura > Ranidae > Staurois > Staurois parvus. Next base: position 1,649,880 of record NW_028318810.1, read on the forward strand.
AGACCCAAACACAACAATGAACTCTTCCAGACCCAGGAGTGAGGCAGCAGTCGGCCATTACAGTCTATCATTATTTTATGTGAATTCACATCTGAATGGTTTTAACCACTTGTCCTCCACAGGATTTACCCTCCTTCCTGACCAGGCCATTTTTTGTGATACGGCGCTGTGTTACTTTAACTGACAATTGCGCGGTCATGCAACGTTATACATAAATGACATTTATGTCATTTTTTTTCTCACAAATAGAGCTTTCTTTTGGTGGTATTTGATCACCTCTGCATTTCTTATTTTTTCTGCTATAAACAAAAAAAGACAATTTTGAAAAAAAAGCTATGTTTTACTTTTTGCTATAAAACATGTCCAGTAAAAAAAAATAAAAAAATCAAATTTCTTCATAAATTTAGGTCAAAATTTACTCTGTTACATGTCTTTGCAAAAAAAATCCCAATAAGTGTATATTAATTGGTTTATGTGAAAGCTATAGCATCTACAAAAGGTGGTGTATATATATGCTGGAATTTTAATTTTTTTTACCAGTAATGGCGGCGATCAGCGACTTATAGTGAGACTGCGGGACTGCATTCTGACACTAGGGGGAACTGATTAACTGCCACTGACATCGCTAGAGACACTAATACAGTGATCAGTGCTAATGAAAAGCACTGACACTGTACTAATGGCACTGGGCAGGAACCAGGAAACAAAAAAAGACTGACGATTTTGAGTAAAAAAAAAATATTTTAAAATTTTTGCTATTGAACATGTCCAGTAAAAAAAATTTTAAAAATCAAATTTCGTCAGTGGTAGGGGCAGCGGCTGCAGTGCATGGGGACTGTCAGTAATAGCTGTAGCCCATTGGACACTCTGGTGGGGGGGGGGGATTTAATTGCCATATCCCCCTCCTAATCTATGCCCCTGTATAATATGTTATGCCGAACCACAAGTGCTATATAAATACAGGGAACAAATAAAATACACAATCTATGCCTGTATCCATGACTTAAGTTTGCCAATCCTGGTTTTACCATAAAGGGTATTTATTGACAACACTGCGTAGGCTGTCTGTAGGCTACCGCTATAACCCTTTACAGCAAGGTATAAACTTTGTTTCGTTTCCTGTAAAATGAAAGTGAGCCATGAGAAAATGGGAAGTGTGTTCTAATGCTGTTTTATAAATATTTCACAATATTTTTTTTTTAACCACTTGCCCTGCAGAGGATATACCCCCCTCCCTGACCAGGCCATTTTTTGCAATACGGTGCTGCGTTACTGACAATTGCGCGGTCATGCAAAGCTGCAACCAAATGAAATTTATGTCTTTTTTTCCCACAAATGGAGCTTTCTTTTGGTGGTATTTGATTGCCTCTGTATTTTTAATTTTTTGCCCTATAAACAAAAAAAGACTGACGATTTTGAGGAAAAAAAACATTATTTTTTACTTTTTGCTATTGAACATGTCCAGTAAAAAAAAAATGTTAAAAATCAAATTTCATCATAAATTTAGGCCAAAATGTTTTCTGCTATATTTCTTTGTTAAAAAAAATCCTGATACGTGTAAATTTATTGATTTATGTGAAAGTTATAGTGTCTACAAATGGTGGCATATATACTGGAATATATATATTTTTTAATACTAGTAATGGCGGCAATCAGCAACTTTCATGGGACTCTGGCAGGCATTCTGACACTGGGGCGGAACTAACTGCCACTGACATCCCCAGTGACACTAATACAGTGGTCAGTGCTGACAAAAAGCACTGACACTGTACTAATGGCACTGGGCAGGAAGGGGTTAACATGTGGGGCGATAAAAGGGTTAACTGTGTGCTGCTTTACTATTGTGTATGTGTGTGTTGTACTGTGTAATCACACTGCTATGCAGAGCCATACAAAGCAGCGTGCTGGAGCTGACAGAAGAGAGATCTGTATTGTTTACATACAAACCTCTCCCCAGTCAGTGATACTCGGCGATCGCCGGGTGCCAGCGGGGAATCACCGGCCAGGCCTCACTGATCGATAGCTGAAGCCGCCAATGGCAGCGCAGATAGGGCACGCACGCTCCCTACCTGGAAATGCAAAATCACGTATATACAGTATAGCCCTGCTGCCCTGTATCAGTATTTTTGCTATAGGGCGACAGGCAAGAAATTAAAGCAAGGCATAACCTAAGCGAGCCATGAGAAATGGGAAGTGTGTTCTAATGTTCTTTTATAAATAATTCACAATATTTTGTTTTTAAGTTCAGCAGTTTCTGTAGCGGCAATAATATGATAATATCGATAAAAGGTATGCAGCGCTATATAAGATATTGCAATAAAATGGTACAAGAATCATCCGTATAACCCAGAACCAGCATAAAACGATTCAGAAAAATCCATATGAACCATCAATCAAATGTGTTCACGTTTGATTGATGGTTCATATGGATTTTTCTATTAATCGTTTTATGCTGGTTCTGGGTTATACGGATGATTCTTGTACCATTTTATTGCAATATCTTATATCTTGTTTTAGGCAATAATATGAGAATGCATAAAACTTTCTGACTTAAAGCTGAACTCCAGGCAAATGTAAATGGTATTCCACTGTCCCACAAGTCCCCCCCGCCATTGGCTTCACACCCCCCCTCCCCAGTTTCTATTTGTTGCCTTTTGCAGGGTGTAAGCAACATTCTATAACTTTTGAATCTAAGAGAAAGTGACCTCAAGAGCATTTGAATAGAAACGTTAAAGAACATTCACCAATAGAGAAAACTGCCTAACGCTATAGGCTCAGAACATTCGACCCAAAGAGTAAATAATACGAGGGGAAACCTCTGCACTGTAAACCAAGGGCTAACTTTTTAAAAAAAAAATAAAAAAAAAAAGATGGCAGAACTACAGTATTTGTCATTTGAAACGGAATGTACCTTTAAAGGTTTTACATGAGAGGGGTATCAACAATGAATGGAGAGCGGATAACGGCTTAGGCAAATCCTCCATTAACAACAAGTTTTCTAACAGATCCTTCTGAATGGTCGGTGGAGAAGGAAATTGAGCGGCCACCACATGATGCAATTGTAAGAACCGGAAAAACATTCGGTTAGGCAGGCCATGATTGCGTTTGAGTTCGTCAAATAGAAGCAGGACGCCACTAGGCATAATATGGTGCAACGTTTTAATGCCATATCGAGCCCACACTACTGGATCCGGTATGTTTTGCAGATGGAGAAAGGCAGGGTTGCCCCAGAGTGGCATTCGAGGAGAGTACGAGTTATTTACCTGAAATTGAACTCTATCCTGGTTCCACACCCTCAGGGTAGTCAGCATAGTAAGAGTAATGGCCGAGTTGGACTTTGGACCGTGTCTCAACACTCTTAACCGATACATTTGCAGGAGAGCTTGCTCTGTTGAAAAACAGCAGACATACTGGGCAGATCACCAGGTGAAAAGAAAAGAAAAAAAGATAGCTAATGCAGCCACCTTATCTAAGAACTGGTAAGCTGCAATGTAATAAATGTTTGCTTCTAGGGCTCATAGTTAAAACCAAATAGTCTATAGCCCTTAGTATCGGATGTAGAAAAAAATTCATTTTATTGAAATAAAGTCATATCTGAACCTTTTAGCAGTTTACATGTTTGTTACATTACAAAATTGATGCCACTTAGTATTAATAATTAGATAAGGCAGCATGAAGTTCCTCTTGTAACATCCTCCTCCTGCTACTTCCTGTCACCCTGATGGACTTCAAAGGGTCCTCCTCAAGTCTGGCAAAGAGGGACAGAATGGCATTGAGGTGCTGGTCACTCCAAAGAACACTTTAATACCCGGGAATATTAGGAGTTCAAGGGTTCTACAAGGGTGTAGAACCCTATTTTACCTCCACACTCCTGTTAGTCTTAGGGGGTTATTGGTTGTTGTGCAGGACATACATGTGATGGAGGACACCTAGACAAATTTGTAAAAGCACTGGTTGACTCATGAATTCCTTGAAATTCCTTTTTTTTTTAAACATAGCTAGTGTAGCTACCTTGGTTTTAGTTTTGGATAGCACTGGGAAGAGTAAATATTTGTTATTGCTGTCTTGGACCCTATTGGAAAGATTTGAACTCAATTTTCTGTCCTTGTGACAATAGGACAAGAAATGAGGGTAATGGTTGTCAGCAGGACATAAACACACAAGTAATAATAACCTGACATAAGTTCTAACCCAGGATTTCTCAACCAGGGTTCCTCCAGAGGTTGCTAGGTGTTCCTTGAGCAATGAGCAATATCCGCCTCTCAGATAAGTTCCCACTGACACCATTGATATTGTTAGCTATGTATAAGGGGGTAATTCTTCCCAATGAAGTGTATGGAACATTCTTCCCGTGGATCATCACACAAATGTATCATGAGCTGTAGATACAGTAATTTTTAACAGGGATTCCCCGAGACTAAAAAGTCATTTCAAGGGTTCCTCTATGTTGAAAAGGTTGAGAAAGGCCGTTCTAACCTTTTCCGATTTTACAGAGAAGCCGTTGCTCTTAACCCAAGGAGTTGAAAGTTTCTTGTTCTTTGTACTGACTAACTGGAGAGTGTGTTGCAGAACGTTTGTGTTGCTCTGTATATTGCACTGCCCACATGCACCTATCATCTTTTTACTAGTTTTACCTTGACCTGGACCATTGCCATTGTTGCTTTACTAGATTTGGTACTGAAGCACACTGGGCACTTCAGATGCATTAAGTTATGTTGAGTTTCTGGTGTACCTTTTTAGGAAGGAAGCGGCTACCTCCTGGTAGCCTGTTCTCTGGTTATGCACTGCTCTGTGTCTGATATATATGGTAGTTATCCACTCCAGAGAAGGCAAAGTGTATGCCTTCTCTTGGAAAAATTGTAGCAATATTTTTCTGTTATGTCTTGGGTGGTATCAATGTGTTATCTTGTAAGGGGCCAAATCATCACCAACACATGCTTTGCTTTAAACCCAGGGAAATTTCAAGGATTTGCAGGAAAAATTAACCAAAGGGATGTTTAACCAAGAAAGTGCTCAAAACACCTACATCAGCAGTTACAATGACTGATCCAATAATGTGGGTTCGAGGTACTTGAGCACCCGTTCTTCTCTTACCAACATCCCAATGCAAGCAAAGAAGGCAACTGCTGCAAGAGAACAACATTCAAGAAATAATGCAACCTGTTTATAAAAAAAGAAAAAAAAAACTGATCCACTCCAGCTGTCCTTCTAAAATGCTTGAAAGCAAAGAGGGAACAGTGGTTGTCTGGTGTCACCACCCCGCCCCTCCAATCAGAAAATGCTTTGCATTTACTAAAAAAATGAAAAGCATTTTTTGAATGGCACTCGGGCTGAGCAGCCAGTCTCCTGTGTTCACAATGCAGCAGGCCAACCGCTCAGCATGGGACCTGGAAGCAAGTGGAGATCATTGGTGTAGCGGTGTCTACGTTAGTGATTTCCATCTTCCAAGGACATTGGCCATGTATGGTATATGCATAGTTACATCCAAGCTGTAACTATGTAGATAAAACCCATACCTGGAATTTTTCTTTAAAATGTATCTTAATACATGAAAAAAAATTATATTTTACAAGTTCTTAGATGCAGTGACTTCATTTGTTTTCCATTTTCAGGTCCCAGAGTGACCAACACTCCTTCACTGCGCTGTATCTATGGAGAAGCAGCATTGTTGACCCTAGAACAAGACTACAGAAATCCATCCCCTTTTCTCCTCTCTTTCAGTCTACAACACACAATAAACATCTTTATTGAATTTCATTTTTGTACCTTAAAATGAATATTCACTCTGAATACTGTATGTTTTATAGAATAGTTTATTCCATGTAGAGACTTATTGACTGAGAACACTGTTACTGAGTATACAGAGATTGGCTTTTCGTAGTTTATTGGAAATGTTTGTGATGATGTGATGATCTGTTAATACAAATAATAAAACAGACATGTGGAGATCAGTGTGGCCAAGATGGTGGCTGTTACAGGCTCTTGTCGCTCTCCTCTGTTGCCCTTTGATTCTGTAAATGAAAAGGAGACAGAAAGTGAATTGTCAGTCATTCGACATATGCTATGTTCCTTAAGGGCTATGTTCACCTTTTTTTATCTTTTCTAAATTCCAGCTCCCCTATGTACCAGTATTCCAGTAACCTCCCTTGCGGTATTCCCGAGTGTAGCTCGGGGTAAAGTTTCAGCACCACAAGCGGTGACCCCGAGCTACACTCGGGAATACACTGCAGCGTTGCTCCGGGATCTGTTCTTCACTTACCTTGTCCTGCGCTCCCGCGATGTCCCTCCTGCAGTGTCCCCGGCAATGTAATCCGGCCAAAGCCGGCATCTGTCTTCTGGATTCCGTTCCCTGCGACATCGGGACATACAGGGACGGAACGGCGTGAAATTTAAAAAATATCAAAAAGTGACATTCACTAAATACACTAAAATCACATAGTAAAACATTCCTGTATCAAACCATTTCACATACATTTTGTCCGAGTGCGGTTACTCTACCTCGGTTGCAGAAAAATAAAAGCTTTGTCTGATTTTGAGAACTAGGCCTTACCTTCACCCTTGCTGTATTTCTTAGAAAGCTTCATCACTTGCTGGTATGTAGATTTAGGACAGAAAAAACAGTAAAGCCAGCCATACATGGGTTGAATTCCGAAAGAATTTTCTATTGAAAATCGTAACTGTTTTCAATCAAATGTTGCACCATTAGTGAGCTGCAGCATTGGCTGACTTTTGTGCAGCCATTGAATTTGAGTGATCGAGCATGTTGGAAATTTTTTTTAAAAGCAAACGAATTTTTAATCAATGATGGGAGAATCATGTGGGAAATATAATTGAAAAAGATATGAGCATGAGCTGTGACCTGAAAATAAAGATTCCCGTCCACAAAAAATGAGGTGAAATTGAAGGCTTGGTTGGTCGAATTTCAAAATCAATGGTGACACCATGGGATTAAAAAATGCACAAAATATTTCTAAAGAAAATTTGTTCAGAATTCGACCCATGTATGGCCTGCCTTAGGCTGGCCATAAATTATACAATTTTCTTGTATAATTTTCCTATATATATATATATATATATATATATATATATATATATACCAAAAACCATATAATAGGAGGTGAACCCTAAACAACACTTTCAGTTGTATCTAATTAGGCAGGCCCTTGTACTACATAGTTGAAGGTAAATCTAAAGGAAATGATACAAAAATTGTACAGAAAATTTTAAGAAAATGGTATGACGTATGGCCAGCCTTAAGCCAGCCATAGACGGGTTGAATTCTGAAAGAATTTGCTTTCAAAAATCTTTTCTAAGAATTTTCATTCAAATTTCGCACCATTAGTGGGCCACAGCAATGGCCGCAGCAATGGCCTCCAATCAAATTGGAGTGATTGGGCATGTAGTACATTTTTTGACAAACACATTTCTAATCAATGATGGAGGAACCGTGTGAGAAATGTAATAAAAAAAAAATGAGCATGGGCTGTGACCTGGGAAGAAAAGAAAATTCTTGGCCACAAAAATTCTGTAGCAACATGACGTGAAATTAAAGGCTTGGTTGGTCGAATTTCAAAATCAATGGTGGCATCATTGGATTACAAAATGCACACAATTTACGATTTTCTAGTTCGGAATTCAACCCATGTATGGCCTGCATAAGACACAGGAAAGAATTCATCAGCTGACCTCATTAGCACACACCCGTGGCTGCCTTCACCACCCCCCAGCAGATCACTAGCACCCACTTCTGCAGGTGCACGGTTTTCCAATACAATTAATCACTTGATCAATCAAATGATCACTGTTCTCACTAAATATACAGGCATCATTTTTATTTTCTATCCTAATTTCATCTTCTATAGATCGTTCGTTTAGCAGAGTGTGCAGGAGATGAGCGATCACACAACAGCCTATGTTTATAGAGCTGTAATACTGATAACAGGAGAAGTGTGTCCTGGGTTCTGTAAAGCTCATCATACACTATACCATATGATTGTACAATCTCCTTTACCATAGGTTCACACCTAAGCGTTTTCTGCAGCATTTTGCAGAAACGCAGTACAGTCCATTTAACATGATTTCCTATGGGACAGGTTCACATCAATGCGTTTTCACCCGGTACGTTTTTTGCAAAGGCTAAGTGACTTTTTTGAACATAAAATGTTGCATTTTTGGTTCTATATACTTCAATGGGAATGCTTCAAAAAAGCATGTATCGTGTTTTTGCTGCGTTTTTGCTGCATTTCTGAGCCCTGGTTCACACTGATGCGGTGCAGAATTTGTAGCGTTTTCTATGCTGTTACACAGTTAATATTCATGTTAATGTACATGAGAATTCATATAGTTTATTCTTTGTACCATTTCCTATGGACATTTCTATAGTTAGTAATGCTGCCATCCAGTGGTCTTATTTGGTAATGCATTTGTTTTATATTGCCTCCCTGAGATCTATGACACAATTCCTTTGCATATGAAGCTCCTCCCTTCTTCTTGAGTACATCACTTCCTGTGTCATGGATGCAGCTAACAGACCACATGTAACAGGGACACATGTACTCTGCATGGTACGCTACAGAAATTATCATCTTTTGACCGCATAATACTGGAAACCATTCATTCTGCTGTATCCTGTTGTCACATGTACAGAATAAAGCAACTTCTGGATGAACACAGTATTGGTGAGTTCAAGCTATCTGATAAGGATTGTCCACAGTGATTATATCTGCTTATACAGGCTAGGCAGAGAGGTCTCACAAGGGATAAATCGCTATCACAACAATCTGAGTCAGAATATTTTCAGTGCGAATTCAACACCACATCAGAATCGCACCCCGTTCATGTAAATCGCTGCGGGTGTGTAAAGTTAACAAAACCCGAAAGCGGTCCGCAAAACGCGACGTACAGAATCAGATTGCATAGGTGCGAATACCCATGTGATCCAACTCTAGTATGGACCAAAAAAGGGTCCTACACAAAATGTATGGCTCCAATTGCACCGCACACAAATCGCATGTGATTCGCACAGGAATGCGATGTGGTTCCTGTGTGAATCACATGCGATATACCGCACCGCATATATGTGAACCCAGGCTGATGCTTTTTGCATTTTGTGTTTAAAATCTGCCTAGCAACAACAAAAAATGAAAAAAAAATGCTGCAAAAACTCAAGAGCAAAAAACGCAATGCAGAAACGCATCCAACGCAACCTGCATATGTGCGAACCTAGAATTATAGATCTACCATCAACTATGTAGTGCAAGGATCTGCCTAATTGGGTACAGAGTGATTGGATAGATGGTGTGTCCTCCTATGATTATCTATCTATCTATCTATCTATCTATCTATCTATCTATCTATCTATCTATCATCTATCTGTCTATTTCTCTCTCTCTCTCTATCTATCGTCTATCTATCTATCTATCTATCTATCTATCTATCTATCTATCTATCTATCCAGTTGGCGATTGCATGGACCGTCACTCGTAAGCGACTTTTTCCATGAATTCTCTTAGCAATAATTTCTCCTATGATATAGTTTTGGTAAATCTAAAAGAGATTGTACAATCAGATTGTATAGTGTATGGCCACCTTTATAAACCTAACGCTGACTAGTTGCACTTTCAGTGCCATTGTTAGTGGCACACCAAACACAGAAACAAGCAGCAAAACGTGCAGTAAAAAACGTACAACCCACATCACGCCAAAATGTCTCGTGAGCCACGTGGAGCTCAGCTCACTGCAATCAACAGGCTGCTCTATGTGTGTCACTGGAAAAACGCACAGTCCCTCTACTCTAGGTGTGAATGGGGCCTGAAAGTGAAATAGGTTTGTTTACACAAGAACAATGAGGCTCCATTTGCACAAAAAATGCGTGCTTTGCCATGCGTATCAGAAACACGCTGAAAATGTGGCACCCCAAGTGTGGCGAACGCATCAAAAACTGCGGTAACCAACCGTAACCCAAAGTTCTGGAGCTTCTCTTGAATGGCCTTCCCTATGCGAAATGAGTGAACCCAGCCCAAAACAAAAACACATGTGGGAATGTGAGTTTTCTCTACGTGGAGATGTGAGCGGGGTCTGATGACTGAATGTCTCCGTCTCTGTAGAATGAGGAGTTGCCGTAGATGAAGATATAATCAGGGCTTGCACTGTACTCATCAGACTAGTGATCTTCTCACTGATGGCAACAGAACCAATAAACAGAACATTATCTTGCTTGTACTTCTCTTTGCCTCTAGTCAAAACATGGTGGAATCTCCCTCTCCAATGAGGAAGTGACACCATAGATGCACTTCAGTGGTTTCTTTCCTGTCCCATGATCCAGTCTCTGGCGAACTTCCACCAGCAACAGGATCTCCAATGTGATATTGGCCTAAGACAGTGATCTCCAAACTGCAGCCCGGGGGCTGAAAGTGGTCCTTTGCTTGTCTTTATCCGGCACTTGGGGCACTATTCTAGCCACTGACACCAACAATGGGGCATCATTTCTGTCACTGACACCAATAGTGGGTCAGTATTCCTTCAATTGACACCATTGAAAGGACACAATTCCTCCCATTGACACGAACAATGGGGCATAATTCCTTCCAGTGATACCAATGATGGGCCAATATTTCTCTCACTGACACCAACAATGAGGCACTATTCCTCCCACTGACACCAAAGGAAGGGCACAATTCCTCCCACTGACATCAATGATGGGGCACTATTTCTTCCACTGACACCAATGATAGGGCATTATTCCTCCCACTGACACCAATGATGGGGAACTATTGCTCCCACTGACACGAACAATGGTGCATAACTCCTTTCAGTGATACCAATGATGGGCCAATATTTCTCCCACTGACACCAACAATGAGGCACTATTCCTCCTACTGAGGCCAAAAGAAGGGCACAATTCCTCCCACTGACACCAATTATGGGGCACTATTCCTCCCACTGACACCAATGATGGTGCACTATTCCTCCCACTGACACCAACAATGGGGCACTATTCCTCCCACTGACACCAATGATGGGGCACTATTCCTCTCACTGACACCAACAATGGGGCATAATTCCTCTCACTGACACCAACAATGGGCAGAATTCCTTCCAGTGATACCAATGATGGGCCAATATTTCTCCCACTGACACCAACAATGAGGCACTATTCCTCCCACTGACACCAAAGGAAGGGCACAATTCCTCCCACTGACACCAATGATGGGGCACTATTCCTCCCACTGGCACCAATGATGGGGCACTATTCCTCCCACTGACACCAATGATGGGGCACTATTCCTCTCACTGACACCAACAATGGGGCATAATTCCTCTCACTGACACCAACAATGGGCAGAATTCCTTCCATTGACACCAATAATGGGGCACTATTTCTACTACTGACACCAATGATGGGGCACTATTCCCCCCCAGAGGCACCAATGATGGGGCAGAATTCCTCTCACCGACACCAGCAATGGGGCAGAATTCCTTTCATCGACACCAATGATGGGGCACTGTTCCTCCCACTGTGAACAACAATGGGGCACTAGTCCTCCCACTGACAAAGATAGGGCATTGTTTACACCCACTGGATGCCAGGACATTTTCTATTACCATTGTCCCTAGTCCGGCCCCCTTAAATTCTCAAGGACAGTAATCTGTCCCTTTGTATAGAAAGTTTGGAGACCCCTAGTCTAAGCCATTAATGCTCTCTAGAACAAAAATATAGAAAATCCCTCCATCTCTGCTGTCGCTATCTTCATTAGTTGGCAGACTGAAGTCTGGCTGTTCCATTACAATGGTTTTGTTATCAGTGGAGTAAATGTGTCACATATTTCGGCACTTCAGTCTGGGCATATGAGAAAGAATGCATTAGCAGAGGTTATCTCCAGTGAAAGCTGGATATCAGAACACTCCACATGCAGATATAGACCCTGGAACAATGCAGCTGAAGTCATCTGAGTTCATTAAGGCTAAGCTTAGGACTCCCCGCTTCTGCCTGCTGAGCCTCCCTATTGACCAATAAAGCTGCCCATCACATTAATGAACGAATAGGAAGGTCAGGAGGAGAGAAGGGTGGGTCCAAGCAGGGGCAGACTGACCATTTGGAAACTCGGGCACTGCCTGAGGGCCTGGGGTCAGTAGGGGGCCCCATGAGATGCCCCTGGTACCTTTTTCATAGGCTTTTTTGAGTTTGGGCAAGGACACAGGGGCCCCATGATCCCCTATTGCCCAGGGGCCCCATGAGTTGTCAGTCCGCCCCTGGGTCCAAGTGAAACATTTCACAGGATAACTCAAGATTTGCATATGACTTCAGCTGTTAATTTGCCTCTATTGTTCTGTCTTCAGATCTTTTTGACATACAGATTTCACTGAAAGCGAACGTTTCTTAGGCTTTATAAGGTTTTATTTTTCATTAAATGCTCAGTCTAAACTGCCCCAGGTTCACAAAACTGCAGCAGTGGATGAAATCTAACATGGAACTATGGAAGTGTATATGCTACATAGAGTGTTCAAAAGTCAAGAATGAACTATACTTAAAACTGAAAATTCTTAAACTTTACAATTTGATTCTACAACCTGCTTGGCTGTCGACAGCCATGTGGTCCAAGGCCTGGCTGACAGGTTCCAAATCTGCTGGGCAGAGGAGGCAAGTCCTAAAATATGTCATTTTTGTTATATCTAAAGGAGATTGTACAATCAGATTGCAAAATGTGTTGGCAGTTTCAAAGGATCTTTCTCTTTATGGGGATATGGTAAGTAGCTTGATGCTCAGGACGTACACTATGGTGTCCGTTTATAAACCAGCAGTAATAGATCGCTGCTCAGTTCTCCGGCATTCTCGGAGAACACAGTTCTCCTGTGAATGCCGTTTATGAAGCATATGCAGATCAGTTCTCCAAACGAAGGGAGAACGGTCTACAAACGCTGGAAAACGGCTCATTTTACTATAATCTCGCGAGATTACAGTAAGAGATCAGTTTACTAAACAGAGGTAAATTATCGCTGCTTAGTTTTCGGTCCCTCCGATTCTCCAGCTCTGGGCTGGAGAATCTGGAGGGAGAACACAGATCTCCAGAGAAGGGCTGAACATATTCTCCTGGGTGTCATAAACTGTGAATGACCAGAGAATAGCTGTGATCCTCTGAATCTCAGCTATTCTGTGTGTCATAAACGGACACCTATAATGCCAAAACTATTGTCCCCGCCCTCCAAATCATGTGATTCAGGTGTTCCAATCACCTCCATGGCCACAGGTGTATACAATAATCACCTAGGCATGCAGATTGTTTCTACAAACATTTGTGAAAGAATGGGTCGCTCTCAGGAGTTTAGTGACTCCAAACGTGGTCCCGTGATAGGTTGTCACCTGTGCAATAAGTCCATCCATGACATTTCCTTACTACTTAAGGCTACTTTCACACTGATCCGCCGCAAAAACACATAACAATTGAAAAGGCGTTTTAACTGCGTTTTCTGGGTGTTTTTTGAAGGACATTTGATTTAAGTTCTTCACTTCCAGTTGTTTTTAAGGTGTTTTTCGGGCGTTTTCCATTGATTTCAATGGGAAAAGGCATTTTGGGGTGTTTTTTTAAACTCCCCAAACATGCCCCAAAGATGCTGCAAGCAGGAGTTTTTACACCGCACCGCTAGTGCAAAGCCTCAGTGTGAAAACATACATAGATATACATTCACATACACAGAGAAGTTTTCTTGAGCTTTTTGTAACAAAAAAACACTTGAAAAACTCCTCAGTGTGAAAGCAGCCTAAATATTCCACGGTCCACTGTTAGTGGGATGATAACAAAGTGGAAGCAACTGGGAACAACAGCAACTCAGCCACCAAGTGGTAGACCACATAAAATGACAGAGCGGGGTCAGCGCATGCTGAAGCGCTGGCTTTTTACGGAGCGGGAGTTTTAAATTACAAATCGATCTGTTGGTGCTTCTATCATGTGAGTGATACTCTGGAACTATTTTATGTGGAATTAACCTCCCTAGCGGTCTGATTATTTCAGATTTTTGGTGCTGAAAGCGGTACCATTATTTTGCATGGAAATATGTAGTTTTTTTATTGTAGGTCTGTAATTTTTAGGAATAACTCACTGAAATCTGTCCGAACAAGAGTCTATTAACCTCCCTGGCGGTATTCCCGAGTGTAGCTCGGGGTAACATTTCAGTACCAAAAGCGGTAACCCCGAGCTACACTCGGGAATACCATGCGACACTGCTCCGGCATGTGTTCTTCACTTACCTTACCCTGCGCTCCCGCGATGTGTCCCCTGCAGCGTCCCCGGCCATCTCCTCCGGCCGATGCCGGCATCCGGCTTCTGTGTCCTGTCCCTGTGACGTCGGGACGTACGGGCGCCGCCGCCGGTGGCGGGAAATTTAAAAATTTTAAAAAATGTCATTTTTTTTTTTTTACATTTTACATAGTAAAACATTGCTGTCTCAACCAATTTCACATACATTTTGTCCCTAGTGCTTTGTCCTGCGCCCTGCCTGCATTTTGTCTGTTCTTTCTGCCTGGAAACTGAGAAATGTCCATGGCGTCCAAAAAGTGTCCCTTTAGGTCAAAAGCGGTTTAGATCAGCTAGAGAACAGCGATAGTAAATCAGAACCACTTGCAGAATTGAGTGATAATGATTGGGGGAGAAATTCGTCATCAGACACTGAAAACGATTTTGCGACTGAGCTCAGCGATGTGCGAACTTGGCGCTATATTTCAAATTTCAGTGTTTTTGGTTTGATTATATTATTGAATTAATTTTTTTATTATTTTTATATTATTTTTATGATTATTTATTAAATTATAATTTATGATTTTGTGTTTCAAATTTTATCATACCCGGGATGTTTACTAGACTCTTGTTCGGACAGATTTCAGTGAGTTTTTCCTAAAAATTACAGCCTACAATAAAAAAAATACATATTTCCATGCAAAAAAATGGTACCGCTTTCAGCACCAAAAATCTGAAATAATCATACCGCCAGGGAGGTTAAACATCCCGGGTATGATAAAATTTGAAACACGAAATCATAAATTATAATTTAATAAATAATCATAAAAAATAATAATATAATAATAATACATTTAATTCAATAATATAATCAAACCAAAAACACTGAAATGTGAAATATAGCGCCAAGTTCGCACATCGCTGAGCAAAGTCGCAAAATCGTTTTCAGTGTCTGATGACGAATTTCCCCACTAATTATTATCACTCAATTCTGCAAGTGGTTCTGATTTACTATCGCTTTTCTCTAGCCGGTCTAAAACCGATTTTGGCATAAAGGGACGCTTTTTGGACGCCATGGGCGTTTCTCAGTTTCCAGGCAGAAAGAACAGACAAATTGCAGGCAGGGCACAGGACACAGCACTAGGGACAATATGTATGTGAAATGGGTTGAAACAGCAATGTTTTACTATGAAAAATTTGTTTTGAAAAAAATGACATTTTTTAAAATTTTCAAATTTCCCGCCGCCGACGGCGCCCGTACGTCCCGATGTCACAGGGACTGGAACACAGAAGCCGGATGCCGGCATCGGCCGGAGGAGATGGCCGGGGACGCTGCAGGGGACACATCGCGGGAGCGAAGGACAAGGTAAGCTCTGCAGGGACTCCCTATGCAGCGCCGCATGGTAAGCCCGAGTGTAGCTCGGGGTTACCGCTTTTGGTACTGAAACTTTACCCCGAGCTACACTCGGGAATATCTCCAGGGAGGTTAAAACAGTACTACCCTATGGGAGATGTCCTCTTTTCTGTCTATATGTGGAGTTAAGCTGAGAAGAGTCCCGTTTATACTGTCATTGAAGGGGTGCCTGTCATCAGCTCTCTGCTGTCATCTAGAGCATCTTTTGGAATTACCATGCTTGGTTGACCTGTATACATTTATGGGTCCACGGTAGGAGGTGAGCGGCCATCCATATATATTCGTAGGTGGAGGAACACTAAGTCAAGGTGGAGCACTGTGTGTTTAAATAGACTTTATTTATCCGGAGCACATCGTAGTGATTTTTCACCATTCAAGCACTTTATGTATTTATATTTCATATTTCACCGTGATCTTGTGCCCGCTGTGTCTGGAGGAACACCGATCGCTGTACAGGACCTCTGTGTGAGGTCCCGCTTCATGTGATCACTGATTGACCAATCTGTGATCACATGAACAGTAGTAAACAAGATGTCACTTCCTGACATCATTGCTTACTATGTGTGAAATCTGTGAATGATCACAGAGGTCACATGGTACAAAGCTATTCACAATAGCCTTGTACCATGTGACAAGCTGTGATGAATCACAGCTCTCACAGTATTTCTCAATGGCTGCAAGAATGCAGCCAGAGAGAAGGAGAAATGATTGCTTTTACAACCCTTTATGGGTGTAAAAGCAATCAATGTAGAAAAAAATAAAAAATCTTCATCCCCACCCCACAAGTAGTACAGTGTTACTATGGTGACACACACAAGTAGTAAAGTGTCACTATAACTTTGCTGCAGCCATATTAGTAAAAAGAAGATTCTCATTGGCTGTTAAGGTTTACGAAGCCCTCAATGACCTCTGAATTAACAGCCAAGCTTTACTTTAAATTGAGAGCCATTGTATATTTATTAACAATTATAATGAATTTCAATTTACCTGCTAGAGAGAGTTGTCTACTTTGTGTGTCACTGCCATGCTCGTTCTGACACGTACAGGTGTATGATCCCACGTGTCTCTTAGTAAGCCCCCATATTTTGATAGTTCGCTTGTCCTGAGACATCTGCACATCAGATCCTGGTTTGCTCCAACTTAGGACAGGAGGGGGGGATCCACTAGCTTCACAGGTCAATGTTACATTCGTGCCTTCAAGCAGTTCTATGGATGGCTCAATGTCAAAACGTGAAATCTTAGGTTTCACTGGGGAAAAAAAAAAACATTTTATATAAATCATACATTCGGTTTCTCATTCATTTGGGCTCGGTTCACACTATTGCAACCTGAAAGTCACATGACTTACAGTGCGACTATGCCAGGCAACTTGCTGGCGATTTGCTGGCAACCTGAATACTAGTTTGATGCAACTTTGAATTGACTTTCATGCCATACAACTTTGGCTGTGGCCAATGAGAATGTAATGTCCTGTAATGTCGGATCCAAATCACATCAATATAGAGGAGGATCTGACTTGGAGGTGACTTCCACCAAAGTCTATGGGCACATGTTGGGTAGAAGTCCCCTTGAAGTAGTACAGGAAACTTTTCTAAAGTCGGAGCGAGTAGTAGTGCTAATTAAGACGGCTCTCATTGACTGACATGGGATTTCACATGTCATGTGACTTGGGGGTCTCACAAGTTGGATCCCAAGTCGTGGCAGTGTGAACCGAGCCCTAAAAAAAAAAAAAAACAACATATAGAGCAAGACAGTAAAACCAACGTTTGCCAATAATGTAATCTGTTTTGCATCGGTATACCTGCATGGAGTTTAGGTGTATCCTTTGAGAACAGTAATAAGTATTCAAATATTAGTTGTTGCCATTGGGGGAAATTTACTAAAATTGGAGCATGCAAAATCTGGTGTGGTTCTGCATTGTCACCAATCAGTTTCCAGGTTCTATTGTCAAAGCCTAACTGAACAAGCTGAAGATAGAAGCTGATTGGTTACCATACACAGCTACACCAGATTCTAAATGCTTCTATTTTAGTAAATCTCCAACATGATGTCTCCATAAAGAGTACCTGTCACCTGCTCAAAGCCATCACATAGGGGCTTCTTAGCTCCTTTATGATAACCATAAAGTTGCATGAAAAAAAAATACTTTTCTTAAAATAAGCAAAAATATTAATAATAATTGTAAAATAATAAAAAAAAAATTAAAAGCACCCTGTCACACAATTTCTAATGCATACATAGGTCCTGCATTGGTATATAAACAGCGATTGCACCACACATGCTAGGTATCATCAGAGAGCAATCAGTACAGTAACAAATTCATGATCATTCATGATTATCTCTACAAGGAGAACCTGTAAAGTGTCACCTATGAAAAAATTTAGCTACTGAAGTTTGTAGCCACTTCACAGACGCAGGGGCGGATTGAGAACTCATGGGGCCCCCGGGCAATTGGGGATCATGGGGCCCCTGTGTCCTTGTCCACACTCAAAGCACAGCCAAAAAAGCCTATGGGGCATTTCATGGGGCCCCCTACTGACCCCAGGCCCTCGGACATTGCCCTAGTGCTTGAATGGTCAGTCCGCCCCTGCACAGGCACAAGCAATTTTGAGTCTTGACATGTCTGGTATCTTTTTTACTTGACGCAACATCATCTTTATATTTCACAAAAAAAAAATTGAATATTATGTTGTGTTTGTGTGCGCTAAAATTATTCTTAGTGTATCTTTCCCTGAAACTGTGCCTGTGATATAAAACGGCTGCACAAATACTGTGTGACATAAAAAATTGCAACACCCACCATTTTATTCTCCAGGGCCTCTGCTTTCAGAAAATATATAAAGTGATTTTCTAGACAAAAATGCTGATTTTAAATAAAAATTGCTCTGGACAGCAAGGTTTTCATTATCTATTAGGTTAAAGAATCCAGATCCAGAACCGCTCCCTGCACTTTACACAAAGATGTTTACTCGTAACCCTTATAAGTAAGCACCGTTGTGCGAAATTCATCAAGAGTATTTTGAAAAATGTCAACCTTTTTTTTTTGCCAATTTTTGATCTGGCTCTAACAGACCATAAATTGTGTTTCCAAGGTGGCTTGACAGTCAGGCAAGGACTCAGATCTGTAATCGGTGTTGGTGAAAGGAGGTGTCGGACTTCTCCATGCAATGGCAAAGTTTTGTATTATGTAAGGAAAGTTTACCTGCAAGATTCAGTATTTGGTTCCCATTGTTTGTCCCATGCTTGTTTTCTACTATACACTGGTAATTTCCTAGATGATTCTTTTGTAGACTCTTGATGGTAACAGTTTGGTTATCAGCCGAGAACTGTAGGTCAGAGGAAGGAGTATTCCAGCTGTAACTTGGATGAGGAACACCGTCAGCTTTACAAGTTATCTCCACCTTATCTCCTTCTCCATGTAAAGGTGGACTCACTTTTATGCTTGATACTTTAGGTTTATCTGAAATAAATTTGTTGTATAATGTAAGTGTAGAAATGTATGTATGTGGAAAGACAAAAGAGCAGACATTTGGTTGTCAGTACAATAAATCTCCGCAATACACCAGCTAAAACCAACTGCTGATTAACCCAGGATCAAGATTGGTTTAAATGGTTAGTTCACCTTTAGTTTCTTTTGCCAAAAGCATCCCTTTGTATTACAGATTTATATCAGTACTTGGTTTTGTAAAAGAATGTTTACAGATTAAGCAACTTGTCCCACTTGCTGTCCCCACTCCATCCTATAGATCAGGGGTCTCCAAACTTTCAAAAAAAAAGGGCTGGTTTACTGTCCTTCAGACTTTAGAAGGGCTGGAGGGCCCAGTGAGAGTAGAAAATGTCCCACCGTCAGTAGGAGTAAAAAAAAAATTACATAGTGCTTGTAGTCAGTAGAAGAAGGATCAGTGTCCAATCACTGGTATTAGTTTGAGGAACAGTTCCCCATCATTGGTATTAGTGGGAGGAATAGTGCCCCATCATTAGCATCAGTGGGATGAATAGTGCCCCATCATTGGTGTCAGTGGGAGGAATAGTGCCCCATCATTAGTATCAGTGGGAGGAATAGTGCCCCATCATTGGTGTCAGTGGGAGGAATAGCGCCTCATCATTGGTATCAGTGGGAGGAATAGTGCCCCATCATTGGTATCAGTGGGAGAAATAGTGCCCCATCATTGGTATCAGTGGGAGGAATAGTGCCTCATCATTGGTATCAGTGGGAGGAATAGTGCCCCATCATTGGTATTAGCTGGAGGAACAGTGCCCCATCATTGGTATTACTAGTAGGAATAGTGCCCCATCATTGGTATTAGTGGGAGGAATAGTGCCCCATCATTGGTGTCAGTGGGATGAATATTACCCCATCATTAGTATCAGTGGGATGAATAGTGCCCCATCATTGGTGTCAGTGGGATGAATATTACCCCATCATTAGTATCAGTGGGATGAATAGTGCCCTATCATTGGTGTCATTGGGATGAATATTACCCCATCATTAGTATCAGTGGGAGGAATAGTGCCCCATCGTTGGTATCAGTGGGAGGAATAGTGCCCCATCATTAGTATTGCCAGGAGGAATAGTGCCCCATCATTGGTATCAGTGGGAGGAATAGTGCCCCATCATAGGTGACAATGGAAGGAATTGTGCCGCATCATTGGTGTCAGTGGGAGGAATAGTACCCCATCATTGGTGTTAGTAGGAGAAATAGTGCCCCATCATTGGTATCAGTGGGAGGAATAGTGCCCCATCATTGGTGTTAGTGGAAGGAGTACTTCCCAATCATTGGTATCAGAGGAAGGAATAGTGCCCCATCATTGGTATCAGAGGAAGGAATAGTGCCCCATCACTGGTATCAGAGGAAGGAATAGTGCCCCATCATTGGTATCAGAGGAAGGAATAGTGCCCCATCCTTGGTATTAGTTGAAGGAATAGTACGTAATTGTTTAGATCAGTGGGAGGAATTGTGCCCCATCATTGATGTCAGTGGAAGGAAAAATGCCCTATAGTTTGTACCAGTGGAAGAAATGGTGCCTCCTTGTTTGTGTCAGTGGGAGGAATAGTACCCCGTGGACTGGATAGAGGCAAGCAAAGGGCCGGAGTTTGGAGACCACTGCTATAGATGGCAGAACAACAAGTGTAGGATATGCTGCCCCAGAAACCTGAGAATGAGCACTCATCTGCATTCAAGAGTGTTAGAGATCAGTATGTTGTACCATATGCAGGACAGAGAAGGAAGGGCAATAAAATAAGCTGAATAAAATGTAAGCATTCTTTTGCAAAAATGGAGCATTGCATATTAATGTACCAAGGAAGCTGTAATGCAAGGGACCCAAACTTTCTAAACAAAGGGCTGTTTTTCTGTCCTTCAGACTTTATAGTTGCCATACTGTGGCCAGTGACTATAAGAAATGCTCCAACGTCAGTGAAAGTAAACAACGTTTTAGGCTTGTGGTCAGTGAGAGTTATTAAAAATTGCATAAGGGCTGTGGTCTGTGGGAAGAGGAATAGTGTTCCATCATTGGTGTCATTCAGAGGAATAGTGCCCCATCGTTGCTGACAGTGGGTGGAATAGCGATCAATCATTGGTGTCAATGGTAGGGATTTTGCCCCATCATTGATGTCATGGGAAGGAATAGTGCCCCATCATTGGTGTCAGTGGGAAGAATAGAAAACCATCATTGGTGTTTTTGGGAGGAATAGTGCCCCATCATTGGTGTCTATAAGAGGAATAGTGCCCCATGATTGGTGTCTATAAGAGCAATAGTGCCCCATGATTGGTGTCTATAAGAGGAATTGTGCCCCATGATTGGTGTCTATAAGAGGAATTGTGCCCCATAATTGGTGTCTATAAGAGGAATAGTGCCCCATTGTGCCTTCATATTGAAGAATCTATACTCCTTAATAGATACTTACGCTCTACAGACACATTTACCGTCTTTTTTACCATGTCAAAGTTTTTAGCAATACAGGTGTACACCCCCATCATATCTCTCATTGCTGTGAATTTCTCTTCAACTTTATAGCTGTTGTTTTTTCTGTCACAGGTCACGGTGGGTGGGGGGTATCCTTTGGCACTGCAGTGGAAGCTGTTCTCCTGTCCCTCAATCCATACCACATTGTCAGGGCAATATGTGAACACAGGCTCAGCTAGAAGACCATGTCAAGAGATGAGAATAGTCATTGATAATGGCAAAACACAGGAAAATGCAGAGCAATTTTTAGGTATAACATAGTCCTAGGCCATCCTGAACAGTAATGTCACTTCATTAAAGTATAACTAAACCCACAAACAAAAATTATTATTATTATTACTATTATTCAGGATTCATATTGCTTCAACAGTTCATGCAGCTATAATATATGCATTTTTTGTTATATAGCGCTGCACAACTTTAACTGACAATTGTGCGGTCATGCAACACTGTACACAAATTAAATTCATATCATTTTTTTTACACCAGTAGAGCTTTATTTTGGTGGTGTTTGATCATTACTGGGTTTTTTATTTTTTGGGCTATAAATTAATAAAAATGAAAAAAAAACAATATTTTTTACTGTTTGCTATAAAACATAAAAAAAATCATAAATTTAGGCGAAAATGTATTCTGCTACATGTTTTTGGTAAAAAAAAATCCCAATAAGTGTATATTAATTGGTTTGCGTGAAAGTTATAGCATATACAAATGGCAGTATATATACTGGAATTTTTTTATATACTAGTAATGGCCTCGATCAGTGACTTATAGCGGGACTGTGATAGTATGGCGGGCATTCTGACACTAATGCAGGCCATAGACGGGGAGAAAAACGGCCGATTTTTCTTTTAAAAAATGAAAAATCGGTCGTTCAAGCGGCCGACGTTACCACCAATGGTAAAAAAAATCGGCCGATTTTCATCCCGTCTACAGCCAGCAAAAAGTGTCCCTGCAGAGAGCTCCGCTATTTCTTTGACAGTTCCTTGACATTTACAGCGGTTGCAACAATGTATCTATTTGTATCCATTTAGGATACAGATGGTTTTTATTCGGAAACAAATAGATACAATGTTGCAACCGCTATAAATGTCAAGGAACTGTCAAAGAAATAGCGGAGCTCTCTGCAGGGACACTTTTTGCCGGACTGGAATTCCTCTTATTTTTCATCCTTCTTCTTCTTCTCCTTCTTCATCATCATCCTCTTCTTCTTCTTCTTCTTCATCATCATCCTCTTCTTCTTCTTTTTCTTCATCATCATCCTCTACTTCATCATCATCATCATCTTCTTCATCATCATCCTCCTCTTCATCTTCTTCTTTTTCTTCATCATCATCCTCTTCTTCTTCATCCTCTTCTTCTTCTTCTACTTCTTCATCATCATCCTCTTCTTCTACTTCTTCATCGTCATCCTCTTCTTCTTCTACTTCTTCATCATCATCATCCTCTTCTTCTACTTCTTCTTCATCATCCTCCTCTTCTTCATCATCATCATCCTCTTCTTCTTTTTCTTCATCATCATCCTCATCTTCTTCTTCTTCATCATCCTCCTCCTCTTTTTCTTCTTCATCATCATCATCCTCTTCTTCTTCTTCTTCTTCTACTTCTTCATCATCATCCTCTTCTTCTTCTTCTTCTACTTCTTCTTCTTCATCATCCTCTTCTTCTTCTTCTACTTCTTCATCATCATCATCCTCTTCTTCTTCTTCATCCTCCTCCTCTTATTCTTCATCATCATCATCCTCTTCTTCATCATCATCATCATCATCCTCTTCTTTTTCTTTTTCATCATCATCATCCTCTTCTTCTTCTTCATCATCATCCTCTTCTTCTTCATCATCATCCTCTTCTTCTTCATCCTCTTCTTCTTCTTCTTTTTCTTCATCATCATCATCATCATCATCATCATCCTCTTCTTCTTCCTCTTCTTCTTTTTCTTCTTTTTGTCTTCCTCTTGCAGGTCATTGCTCATGCGCAGATTTTTTTATCGGTAAAAAATCGGCCGATTTGCCCATTATTGCCGCAAAAATCGGCCGATCGGCAAAATCGGCCGATTTTTTTTCCAACTTTAAAAAAAAACGGCCAAAATACCGAAAAACGGCCGAACAAATAGCCCACTAACGATCCGAAAATCGGCCGATTTTATTTTCGGCCAAAAAATCAGCCGATTTTCGACCCATCTATGGCCTGCATAAGGGGTTTATTTACTAAACCTGGTTGACTCAGAATCTTGTCCACTTCTGCATAAAAACCAATCAGCTTCCAGGTTTTATTGCTGAAGCTTAACTGAACATGCTGAGGTTAGAAGCTGATTGACTACCATGCACAGGTGCCCAAGATTCTGAGTCATCCAGTTTTAGTAAATCTCCTATTAACTGACCCTGGGTGGGAACTGGCCCTCTTTAACCATTAGCCGCCCGGCCAATGGCCGTTTGGCGGCTTCAGATGTGCCTCTTCATTCCGGGTGCACGCCATTTGGCGCGCTCCCGCACATGCGCCGTTTGCGGTAATGCAGAGCGGCGCAGCAGCGGGATCTGTCACGGGCCGTGCACCTCGGACACGGCCGATGACAGATCCGAGTACCGGCTCCCGTTGCTGGTACCATGTGACCTGCTGTGACCAATCACAGCAGGTCACATGACAATTGTATACAATGGATGGCTTCATTCATGATGCCATCCATTGTATACTAGTGCCTAGCTGTGAATGGTCACAGCTAATCACATGCACATGTCATGTGATTAGCTGTGACCAAATCACAGCTAAGCACAAAAAAAAAAAAAAAAAAAAAAGCTGAATGAATCGATTTCATTCAGGTAAATGCTTGCTTATAGCAAAGTAATTCTTTGCTATAAGCAAATTGTGTAAAGAAAAAAAAAAAAAATACTGATCACTTCCCCAAAGTAGTACAGTGTTACTATGGTAACATTGTACTACTTTGGTCATAGTAAAATATGAAAAAAAATCTTAAAAAAAATAAAAAAAAAATGTAATAAAAAATTAAATATAATAAAAAAATTAAAAAAATATATATATTTTTTTTTTTCATACTGTCACCAGTCAGTGTCCCTGTTAACCGCCATGCCAGTTATATGATGACGCTGTACTGCACTGGTGACAGTATGTAAAAAAAAAAATAGTGAAAATAATTTTTAATTTTCCGAAAAATTATGACATAAAAATACAACTTCAAAAAACTCGCCATGCCTCTTATGAAGTACGTCGGACTGTCTACTCTGCAAAAAGGGGTCATTTGGGGGATATCTGTACTGTTCTGACATTCTTGGACCTCAAGAAATTAGATTGGCTGTCAGTACTTCAGGACTGATCAATAATCAGATCTATACCATAGTTTGTGAACTCTATAACTTTCCTACAAACTAAAAAATACATCCTAATTTGGGTTATTTTCACCAAAGACATGTAGCAGAATACATCTCGGCCTAAATTTATGAAGAACAATTATTTATTTGTAAACTTTTATAACAGAAACAAAGAAAAATGTGTTTTTTTTTCAAAATTTTTGGTCTTTTTTTGTTAATTTAGCAAAAAATAAAAACCCCAGCGGTGATTAAATACCACCAAAAGAAAGCTCTAGTTGTGTGAAGAAAATGATAAAATGTTAGTTTGGGTACAGTGTTGTATGACCGCGCAATTGTCATTCAAAGTGTGAGAGCGCTGAAACCTGAAAAATGGCCTGGGCAGGAAGGTGTAAAATTGCACGGTATTGAAACGGTTAATATTGATTGGACCCTGGGCAAACATTTTCTTGGGCCCCCCCATGCAATTTCTCTCTCCACTCCATCATCCCAAAAAACAAACAAACACACACATAGACTTATGTAAAAAAAACTTTAATAATGTAAACATAAAGAACTGGTCCACAAACAAGTCCTTAGCTTGATATGAACAACAATTAACGACAAATGATTTGGTTTGCGCAATGGTTTTGCACAGAGCAGTCCCAATCCTCCTTTTCTGGGGTCCTTGCCTGGCACTCCTGCCCCCCCCCCCACTGAGTGCCCATTGTAGCAAGCAGCTTGCTATGGGGGCACTCATGCATGCTTGCTCCCAAGCTGGCTGTGTGTTCCTAAAACACACAGAGTGTCTCAGCCCCACCCCCACTCATACAAGGTACAAGCAGACAGCTGACACTGACAGTCTGAAAGTACAACTGTACACAATGGATGGCTCAAATTAATAGTAATTAATTATAACTTAAAAAAACTCGCCATGCCTCTTACTAAATAACTTGAACTGTCTACTTTTTAAAACGGGTCATTTGGGGGATATTTGTACTGTCCTGGCATTTTTGGGCCTCAAGAAATGAGATCAGCCATCAATACATCAGGATTGATCGATTTTCAGATATGTATACCGTAGTTTGTAGACTCTATAACTTCCCTACAGACTAAATAATATACACTGATTTGGGTTATTTTCACCAAACAAATGTAGCAGAAATCAGTTTGGCCTAAATTTATGAAGAAAGATTATTTACTTGCAAAGTTTTATAACAGAAACAAAAAAAAATTGTTTTCAACATTTTTTTGTTTATTTAGCATTGAATCAAAAACCCAGTGGTGATTAAGTACCACCAAAACAAAGCTCAATTTCTGTGAAAAAACATGATTGTTATTGGGTACAGTGTTGCATGACCGCACAATTGTCTCTCAAAGTGTGACAGCTGAAAATTGGCCTAGGCAGGAAGGGGGTGAAAGTGGCCTTTACTGAAGTGGCTATAACAGAAGAGACCCTAGTAGTCTCTTCTATTTTAAATGTCCCCCCTGCCTGTCAGCGATAATGTGAATCGAGTCGCGCATGTGCAGCTCACATTTACGGCCCCCTCTGTGTGCCGCGTAGATGTGACTCCTGTGTGCATGCACAGGAGTGACGTCACCACAGTCTGGTCATCCCAATGGCCAAAAATGGAGAACCCGGAAAGAAGACCGGGAGAAGAGGGATACACTGAGGGCCAACAGGAGCCGTGACAGTGCAGTGCTGGAGGGCTTGGTTTGCAGGTATATCTGTCATATTGTGCTCGTGTGCTTTACATACTACTACACTATGAGATAAACCTGCAGGAGGACCTGATTTTTTATTTTAAAAAAATCACTTTACTACCGCTTTAGGCCTGGATCACATCTATCCAGGTTTGCGACCCGCATTTGCACAATCATGGCAGCCCATTCATTTGAATGGGCTGCCATGTCTGCGTTTCCTACAGAAATATGCAGTGACTTTTGCACAAAGCGATTTCCCTGCAAACATGTTGCATTTTTAGATGTGTGGGGGTGCCATTAAGAATGAATGCTACAGGGCGGCAGGGCTACGCAAAATCATGTATATATACGTGATTTACATTTCTGTGTAGGGGGTGTGCACTGTCCTACCCGTGCCGCCATTGGCGGCTACAGATGTCAATCTGTAGCTGAAGATTCTCCACCCGGCAATCACCGAGAAACACTGACAGAGGAGAGACCTGTGTGTCTCTCCTGCCAGTAATTACATGCTGCTGTGTATTTCTCTGCACAGCATGCCTCCCTAGTAAAACACACACAACACACACAGTAAAACAGCACACAGTTAACCCTTTGATCGCCCCGCATGTTAACCTCTTCCAGCCCAGTGTCATCAGTACAGTGTCAGTACTTTTTATTAGCACTGATCACTGTATTAGTGTCACTGGGGATGTCAGTGACAGTTAATCAGTTCCAACCCCCCAGTGTCAGAATACCCGCCGCAGTCCTGCAGTCCTGCAATAAGTTGCTGATCGTCGCCATTACCAGTATAAAAAAAAATAAAAAATTCCAGTATATGTACCGCCATTTGTAGACGCTATAACTTTCATGTAAACCAATTAATTTACACGTATTGGGATTTTTTTTAGCAAAGACATGGAGCAGAATACATTTTGGCCTAAATTTATGATTTTTTTAATGTTTTATAGCAAACAGTAAAAAATATTGGTTTTTTTTTTCATTTTTATTAATTTATAGCCCAAAAATTTTTTTTACTGGACATGTTTTATAGCAAAAAGTCAAAAATATTTTTTTCAAAATTGTTGGTCTTTTTTTGTTTATAGCACAAAAAATAAAAAACGCAGAGGTGATCAAATACCACCGAAAAAAGCTCTATTTGTGTGTAAAAGGACATAAACAGCGTTGCATGACCACACAATTGTCAGTTAAATTAATGCTGCAGCGTATCACAAAAAACGGCCTGGTTAGGAAGGGGGTAAATCTGGAGAGCAAGTACTGTCATTAAACCCACATCATAAAAAACTATCAATAAATGCTGAGTTAAAGTGATACTAAAGTCTTGGGTTTTTTTTAAATAACATTTTATACTTAGGGCTCTTTCACAAGGGAGGGACCCGTTCAGTGGATCCAGTTGCTCAGGGAATCTCTCCGTTGATCCCCGCTGAGTAAGCGGATGACAGCTCTGTGTCCACTCTGCTGCTGCAGAGCAGACACATAGCTGCTCACTCTCCTCAATGGGCGGTTGGATGAAAACAGACCGCCTGTCCATTTTCATCTGATCCGATCTGACGGACGGAAGGGGAATTGGATCCCCATCTGTCCCTTTTTGGCGGACCGGATTGGTTGTCAGCATGTGTTTAAAAGGACACATGTCCATTTACGCTGCTCCATAGAGGAGAGTGGAGGTTCCGATTGGGTCCGGCTGAAAAACGGGCAGGCGGACCCGATTGGAATGTTTGTGTGAAAGAGCCCTATCTCTTAGATTGTAAGCTCGAAAGAGCAGTGCCCTTGAACCCTTCGTGTTTTGTTTTGTTACTGTATTGTCTCATATTCTGTCCCCCACTACAATGTACAGCGCTGAGCAAACCTTTTAGCGCTATATAAATACTGTATAATAATAATAATAATCTTGCTCTCTGCAGTGGTTTTGTACAGAGCAGCCCAGAGCCTCCTTTTTTTGGGTCCCTCATTGGCACTCCTGGCCCCTCCCTCTTGTCTGGTGTGTCAGGTGCCCCCACAGCAAGCGTTTTGCTATGGGGGCACCCAATCAAGTGTGCTCCCAAGCCACAGCTCTGCTTTTCCATTCACAGACAGAGCTGTGGCTCAGCCCCACCCCGCCACCATTCTTCCCTGAACGGCTAACTGTGATTGACAGGCTCTTGTGGACATTGCTGGATCGAGAGGGGGCTCAGGGGGGTGATAGGAGGGGGCTAGGGGGCTGCTACACACAGAAGGTTTTTTTATCTTCACGCATAGAATGCATGAAGGTAAAAAAGCTGTGAGGCTTTAGAACCATTTTAAATGTAGTTCATAGTCACTCAGTCACTATGGGATTTGTTTTCTCTATTCTGCAAAAAACCTGGTTGATCCTGCTGTTCTCTATCTCCCCGTTCTGTCCCCAATGCAGTTGAGGATTTTGCAAAGCAGTGTTGGCAGCTCTGCTCATTCTCAGTTTTCAATGTATTTCTATGCTGAGCATTTCCTCCCTATCACATCTGAGCAGCCCATGTGACTATAGAGTCTTACATGTGGGTGTATACACAGTGGTAAGTGACTCCCTCCCTCCTACTATATGACCACTAACCAACTAAACACAATAGGAACAGGGTACTACATCTTGATTGATGGAGGCTTCACCTCCATGCTATTCTGACTAAGCCTGTGACTTACAGAAATCCGCCAACACCATGTTATTAAAAAAAAAAAATAAAAGATTTGATTTCAAATATATATTTGTATGATGATTTAAAACCGTTTATTGATATTAATTATTTTTATATTTTTACTCTGTATCCTGAAGGCTTCTTTTTTTCATTTTGAACATGTGACCAGAAGCATTGGACTAGAAGGTCCTCCTGCATATGTTTCCCTGCAGACTGGCTGGGTAGGCTGGGTCATGCAAAAGCTGTATGTTGATTAGGAAAAGGTACTTAGATGTTTTTTTCTATTAAAATAATTAGAGTGCCATCTTTTTTATACAGAAAGGGAAGGGATCATGTCAATCACTTTAAGTACACCCATATGAACAAGGCCTTACAGGTGAATGCTCCCACATTACTACCTACAGCTCTCCTAATACTTGGAGCCACTTTTGACATTTCCCTCAACAGGCTTCAATAAAAAGGCAAAATTAATACAAAATAGGGAATGGACAGTACAAAGAAAGTAAACAAGTCTGAAATAAATAAGACAAACCATTTACCAAGAAGAATCCAATCTAATGAATATTTTTCCTATCCTGGCCCTGAATGGCCCCTTAGGTAAGGAAAATGCTGGCTCTTGCCTGCTGAGACCCTCGAAGCTTGGACAGTCAGTACCAAAGGGCTGCATGTGGGCTGTAGATTGGACATCAAGGATGCATAAAGTATAAAGCTGCAACTGCATGGGAATGAAGCCCTTACTTACTTTGGATGTTCATCTTTTTAGGCAGGCTTAGGGTTTTAAACTCAGCCTCACAGGTGAACTCCATCTCATGCAACTCTCGGGTGACCTCCACAGTACAGGTGACATTCGGGTAGTTTCCTCTTTTAGGGATGCAATCTTTGATTGTCGTGTTACCCTTGATGACAAGTTTAACATCTGGGTAGTCATTGTAGGGTAAAGTGCATGTAATTGACGTGTCTTCATCTTCAATGATATTCTTTTCAAAATGCAAAACAGGAATTGGCAGATTACCTGCAGGGAGAAAATGTTCCATTATAAGAATGTATCAATGGTTCCATTCATTCAACATGGTGTAAAGACTAGTTGTTCAAGGCTTGCATCATTTCTGGGATACAAATAACATATTTGCAGTGGACCTCTGACATGGTGCTTTAATAGTTCCTTAATTCATGCTAAACAAATCACTAAAATCTTATAGAAGCTTAAAACAGTATTAAAGCTGTTCTCCATGCTTAATGTCCCTTTAAATCGTTTGTTTGGGCCAAGCTGGCCAAAAATGAACTATTTACTGTACTAACAGGTGTGCTTACTGGGCTCACTGTATTAACTCCAGGTAGCCTCAGCTACATACAGCGCTGTGTAGCTGAGACTACATAGAGTATCTATGGATCATATGTGTATCATATGTATCTATATGTATTTATGTGTCATATGTATCTATATACAAACACGTGTAACAAAATTAAAAAATGCACTTTTTTCTACAATGACCGGTGTTCATTTTAAAACCAGCAATCCTGTAGATTTAAAGGGCACATTTTATTCTGTAATTTCTCCTGTGTAATTGACACTAAAATGAATAAAGATTTTTTTTTCGTATTTGTGGTTTTTTGGATTATGTACCAAAAAAATTAAGAAACAAACAAAGCAAAAAAAAATAAAATTAACAATAATAAAAAATGTAAATAATAATGACAAATCAGCAGCAAAACAACAGCTAAGGAGAGAAGGAGAGGAAGGAATTAATAAGGGATAACTATCATTAACTAGGGATTGTGGAGAGATTACAAAGGAACATTTTAAATTATTTCTTTTTTTTTTTTTTTTTTTTTGCTTACTTAGAAAAAAAGAAAAAATACATAAAATCAGCACACCACCATAATTTTTCATTGTGGCGGGGATTAATAGAAATGAGGGACCTGTCATATGAATACATCAAGTGCCTACCCTCATTTCAAAACTGTGCTAAAGCCTCCTTCAATTATAGTACGCTTTTCATTCATAGAAGCTATAGTACAACTTCTAAGAATGGAGGAGGGGGCAGAAAGGGCAGGCATAGTTTGCACTCTTGATGATTGCATATGGCAGCTCCCTTGGGTCTACTAACCCTCCCATTGCGCTGGAGGATTGCAGTGCCGGGGGTAGGAGGAGGATTTCAAGCAGCAACCAGCAGCACAAGGGATACATTGCATTGATAGTAAGTAAAGCCCCTTGTACTGATTTTCTATTTTTCACTAAACGTAGGCTTTAACTGACAACATATGCAGATCAAAGGACAATTTGATCTGCTAAAAATGAACCAGAAAAGTTACATTGAAGTAATAATTAGAGATGTGCATGACGGAAAAATTTGTTTTAGTTTGTTTTGGATTCGTTAGTTAAGTTAATGTTTGGAAGGCGACTAAATTTGTTCTATTCTATTCCATTTTTTACTATTCTATTCTACCCTATTATTTTCTTTTCTATTCTATTTTATTTTTTTCAATTCCTATCTATTCTTTTGTACTCTATTCTATTCCGTTTTATTCTATTAATTTATTTTCTATTCTATTTTTATTCTATGCTAATCTATTCCTTTATATTCTGTTCTATTTTGTTTCATTCTATTCTGCTCGTTTCTATTCCTTTATTTTCTATTCTATTTTGTTTTATTCTATTCAGCAGCTTTAATAGGGATCATATTTCAATTTATACCTTACTGTATTTATTGCAATATGTTTACATTTTGAATTAATTTTCAAACTCAAATTCATTTTCAAATTTGAATTTGGATCATTTGCTTTGATATATTTTTTTGGATCTGTTGAAATTTGTTACCATTGTAATTTGGAAATTCGGATAAATCCAAATCTCCAAATAATGAAAATTTTGTCCAAAGTTTGATCAGTAACGAAACGGATCACACATGTCTAGCAATAATACCATTGCTTCATTGTAACACCTGTTGACAGTGTAGTTGATGTTCTTTGAATGGCATAAAGATCTACTTTTGTGGAAATAAAGTAGGTCAATTGCTGGCAAATGCTGCAGGAGAGGAGGAGGGGCTGGGTATATAACATACATTTTTGGGGGGCATGAGTAGGATGCCCAACTGTCCATGACTGGTATATACTGGAACTACCAAAGAGGTAAGTATACATTGTGTCAGGGCAGCTGATAAGGCAGTACACCTCTAACAGCAGCCCTGCACTTCTTTTCCAGGGTGGTCTTAGTTTAATTTGGAACACTTGCTGACAATCATTTACATTTTTTCAGTTCAGTTACCTTTCCAACCATATCCTCCATTTTCTTTATCCTTATAGCTCTCTTAGGCTGCAATCACACCTGGGAGTTACAGGTAGAATCGTGACGATTCTGCCTGCAATTGCTCTGCTAAAATGACAAATCACATGATGCGAATTTCAGATGCCATTCATTTTAATGGCACCTAAAAACATCTGTGCGGTTCTGCCGTGATTGTTGCACGATGAATCACACTGCGATCGCAAGTAAACCGCATCACGTGAAGCTTGTTGCCCAAAAAGGAGCAGGAGCTTTTTTTGGTGACAATGTTTGCAGCGAGTGCACCGCGATTTATTATTATACAGTATTTATAAAGCGCCAATAGTTCGCTCAGCGCTGTACATTACAAAGGGGGACAGAACATGTGACAGAACAATACCAATACAATGCAAAACATGAGGGGATCGAGGGCCCTGCTCTTTCGAGCTTACAATCTAGGATTTATAGTGCAACATTTGCGGCAGATCAGCTCCATGTTTTTTGGTGCCATTAAAATTAATGGCATCTGAAATTTGCACTGTGTAATTGCCATCTTAGCAGAGCTCTTTAAAATCGTGGCCAGAATCACGGCGATTCTGCCTGTGATTCCAAATGCTCAGGTGTGAATGCAGCCATACTATTTTAAATTTGGATCTGACTCCATGACTATAGAAAGAAACAATGCATGCTTGTCAATTTGAAAGCCATCCCAATCATACAAAATCCTTTCTGTAGTAAAATAAAGGACAAATCGGTTTCATAAGTCTAAGAAAACTTGGAAGATCTATCCATCCATCCATCCATCCATCCATCCAATGATCAATTTATCTATCTATCTATCTATCTATCTATCTATCTATCTATCTATCTATCTATCTAGCTATCGTCTATCTATCTATCTGTCTATCTATCTATCTATTGATCTATCGTCTATCTATCTATCTATCTATCTATCTATCTATCTATCTATCTATCGTCTATCTATCTATCTGTCTATCTATCTATCTGTCTATCTATCTATCTATCGATCTATCTATCTTATAACACGTGATGGGAGATGTCATGATTTATGAGTTTCACTTTAACAAACCAAGCTTTCAATGGTGGAGGGAAAGTTTTCTTCAGTGAAAGGCGGTGTAAGTGTGGAATGTGTTTGCCAGGAAGTCTGTGCTGATAGATATAATATAAATTGCTTACAATATTTAGCTAAGACAACCATGCAGCAATACATAATCAAGTGTGGATGTTTTTCCAGGTTCACAATTAAATACCATTGTCATTTTTATTTTCAGCAAAGAGCTTATTTATGCATCTGGTTTAGAGATTTGGCATGTTCCCCATGTGCGGTTTAATTTGCCTTCCTTGGAATGATCATAAATTAGTTATGGCATTTTGTTATTGCTATAAATAAACAGAACCACTGTGCATTTTCCCATGCAAAATCTGGACATGTGTAAAGCTCTACAAACAACTATGTAGTGTGAGGGCCTGCCTGATTGGACAGAGATTGCTTGGATAGTTTGGGTAGGTCCTCATATAACATTATTTTGGTAAATCTAAAGTTGATTGTACAAAGATTGTAACTTCTATGTTGACCTTAAAAAAGGGAACAGAACTTGGAATGCTGAGCCCAAAAAAATGCAGGCAGAGAGCAAAGGACTGGTCACCAGTATTGCCTGTGGTCTCCCTGCAACTGATCTTTGCCCGTAACTGACGTGCCATGCTATGTTTTGTGTTGTGTCTCCTTATGGAGGCAGCCATCTTGGTAGAGTCAAGATCCCACCATGAAGGTCCTTGTTCAGGCACTTCCTATAGCAGCCATAGTGATTAGCTTGAAAATTCTGTATGGTGACACTAACTCCCTGACGGAACTCCGCAAGAGTTTCTTTTACATGAGACCAGCAAGAGGGGCAGAATATTCTTCAATATGCAAAAGCTATGCAAGAGTTATGGAATCACCTGAAAGATAAAGATGGGCCTGGCTACATCATGCTCAATCTCGATGAGGAGATCCATGATCATTTTAATTCTGAGGTCCACTCCAGCTGGCGGAAATACACCTTGAAAGACTGAGGTGATTGAGGACCAAAAATGTAGTGCAATTCCCCACCTTGCTCAACTTTGCAATAGAATGTGTAGTACTACCCCCTTAGGAGCCGCTGGAGATTTGGGTCCCCATATAGTCCTGCAAAGTCAGACAACAAGAATCTTCCACAGATCTGCACTCCAGAGACAGTAAACAGTTCTTGAACTTGATTTTTTGGATTTAATTAAAGGGTTTTGAACTTGGGTGGGGTTGAGGGATATATGGGATGCTCAAGGAACTGTAAACAAAGGGTTTAGAAGGGTTTTCTCTTCTCAGAGAGCTCTTCAGCCTCTACTGGTGTACCACCCCAAACCCCCACAGATAGTCCTCTTCTATCCAGCTGTCTGGAGGAATCCTTGAACAAGGGGGCCTAGAATCTGCCACCTTAACAGCACAGTCCAGCTAGGGACTAGTCAAGCTTCCCACCCAAATGACCTCTCCCTTACTCCGTTCCAGGGGGTGTAGAAGTACTCATTGTTCCTCTCCTGCAAGCTGTAGTTTGACAGCTGCCTTCAGGCCTTTTGCTGGGCTAGCTTGTTCCTTAGCTTCACAGGTGGTCCTCTCTCAGGAGCCTGGTGAGGTTCAGCTTTCCCTCTGTCCTGTTCCCACCTGGAGGGCCCCTTCTCCCAGGCTCCACACTTTCCTCCTGCTCTCACATCTTCCACCCAAACTCTCCTCGCTACTGAGCAGGCTCACCTATGCTTAAAGGTTGTCCCAACCCCTTGCCAAGCCACCTGCTCAAGGATTGGTTGGGGTCCCTTAAGCATAAAAATCAGTCACTCCTCAGCCCCATCCACTACTTCTCCTCCAAGTATCTAGATCAGGGGGAGATATCAGAGAGCTGATCTGCAGAGTCTCTCAGTCTTGATCCAAATTTGACCCCCTCTGACTATTTCCTTGGGTGCTACTCAGCCTCCTATCTAAAAAAATAATTAACCTGGCTCCCCCTAGCTACCTAGGAGGGAGCTATAAATGGGATCAAAAGGATGAAGAAGCTTAGCTAAGGGCTCCCTAAAGAAATATCTATGAAATCTGTTATGAGACAGCTCCCTCTCCCTTGTCTGTGATAGAGGAGACTATTAAAAAGCTGAAAGAGTCCACAACTGCCATTAGGCAGGAGGTGATGGCTGTTAAACAGGAAGTTATCCAGTTGCTACATGGGAATATTTATTTTTGGAGAAGCCATAGCACAGATCAAAGCTGTTGGCATTGTGGTCGCCCTGGTCAATTCACTAGGTATTGTAGACAAGGAAGGCCTGTGCCTCAAAAATGTTCACTCTTCAAAATGAAATAATTTTGGGATAGGGGGACAAGCTCAGGAAGTACTCCATCTCGGAAGAAATGTAGATCTTGTTCAGTAATGACAGCAGTGATGAAAGATAGGCCAGTGTGCAACAGATATTGGATCTGGAGTCACTACTATGGATTATGCTTTTTATCAACAACATTATTAACAGTACCAGGATTTGGACTTTCCCCAGATAGTGTTTGAGGCTGCCGATAAGTTACCCATCCCTGTGATAGGTTTCATCTAGATAAGAACTCAAGTGTTCAATTAAATATTTGATCAAATCAGAGTGGTGGGGACCTGTAGTTCTGTCCCTCCAAGTACAGGTCCCGGGCCTATTCCTTTTGCAGCTAATGCCCATATATGTAATGTAGCCTAGAAGGAGAAAGGTATGCAGAGGCAGCTGGTGTAACCCAATTTAATGGCCATGACATCTAAACAGTGCAAAGCAGTTGCAGCATCACAAAAGAACCATTTTCAATCCCTTACTCTAATTCTTTGTTCAGACTGTGTTTCTAGAGAATCAACAAGGCTCACCCTGCACCACACTGGGAAACAGCAGGGGGTTTCCCCAGGTTCAAAAGACTAGCACCCTGCCAGAACCCTATGGGATCCAAACTGAAAGCCAATTGGTAATTAAGCCCATATCAGAATGGACAGAAGCCTTCCCTAGTGATCCCCCAAAGTCCTTGCAAATATCCAGCTGCCAGTGCAAGACTATTCCATTAGGATGGACACCCTGTAAGGGAAAGCTTACTCTTTCCCACCTCTTCAGTTAGCTCTCCCAAGTGCTGCTTCTTTCTACTTTCACCCTAAACACTGGGGCTTTGTCCCTAACTTACTCCCTCACTGTGGCAGCCCCAAATTATGCAGAATCTCCTATTTAAGGATTTCTGTGTCAAGATAGCCACCCAAATCTCACCACAGTTTGGAATGCAATAAAATATGTCACCGTCCCCAAGATTGCTGCCCAGAGCCCATAGCAGAGGACAAATTAGTCCTCAATGGTCTCCTGCTAGCCTGAATAAATGGCATAGTGCCACCTTCAGTTCAGTTTATATACTGCAGTGCAAAATCTGCCTTAGGTCTTGTTTATACTTGCAGTTGGGGGGCATTTTTACCCCCCCATCTGCTCCTCCTAAAGCTGCAAAAGCAGCAGACAGGAATGTACACATGCTGCAAAAAAAAATTATTCTTTCGTCCCTTTTCCTGGCTGAATGTGACCCATGCGAATGAATAAGATGTGGGCACATACACCGTAGTAAATGGCACTCCCCTCCCTCCCTCCTGCTCCATGTCCTCCTATTGTTAAACACTCTGGTGTTGGGATATACAGCAGGTAAAATAAGTACTGAACATGTCACCATTTTTCTCAGTAAATATATTTCTAAAAGTGGTATTGACATGAAATTTTCATCACATATCGGTAACAACCCATGCAATCCACACAGACAAAGAAACCAAAACAAATATGTTCAGAATTTAAGTTATGTGTAATAAAATGGAATGAAACAGGGAAAAAGTATTGAACACGCTAACTGAAATTTATTTAATACTTAGTACAAAATCCTTTGTTGGTAATGACAGTTTCAAGACACCTCCTGAATGGAGAAACTAGTCACATGCATTGCTCAGGTGTGATTTTGGCCCATTCTTCCACACAAACTGTCTTATAATCTTGAAGGTTCCACAGGCCTCTTCTATGAACTCTGATCTTTAGTACTTTCCAAAGATTTAATTGGATTCAAGTCAAGTAATTTTCTTGGCCATTCTAGCAGCTTTATTTTCTTTCTTTGAATCCAATTGAGTTTCCTTGGCTTTGTGTTTGGGATCATTGTCTTGATGAAATGCCCACCCGCGTTTCATCTTCATCATCCTGGTAGATGGCAGCAGATTTTTATCAAGAATGTCTTGGTCCATTTTTCCATTCATCCTTCCTTCAATGACATGAAGTTTGCCAGTACCATATGCTGAAAAACAGCCCCACGCCATTATGTCCCCACCTCCAGTCTTCACTGTTGGTATTGGGGTGTTTTTGGGGTGAGGTGCAGTGCCATTTGACCTCCAAACATGATGTGTATTATGGCATCCAAAGAGTTCAATTTTGGTCTCATCTGACCTGACAATATTCTCCCAGTATTTTACAAGCTTGTATAAATTGTTGTGCAGCAAACTTTAAAGTTCAACATGCTCTTTCTTCAGCAATGGAGTCTTGACTGATGAGCGTGCATACAGGCCATGGTGGTTGAGTGCATTACTTATTGTTTTCTTTGAAAAAATTGTACCTGCTAATTCCAGGTCTTTCTGAAGCTCTCCACAAGTGGTCCTTACTTCTTGGACAACTCTTCTGATAATTCGTTTCACTCCTCTGTCAAAAATCATGCAAAGAGCACCTGGTCGTGGCCAATTTATGGTGAAATGATGTTCTTTCCACTTCTCACTGCAACATTCAGAAGTTTAGAAATCCTTCTATAACCAATACCATCAGTATGTTTTGCAACAATAAGGTTGTAAAGGTCTTGAGATAGCTCTTTGCTTTTACCCATCATGAGATGACACCTTGGTAACAAGACACCTTTTTATAGCCATCAGTTGAGACTAAACCAGCTGATATTAATTGGCACTGACAAGGGGTGGGATTGCTTTCTAATTACTGGTAGATTTTAGCTGGTGTCTTGGCTTTCCATGCCTTTTTTTACCTCACTTGCACCTCACTTTCGTCATGTGTTCAATACTTTTTCCCTGTGTCATTCCATTTTATTACACCTAACTTAATTTCTGAACTGATTTGTTTTGGTTTCTTTGTATGTATGGATTGCATGGGTTGTTACCGACATGTGGTGAAAATTGCATGTCAATAGCACCTTTAGAAATATATTTACCATGAAAAATGGTGACATGTAAAATACATATTTTACTGTAGTTTGCTGACTGATTATATTCACTAAGAAACTTTCAAAAAAGCTTAGTTTTAATATAAATCAGTATTAAATGTATCAAATGTAATTGCTAATACCTGTAAAGTAAAAAAGAGCTTTGGATGCAGATGCCCTCTTAACAAAATGAAAGCTAGAGTCAATCATCCTTGACTCTGCTTACACTATATTAACCACTTTCCAACCGCACTATAGCCGAATGACGGCTACGGAGAGGTTGTACAGTTCTAGGAGGGCGTCATATGACGTACTCCCAGAACGCATCCTCCCGTGCGCCCCCCGGCGATCTCCATGATCGATGTGTCCTACGGACACAGCTGATCACGTGATATGGTAAAAGGCCAATCACAGCAACCTTTTACCACGTGATCAGCTGTGTCCAATGATACAGCAGATCATCAGTAAATGCAGTTGCTGGTTATCGGCTGCACTTGCCGGCAATTTTCAGAGGATGGATCGGCACCGATCATCAGGGCACTGATGATCAGTGCCCTGATGATTAGTGCCAAGCAGTGCCACCCACCAGTGCTGCCCACCTGTGCCCAGCAGTGCCACCCACCTGTGCCCATCAGTGCACTGATAGGCAGCACTGATGGGCACTGCTGGGTGTCACTGACCGACGGCACTGACTGGCGGCAATGCTGGGCAATGACTGGTGGCACTGCTGGGTAGCATTGATGGGTGGCACTGATGAGGGGCATTGGTGGGTGGCACTGCTGTGCCAACCCACCTGTGCCCATCAGTGCCACCCACCAGTGCCCAGCAGTGCCCACCATCAGTACCACTCATCAGTGCCACCCAGCAGTGCTGCCATTCAGTGCCCAGCAATGCCACCAGTCAGTCCCGTCAGTCAGTGACATCCAGTAGTGCCCATCAGTGCTGCCTATCAGTGCCGCCTAACAGTGCCCATCATTGTTGCATATCAGTGCAGCATCATCAGTGCTACCTCATCAGTGCCAGCTTATCAGTGCTGTCTATCAATGCCCATCAGTGCTGCCATTTTTTGTTCATAGCGCAAAAAATAAAGTACCCAGTGGTGAGTAAACACCACCAAAAGAAAGCTCTATTTTTGTGAAAAAAAATGGTAAAAATGTCATATGGGTATAGTGTTGCATGACTGCGCAATTGTCATTCGAAGTGCAACAGCGCTGACAGCTGAAAATTGGCCTGTGCATGAAGGGGGTATAAGTGCCCTGTAGGCAAGAGGTTAAAGCACAAAAAATACACATCTGATGTTCAATAAACTGGGTACTATAAAACAGGTTTTTGATATTTAGAATTGAATTTGATTTGCTCTTGAGTCTTGGAATCAGGGCTGGCCAGACACAGACTCACTTTCGTAATAGAAGCCCCTCCCAAGGATTTTTTCCTGCAGATGCCAAAGAACAGGGAAAAATCATCTGACCACACAACAGTGATGCAAGAATAATGTACATAGAGCAGTGGCTCGGGGACGAGAATGCAGCGGTGCCCCCAGGGAGAGCGGTTTTCCCTAGGGGCACTGCTCAGGGGGAGGAGCCAGGAGCGCCAGTGGGGACCCGAAAAGAAGAGGATTCGGACTGCTCTGTGTAAAACCAATGCACAGAGCAGGTAGGTATAGACATGTGTTATTTTCTTTTAAAAGAATGCAGCTATAGTGTCACTTTAATGAGCTGTACAATCACATTAATATCACGACTTGGTAGTTTTCCATCTGTCTGCTTCTCAGCTCTAGATATTTCATGTCTCTATTTCCTGTCTGATAACAGAATCAGCCACACTAATAAAGCAGGAAATCAAAAAAAATAACTGATGTAGAGCTCAGGAAACCGCACCTGTCCTAGGCAGTAGGCATTGTGGGTGGAGGAGACTGGTGTGTGGTAAATGCATACACTTCACTTGAAATAGATGGCATTTAGACATTTGTGACTTTGTGCTATGATGCAGTATATATAAGTTTATAATACATTTCGCAGCTAAAAAAAAAAATATAAAAATATTTTTATTGCTTGTTAATTATATTGCATGCTTACACAGATGCACCCTTTAGGAAAAAGTTTATTTTGTAAAATACAGGGTTTTTCTTTTACAAGTCACTTAAAGGACTATTTATAAAAAAAATTGCTGTGTTAATCCCTCAAGCATTCACATAACTGTGACGATTGTGTGCACTAGAGGCATGGACGCTGTACATGACAGCCATCTTGTTAGGTCTCAGCCATGTTCTCTCCTGTCCTCCCTCCTCCCTTTTCAATGGAATGCATAGCTATAAGTTGAATAGAGGTCAAGAGGATCTCTTATCCTAAATAAAACACAGATAGATAAACTCCAGGGCTGTAAACCACTAATTAGTCTGGTTCCAGGGGGTCTGCTTGAAAACCACTTTCCTCTGCCCCATCATAAACCAATAACTCAGTCATGACCTGTTAGGCCATTAGGGCTAGAGCGTGCCATAAAATGTACATTCCACATGAGTCATTTTTCATACAATTCATAAACTTCAGCAGGAACTGGGCACATTAATATGAGGTATATATTCGGAGAGATCATTTTAATATGAGTCACACAAGACCTTATAAGAGAGAAGAAGTAGTCTCTTTTATCCTGGGTGACAAGGATATGCTATGTTTGGTATCTTTGCGTTTGGAATATAAACCTAAATATTAATCTGCCAGTTTCTAGAATGCTACCTGTACCTATTGAAGGTTATTGACCTTAGTATGAAATTGTAAGGGATTTAGTTATAACTTTGGTTACTGCCTAACACCCATCCCCAAACTGGATGATTGGTCATTTGTTCTCAGGAGACACACCTTTAACCTCCCTGGCGGTATTCCCGAGTGTAGCTCGGGGTAAAGTTTCAGTACCACAAGCAGTAACCCCGAGCTACACTCGGGCTTATCATGCGGCGCTGCTCCGCGATCCCTCGATCACTTAACTTGTCCTGCGCTCCCGCGATGTCCCTCCTGCAGTGTCCCCGGCAATGTAATCCGGCAGATGCCGGCATCTGTCATCTGGGTTCCATCCCCTGCGAGCGTCGGGACGTACGGGGGACGGAACGGCGGGAAATTTGAAAATGACAAAAAGTGACATTCACTAAAATCACTAAAATCACATAGTAAAACATTACTGTATCAAAGTATTTCACATACATTTTGTCCCGAGTGCTTTGTCCTGTGCCCTGCCTACATGTTTACTGTTCTTTCTGCCTGGAAACTGAAAAAGGTCCATGGCGTCCAAAAAGCGTCCCTTTAGGTCAAAAGCGGTTTTAGACCAGCTAGAGAACAGCGATAGTAAATCAGAACCACTTGCAGAATTGAGTGATAATGATTCGTGGGGGAAATTCGTCATCAGACACTGAAAATGATTTTGCTCAGTGATGTGTGAACTTGGGGTTATATTTCAAATGTCAGTGTTTTTGGTTTGATTATAATATTTAATTAAATTTATTATTATATTGTTATTTTTTATGATTATTTATTAAATTATAATTTATGATTTCTTGTTTCAAGTTTTATCATACCCGGGATGTTTACTAGACTCTTGGTCGGACAGATTTCAGTGAGTTATTCCTAAAAATTACAGGCCTACAATAAAAAAAATACATATTTCCGTGCAAAAAATGTACCGCTTTAAGCACAGAAATATGGACATAATCAGACCGCTAGGGAGGTTAATATCATAGAAAAAGACTGACAGCCTGGAGAAAGACAGCTCTCATTTAACATCAATCAGGAACCATCTAAGAGACTTGAGAGCAAAGGCAATCTTTTTGTTCGGACAATTGGACTCTGCTCAAACCAAGGACTTTTGCAAGTATTCTACCTTCTGAACTCCTTTCTTTTATTTCTCTATTGTTTTATTGTTCTCTTTATATCTTTGTTACATCTTTTTCTGTAAATATTTTAATTGCACCATTTTGACCTTTTTAGTAATAAATCCTATTTTGAAAGTGTTGAACTGTCTCTAAAGCTTTTAATGGAAACTAAAGAATCCCTGTCTCTGAAGAGTGCTGCTGTATGTAATAATCCTCTGAATATGTCTGTCTGTGGTGACAGTGTGTATTACAGACACTTAAACCAATATCATAGTGTTACTGCTAAGATTTGTGAGTTTCCTTCTCTGTAAAAAGGTGGTGCTGGCAGTGTGAATGGTTAATTGCGTAATTAACCTGACCCAGTAACAATCGCTCTCAGGCTGCTGGCACATAGACTGTAATCCCGCGAGCTGGAAAATCTTTGTGCAGGGCGCAGCTGAGAGTGGCGGTGCAAGATCGGCTGGTCCTTCGGTCACGAGTTGGTGAGAAGGGTGGGGGTCAGATGCCGCATTCCGTCACAATAACCAGCAGGAATAATCACCTTAATGTTTGTAATATGTATATTTCCTATGATTATCAGCTCCATCTAGTGGCCATAATGCAGCATTTTCTTCATTGAAGTATTTCAGGAAAATACTGTATTATGGCCACTAGATGGAGCTGATGATCATAGGAAATATACATATGACACACATTATGAGAATATTTGTGATGGCTGTTTGAATGCTTCAGGCATTTTTTTCAAATAGACGCCTTAAAGTGCACCTTAGCCTAAAATCTGGCATCATGCCTCGCTATATACATTTTCCTAAACAAACCATCCTACTTTCAGGTAGTTGGGCTGCCTATCACATCTGTTACAAAAAACAAACTTGTGAGTAAAGGACCCACAAAAAAGAAGTCCCCAAGAAAACAAATCTGGGGCTTGAAGAAAGATTGTATTTTATTGAAAAATATAAAGTAGCAATAATAAAATAACCCCTCCACCCTACACAATAAAACAAAATGACAATGTTACCATATCATAAAAACACCCGCCCGGGCACGCAGGCATACTCTCCACTCACACAGGATACAATAGTATGGGGGTGAATCAATGAGAATTGGGAAGCCCAGTAGTTGGATAATACGTTGGGTCAATGATTGATTGATACTCTCTGCAACAGTTGGGGAATGTGGTGATATGAGGGTAGTAGTCCCTCACAAATAGCCGGAGATGTCACATATCAGCATATCTAATCATGAAGGCGGTCCATGAGTCCTCAAAAGATCTGTTCACTCAATGCTGACAGGTTTGATCCTATGATGGATAATCCCCATATGCAATCAGATCATGCTGAATGTCAAAATGATATCAGTGGAGATAACAGACATAACACAGAAGGTGAAACAGCAATAATGGTCACATAAGAATGACAGTCTAGAACAGCCTTTCTCAACTAGGGTGCCCAGGCACCCTGGGGTGCCGTGAGGTTTCTTCAGGGGTGCCTTGGCAAAATGTCTACAAATTGCCCAAAACTTGCATACAAGCCAGTGGGTGGAACAAGCCTGACTTTTAGTTACACAAAGCCACGGGTTTTCATTGTGCACCATTACGACCTTCTATCCACCGGCATGCTGACAACCAATGACATCATCAGTTGATAAGGAGGATGTCAGAATGAATGAACATCACAGCACTTCACAGCACAGTAGTAGTTCATTGAGGACTAAAGCTGACAGCCACTAAGGCTCTCGGGACTTGTAGTCTCTCATCCACAGATGACTGTGTGAGGCCACGTTTTCTTAAAATTTGACAGCGAGGGGGGAGAAGATCCCCCGCTAGCTGTCAAAGTGAAGAGCAGGGGGGTGGTCTGCACATAACATGTTACACCCTGAATATGGGTGTAAAATGTAACATGTTACGAAAGGTGAACTTATCCTTTAGCCTAGGTTCACACCTAAGCGTTTTCCGCTGCGTTTTGCAGAAACGCAGTATAGTCCATTTAACATGACTTCCTATGGGACAGGATCACGTCTCCGTGTTTTCACCCGGTGCGTTTTTTGGAAAGGGTCAGGGACTTTTTTAAACGCAAAATGTTGCGTTTTTGGTTCTATAGACTTCAATGCAGACACTGCAGAAAAACGTAGTG
Source organism: Staurois parvus (assembly GCF_062004578.1). Lineage (NCBI taxonomy): Eukaryota > Metazoa > Chordata > Amphibia > Anura > Ranidae > Staurois > Staurois parvus. The sequence continues at coordinate 1,694,637 of NW_028318810.1, forward strand.
CATTTTTAATTATTATTATACAGGATTGCTCAGCGCTTTACAATATAATGGGAGACAATACAGCAACAATACAGTTCAATACAAGAGGGATTTGAGGGCCTGATCCTTGGAGCTTACAATCTAAGAGGGAGTGTTTTGATGCATTTTTGATGCAGTTTTGATGCGTTTTAATCTGCCTAGCAACAAGAAAAAAAAACACAAAACACGGCAAAAACGCATCTGCAAAAATCCAAAATGCACTGCAGAAATGGATCAAATGCAAACTGCATAGGTGTGAACCTAACCTAAGGGCCAGTTCACACTACAGGACTGCACTCAGGATATGTTTTTGCTTACAGTTCACACCACACTGGGTGCAGACCTGTGATGTCATCACATACAATGTTGGCCTAACAGTCCATCATTGTATAGGAGGATGAAAAGGGCTCTCCCACATTCCAAAGGGATCAGACAGTGCAGGAGAGGAATATGATAAGTATTTGTACTTATTTCTTTTCCCCCTAGCCAAATGGGCATTTAAACCCATGCAGTGAGGGCAGTCCCCACTGTGTGAGTAATTTTAACCGCAGCCCAAAGTTGGTTTTATATGCAGCTGGAAAATTCTTTGAAGCACAGACATAAATACATCACAACGTTGTTAGGATGTGTTTACGAATGAGGCCAATTTATATAGTAGCTGTTCTTGTTGCTTCTGATACACAGAACAGGATCCAGCCGTCAAACTGGCAGCTATGTCCCGAAGTAATCACTAGGAATGGTGAGTCCACAGCACCACCTGCGTTCCTTCCCCAACCTCATTGCAAAATCCAAGTGCCTTCCCTTCATCTGCATCAGCCTGGCCCTGACACTAACTAAAAAGGTAATATTATTGTAGGGTGAAGTGTTCCTTCAAAGTGGTTCTAAAAGCAAAATAAATAAAAAATACTGTATATGATGGAATCTTTACGTAGCATTAACATAATACTGTTTTTTGGTCTTAGAAGTTATAGTCTCCCAGGCATTGTTCCATTAGTCTTTGGAAGGTGCTGCTCAGCCCAAAAGGCATGAGATTGAAATTGTACAGTCCCAGTGGGGTTATGAAGACTGTCTTTTCCAGGTTGTTCTCGTACTGGTATCTGGCTAAGTCCAAGGTAGAAAAGTAACAGGCTTGGCCCAATGGCACGAGTGACACCTTCACCCGAGGCAGTGGGTAGGCTTTCTGATGGGTGCAGGCATTAAGCCTGCCATAATCGCAACAAAAATCGTAAACTACTATCCTTTTTACAGACCAAGACAAGGGGAGCAGCTCACAGGCTATGACTCTCTTTGATTATCACACTTTGCAGCATATTTTGCGGATGAAGTCCTTGACTTCTTGACACAGGGCCGGTGGCATATGTCGATACCTCCCGAAAGCCCCAACCCCATTTAGGCTCACTCAGCTGATTGACCTTCTCCAGCAAGCAGGACAGATCTAATCTCTTCAGGACGTTCATTCCCAGTACTATGGGTACTGAAGATACCACTGGACTTTGGGTGACTACAACCCTTATTCACTTCACTGAAGTGACTCCTTCCATCATGATGGAAAAGTTGTTGGTTGCTTTCAAGGAGCACCACAATGGGTCTAGCTGGTCTTGCGTCCCAAAATGCTGTAATAAAAGTCATATTCCATGATAGTGACTTCAGATCCGGTGTCGATCAAGCAAGGGACCAACTGCCCATTTACTAATGCAGTCACTACGGGGCAGGGGCCAACCATAGCCCCTTGTCTTGTGGGACCTTGTTGCGCAGTTCCTTGTTGGTCATCCCTCTGCCCCAGGAACCTCTAGTTTAACTGTTGGTGAGGGCCACTCTTATTCTGAGATTGACCACAGCTACTGGCCAGGTGTCCAAAACACCCATACTGCCAAAACCTCCGGTCTTCATCAGGATCTCTCCACAACAGATTCTCACCCTTGGAGAGGTGGGTCAGCTGCTGTTTGACTACAGTCCTTTCTTGCTGCTTGGATGCCAGGTTTTGGGTTAGTTCTTGGATAGCTGTTTGCAGGGCCAACAATGGAGGAGGGGCCAAAGCCTCCTATTAAATATAAAGAGGTTTGTTTTCCTTTGTCATGGCCACAATGGCTTTCACATTCTCCTGCTCCCGGGCTACCGCATCCACCACTATATTATTAAAAGTGAGAGAGGGTTGGGACCTCATTCAAGCATTTTTGTTTAAATTTGCGTCAATAAGTTTAGGTGGATAAAAAAAATCAAAATTGTTTCTGGGCTGTACAAAGGGTACAAACCCAACCTGTTTTGGGTTGTTATTTGGTAATAGGTTATAGTAATATACAACTAAATTTACTATTTTGGGTCAGTTTTCCTTTGAAAATAAAAAAAGAAAATTAAGAGGTATCCATTGTCATTTACCACCAAAAGAAAGTCCAATTTGTCCTGAAAAAACGCGGTATAATCCACCAGGAGGCACATAGTAGTTGCGGTGATATGTACAGTTTTGCTAACACATGTCAAAGGTGCAAAAATGTTTTCAGTCGTTAAAATTTGTTTTACCCTCAGTCTCCAAGAGGTTAAACGTGGGCAAAAATTTGTGTTCTTCAAAATAGCAAAAATGGCAGTGAAAAAGTTAACTAAGTGTACATTTAGCTTAAACCTGAGTTATAATATTTGTGTTGAACATAACCCAGATAGATTATTCATTTCCTAAGTTACACTAAGCAGATGAAAGCTACTTTAATTGTACGTGGTACGTGGAGGTGTTTAAGCACTATTTTGCCATATTTTAGTTGTGAGTGCCCATATACTACTTTAATGGGGCATCTTTCATGACAAAAAGTCTATATAGCTGCACATTCTTCACAGTTTTATAAAAAAAAAAAAGATGAACTGTAGCCATCTAGAAAATGCCATGTGACGCATTTAAGGGATTGTACTTTTTTATTTTGTAAATGTCATCCCAATTTTATTTAATTGCTTTTTACTGGCTTCAGTCTGCATTCAAGTACTGGCTCCTGCCAAGCCGTCTGGCTGCAGAATAGTATTTCCGGAACTGGTCTGGTAGAGGGATTCATGAAGACTTTACTTGTGGTGACAAACGTCCAATTGTGCGGAGAGAATGAGAAAGAAGTGCTGGACACCCTGCCACCCTAATTTCATAAAACTAACAAAGTGGTCACATAAAGTGGATCTTCACCCTCCTCTCCACCTCTCCTCCAGTCCTCTGTACGAATAGGGCTCTGTGTTTTTTTTTCTTTGTTTAATTTTTTACTAAATTGTCCAGCCCCGCCCACGCTTGCATGTCATTTCCCTAGTGTCCTCCCTTTGCTTCTTTGGATATGTACGTCACATATCCCAGCAGGCAAAGCCTTTCATTCTGTAAAGGAGGAGGGGGCAGGCATAGTGGTGCATCATCTAGAGGCATGCTAGATATATGGAGTTGAGGAACTTTGCCATATGGCGGAAAAGAAAATGGAGGTCTTTCATACAAGATGGGAAAAGTGGGTACAATTTAAAAAGTCAGATGCATACCCAGAATATGTGAAATAGGGAAAAGAAGTGAAAGGGGATAAATATAGTATAGTATAATATCAGTATTAATCAAGGAACAGGATTTTTAGAATGAAGTTAAAAGTGCATAATCAAAGGGTAGTACGGAGGGGGGGGAATAGGAAAGGGGTGGGGTAAAAGGTCACCAAGATTAAGGACATTTGCGGGGAGTGTTATGATAGATAGGTGGAATGTAATTGTCTGTTTTACTGGCTTTTGTATATTTAAAATGGTGATGTGAAAAATTAATAAAACATTTAAATAAAAAAAAAGAAAGAGGCATGCCAGCTGAAACCAGAACAGCAGCCTCTCGATGATGTCACACCAATACATTGTGGTGCGGGACCAAGCCCTGCAAGAAGAGAAGAGCTGGACAACGCTGGATCTGCTTAGTGGGCGGGTATGTGAATTGTGCAGGGGTTTAAAAAAATTAGTGGGGGGGGGGGTGGGGTGAAAATCCGCTTTAACATTGCCTGTCTGTGTTTAACCACTTCCCATCAAGCCCATGTACATAAACGCAGGAGCGGGTGGCCATTTATAAACGTCCTCCCCAGGGGCAGCCTGACCATTTGGAAACTGCCCGAGGGCCCAGGGTCAGTAGGGGGCCCCATGAGATGCCCCTGGTACCTTTTTCATAGGCTTTTTTGAGTTTGGGCAAGGACACAGGGGCCCCATGATCCCCTATTGCCCGGGGGCCCCATGAGTTGTCAGTCCGCCCCTGGTCCTCCCGTATCCATTGCCTGTGAGCGCTCCCTGGGAATCAGTGGTCACATGAATAGTAGTAAGCAAGATGTCACTTCCTGACATCATTGCTTACTACTTGTGAAATCTGTGAATGATCACAGAGGTCACATGGTACAAGACTATTCACAACAGCCTTGTACCATGTGACAAGCTGTGACCAATCACAGCTCTCACAGTATTTCTCAATGGCTGCAAGAATGCAGTCAGAGAGAAGGAGAAATGATTGCTTTTACAGCCTTTATGGGTGTAAAAGCAATCAGTGTAAAAAAAAAAATCTTCATCACCCCCCACAAGTAGTACAGTGTCATTATGGTGGCAATGTACTGCTAGGGTGACAGTATGTTAAAAAAAAAAACATTAATAATAATATAAAAAAAATGAAATAAAAATGTAAAAAAAATTCTGAAAAATAATAATTTTTGGTTGTAAACTAATTTGAGTTATTTTTTTACAATAAAGATAGCTAAATACATTTTGGCCAAGATTTATGAATTAAGATTATTTATTTGCAAAATGTTATGACAAACACTTTTTTTCAAAATATTTGGACTTTTTCATTTATATAGCAAAAAAATAAAAATCCCAGTGGTGAATAAATATCACCAAAATAAAGTTTTATCTGTCTCAAAAAATGCTAAAAAATTCATATGGGTACAGTGTTGATGACCGCACAATTGTCATTCAAAGTGTGATAGGACTGAAAGCTAAAAATTGGCCTGGGCAGGAAGGGGGTAAAAGTGTCCGGACTGGAAGTGGTTAAGCACAACTATGAGCAAAAAATGTAGTCATGGAATTTGTGTGGACATGTAGAAGAGAGACTGAGTATCATAAAAACAACTTTATTATGTACCACTAAAAATCTATTACGCATCATTAAAAAATACTCTCCACCTAGGGGTTCACAACGTGCAAAGATTTCGATTACAATTCACATGTGGACTCGACGCGTTTCGGGAATCCTTCTTCAGGAGCTCATGTGACAGAATCAGTACACTGGAACCCACTGCTAATCTTTGTAAGAGTAATATCATTCAGTAGGGTAGACGGGAATTCATAGCATGGGCATGTTGTCCATAGAGGTGCAAATGAGTAGACCAAGGTGAAGCCACTGCCTCTCGGGTGGGAAATTCAGCTGCATTCACTACACAGCCAATGGTGTATACATAATCGTAAAATAGGGGGACCAGCTTCACAATAGGGAACCATCCAGACACAATAAATTAGGGCACCATGAAGACAGCATGGTAGTCAAGGTGATCATGGCACATATATTCCAAAGAGGGGGCTCTTGATAAGTATCTTAGAAACAAACTCAGTTCACATCAATCCAGACTGAGTTTGAAAATGAAATATTACAGCATAAAAAATTGTGACACAAACCATATTGAAAGTTATTTAAAAAACACCTTTTCTTTTCAATTTACAGAGCTGTAATTTACATGGAAATTCAATGTAATATGGCAACAATGTACAGAAGCCCCTGGAAATGTCTTTTCCTGCTTGTGTCATTGGCTCACTGATTTTCCCAGAAGTCTGCACTAAGATGCAAGTCAGATTTTAGGCATCTTCTGCAGCAAAAATTAAAATTTTGGTGAGATGCTCCTAAAGGGTTAATTACTTCTAAATGGATGCAGCCCTTGCAGCTTTCCTCATTAGAACACTGCAATAGCATCAGCTGATCAATAATGAAACAGTCACTCCCATTCAGAAACAGTATCCAAAAGACATAGAAGAACAAACAGCTTTTTCTTCACAGCACAAACAAGTAGGAATCTGCAACAAATTTTATTAAAATCCATGCAATGCACATTGATCACCCAGATGCAGTTTCTTTTGTCAACAAAAGCGAAGTCACCCTTTAAGTTTCATACACATTCCATAAAATTATACTGTAATAAAGTGACCTTCCGAAAAAGTGTTTAACGTAGGAAAAGATACCATTTTGTAAAGCGCTGCGCAAACTGTTGGCGCTATATAAATCCTATATAATAATAATAATTAAGACACCAAACATGACTATTTATACGGTCCAGAAGGCTAATAAGACACAATAGACCTTCAGGTGAAATATACATCAAATACATATTACATTTGATCTCTAACAATTCCTAATTTCATATTGGTAACATTAGCTGGTTCTTGGAGTTAGTCCTGTGCTATAGAACTACAGATTTACCCATGATAGTTGGCATTACGGGTGTTTCTCCTCCAGCAGACCTGCAACACCCTTTTGATCAGCTGGAGCAGCTCTGCACCACACACTGCCATATTATTTTAATAAAAATAAAAGAAAAAGTACAAATATTATAAAAATGGTATTACAAAATAGCAAGCAACGGTACAATAAAAAAGGTTTAAAGGGGAAAAGTACGTAAGTAGAGTCCGCATGGCCTTTGGTACAATGCAGAGTTTTTATCACTTGCAAATAAAGTCCAATGTGATGTTGCAATAGTCATTGGCCCTCCTAGACAGTGGTGTATTTAGGTTTTGTGCTTCCCTAGGTCCCCCCCTGCAGAGAGAGCCCGACATTGACCAAGAACATCCTTGCCCCCACCTGAGACAGCCTTCCACTACCACTACCACTGCCACTCATACACCAGCCACCATCCCCCATGGCGAGAGAGAGAAAGACACTCACTCTCACAGCTCCGGACATCCCCAGGAATGAGAGTCGGGCTGTGCGTTCAACGTCATGAAACCCGCAGCCTCTTTTGGAACCCACCAGGTCCCCGTGCAGCGTGTGTCATTTCTTTCATCCCTTCTTCTGAGGGGCAGTGCTGCCCCCCTGAAAAATGCCACCCTAGGCGAATGCCTTGTTTGCCTTGTGGTAAATACACCCCTGCTCCTAGAGTTACTCTAAATAATCTTGCCAGGTGCTCCTGCAGCTACATGTTCTTACCTTCCCAACAGGATGTTTAAAACTGAATTCCAGGAATTTAGCTGCTTTAAGCAGTTAACTGCTTTAACTACTTTGTAAGCAGTTAGAGCAACAGCTTTTTTTTCTTTCTGGACAGCTTGGTCTGTTAAAGGAAGTTAAGAAATAACAGACTTACTAACCAGATCAACAGGTAAAAAAATACAGGAAAAAAGAAAAAAAAAAAATCAGAAACAAATACAACCAACACATCTATGAATTGGTAAGCTGCAACGTAACATCTTTTGTTTTTGGGTTTAATACCTCTTTAAAGCAACACACTTCTGCTTCTTTGCCCTGGTGGCCTATAGACAAAGGGCTAATGTGCCTAATAGAAAATTCATCCCTGCTACTGACCATGCTGTAAATGTTTGTCTTTAAAGCAGAGTTCCACCCAAAAGGATAAGTTCCGCTTTAAAGATTGGAAATTGACAGATACCCGCTCCCACTTCCTCTGCGATTGCCTAGGCAATCAGAAGTTGTCCTTCTACCCTCCCTCCCCATAGTCTTGTGGGACACATGACAGGTCCCAGAAGATGACAGGGCTATTCAAGAAGCGCAGCGCTACTCGCGCATGCACAGTGGGCACCCAGCTACTGAGTTTAGGGCTTAGGGTTAAGTAACGTGCAGAGTTTAGGGGTCAGAATTAAGTATCGTGCAGAGTTTAAGGGTCAGGATTAAGTAACATGCAGAGTTTAGGGGTCAGGATTAAGTAACGTACAGAGCTCAGGGGTCTGGATTAAGTAATGTACAGAATTCAGGAGTCAGGATTAAGTAACGTACAGAGTTCAGGTGTCTGGATTAAGTAATGTACAGAATTCAGGGGTCAGGATTAAGTAACATGCAGAGTTTAGGGGTCAGGATTAAGTAACGTGCAGAGTTTAGGGGTCAGGATTAAGTAACATGCAGAGTTTAGGGGTCAGGATTAAGTAACGTGCAGAGTTTAGGGGTCAGGATTAAGTAACGTGCAGAGTTTAGGGGTCAGGATTAAGTAACGTGCAGAGTTTAGGGGTCAGGATTAAGTACGTGCAGAGTTTAGGGGTCAGGATTAAGTAACGTGCAGAGTTTAGGGGTCAGGATTAAGTAACGTGCAGAGTTTAGGGGTCAGGATTAAGTAACGTGCAGAGTTTAGGGGTCAGGATTAGGTAACGTGCAGAGTTTAGGGGTCAGGATTAAGTAACGTGCAGAGTTTAGGGGTCAGAATTAAGTAACGTGCAGAGTTTAGGGGTCAGGATTAGGTAACGTGCAGAGTTTAGGGGTCAGGATTAAGTAACGTGCAGAGTTTAGGGGTCAGGATTAAGTAACGTGCAGAGTTTAGGGGTCAGAATTAAGTAATGCATGAGTTCTGAGGTAACATTATATTATGTAAATTATATGCCATTGCAGAGAGGAAAAGCCAGGGGTAGAAGGGAGAAAAAAAAATCCACGTCACCTAAATCTACCACCATGTTTCACTGAATCCCAGGATTCGATGAAACATGGTAGTGGATTTAGATGGTGTGGATTTTTTTAATATTAATTTATATATTCTCCCTTTCTACCCCGGCTTTTTCTCTCTGCAATGTTTTATAATTTATGTAATATAATGTTAAATATATTGCATATATATATAAATAGCACACAGAGGTCAGGAATAAGAAACACACAGAGTTCAGGGGTCAGGAATAAGTAACGCACAGAGTTCAGGGGTTAGGTGTACATAACACACAGAGGTCAGGGGTCAGGAATAAGTAATGCACAGAGTTCAGGGGTTAGGTGTACATAACACACAGAGGTCAGGGGTCAGGAATAAGTAATGCACAGAGTTCAGGGGTTAGGTGTACATAACACACAGAGGTCAGGGGCCAGGAATAAGTAATGCACAGAGTTCAGGGGTTAGGTGTACATAACACACAGAGTTCAGGGGTTAGGTGTACATAACACACAGAGGTCAGGGGTTAGGAGTAACACACAGAAGTCAAGGGTAAGAATAAGTAACGCACAGAGTTCAGGGGTTAGGTGTACATAACACACAGAGGTCAGGGATTAGGAGCAATGCACAGAGTTCAGGGGTCAGGAATAAGTAACGCACAGAGTTCAGGGGTTAGGTGTACATAACACAGAGTTCAGGGGTTAGGTGTACAGAACACAGAGGTCAGGGGTTAGGTGTACATAACACACAGAGGTAAAGGGTTAGGAGTAACACACAGAGTTCAGGGGTCATAATAAGTAACGCACAGAGTTCAGGGGTTAGGTGTACATAACACACAGGGGTCAGGAATAAGTAACGCACAGAGTGTAGGGGTCAGGAATAATTAACGCACAGAGTTCAGTGGTTAAGTGTACATAACACACAGAGGTCAGGGGTCAGGAATAAGTAACGCAGAGAGTTTAGGGGTCAGGAATAAGTAACGCACAGTGTTTAGGGGTCAGGAATACGTAACGCACAGAGTTCAGGCGTTAGGAGTACATAACACACAGAGGTCAGGGGTCAGGAATAAGTAATGCACAGAGTTCAGAGGTTAGGTGTACATAACACACAGAGGTCAGGGGTTAGGGGTAACGAACAGCGTTCAGGGGTCAGGAATAAATAACGCACAGAGTTCAGGGGTTAGGTGTACATAACACACAGAGTTCAAGGGTTAGGTGTACATAACACACAGAGGTGAGGGGTTAGGTGAACATAACACACAGAGGTCAGGGGTTAGGAGTAACACACAGAAGTCAGGGGTCAGAATAAGTAACTCACAGAGTTCTGGGGGTTAGGTGTACATAACACACAGAGGTCAAGGATTAGGAGCAATGCACAGAGTTCAGGGGTCAGGAATAAGTAACGCACAGAGTTCAGGGGTTAGGTGTACAGAACACAGAGTTCAGGGGTTAGGTGTACATAACACACAGAGGTCTAGGATTAGGAGTAACACACAGAGTTCAGGGGTCATAATAAGTAACGCACAGAGTTCAGGGGTTAGGTGTACATAACACACAGAGGTCAGGGGTCAGGAATAAGTAACGCACAGAGTGCAGGGGTCAGGAATAATTAACGCACAGAGTTCAGTGGTTAAGTGTACATAACACATAGAGGTCAGGAGTCAGGAATAAATAACGCACAGAGTTTAGGGGTCAGGAATAAGTAACGCACAGAGTTCAGGCATTAGGTGTACATAACACACAGAGGTCAGGGGTCAGGAATAAGTAACGCACAGAGTTTAGGGGTCAGAAATAAGTAACGCACAGAGTTTCGGGGGCAGGAATAAGTAACGCAGAGTTCAGGGGTTAGGTGTACATAACACACAGAGGTCAGGGGTCAGGATTAAGGACTCTAGGCAATTTGCTTTGGACTGAAATGGGCAGGGTTGCCCACTGCATCCTAATGCATATGATGTGAATGGGCCCTCAATGGGTACAGCATAATTTATATATATTACTGGGACCTGAAAGTAGATTACATCAAAATAAGTACTTTGAGATTTCATGAACTTTTGTCTATAATTGTTTAAAAATGTTGTTTTCTTTTTTACAGTTCCCTTTTCTGGTAGTCATGTGCATTTGTTGCTGATTTATTCCTACATTGTGTGCACATTTAAACATTCTAACTGAGGTTAGATATACCCCAGGATATTAGAGAAAATCTATTTTTTTATTTAGACAGATACATTTTGGTTGCTGGATCATATATTCCACAGCAAACCACACTTCATATTCAGAGCATAAGTAGTAGTCTGTGCATGCAGGTGAACCATGGATGGGTGGTACATTCATGAGTAAAAAGCTGGCTATATGCTGATTGAATTTTGCACAATTCCTGCTGCATCAGTTTAAATTTGTTCTATAGGTGGTCATGTTGTCTCCATCCAGATTATTCAATTGACTTTTGTCAAAGGAGCTGGGTGGAAAATTCTTGGTGAAACGGTGTCTGCAGTAACTGGGCACTTCAGATTAGCACAACAACAGTGCACAGAGAGTTTCATGGAATGGGTTTCCATGGCCGAGCAGCTGCATCCAAGCCTTACATCACCAAATGAAATGCAAAGCGTTGGATGCAGTGGTGTAAAGCACGCTGCCACTAGACTCTAGAGCAATGGAGATGCGTTCTCTGGAGTGATGAATCATGCTTCTATGTCTGTCTATGTCTGGGTTTGGCGGTTGCCAGGAGAACAGTACTTGCCTGACTGCATTGTGACAAATGTAAAGTTTGGTGGAGGGGGGATTATAATGTGGGGTTGGTTTTCAGGGGTTGGGCTTGGTCCCCTAGATCCAGTGAAGGGAACTCTTAAGGTGTCAGCATACCAACACATTTTGGACAATTTCATGCTCTCAACTTTGTGGGAAGAGTTTGGGAATGGCCCCTTCCTGTTCCAACATGACTGCACACCAGTGCACAAAGCAAGGTCCATAAAGACATGGAGAAGCGAGTTTGGGGTGGAGGAACTTAACTGGCCTGCACAGAGTCCTGACCTCAACCTGATAGAACACCTTTGGGATGAATTAGAGTGGAGACTGTGATCCAGGCCTCCTCCCCCGACATCAGTGCCTGACCTGACAAATGTGCTTCTGGAAGAATAGTCAAACCTTCCCATAGACACCCTCCTAAACCTTGTGGACGGCCTTCCCAGAAGAGCTGAAGCTGTTATAGCTACTAAGGGTGGGCCAACTCAATATTGGACCCTACGAACTAAGACTGGAATGCCATTAAAGTATATATATATATATATATTTTATACATTTATATTTATACACTGATAAGCCATAACATTATGACCACTGACAGTTAAAGTAAATAACAATGATTATCTAATTGCAATGGCACGTGAAAGTGGGTGGGATATATTAGGCAGCAAGTGAACATGTTGTCAATGAAGTTCATGTGTTGAATACAGCAACTATGGGCACACATAAAGATTTGAGTGACTTTGACAAGGGCCAAATTGTAATGGTTAGATGACTGGGTCAGAGCAACTCCAAAACTGCAGCTCTTGTGGGATATTCCTAGTCTGCAGTGGTCAGGACTTACCAAAAGTAGTCCAAGGAAGGAAAACTGGTGAACACCTACAGGGTCTTGGGTGGCCAAGGTTCACTTGTGCTTGTGGGGAACGAATGCTGGTCTGTGTAAACTGATCCAATAGTAGAGCTACTGTAGCTCAAATTGCTGAAAAAGTTAGCGTTGGCTGCAATAGAAAGGTGCCAGAACACACAGCACAGCCCAGTTTGTTGTGTATGTGGCTGCATAGCTGCAAACTGGTCAGGGTACCCATGCTGACTGGTTTACACAGCCAAAAATGCCTACAATGGGCACATGGGCATCAGAGCTGGACCATGAAGCAATGGAAAAAGGTGGCCTGATCTGATGACTTAAATAATGGTTTGAGGAACACAAAAACGAGTTTGAGGTGTTGACTTGGTCTGCAAATCCTCCAGATTTAAATCCAGTCGAGCATCTGTGGGATGTGCTGATCCATGGAGGCCCCACCTACCAATTTACAGAGTTTAAAGAATCTGCTACTGATGACCTGTTGACAAATACCACAGCAGACCTTCAAAGGTCTAGTGGTGTCCATGCCTTGATAGGTTTTAGTGGGTGGTCATAATGTCAAGGCTGATCAGTGTGTATACACAGTATATGTTTTTATATATATATAAATATATATATATATATATATATATATATATATAATTATTATGTCTTGTTTTTTTCCATGCATCAAGAATGCAGATTACACAAGAAATAGACTTGGATGTGACCATGGAAGTACTGCATTTCTGCCTGTGTGAATGTCTGTAGAAGATGAACTCCTTCTTGAATAAATTCCTATAGAAGCAGATGAGCTCGTGGTGGTCGCAATGCTGCAACCACACTGTATGGAGCCATGTTTTGTGTCCATGAGTACATACTCTCACATTCATTCACTATGTATCCATGTCAGCTAAAAACATAAAGCAAAAAACAACACTAAAATATTCTCACTCATAGCAAGCTGTCTACATTAAACACATTTAGTTTAAATATGAGACTTACCGTATACTTGTGGAACGCTGAAAACAAATATGTTGGCCAAGGTCCAGAGAACGCAGAGCTCCATCGGGCAGCAGTGTAAATCTCAGTGCAGCAAGAGAGTGATTTTTAAGACAAGTTTGTAAAGCTCTCTCACTTATCGCAAACTTTGTGGAAACAATAGAGGGAAGGAAGTTGATTGGTAATAAGGTGGATGGGGGAATTTTTTACCCTGAGTGAGATGAGAATGTTTTAGTTCTGGACAGAATGGGTGAGAGATAGAGTGAAGATGGGCAAAGTGTTCTAATAAGACAAACAGAGGTTATGATAGTGTGGGAGGGATAAGAGTGGTACGGGAACTAGAGAATCATGTTATAGAAAGGAAAAGGAGACCTGTACTGAGTGGAGTAAGGAGGCTGTCAGTGCTCAGTTGTCTGGCTGTCTCCAGCTTCACTGAACAAATCATATTACCTGATCTGCACACTTGTTTAAAGTCAGTGGGGTTGATTTACTAAAGGCAAATAGACTGTGCACTTTGCAAAAGCAGTTGCTCCAGAGCTTAGTAAACGTGGGGACATTCTACTGACTTCCCTCATCCAATCACGTGCAAGCAAAAATGCTGTTTTTCATTTTCCTTGCACATGTTTGGGTATTCTTTGCAAAGTGAAGCTTCACCACATTTACTAAGCTCTGGAGCAAATTTCCTTGCAGTGAAACTGCACTTGTAAAGTGCACAGTCCATTTGCTTTTAGTAAATCAATTGAACCATTGCATCAACATGATAGCCAGGGAACTAGTATTTTCAGAAGAGAGGTTGGCACTGGCAGCCTCTGTGCTCCCTTAGCACAAGTTTAATACAGAGTTTATGCAAACCCAAAACTTTTTTGAAATTCTGTATAGAGTATCAAATGCTTATGACCCCTTTCATTTTTTGGGGGGTTTTCTGTCTATCGCCCATCAGAAAGATTTACTTTCATATCCTATCCCAGAGACATATAAGGAAGTAAGAGGAAGTATCTCCAAATTGAGTAAATTTTCCTTCTCAGACAAATGCCACCAGAACAAATAGTATGGGCTCTTTCAAACAGGCGGCAGGGGAATGTTAAAAACAGGCTGCTGAAACCACCAGCCACCAACCCGAATTGTAACAATACAACTAAACAGTGCTGTGCACATGCTGTACAGAGAAACAAGGAATTGCTTCCGCTGCATTTTTAACTGTGCAGGGTTTGACACAGTAGCGTCACTAGGGTCGGTGTCACCTGGTGCAGTAATATATGGTGTCACCCTGCCTTCCTCCCGGCGATAGGCCTTTGGAGGAACCCAGGTTGTTCCTCTCCACTTCCACACGTTCTTTCTCATTGGTGAGGAGGTCCACCTGCCTGCAAAGGTCCCTCCTCTCCTCTTCATACAGATCCCCCACCCTGGAGATACCCTTGCCCTTCAGCTGCTCCAATTTGGCCAACAAGATTTTATTCTGCAGCTCCAAGAAGCAGACCTTGTCTATGAAGTTGGAGAACCTGTCATTGAGCTCCTGCATCTCAGTCTTCGTGTTGGTCCTGTTGGCTTTGCACTCAAGGTTGATGGCATCTGCCAGTGTGAAGTCCATGGTGTCCTGGAGCTGGGCTGGGGGGAAACTGCTCCTCAGCTTGACTGAGGAGGACTTGTAGACTGGCAGGAGATGGTGCAAACCACCCTGCTGTCTGACGGACCACCGCTGCCACTACCGCCACCGCTGAAGCACAAAGTACTGCCCAGGGAGTACTTGCTGCTAGAGGTGAAATAGTGACTGCTGGAGGAGCTGGACCTGGGGTTTCCCCCCGAAGATCCTCTTGTAGGATGAAGACTTGGAGGCATCCAGGGTGGCCTATATACCTGGGGAGATAAAAGGACTGAGCAATGCTTCAGGCAACCAATCCTGGCATAGAGAGCAGATAACTAGCACTAATTCACAGCTGAGTATGGCCTGGCAGCGGCAGGTGCAGTCTGCACCCCCTGCACCCCCATAGCGATGCCACTGGTTTGATAGGCAACACCACCTACCAAAATTGCCCATTGGGTTCAATAGGCTTGCACCACAACTGTGAACCGAAGACTCATCTCACAGTTGCAGCATTTTCCCACAATGTATAACTGCCGTTCTGCAATTTAAATTAAAAAAAAAGGCTTTCAGGAGGTAGTTGTAGTACCTCCGGAACACCTGTCAGCTGCTGCCCTTCTGCCCTCTGATAAGCGATCCACCAGATATCTCTTTTTAGAGGGTGGTAGGCAGTACCACCTTTCAGAAAGAAGCCCAACTGAGAATATCGCCAGCAGGAACATACGCAGCAATAAAAACCCTTTCGCAGTTTACCTAAAACTGAAAAAGGCTTGGCTTTGCAGGAAAGTAGATGTAAACCCTAACTGGATGATAGGTAGTTGTCTAAAGCATTGCATCTTATTAGCTATTGCATATCCCGTGAACATGCCTGGAAATTTTTTTAATGCAGGTTTCTTGATGCTAACAGTGGAACATGTCTGTGCAATATGAGTTATAAAGGCTACTTGTAGGTTCCATCAGAAGCCCATATGACAAGGTGATAATGTAGGAGGACAATTGGGAAAAGGAACAGAGCATTGTCATGCTTTAAAAGGAAGTGCCTGAAGAATGATCTTCATGGCAGGATCACAACGCATTATTTATTTTAATTAAAGCTGCTAACTTAATATCAAATGGACATACTTTATGTCTGCATGGGCTCGTACCCCACTCCTAGTACCAAAAAAAAGGGGAAGCCCAGGAAAAACCTAACTAAGGCCAAACGTACTCCCACCCCCATTCTAAACCTAATCTCTCTAACCCTGTAAAGAAACGTTCTGTATACCTACCTATTTTAAAGACACTCCAGTCTGGTTCCATGGACAGTTGCTGCTTCTGTGTAGATGAGGGGCAACCAACAATGGATGCGTCATAGTAAGTCTAGGGATGATGTCATCTCCCAGACATTTCCAGACATTGTCAGCTATGTCTCCTCTGCACAGAAACTGCTGCTTGAGAGACCATGTGGCCGGACTGGTGTGGCTTCAGAATAGGTAAGTATACAGGTGATTTCTTTACAGCAGGGGTCTCCAAACTTTGTAAACAAAGGGCTTACTGTCCTTCAAACTTTAGAGGGACTGGACTGTTGCCAGTGGGAGAAGAAAATGTCCTGGCATCAGTGGGAGTAAACAATGCCCCATCATTGGTATTAGGAGGAGGAATAGTGCCCCATCATTGGTATTAAGAGGAGGAATAGTGCCCCATCTTTGGTTTCAATAGGAGAAATAGTGCCCCATCATTGTTGTCAATAGGAGGAATAGTGCCCCATCATTGGTGTCAATGGAAGAAATAGTGCCCCATCGTTAGTATCAATGGGAGGAAAAGTGCCTAATCATTAGTATCAATGGAAAAAATAGTGCCCCATCATTGGTATCACTGGGAGAAATAGTGCCCCGTTGTTAGTATCAATGGAAAAAATAGTGCCCTATCATTGGTGTCAATGGGAGAAATAGTAGCCCATCATTGGTATCAATGGGAGAAATAGTGCTCCATTGTTGGTGTCAGTGGGAGAAATACTGCCCCATTGTTAGTATCAATGGGAGGAAATAGTGCTCCATAGTTAATATCAATGGGGGAAATAGTGCCCCATAATTGTTGTCAATAGGAGGAATAGTGCCCCATAATTGTTGTCAATAGGAGGAATAGTGCCCCATTGTCAATATCAGCGGGAGAAACTATGCCACACTGTTGCTTGCAGTAGGAGGAATAATACCTCGAGGGACAGATAAAAGCAAGCATAGTGCTGCATCTGGGCCCCAGGCCGCAATTTGGAGACCACTGCTTTACAGGGTTAAATAGATTAGGCTTAGAATGAGGGTGGGATTGGGTTAAGCCCTAGTTAGGTTTTGCCTGAACTTCCATACTCAAAAGACTGACATTTACACCAACTTGCTAAAGCTTATATGGTATTTTAGGTTTTAAGGTAAGTTTATGGTCCATAGCAGTTCTTAGAGAGTGACTCAATAATCTACTAATGAATGGCTTAATATGTATATTTACATAGGTTTAAAAAAATACATACTCAACCAAAAGGCAAAAATAAATCAATAAAATAAAATGAAACAGAATACTTTGTAGTCTCAAACCCGTAAACCCTCAGTTGATACAGAAGAAAATAAGAAATGTTTTAAATCTTGATCAAATTTGCTCTAAAACAGGTAAAAAAAATCTTTCTCACAATCAGAAGTAATCAGATAATCCCTGGGTCACTATTTTACAATGTTTCTCTTATAAATATCAATAGCCAGTTATATTGTCTGAATTTGGTAACAAAAATTGCAACAATCTACAGAGTTGGGTAGAACCAACTCCTGAAGAAGGTGTTCTAAATTTCCACATTTTACTGTAAAGAAGACTTCCTATATGCAAAGGTTAATCCTCATCTCCTCCAGGTGCATAGTCTTTTTCGATAATCTTTAAATGAACACCTACTCTATATGTACCCTTTAAATATTTATAAAAGAATTTTTTTTCCCCTCTTTTGTGAATTGATGCCTAAAATTGTACTGAATATCCATGATGATTTCTTACTAATTGTTTTAACAATGTAAAGATTATGTAATCAATGTATAGAGTGCTTGGGTCAGGATTGTGCAATGCAGAGGTCAGGAGTATGCAATGTGTAGATTGCAGAGTTCAGGACTATGTAAAGCACCGATTGCAGAGGTCAGGTCTATGTAAAGCACCGTAATACAGAGGTTAGGAATGCATAACGCAAAGAATGCAGGAGTCTGCAGTGCATAATTATTATTATTATTATTATACAGGATTTATTTAACACCAACAGTTTGCGCAGCGCTTTACAATATAAGGGAGACAGTACAATTACAATACATTTCCGTACAGAAGGAATAGGAGGGCCCTGCTCGTGGAGCTTACAATCTAAAGGGAGGGGGGGCATAATGCAAAGAGTGCAGGGGGAGGGTAACATAAAGAAAGCAGAGAAGAGGAGTATATAACATAAAGAATGCAGGGGTGAGGAGTATGTAACAGAAAGAATGCAGAGGTGAGGAGTATGTAACAGAAAGAATGCAGAGGTGAGGAGTATGTAACAGAAAGAATGCAGGGGTGAGGAGTATGTAACAGAAAGAATGCAGAGGTGAGGAGTATGTAACAGAAAGAATGCAGAGGTGAGGAGTATGTAACAGAAAGAATGCAGGGGTGAGGAGTATGTAACAGAAAGAATGCCAGTGTGAGGAGTATGTAATGTATAGAATGCAAGGTTCAGGAGTACGCATTGCAAGGGGCAGGATTATGTAAAGTACAGATTGCAGGGGTCAGGAGTGTATATTAGAAACATTGAAGGAGTCATGAATGCATAAACTAAAAAGGGAATGGCAGGTATCAGGGTTACTTATAAGAGGGTAGAGCCATCCCTCCTGTATGGGGCCTGGGCCTCACTAATTTATTAGGGGGCCCAGGGGCAGAGAGGGGCTCCTTAATTCGGAGCACTGTGGTATCGTTAAAAACAACTACACTTCCCCAGTCCCCATTTGTTCAGCAGGTGCTGGAGGCAGAAACAGGACTATGAATGATCTGGAGCACCAGTGGAGTAATCCTGCTACTGCGGTTCTCAACAATTAAATTAAAGTTCTGCCCTCCTCGTCCATATCAGATTACTTTGTCTGCATCAAAAATCATGAAATAGTCCCTATTTTATCTCTGGCCCCCTGCTGAACAATGCTGCAGAGTGTGGCATTACTACACTGGTGCCCAGAAGATGGGAGTCCTCTCTATGTCTCCAGGCCACCCTGCTGAATTAGGGGCCAGGTCTGACACAAGAGGGCTGGCACTACTTCTTTGCGGTGGCCCTGAAAGTTAATACTTTGAGAGGGTTTCTTCAATTAGAAATGCTCTGTAAATCTCTCAGTCAGTTGATGTGGCTATGGTCAGCAGAATTTAAAAGGGATACTCTGGGACAACAGTAGGGTCCCGTGGAAAATCACAAGGGACTTGGTTTTGCCTCTTTTCCTACAGTAAGTCAAGAGCAGTGATGACCTCAGGTGTGTCAGATCCTAGTCTGAACCCATGTGAGCAAGCCCACATGCAAGCTGTCACCTGTACTGGGCATGTATAAGTATGACTTTGGGACTAGAAATGCTTATGATTGGGCCAGTACAGTGACAACTTCTTGAAGGACTTGCTCAGGGGGGTTTAGACTAGGATCTGAACGTGCCTGAGCTCATCCCTGATCAAGGTGGCAGAGTCTGTCTGACTTAAGACAATAGACTCTTTGCAGTCCTTGATGATGCAACACCCACAATGCTCCCAGCAACTGTAACTGTAAATACACTAATTAAGTAGTGAATAATAATTTTTGTAACATATACAAATTCACTTAAAGTGAGAGCCCGGATAGCTCAGTCGGTAGAGCATCAGACTTTTAATCTGAGGGTCCAGGGTTCAAGTCCCTGTTCGGGCGGTAGCTTTTATAACATGAATTTAATAGCACAGATTTATACGATGATTAATAAAAAACACACTTTCAACAGAGGAATTCTAAGTAGAAGCAGCACGTGACATGATTACTGCATTGTGTTCAGTTGCTTCAGGATACCATGCTTTTTTTTTTAACAGGGGCACATAACAAACCTAGATGTGTTTAGGCTATTTTTTTATGTGTTTGTGTGTGCTAATTGTGTTAATTTTTTCACTGAAAATATAGTTTTATTAAACATATGGGCAAATATCTTTGGACAAACCAAATTGTCTGTATTTATGATGTATGTGGCTCATCTGCTCTCAGATAATCAGTCCATAGAGTCTGTTTTAGTTCATGAGTTTGAAAAATGGTAAAATTGGCCTGGTTGTGAGAGGTCTGATAAAGGAGAACGGCCTAACTGATACGGAGAGAGGGGTTTAATTGGCACAACATTTGGGGCTTAACAACCATTTTTCATTATATCAATTATAGTCTTCATGGTCCTTTGATGGTCCTTGGATACTGCAACAAAATAAAATTATAAAAGGAGCAGAGAAGGCGTGCAAAAAAAAATTAACACCAAGCTTAAAGAATTAAAAGAGAAGTTTGGGATTCAGAAAAAAAACATTTATACTCATCTAGGTGGATGCAGCATTGATCGAACTCTGCATTTGTCCCCTTCTAAGAATGAGAACTCAGCAATCAAAGACCGCTGATCACTCAGTTCTCGGTCTTCGGGCACCAGAGAAATGGTGACTGACAGTCACTGCTCACCGGAGCACAAGGCTGTGTAGGGAGCTGGAAAGGCTGGTTCAGGTTCTCAGTGGCTTGCTGAGAGGCTGAGCCAGCTGCTGGTCCAAGCATCTGGGTGAATCCTGGCAATAAAATTGGGATCTCTCCAGAGTCTGGACCATCTCTGTGACGTCAGCTGACAGCTGGCTTTAGCCCACTGTCAGCTGAAAACGGGTCAAAGAACTGCAGAACTAACTGCACTTCTGCGACCCATAGGAGAAGTAGGGCCAAAAGAGCATTGGCCTTACTTCTCCTTGAAGAATTAAGTTTATAACCACTCAAGGTTTTGATGCATTATGCCAACACCCTCTTAAGGGTTCATCCATAAATCTGTTATCTTAATAATGGAGTTACCACCCTTTGATATGTGAGAGGACAGCACTAACCTCTCTAATTCAAAATACTGGGTTTGTTAATACTCCAACTCTTTTAAAAAACTCATTGGTATCTGAAGGGGGGGGGGGGGATATGTGCTTGCTCCATAAAAGTGGACCTGAACCAAAGAGTGAAAATTTTCTATGTTATAGGGAACATTTAGAAATGTTAATTGTGTCTTAGGGGTACCCTGAAAATGCAACCTTTTGTCTTGAATTCCTCCTGGAAAATAAAATAAAGGGTGGTGTGACCTACAGATTCATAGCTATATATCTACATTGTGAGATCTAAGGCACTCTTGCCTCTGACTGCTAGTGTCAGAGGATTTGTTGTTGCCACTGCTGTGCTGCTTACTGTTCTCTATGCTGGAGGCTCTGTTTGAGGAAGCAAAGCCCTGACTCTAGCAAGATGTCTGCCTCCACACAGAGACAAAAGATCACCTGCAGGGAGACCACAGGCAATATTGAAGACTAGTCCTTTACCCTCTGCCTTACTTTTTTGGGCACAGCTTCCAGAGTTCAGTTCCTCTTAAAGGAGAGATTGTCACTTTACCCCAGGGGTGCTTAACCTTTTGAAGAACGAGGGCCACTGAAGTGATGTGGTAACTAGTCGCGTGCCACAATGACATGGTTCAGAATTTTGACATTTTTTATATTGAATAGCATAATGAACATTCTCCTCCTGGAGCCGCTGAATGCCGGGTGGAGGGAGAGGAGGAGAAGCTGGCTTTCAGCGGTTGGAGGAGGAAAATGGAGAAGATTGGTTACTGTATACGCTGCTCTCCCTGCTTCTCCTGTCCAATTATAAAACAGAATGTGACAGGGAGACCGCACTGGCCCCCTGGAGCATGGGGAGGGGTCACCATTGTGACCCCTGATGCTACACCAGTGGTTATTGGGTGTGGCAAAAACATGTCTCAACTGGGTTTTACTGCACCCAAACTGCAAATGTAAATGAGCCCTTACTGTCCTGAGACCCCAAAAGGCTGCTTTCACACTGATTTGCTGCAGATTACCAGCACCACAGGTGCAGCACGTGCACCTTCGGCTTTCCTGCTGGTTACATGCACTTTGCCATAGACTTCTATTATATCTTACAGGTGTGGTGTACTTTCTGAATGCATTTAGGAGTTTTGGTGCTCTTTTAGAAAGCGCTCCAAACTTTCAGGATATACTAGAAGTGTGCATCCCTGGTTTGATTTCGAGGGTCACATCAAAAGGCTCCAAGGGCTACAGGTTGAGCACCCCTGCTTTACCCATTCAGTGTCCAGTGAGAGCATCCTCAATAGCCACCTCCCCTTAGAATGTATGCTTATCTAACCACACCCTGCTGGTTATGTCCCCACTGCAGCATCCCCATAAGTTTTGGCTGGTGTTGGAGCTTAAAGAGGGAGGAAGACCTCATGGCAACCCCCCCATATGACAGTTCTCAGGCCTGGATATTGGCCATTGAGGCCCCAGTGGTTTCACATAGTCTTGTGCACCCCATACTTGGAAGCCCAGCTCCATTAGCAAGGACTCCAGCAGTACAGAGAGGCAGTAAGGGAGTATGCATTCCTTGGGGGCGGGCTATGTGCAGACACTGTCACTTTGCCCTGAATGGACTCTTTAACCCTTTGAGGACCGTAAGATTTTGGAATCAATTTTTTTGTTTTTAAAGTTCGCACACTTCAGTTGCTGTAACTAAGCCATTTCATGAAATAATTGGCAAAAAGTTAGATCCATTTGTTGTTTGTTGATAAGAACTAATATTTTGACTCAAACCAAAAAAAAAAAAAGAGTTTTACGTTCTTAATCAGATGATACACGCAATTAAAAACATGGGACAAATACGTCCCTTGGTCCTCAAAGGGTTAACCACCATGTGGTAGAAGGAATAGAAGTGGTTTTCCACTCTTTACTCTCCTCCCTCCTCACCACATTTGCCCCATGGCGCTACCGATTTTCCCACTTTCAGAATACACTAAAACCTTTATAAACGATACTGCCTGACTTCAGCAGCCACATCTATTACAACATGTATAAAGTTCTACTTTAGTCATAGGGAAATGCTGAAGGTTGAGTTCAGCTGTGTTCTTTACAGCATGCTGTTTTCACCAACCAATTAAGAATACATTATACAAAGCCATTAGCAGTGTCATGGCGGGAGGTAGTATTACGCATCATGCAGTCATGGCAGAGGATGGAGCACGCGGTATGCAGGCCAGGAATGTTATACCTTTCAGCAGGAACATACAGTTGTTTCCCTTTATAAATCTTGAGAGATTCCAAAAAGGGCAGGCATGTAATACTTGGCAGAGGTTTCTGTTATTTCGCAGCGTCCTTTGCTAGGTTCCCAGCACGGTTTGCTTTTGTTGCCTAACATCTCCCCCTCATAACTCTCCAATCTCATTATTTCTTAAGGGCCATGTTCTTCTGCTTCTCAAAGCATTTACAGTAGATCTAAACTCAATCAATATAATCTCATACAAGCATTGTGTGTTAAAAATTAACTCCAGGCAGATGTAAAAGACACAAATTAATGCAGCTCTGTATTCATTAATACATTTGTAAATGTATTTTTTGTTTTTTAAATGAAACTAGTGTAAGTAACAAATTCTAACTTGGCATAAGCGTTCCACCCAGCTGTCCTTGATTTAAAGGGACTGGCCCTATGTTGGAACTAAATCCCTCTGTTATTTGTTACTTCTATTTCCCTCTTCCTAGTCTAGACCTGGTATAGAACTCTACTAAAATTATATATTTATATAAAAAAATTTGTAGAGCTATTCATTCTGTGAAGTTGCAAGTACATTCATATTGTGAGAAAACGGGGCCAAATCAAATGTTACTAAGCTATTTTCTCTCACCGCTTAATGTTATTCATTAAAAAAAAATAGAGTGAATCAGGAAAATACCACACTTTGGCCACCAAATGGGGCTGGCGATCTTAGTAGATACCGTATTTTTCGCTCCATAAGACGCACTTTTTTCCCCCCAAAAAAAGGGGGGAAAATGTCAGTGCGTCTTATGGAGCGAATGTAAAGTGGCCGGTCCGATATTTCCACCGCCGCCATGTCAGAATACCGGGCCGGCTGCTCAGCTCTTCTCTCCTGCAGGACCTTACCTGTTCCTCGCTCCAGCACTGTACAGCCTTCCTGCGGCGGCTTCTGTGACTGCTGGGTGCCCACTGCGCATGCAGGAGAAGCGCTGCGCTTTGTGAATGGTCCGGTGCCTTCTGGGACACATGACAGGTCCCAGAAGGCTCCGGGCCATTCACAAAGCGCAGCGCTTCTCGCGCATGCGCCGTGGGCACCCGGCTGTCACAGAAGCCGCCGCGGGAAGAAGAAGGAAGGACAACTCCGCGGAAGTGGGAGCAGGTACCTGTCAAATTCAGGTACCCGCTCCCCCTCCCTCCCCAAAGGTCTGCAGTCTCTGGTAATCTCCTTTACTGTCTGCAGTCTCTGGTCATCTCCTGCACTGTCTGCAGTCTCTGGTCATCTGTACTATGTCCAGAGTCTCTGGTCATCTGTACTATGTCCAGAGTCTCTGGTCATTCCCTGTACTATGTCCACAGTCTCTGGTTATCTCCTGTACTATGTCCGCAGTCTCCGGTCATCTCCTGTACTGTGTCCGCAGTCTCCGGTCATCCCCTGTACTGTGTCCGCAGTCTCCGGTCATCTCCTGTACTGTGTCCGCAGTCTCCGGTCATCTCCTGTACTGTGTCCGCAGTCTCCGGTCATCTCCTGTACTATGTCCGCAGTCTCCGGTCATCTCCTGTACTGTGTCCGCAGTCTCCGGTCATCTCCTGTACTATGTCCGCAGTCTCCAGTCATCTCCTGTACTATGTCCGCAGTCTCCGGTCATCTCCTGTACTATGTCCGCAGTCTCCGGTCATCTCCTGTACTATGTCCGCAGTCTCCGGTCATCTCCTGTACTGTGTCCGCAGTTTCTGGTCATCTCCTGTACTATGTCCGCAGTCTCTGGTCATCTCCTGTACTATGTCCACAGTCTCTGGTTATTCCCTGTACTATGTCCGCAGTCTCTGGCCATCTCCTGTACTGTGTCCGCAGTCTCTGGTCATCCCCTGTACTGTGTCCACAGTCTCTGGTCATCCCCTGTACTATGTCTGCAGTCTCTGGCCATCTCCTGTACTATGTCCGCAGTCTCTGGTCATCCCCTGTACTATGTCCACAGTCTCTGGTCCTCTCCTGTACTGTGTCCGCAGTCTCTGGTCATCTCCTGTACTGTGTCCGCAGTCTCTGGTCATCTCCTGTACTGTGTCCGCAGTCTCTGGTCATCCCCTGTACTGTGTCCACAGTCTCTGGTCATCCCCTGTACTGTGTCTGCAGTCCATTGGTTCAGAATATTTTTTTTCTTGTTTTTTTCCTCTAAAACTTAGGCGCGTCTTATGGTCAGGTGCGTCTTATGGAGCAAAAAATACGGTAACTGTTTGTTTCCTACTATCATCAGCTGTATCTAATGGCCATAAATGTAGTGTAGCGCAGGGCCTGAAATTTACGCTCGCCCTCTTGCCAAATGCGAGGGGAAATCCCTCTGTGGCGAGCACAGATGGAGCGGGTGGCTTGCAGTGGAGCGGGTGATTTTGCAATGCGATCCCCAGGGATCAATTTACGTTCCACTTGCGCTCCAAGCCTCGTTGTGAAGCTGACTTCCGGTTTATTCTTCGCTGCCACGGGGGACACGAGGAGAGGCCCGCTCAATTGCAGGAGGATGGGCTGGGGGTGCGGTTGAAGGCAGGCCTGGGCAAGGTTGGGTGGGGCAACTGGTGGAGAGTAAGGTTTGTGCCTGGCTAGTAGGTCTAGACTCAAAAATTTTAAGCCCTGGTGTAGCGCATCCCCTAAGGAGCCGCTAGTTTCTTTTGAAACTGGTTTTAACTGTGCTGCAGCCTCTGCCACTCTGATACGCCCAATGTCAAGAAGATGGCTAAACACAAGGTTAGATTAATACCATATAGAAAAATAACTACCGAGCAATCCCTAAGAACTCCCTTAAGCTACTTACCTATATGTTGTTAGCGGCGAGAATTACTATAGCTAAACATTGGCAGATTTCTCTTATCCCTCTAGAATATGTTAAAACTAAATTGAACTGGATCATGATCAACCACAAACTTACTTGTATTTTACACAATACTACTAAATTCGACAAAACGTGGGACCCACGAATTCAATAAATCTCTGTACCTCGATCCTTCTCGCAGTGACCCTCTTTTTGTTTTTCTCCTTTTGTTTCTTCTTTCTCTTTTCTTATTTCTTTCTTTTCTTACTTTACTATGTCTTGTTTTCACTCCTCCGTGTTGCGCAGTTGGGTGAAACCATTTGTATTGGTTCTACAACAATTTTGTCATGTATTTCTTAAATGTTTATTTCAGGCGCTTCATGTGGCTACAAGTATTGAGTTTTATTTTTGTATTATATCATGGCATTTGTTTTGATGTTATTTGTATTCTGAAAATGTTTCAATAAAAACCATTGGAAAAAGAACTACCTAGATCAGCTTAAACTGTAACAGGGTCTCCTAGGGTGCAACAAGGGCAGCTTAACATTGGATAAGTCTAAACCCCTGAGCTACACTGCTGCAAATGCACTGGGGTGACCCTACTAGGTCCAAGTCTGCCTGCAGGACTTTCTTACAAAGCAAAGCAATCCCAAATAGGGTATAAATGGTGGAGATCATATCGATTGTGGTGAGAAAGAAAGGGGCAGTCTCTGGATGATTACTTCTGCCAGCTATTGTTGGGGCCCTTTAATGGTGGTGCAGTTCTGGTGAAGATTGTCTGTCTTAGCCTGCATTCAGTTTAAACTATCGTAGGTGTGATTGATAGAGTTAGTTTGTAGAACATGAAACATATTGGGAAGTGGGACAGACTCCAAAATCAGTCAGTTCTGGAATAATGGAACAATCCTTAGCAGATGCTGTGACAGAAGATTATGGTAGACTAAACCCGTAGGGCAGTAATCCAGAGGGTGGGAGGATAAAGCTGTAATGAGGGATTAGAAGATTTAGTTCATTCCATACAGTATGTGCAATAGGTTAAGAACCTTCTGACCAATCATGCGCTTCAGCCTTGGATATTGATGGTGGAGGGCCCCTCATGGATCGATGCTGGAGATGCAGATGACAACCAGCAAACCCACACTGAAACTCTGTAGATGCAGCTGATGACCAGTGAACCTGCACTGGAATGCTGGTGATGCAGCTGACTAGACCGAACTCATGCACAAGTTCCTGGTCGGCCAACACCCTGGCCTTGGCACCAAAGTGCCCCAAGCCTTCCCAGGCAGGTCACTAATAATTTCTCTACCCATCTCTCATCTGCATAGCTCCCTGGGAACTGTAGTTTCCTTTCAACTCTGAAGCAAAGCCTCATGCATACAGTGGAACTACACCTCCCACTATTCTTTTCAATGGCATCTTCTCTACAGTCCCATGTTGTCCACGTCAGTCGAGGGCACTGAAGCCAACAGGGACATAGTGAATAGGTGTACCAAGACCTATTGTTCCACAGTAGTACTCTAAGGAGTTAATCTTCTCTCTTAACCACTTGCCCTCCGGAAGTTTTACCCCTTCATGACCAAAGCATTTTTTGCCATACAGAGCTGCGTTAATTTAACTGACAATTGCACAGTCATGCAACGCTGTGCATGGATAAAATTGATGTAATTTTTTTCCCACAAATAGAGCTTTCTTTTGGTGGTATTTGATCGCCTGTGTTTTTTTAAAAAAAATTTTTGCTTTACAAACAAACAAAAGCTGAAAATTTTGAAAAAGAACATTTTGAAAAACCAATATTTTT
Organism: Staurois parvus; assembly: GCF_062004578.1. Classification (NCBI taxonomy): domain Eukaryota; kingdom Metazoa; phylum Chordata; class Amphibia; order Anura; family Ranidae; genus Staurois; species Staurois parvus. Next base: position 1,722,259 of record NW_028318810.1, read on the forward strand.
AACTTTCTGCTATAAAACATCCAATAAAAACATTTTAAAAATATATAATTTCTTCGTAAATTTAGGCCAATATGTATTTTGCTACGTACTTTTGGTAAAAAAATCCTAATAAGACATATAGTGATTGGTTTGCACAAAAGTTAGAGTGTCTCCAAACTATGGGATATGTACTGGAATCATTTTTTATGTATTTTTTATACTAGTAATGGCAGTGATCAGCGACTTATAGCGGGACTGCAATATTGCGGAGGACAGTCTGACAATAACTAACAATTTGTGGGAACCAGTGACATTAATACAGTGATCAGTGCTAAAAGTATATGCTGTGACTGTACTAATGACACTGGCTTGGAAGGGGTTAAACATCTAGGGTGATCAAAGGGTTAATTGTGTGCCTAACCAGTGTTTTTGTGTGTACTATGTGCTGTTTTTACCACCAGGAGCTGGATTTTATTCTCTGCTTTGCACAGAAAGAAAATCCAGCAGATCACCACTGACAGGACACAGCTCTGCCTTGTTGACATGTCCTGTCACTCTCCTCGTTGATCAGTGTGTGTGCCGGTGCTCATCCATTGGCCAGCACATGCTAATCGGCTTCTGCTCTGACGAATCACAGCAGAAGTGGCGTGCTGACAGCACGTGTCTCCAAAACCAGGAAGTGCAAAAGCATGTATATATCTATATATATATATATATATATATATATATATATATATATATATATACATGTGATTTTGTACAGAACGGCCGCCCTGTAGCAGTACATCTGCTACAGAGCGGTCTTAAAGGGGGCCATTTGCCAGCACCTGGATACATTAGAATTTCCTAAATTTGCCCTTGCACAGAAGGAATGTGCATGTGTTACTGTGGCAGCACCCAGATATTGCAGCATTCCCCTTTAAACTTTAACATTTCTAACAGTATCTGCTTGTAAAGCAAGGTTTTCAGCTCACTTTCCCCCTTCCTTATTTCCTGTAAAGTAATGTGTACCAGCCTGTAGCTAGCACCTTTATCTGTAGCTGGAATTCAAGGCTATATTCTGCAGATTTTAGAAAGTCTTTTGAATGTATAGAAAGTGAAAGAGGAAAAATATGCATTGTGACGTAATCATTGGTATAGACACTTGTAAGAATAGAATAAAACTCACTTGGCTTTGCAGGCATGAGCCCAGCTGGGTCAAACAGTACTGTTTTAATAAATCACATGTTTTCCTCAAGGTCCGTGTCCGGAGTTTCCTGGTTTTCCAAAATTGCTACTACATTACAGAATTATCTGTGATCTGAGTGTGAGGTATGACAAAGATGTAGCTCACTTGCATTATGAGTTTAATGTGTTAGTCACCAGTCACACCACTGCGATTTAAAATCATGCGATTTGTGTGCGATTTCAGGTGTGATATCTGAAGACTTTTATGCTACTTGTGAAGATTTTCAACAATTTCTTGCAATTTGCAATGTGATTTCCATTATATTCTATGTATGCGAAATTGCAATGAAACTGCAGAAAAAGTAATGCAAGAACTACTTTAGAAATCGCGCTGCAGCAAATGGAAAATGTTAAGATGCTCACATTCATTAGATGCGATTTCACGTGCGATTTCAATTCCCAAATCGCACCTGAAATCGCACCGGTAGGACCACTTAAACAGAAATGGATCACATTCGACAGATAATGCAGCAAAATATGCTGCACAACCCACAAACCTTCACTATAAAATGATTAAGTCCAAAGTAAGATCTTCTACAAATTCGTGTCAGCCAGAAAGGGCTGTGCGGTGTGACAGCCAGGTGTAACTATCAGGACTGGATGCAATAATAGTAATGGAGTCATGTAATACCGATACTGTTATTTTTAAACCTTTCTAAACCTTTAGCTTCCATTAAAATAATATCTGCTGATCCTACCATGAAGGTCATAGTTCAGGCATTTCCTGCTATGGGGTGACAACCAGGGGCGGACTGACAACTCATGGGGCCCCCAGGCAATAGGGGATCATGGGGCCCTTGTGTCCTTGCCCAAACTCAAAAAAGCCTATTAAAAAGGTACCAGGGGCATCTCATGGGGCCCCCTACTGACCCCGGGCCCTCGGGCAGTGCCAGAGTTTCCAAATGGTCAGTCCGCCACTGGTGACAACTGTGTCTGCCATGTTGACATGCTGTCAGTATCAGTAAGCTGGTTCACAGCAGTGATGTATACAATAGCTGAAGATGGAAACAAAACACATAAGCACAAAACTGCAATAAAAGTTTGGATGAGATAAGAAGCTCTGATATACCAAAACAGAAGAAAAAAATAATTAAAACACTTTTTAAAAATAAAACCAGGATATCGAACAACAGTAAACCTCATCTAGTTTATGGCTTCAACTGGTAGTGTTTTTCTATCCATCTAGATTTCAGCACTATAGCACTTGTCTACAAGAATTCTCTGGGAGTCCTGTGCATTGTTATGAAGAACAATTAGCACAAAGCAATACAGAATAACAGGAAATCATTTTCTAATGACTTTACTATTTTTCTTACCGCAGTCGTTATTCAAATATCCCATAAACAGAGCTGTGCTTGTCTATGCTTGACTGTGCCACAAGATTTGATGCTGTCTTCCAGAGACACTAACAACCACAAGTCACAGGACATGCAAATCTGTAAAACAAACATTTTGAATTCATTTTTTTAAAAACTTATTTATGGCTGCAGCACAGTGGCTAAATGGTTAGCACTTCCACCTGGCCAGTGCTAGGGTTGTTGGTTTAAATCCCAACCACGGCACCACCTGCGTGGGTTTCCTCCAGGTACTTTGGTTTCCTCCCACACTCCAAAGACCTGCTGGTAGGTTAATTGTCTCCTGTATAAATTTACCCTAGTATGTGTATGTATGAATGTGAGTTAGGGAGCTTAGATTGTACGCCCCTTTCGGGTTAGAGACTGATATGAATGTACAATATATATGCAAAAGTGCTGGATAAATTGATGGCGCTATATAAGTACCTGCAATAAATAAATCACAAGATAGTTAATTTAGTTAACCACATGCCGCCCAGCCACTGTATAAATACGGCGGCAGGGCGGCACGGCTGGGCAAAAGCACGTTTTAAAATATGCGTTTTGTAAACAGGTGGGGGGCGCACGCGAGGCGCTCCGCCGCCCTACCTGTCCCGCCGATCACAGCCGCGGATGTCAGTCGCCGGGTCACAGCCGGTCGTTACCGGCTATGTCCCGGCGATCGGCGGCAATTGCTGACAGAGAGCACAGCTGCAGTAGCTGTGCTTTCTGTCAGTTCCCTGACAGCTCCAGGACACGCTGATCAGGACAGAAGAGTTTATCTGTCTCGATCAGCGGTGTTCCCTGCAGCACACACCCCCGCCCCCTAGTAAAACACTCCCCTGACACAGTTAACCCTTTCCCTGAATAATAAACTTAACCCCTTCCTCCCCAGTGCCATTAGTACAGCGTCAGTGTTTTTTTTTTGCACTGATCACTGTATTGGTGTCTCTGGGGATGTCAATGACCCCAAGTCAGTACCCCCCAATGTCAGAATGTCCGCCGCAGTCCCGCCATAAGTCGCTGATTGCCGCCATAAGTCACTGATCGCCGCCATAAGTCGCTGATCGCCGCCATAAGTCGCTGATCGCCGCCATTATTAGTATAAAAAAAACCTAAAAATCCCAGTATCTTTCCCGCCATTTGTAAATGCTATAACTTTCACGTAAACCAATTAATTTACACGTATTGGGGTTTTTTTTTAGGAAAGACATGTCGCAGAATGCATTTTGGCAGAAATTTATGACTAAATTTGATTTTTACAGTTTTTTTACTGGACATGTTTTATAGCAAAAAGTCCAAAATATTGTTTTTTTTCCTCAAAATTGTCAGGCTTTTTTTTTATAGCGCAAAAAATAAAAACCGCACAGGCAATCAAATACCACCGAAAGAAAGCTCAATTTGTGGGGAAAAAAAGGATGTAAATTTCATTTATGTACCATATTGCATGACCGCGCAATTGTCCGTTAAACTAGCACAGCGCTGTATAGCAAAAAAATGGCGTAAATTGCAGTATCTATACCATAGTTTGTAGACGCTATAACTTCCACACAAAGCAATCAATATACACTTATTGGGATTTTTTTACCAAAAACATGTAGCAGAATACATTTTGGCCTAAATTTATAACCAACTTTGAGTTTATTATATATTTTTTATAGCTGAAAGTAAAAAATATTGTTTTTCTTCAAAATATTTGGCCTTTTTTTGCTTATAGCTTGAAAAATAAAAAGCACACGGGTGATCAAATACCACCGAAAGAAAGCTCTATTTGTGTGAAAAAAAGGACGTAAATTTCGTTTGGGTGCAGCATTGCATGACCGCGCAATTATCAGTTGAATTAGTGCAGCGCCGAGTAGGCCTGGTCATTAAGGGGGGTAAATCCTCTGGAGGTCAAGTGGTTAAAATAAAGTCCATCCAGTTGAAGCAATTGAAAAAGATAAGTTAACTGTTTCCCGTCCGCCCTATAGCAGAAATACTGCTACAGGGCGGCACGGGTGCGCAAACTCATGTATATATACATGATTTTGCATTTCCAGGTAGGGGGTGCGTGCGTCCTACCCGCATCGCCATTTGCGGCCACGGCTGTCAATCGTCGGGTCTCAGCCAGTGATTTACGACGATCTCCAAAGGGAGAACTGTTTTGTTTACTAATAGTTCTCCTCCCTGTCAACTCGGGCACACTGCTTTGGATAATCAGTTTTCTCTCTACATGATTAAAGAATAAAAACCATTCATCATCCAATTCTTTCCCTGTTAATCTGCCATTAGGGACTACCTCCCACCTCAACCTCCTAGCACAGCCATCCAAAGCAGTGCGCTTACAGTGAAGCACATTGACATGGTCCCCTATATAAAACACTCTCAGCACACAGTTAACCCTTTGATCACCTCTCATGTTAACCCCTTCCTGCCAAGTGCCGTTAGTACAGTGTCAGTGCTTTTTTTTTTAGCACTGATAACTGTATTGGTGTTACTGGGAATGTCAGTGACATCAAGTCAGTTCCCCCCCAGTGTCAGAATGCCCGCCGCAGTCCCACTATAAATTGCTGATCACCGCCATTGCAAGTAGAAAAAAAAAATTCCAGTATCTATACCACCATTTGTAAATGCTAAAACTTTCACGTAAACCAATTCATTTACAGGTATTGGGATTTTATTTAGCAAAGACATGTCGCAGAATACATTTTGGCCGAAATTAATGACAAAGTTAGATTTTTTAAATGAATTTTTTACTGGACATGTTTAATAGCAAAAAGTCAAAAATATATTTTTTTTTCTCAAAATTGTCCATCTTTTTATTTTTATAGCGCAAAAAATAAAAACCTAACATGCAATCAAATACCACTGAAAAAAGCTCAATTTGCGGGGAAAAAAAGGACGTACATTTAATTTGGGTGCAGTTGCGTTGCATGGCCGTGCAATTGTCAGTTAAAATAATGCAGCGCCGTAACGCAAAAAATGGCCTGGTCAGGAAGGGGGTAAATCCTCAGGAGGGGAAGTGGGTAAAGTATACTGTATGCGCTCCCCAACAATAACATTCTCATCCCAAAGACAGTGCTCCTCCCCAGACATGCTCTTTTTTCTCCTTGCTGTGGACACCCACGAGAAGCTTGTCCCCGCTAATCAGCAAAGGACACTGAGGAAAAAGGAGCCACGCACCAATCTGCTCTTCTAAAAACATTTTTTATTTGGCTATCGATAATATAGCTGCATCCATATTTTCCTCGCCCCAGGGACAGCCCCTTACGCATTTCACCACTACTGACTTCATTGCAAGGATCAAACCAGTAGTGGTAAAATGCGTTAAGGAGGGGAAAATATGGAAGCAGCTGTATTGTTGATGGTCAAATAAAAACGTTTATGGAAGAGCAGATTGGTGTGCTTCTCCTATTCATCGGAACACAGTTTTCATTTTTGCTCCAAATTGGTTTGTTAACCACTTGCCGCCCAGCCACTGTAGATATACGGCTGCAGGGCGGCACTTGCAGGCAAAACCACGTTTTAAAACGTGTGTTTTGTAAACAAATAGGGGGTGCGCGTGAGGCGCGCTTCCACCCTATCTGTCCCGCCGATCACCGCCACAGATGTGAGTCGCTGGGTCACAGCCGGTCTTTAGCGGCTGTTTCCCGGTGATCGGCGGCAAACAGTGACAGAGAGCACAGCTGTGCTGTCTGTCACTTCCCTGTCAGCTCGAGGATGAGCTGATTGAGAAATAACAGTTTCTCTTTCTCGATCAGCCTTGTCCCGCCCAGTACACACCCCCGCCCCCTAGTAAAACACTCCCCTCACTCCTATAACCCTTCCCTGCAAAATAAAGTTAACCCCTTCCTTCCCATTGCCATTAGTACAGTGTCAGTGTTTTTTTTTTTGCACTAATCACTGTATTAGTGTTTTTGAGGATGTCAGTGACCCCAAGTCAGTACCCCCCAATGTCAGAATGTCCGCCGCAGTCCCACCATAAGTCGCTGGTCGCCGCCATAAGTCCCTGATCGCCGCCATAATTCGCTGATCGCCGCCATTATTAGTATAAAAAAAAACTAAAAATCCCAGTATCTTTCCCGCCATTTGTAAACGCTATAACTTTCACGTAAACCAATTAATTTACAAGTATTGTTTTTTTTTTAGCAAAGACATGTCGCAGAATACATTTTGGCAGAAATTTATGACTAAATTTGATTTTTGCATTTTTTTTTTTACTGGACATGTTTTATAGCAAAAAGTCCAAAATATTGTTTTTTTTCCTCAAAATTGTCAGCCTTTTTTTTTATAGCGCAAAAAATAAAAACCGCACAGGCAATCAAATACCACCGAAAGAAAGCTCAATTTGTGGGGAAAAAAAGGATGTAAATTTCATTTATGTACCGTATTGCATGACCGCGCAATTGTCTGTTATACTAGCGCAGCGCTGTATAGCAGAAAAATTGCATAAATTGCAGTATTTATACCATAGTTTGTAGACGCTATAACTTCCACACAAAGCAATCAATATACACTTATTGGGATTTTTTTTTACCAAAAACATGTAACAGAATACATTTTGGCCTAAATTTATAACCAACTTTGAGTTTACTATATATTTTTTATAGCTGAAAGTAAAAAATATTGTTTTTCTTCAAATTTTTGGCTTTTTTGTTTATAGCGTGAAAAAATAAAAAGCGCACAGGTGATCAAATTACACCGAAAGAAAGCTCTATTTGTGTGAAAAAAAGGACATAAATTTTGTTTGGGTGCAGCATTGCATGACCGCGCAATTCAGTTGAATTAGTGCAGCGCCGAGTAGCAAAAAGAGGCCTGGTCATTAAGGGATCCTCTGGAGCTCAAGTGGTTAAAGTATATGTAAACCCTCACTTTGTACAAAAAATCTATTCAATCTAAAATAGAAATGAAGGGCAAAACAGATGTTAACCCCTTCCTGCCCAGTGTCATTAGTACAGTGTCAATGCTTTTTATTAGCACTGATCACAATATTAGTGTCACTGGAGAAGTCAGTGGTCATTAGTCAGTTCCCCCCCAGTGTCAGAATGCCCGCCGCAGTCCCACATTCCCATAAGTCGCCGATTTCCACCATTACTAATACAAGACGCTATAACTTTAGCGTAAACCAATGAATATACATCTATTGGGATTTTGTTTTAAGCAAAGACATGGAGCAGAATAGATTTTGGCCTAAATTTATGAAGAAATTAAATTTTTTAAAAACTTTTTCTGAATATGTTTTATAGCAAAACGTCAAAAATATTGTTTTTTTTTTTCAAAATTGTCAGTCTTTTATTGTTTATAGGCCAAAAAAAAAAAAAACGCAGTGATTATCAAATACTATCAAAAGAAAGCTCTATTTGTTGGAAAAAAATTTACATAGTTGTATGACCACACAATTGTCAGTTAAAGTAAGGCACCGTATTGCAAAAAATGGCCTGGTCAGGAAGAGGGGTAAATCTTAAGGAGGGCAAGTGGGTAATGCTGTGATAGTTTGACTTACAATTAATCTGTCATGCAACACAGTACCCATGTGAAAGCAATAAACAGAATAATTCATTCAAGTTTGTAATTGTTTGTTGGCTCAAATTGACGATCATTTCAAGAATAGTGATGAGAAAGTTTGAAGGAGAGGGATGGAAAATGTCAAAAGGGTTGACATGGGTGGCACAGTGGCTTATGGGTGGCACAGTGGCTTAGTGGTTAGCACGTCTGCCTTGCAGTTTGATTCCTGACCATGGCACCTCCTGCATGGAGTTTGCATGTTCGCCCTGTGCTTGCGTGGGTTTCCTCCGGGTGCTCCGGTTTCCTCCAACACTCCAAAGACATGCTGGTAGGTTAATTGGCTCCTGTCTAAATTGGCCCTAATATGTATATGTATGAATGTGAGTTAGGGACCTTAGATTGTACACCCCTTGAGGGTTAGGGACTGATGTGAATGTACAATATATATGTAAAGCACTGCGTAAATTGACGGCGCTATAGAAGTACCTGAAATAAATAAATAGGGTTTCCATTAAGTCTAGGTTCACACCTATGTGCTTTCGAAAGCGTTTTGCAGAAACGTACTACAGTCCATTAAACATGATTTCCTATGGGACAGGTTCACATCTCCACGTTTTCACCCGGTACATTTTTTGGAAAAGGGCAGGGGCTTTTTCAAAATGCAAAACATTGCATTTTTGGTTCTATAGACTTCAATGGAGACGCTGCAAAAAAGCATCCAGTGCGGTTTTTATGCGTTTTGTGTTTTAATCTGCTTAACAACAAGAAAAAACCCACAAAACGCATCAAAAACACATAAAAAATGCATGCGCAAAGCACACTCAGAAACAGATCAAACGCAAACTGCACAGGTGTGAACCTAGCCTTAGGAAAAATTGCACATATTGTAATGGAAATAGTTTATGCAGAAAAGAAACCTGTTTATTACTTCTGGAAGGCCATTCAAGTAGCGGGTCTGAATACAATTTTAAGGGCTTTTGAACAAAATTAGTGACCCAATCCTCAAAGGAACAATTTTTTGGAAATTTCAGAACAAACAACTGAACGAAGTTCTTCTCATGTAGGACCAGTTCTGGGCTTTGTGGGCACAGACATGGGTATAAGCTTTTAAAGGAATTTTATTTTTTTTAAATGTAGGTCTCTGAATGTGGTTCTTTTTCAGCCAATGTTTCTGTGCACATCATGCATAGATGTATTTCAGAGCAGAGTTCTGGGGCTTGAACACGTAAATGCCTCAAATCTTCACTAAGCGAGGAACACATACACACGTAAACGTGGACATACGCACATACATGTATTCCTCTGGCTAGAGCAAGTCAATATTCTGGCCAATTTAAACTACTGTTTTAATCACCAATACGACTGTAAATGTACATGAACATGCGGAATTACACACCAAATGAGAATTTTTTATGCTTGATTTTTATGCCAGCTTCTGGTGAATAGTTCCCGTGTAGATAGGAGCAGGGGCGGACTGACCATTTGGAAACTCAGGCACTGCCCGAGGGCCCGGGATCAGTAGGGGGCCCCATGAGATGCCCCTAGTACCTTTTTCATAGGCTTTTTTGAGTTTGGGCAAGGACACAGGGGCCCCATGATCCCCTATTGCCCGGGGGCCCCATGAGGTGTCAGTCCGCCCCTGGATAGGAGTATTTTAAAACGCCGTTGTATATGAAGCGTTTGACTTGCCCACAATCATAGCAAAGTACAAAACAATAAATCTTATCTCCTGGAGTAAACACATAATCCTGCTAGGCAGTCATAAGACACATAGTGAAATTCTCTGGATGCAAGCCAGGAAAACTATAGAAAGTACGTATTTCCTCTGCTTGAGAACTTGTCAGTATGGTGTGCTTTTGAATTGGTCATTGAATCAACAATTTCCTTTACCAATGTTTCAAGAAAACTAGTTAAAAACAATTCACTGAGAAAAAAAAACTTTCCTCCAGTCTGTCTACTGCTGCCAGTTATTCCTCCACTGGGCATAGCCATCTTCCTTCTTGTAAATGTAGCGCTACCCTCGTGGGAGACGCTGGTTAAGATTGGTCCTCTGTTCCTTGCCCTGACCTTTCCAACATTGTCCTTGTTCACCACCACATCAGTACAGTGTCATCAAACCAGTGCAGTCAGCCACAGTGTCTCTGATCACTGCCACACTAATCCCAGCATTGCCAGACCAGTGAAAGTCAGCAACAGTGTTCCTGATTGCCAGCACACCAGTTTCAGTATCACCAGACCAGTGAAAGTCAGCAACAGTGTTCCTGATTGCCGGCACACCAGTTTCAGTGTTAACAGACCAGTGTAAGCCAGCAACAGTGTTTCTGATTTCCGGCACACCAGTTTCAGCGCCACCAGACCAGTGTAAGCCAGCAACAGTGTTTCTGATTGCCGGCACATCAGTTTCAGTGTCACCAGACCAGTGTAAGCCCACAAACGTGTTGCTGATTTCCGGCACACCAGTTTCAGTGTCACCAGACCAGTGTAAGCCAGCAACAGTGTTTTTGATTTCCGGCAGACCGGTTTCAGTGTCACCAGACCAGTGTAAGCCAGCAAAAGTGTTGCTAATTGTCGGCACACCAGTTTTAGTGTCAGCAGACCAGTGCAAGCCCACAAAAGTGTTGATGATTGCTGGCACACCAGTTTCAGTGTCACCAGACCAGTGTAGGTCAGAAACAGTGTTTCTGATTGCCGTCACACCAGTTTCCGTGTCACTAGAATAGTGTAAGCCAGCAACAGTGTTCCTGATTTCCGGCACACCAGTTTCAGTGTCACAAGGATGTGTAAGCCCACAAAAGTGTTGCTGATTTCCGGCATACCAGTTTCCGTGTCACCAAACCAGTGTAAGCCAGCAACAGTGTTCCTGATTTCCAGCACACCAGTTTCAGTGCCACCAGACCAGTGTAAGCCCACAAACGTGTTGCTGATTTCCGGCACACCAGTTTCCGTGTCACCAGACCAGTGTAAGCCAACAACAGTGTTTCTGATTGCCGGCACACCAGTTTCAGTGCCACCAGCCCAGTGTAAGCCCACAAAAGTGTTGCTGATTGCCGGCACACCGGTTTCAGTGTCACCAGACCAGTGCAAGCCCAGAAAAGTGTTGATGATTGCTGGCACACCAGTTTCAGTGTCACCAGACCAGTGTAGGTCAGAAACAGTGTTTCTGATTGCCGTCACACCAGTTTCCGTGCCACTAGAATAGTGTAAGCCAGCAACAGTGTTCCTGATTTCCGGCACACCAGTTTCAGTGTCACCAGACCAGTGTAAGCCCACAAAAGTGTTGCTGATTTCCGGCACACCAGTTTCCGTGTCACCAGACCAGTGTAAGCCAGCAACAGTGTTCCTGATTTTCGGCACACCAGTTTCAGTGCCACCAGACCAGTGTAAGCCCAGAAAAGTGTTGCTGATTTCTGGCACACCAGTTTCCATGTCACCAGACCAGTGTAAGCCAGCAACAGTGTTTCTGATTCCCGGCACACCAGTTTCAGTGCCACCAGCCCAGTGTAAGCCCACAAAAGTGTTGCTGATTGCCGTCACACCGATTTCAGTGTCACCAGACCAGTGTATGCCAGCAACAGTGTTCCTGATTTCCGGCACACCAGTTTCAGTGTCACCAGACCAGTTTAAGCCAGCAACAGTGTTCCTGATTTCCAGCACACCAGTTTCAGTGTCACCAGACCAGTTTAAGCCAGCAACAGTGTTCCTGATTTCCGGCACACCAGTTTCCGTGTCACCAGACCAGTGCAAGCCAGCAACAGTGTTTCTGATTGCCGGAACACCAGTTTCAGTGCCACCAGACCAGTGTAAGCCAGCAACAATGTTTCTGATTGCTGGCACACCAGTTTCAGTGTTAACAGACCAGTGTAAGCCAGCAACAGTGTTTCTGATTGCGGGCACACCAGTTTCAGTATCATCAGACCAGTGTAAGCCAGCAACAGTGTTTCTGATTGCTGACACACCAGTCCCTCTGTTACCAGACCAGGGTAGTCAGAAACAGCATTCCTGATCACTGCCATACCAATTGCAGTGTTGCCAGACCAGTGCAGCTAACAACAGCATTCCTGATCATTTCCACATCAGTGCCAGTGACCCGAACTAGAGTAGCCAGCAACAGTGTTCCTGATCCCTGACACACCAGTTCCAGTGTCACAAGAGCACCTTAAAGAATATGCAAACATGTGCTTGCTGTACCATGTACTTGTATGAAAAAGTATCTTGTAATCTTTGCATTGCTTCCCTTGTGTGAAATATTTGGTGTTCCTGCCAGTCATGCTTTTCTATTCAAAACTGACCACACTAGGCACAGGGTGGTTAGTTTTCTAGCTGTGCTGAGAACTCAGCTCGCCTTCCTCCAGTGATCAGACTTGTGCTCGCCAATAAAAATGTTTTTGTATGTACAAACACAAATGTTTTACCTCTATTTCATACTGAATGGGTTGTATAGAAGGCTAGGGTTCACATACAGTTGCAAGAAAAAGTAATTTGAACCCCTTGGGATTACGTGGAGTTTTGCAGGAATTGGGCACAAAATGTGCTCTGAACGTCATCTAAGTCACAACAATAGAAGAACACAATCTGCTGAACATAATACTACACAAACATTAGATATTGCCATGGTTTAATTGCACATAACATGTAAACATTCACAGTGCAGGGAGGAAAAAGTATGTGAGGCCCTAGCTTAATGACTTCTCCCAGAGCTATTTAGAGCCAGGAGTGAGCCAGCCTTGACTCCAATCAGTGTGATGATATTGGATGTGTTGCTGACAGCTGTCCTGCCCTTAAAAAACACACACCTGTTTTGGGTTTACTGGTTTCAAGAAGCACTGTCTGATGTGAACCATGCCTCGCAGAATAGAGCTCTCAGAAGACCTACGATCAAGACTTGTTGACTCGCATGAAGCTGAAAAGGGTTACAAAAGTATCTCCAAAAGCCTTGACGTTCATGTGTCCATGGTAAGACAGACTCTACAAATGGTGAAAGTGTAGCACTGTTGCTACTCTCCCTAGGCGTGGTCGTCCTGTAAAAATGACTGCAAGAGCACAGCGCAGAATGCTGCATGAGGTAAAGAAGAATCCCAGAGTGTCAGCTAAAGACCTACAGAAATCTCTGGCACATGCTAACATTTTTGTTGACACATCTACAATAAGGAAAACATTAAACAAGAATGGAGTACATGGGAGGACACCACGGAGGAAGCCATTGCTGTCCAAAAAGAATATTGCAGCACGTTTGAAGTTTGCAAAAGAGCACCTGGATGTTCCACAGCACTACTGGTAAAAATATACTGTGGACAGATGAAACCAAGATTGAATTGTTTGGGAAGAACACACAACACTATGTGTGGAGAAAAAAAGGCACAGCACACCAACATCAAAACCTCATCCCCACTGTAAAACATGGCGGAGGGAGCATCATGGTTTGGGGCTGCTTTGCTGCCTCAGGGCCTGGACGGATTGTTGTCATTGATGGGAAAAGGAATTCCAGAGTTTATCAAGACATTTTGCAGGAAAACGTACGACCATCTGTCCGCCAACTGAAGCTCCGCAGAGGATGGGTGATGCAACAGGACAATGACCCAAAGCATACAAGTAATTCAACAAAACAATGGCTGCAACAGCACAGAATACGCCTTCTGGAGTGGCCCAGTCAGAGTCCTGACCTCAACCCGATTGAAATGCTGTGGCATGACCTTAAGAGAGCGATTCACACCAGGCATCCCAAGATTATTGCTACACTGAAACAGTTTTGTGAAGAGGAGTGGTCCAAAATTACTCCAGATCGTTCTGCAGGTCGGATCTGCAACTACAGGAATCATTTGGTTGAGGTTATTGCTGCCAAAGGAGGGTCAACCAGTTATTAAGTCCAAAGGTTCACATACTTTTTCCTCCCTGCACTGTGAATGTTTATATGTTATGTGCAATTAAACCATGGCAACATCTAATGTTTGTGTAGTATTATGTTCAGCAGACTGTGTTCTTCTATTGTTGTAACTTAGATGACGTTCAGAGCACATTTTATGCCCAATTCATGCAAAACTCCACGTAATCCCAAGGGGTTCACATACTTTTTCTTGCAACTGTATACTTTAAACCAGCAACGGTTTTCCTGATCTCTGCCATACCATTCACAATATCACTAGACAAGTGCAGCCAGCAACAGTGTTCATGATCACGGCCACACCAGTCCCAGTGTCACCAGACCAGTGCATCCAGCACTGGCAAATGTTCCTGATAGCTGTCCACACCAGTGTCAGTGTTACCACAGCTGGTGCAACCAACCAAAGTGTCCCTGATCACCACCACATCAGTACAGTGTCACCAGAAGCAGTGCAGCCAGCAACAGTGTTCCTGATCACTAACGCATCAATGCGGTGTCCCTTTGCCAGCCTCCTGTACTCACTGTGGTCTTTGTATTGACCATGTCTATGCCTATCACCTTAACTGGCATGTCTGTCATGTCCCACGGATTATGTTCCTGCGAGACACTAGTCCCAGCCAGACCCTACAAACAACTGTACTCTTGGAACCACAGGAACCACTTTTGTTGACCCTTTGTTTATCCTCCTCTACCTCCTGGCCAGTGGACATAGCATTCCCCGGGGGCCACATACCATTAAGCTAGGCTTGTTTGGCATATAGGAATTGGGACTGTTATAGGTGAGCTATTTTCCCTAACCACTCGTACAGGGGTGAGCATTACAATACATTGTTTTAGATACAATGTGGGTTTATTTTTGTGGTACATAATATACAAGGGGTGTTCAAGTCAAACCAGGACTTAATTTTACAGGTATAAAAATGGAAACTAGCATGGCGGTACTACAGGCAGTAAAAAGTAGCCATTGTGTCCTATTACTGATAGGTGGCGCACATGTCACAGGCCAATACAGAGACCATTAAGCAAGATGGCAGACAACAATGTTAGTGTATGTATGGAACAGCGTGTGGTGAAAAAGTTTGTGAATGAAGGTGTAAACCAGCAGATGTCTACAGAAGATTTCAAGCACAGAACGGTGATGAGACGCTGAGCCGCAGTAAGACATTTGAATGGTGTAAACGGTTCAAAGATGGCCGTACGTTCATCAGTGACGATCCCAACTGAGGTGGTATCCAGCCCACAACATTCATTCCTGTGAACATTCAGTGTGTAGAACGCCTGATCCTGGATAATCGACACATAACCTGATGTGAAATTGCATATGAGACAAATCTTTCTGTGGGAACGTTGAACGCAACCATTCACGAACATTTGCATTTTTGAAAAGTTGCATGCTGGGTACTAAGATGGCTTCCCACTTTTGACCGGCACAGAAGAGTTGAAATCTACACTGCGTTGAAGGAGCGTTTGGGCAGGGACAGCAGAAAAAATGGCCTGCTTCGATCACTAATGGCATCTTGTTTCTCCAGGACAACAAACAAGCTCATACTGCTCACTGTACATTACAGCAACTCGGCTGGGAGGTATTGCCACATACCCCTTACAGCCCGGACCTCACTCTGAGTGATTTCCATCTGTTTGGACCCCTAAAAGAGTTCTTCGGAGGTCAGCATTTCAGGACTGATGACAAAGTGAAGCTGGCTGTCCTAGGATGGTTCACATGTACTGACAAATCTTTCTATGCCGAAGTTTTCCATGTATTAGTTATACACTGGGAAAAGCGTATAAATGTAGCAAAAGAGTATGTTGAAAAATAAATGCAGTTTTCACTCCTTGAAATTTGTTATTTTATTATATAAACTTAAAATCCCCATTTGATGTGAACGCCCCTCGTACAATGTCTGATACGTATTCCATCCAAACATCCATGCTGTGTTGGGGGAATATCTTTTTACATTGACAATTTTGCTTTAAAAAAATAATTTTCATCTTCTTTCCACATTTTCCAAAACCGTGTGGCAAAAAAAATGAAATTTTCAAATAATTTACCATGCCTCTTACAAAATACCTAGGGGTATTTGTTTTTTAAAATGTGGTCATTTTGTGTGTTTCTACTGTCCTGGTGCTCCAGGGGCTCCAAAAAGTGATAGGTAGGAATTTTGATGCCTAAGGCTGGCCATACATGGGTCAGCTTTTTTGTTCAACCAGCAGGTTGAATAAAAATAACTGACTCAATTCCCCCATCCACACATTCAAATTGTTTGGGGGAATCATCCTTGTTGTGTCTTTGTATTCTGACAGCAGGTAGACTAAAAATACACAGATCAGTGCTGCAGTCTATAGCTTGATAGATCAAGAAAATACCGACAAGGCGGTTGAACAGAAATCAATCAGCATATGGACTTCTGTTCAATCACAGTAGCCACACATGGATCATAATTCAGCCATTCCCTACTAAACTGGGGGAATTTTCAATCCATGTATGGTCAGCTTAATTTGTGCCCCTTTTAGGCCTGAAGGTGATCCTTGGATTTTGGGCCCCCTCTATATGGTTAGGCTGCAAAAAAGTGATATTCCCATACTTAAAAGGAATAGCAAAATGTGTTTTACGGTTTAGGTGTAAGTATGTTTATGTTGTGTGTGAGGAATATTTTATTAATTGACAACTGATTGTAAAAACAAAATACATTTTCATTTTCTCTTTCCATTTTCCAAATCCTTGTGGCAAAAATGTGATCTTCAAAAGAGTTGCCTTGGCTCTAATTAAATGTGTTGGAGGGTCTACTTTGTAAAATGGGGTCATTTTGTGGGTGATTCTTCTTTTCTGGCACTTTAGGCCCTTTCTACAGAAATGTGATAGTTAGGAAATCAAATGCAAAATGTATGCCCCTTGAAAGGCTGAAGGTGGGGGCCCTCCTCTATGTATTTAGGCAATGATACAGTTCCACACGTGGTACCTCATTCTCGGAAGGAGTAAAATAATGTGTTTTCTGGTTTAATTGTAAGTATACCTACGTCATGAGTGAGAAATAACTTGCTTAAATGACAACTTTGTGAAATAAAACATTACAACTTCAAAAAACTCAACATGCCTCTTACAATCTTACTACATACCTTAAAGTATTTGCTTTACAAAAATGGGCCGTTTTGAGGTGCTTTTTTTTACTGCTCTGGCATTTTAGGGCCTTAATAGATTAGGCAGTCATAACATCAAGGGTGATAATTAAAAAAACATTATATACATACAGTGGATATAAAAAGTTTACACACCCCTGTTAAAATGTCAGATTTCTGTGATGTAAAAAAATTAGACTAAGATAAATAATTTCAGAACTGTTTCCACCTTTTATGTGACCTATAAACTGTACAACTCATTTAAACAACAAACTGGAGTCTTTTAGGTGGGTTGAAGTAAAAATAAAAAACTAAAATAATATGGTTGCATAAGTGTGCACACCCTTAAACTAATACTTTGTTGAAGCACCTTTTGATGTGATTCCAGCACTCAGTCTTTTTGGGTACGAGTCTATCAGCATGGCACATCTTGACTTGGCAATATTTGCCCACTCTTCCTCACAAAAACACTCCAAATCTGTCGGATTGGGAGGGCATCTCCTGTGCACAGCCCTCTTCAGATCACCCCACAGATTTTTGATCGGATTCAGGTCTGGGCTCTGGCTGGGCCATTCCAAAACTTGACTCTTCTTCTAGTGAAGCCATTCCTTTGTTGATTTGGATGTATGCTTTGGTCGTTGTCATGCTGAAAGATGAAGTTCCTCTTCATGTTCAGCTTTCTAGCAAAAGCCTGAAGCTTTTGTGCCAATATTGACTGGTATTTGGAACTGCTCATAATTCCCTCTACCTTGACTAAGGCCCCAGTTCCAGCTGAAGAAAAACTGGGAGACTTCAGATGTGTTTTTGCAAAATTTGACTGGGCTTGGATGTTTTTCTTTATAAGAAAAGGCTTCCATCTTGCCAATCTACCCCATAGCCCAGACATATGAAGAATACGGGAGATTGTTGTCACATGTACCACACAGCCAGTACTTGCCAGATATTCCTGAAGC
The DNA here is from genome assembly GCF_062004578.1 of Staurois parvus. Classification (NCBI taxonomy): domain Eukaryota; kingdom Metazoa; phylum Chordata; class Amphibia; order Anura; family Ranidae; genus Staurois; species Staurois parvus. The sequence continues at coordinate 1,740,228 of NW_028318810.1, forward strand.
CCCTTTAATGTTGCTGTAGGCCTCTTGGCAGCCTCCCATACCAGTTCTATTTTCTCCACTTGATGAGATCCTCTGATGCTTTGGAAGCTCTCTGCAGACCATGGCTTTTGCTATAGGATGCAACTAAGAAAATGTCAGGAAAGACCTACTAGAACAGCTGAATTCTATTTGGGTTAATCAGAGGCGCTTTAAATGATGGCAGGTGTGTATCGACCCCTATTTACCATGATTTTGAATATGATTGCTTAATTCTGAACACAGCTACATCCCCAGTTATAAGAGGGTGTGCACACTTATGCACCACATTATTTTAGTTTTTCATCTTTACTTCCCCCCTTTAAAGATTTTAGTTTTATAGGTTTTATAACAGTTTATAGGTTACATTAAAGGTGGAAAAAGTTCTGAAATTATTTATCTGTGGCTCATTTTTTTATATCACAGAAATCTGACATTTTAACAGGGGTGTGTAGACATGTTATATCTATCCACTGTATATATATATATATATATATATATATATATATATATATACATTTATATTGCTCAGCATACATGAGTGCACCCTAACAGATTTGTCAGAAAACCTTTGCATTTCTTTCTGAATCAACATTTTCTATGGGACACTATACTACAAAATATTCCCACAAATGCGGGCCATTGATTGCAAACAAGAAAGTATTTTTCAACTATGTTGCAAAAATGAATACACCTGTCACGTACTGGGATAGTGAGCCTGACGTGAAGAGGCAGACCTCTCGTACAACTCGCTCAAGGACTGCTGAGAGTGGGACAGCCGTCACAGGAGCACGGTTGGGTATGAGTGCCTGAGATCTGTCCGGTAACAGCTGGTGGGCTTGTGAGATGGGGAAACAACTCTCATTTTTTGAACACTATTTGTGTGCAGTAAATTATTGTGTGAAGTAAGTTAATGTTTTGACTGACATTCTGCAGTTTAGCCACAAGATGTCACTGTTTTTCTAACACAGGCTCAGACTGCATAGATATTTGTATATTCATGAAGAGGTGGGGTTTTTCACAAGGAGTTGAGGAAACAGCTAGAGGAGACTGCAGCCATGTTCTGGAGAATGGTGAATGAGGGGGGCCATATGAGCTGAGAATCTGATGACATCCAGGTGTGGGAGGAACCCTCCGTTGTCAGAGCTGCAGCTGGGTGAAGCTGATGAGATTGCTGCCAGGAAGCTGATGAGATTGCTGCCAGGAAGCTGATGAGAGCAGAGGAACAACACAGCATACATTGCAATATCGCAGGCCTGTTGGAGAGATATTTGTTCTGTTCAGAGTCACCAGCGGATGTAAAGCAGACCCGGGTCGGTAAGATCGTGCACGCACCTCATATCAGTGTTGGCGCCTATAGACTGAGACCAGGCCTATAGTTAGTTAGTTAGGGTCTCTGTTTGTGTCAGGCCACAAGTGTTGTTACTGATTATTGGAAGGACTCCACAACTTAAAGTGACATTTCACATTGGAGAACTGATAAAATCCTACAAACTCAAGCCAGACTGGCGTTTTGCTCAGAAGGAATATTCAGGCACGTGCTACAGGACCAGTTATGAGAGGGGGGATACTGTAGATTTGTGTAAGATTGTAAGCTGTTGTGCTGCACCGCAGGCTAGCCCATACCATACACCCATACACTGATTCCTGCTCTTTTAGGGTAATAACAGGTAAGGTGTGGCAGCTTAGTTGTGCCCACCAGTAGGTAAATTACTTCACTTTCTACCTTCATCCATCAGAAGGCACCGTGCTGTGCAGCACAAGGGTCTCAGCCTTTGGGCTGGGTGTATGTAAATTTATTGTATGTTTCCAGCATTTGTGGTTGTGTTTATTTGCCACATCTAAGTAAAATTCTGTTGTGGCAAAAGCTGGTGTTGGGGTTGCTTTCCTCGTTTGTGACTTCACTGTATCCTGGGGAGCCCACCCCGGTACCCCAGAGGGTTAGGCTGGACTGGAATCTTAGGTAGCATCCATGTGGGCCTAGGAACTTGGTTGGACCTTTTTAACCTGCATTCACGTAGGCGATGATTGATCTGGATGGCTAGTGTGATCAGGTCTTCCAGAGAGTCTGGTATGCCAACTCTAGCCAGTTCGTCCTTGAGGGGTTCAGCCAGACCCAAGCGGAACTGGTGATGCGTCATTCCAATTGGTATCCCCACTCCAATGTCTAAAGTCTGTGACGTAATCTTTGGCCGCTCGGTGACCTTATTGGAGCGCATGTAATGCTGCTTTAGCGGTGCTGGTCCGTTGTGGGTCATCATATAGTTGGGCCATTGCATCAAAGAGAGTGGTCACAGTATTTAGATGTGGGTGATGACTCTCTAACAGACGATGGGCCCAATTTTGTGGTTCACCTTGAAGCAGGGAAATAATGAACCCCACTTTGACAGTCTCTGTAGAGAAGGTTCTTGGCTGGAGATTGAAGTTGACATGCATTGCAGAACGCTCTAAACTTGCCTCAGTCTCCATTAAACTGCTCAGGAGTAGGTACACGAGGTTCAGGTGGTAGCATCGTGACAACTGTGTTAGCGCTGAATTCTGTGGATTCTCTGGCCGTGGCTGGAGTAGCAGGATCCACAGACACAGGAGCAGGTGTAGCCAGGGTTTGCATGCGTTCCTCCAGGTGCGCATATCCATCCTGCAGAGTCTTAACTGCTTGAGTGAGTGCTGTCAGGTGATGACATATCTTATCCAGGGATGAGGGTCCTCTTGCAGACTCAGACATGGCCGTATGGTACTGTCACGTACCTGGATAGTGAGCCTGACGTGAAGAGGCAGACCTTTCGTACAACTCCGGCTCAAGGACTGCTGAGAGTGGGACAGCGGTCGCAGGAGCACGGTGGGGTATGAGTGCCTGAGATCTGTCTGTTACCAGCTGGTGGGCTGATGAGTTGCAGGCCAGAGCAGGGTGCAGATGTATCCGTGCAGGATGGATGGATGCCAGAGCACAGTGTGCTGAGGATGCAGGGTCAGACGATCCGGGTTCGATATTGGTGAGACAGATCAGGCTTAAACGGCAGGCAGGAGAATAGTTGGGTCACAGGCCAGGTTCAAGAGATCAATCAGATAGGAGCAGGCAGAAGAATAATCCGAGGACAAGCCAGAAGTCAGGGCAGGAGGCGATCAAGCAGAAGTCAGGAACAGGCTGGTTTGTCAACAAGAATCAATCATTGAAGTCAGGAAACACGAGCAGGGGGAAAAGACCATACGGCAATGAGATAACCACAGCAGATAGTTTAAATAGCCCTCTTGGCGCCGGCATTAACAACAGGCGCGCGCCCGCGTGCGCGAGTGCGTATGCGCAGGCGCAACTGCGTGCGCCTCTGCCCAGGCGCCCGCACATCTGCTCGGCTTGCCAGAACCCTGCGCATGCGCATATTTGTGCACCGTGGAGATTTACCTGCACTAAGGGCAGGCCTTTCCGTACAACACCCCAATGAAAGTCTTAGGAGCAAAGTTTAAAATCCTAATTACAAGAATTCAACTACAGGTGAATCTAATTATTCAGTAAACAGATGTCCAGCAGACAGTTGATTATAAAAGGGTGTTACTTAACAAAGAAAACCCCTTCCCATTTCATGCTGTCAGCTATGGCACCCCATGGAAGAGAAATACCACAAGGCCTAAGAAAGAAAATAATTCTTCCACTAAGTGCTCTAATGAGCCTTGAAGGTGCTCCTTGGATTTTGGGCCCCATGTGCATTTAGGCAGCGAAAAGGTCTCACACATGTGGTATCCCCATATTCTGGAGGAATAGCGGAATGTGTTTTTGGGTGTAACTGCAAATATGATTATGCTGTGAGTGAGAAATAACTTGTTAAAATGGCAACTTTGTGAAATAAAATCAAATTTCATATACTTTCTTCCAAATAAATTGTGGCAAAAAAACCTTAAAAAACTAACTTTCCAAAAATGGGTCCTATTAGGGGTGTTTAGAAATGAGACAGCCAGAGCATCAGGGTTGAAAAATGTGTGAAAAATGTGGTAGCACACTGGATGGTAGAGCTTCTGTAACCACGCCTAATGCAGATTGTCTTCCTGTGGTTAGTGAGAGTAGGATGTGGTGACATGGTCTTTTTAATGCCTCATCAGATTATTTTACTTGTTGCTATGAGTTCATTAAAAAGGAGAGTTTAACTAGTATGGAATTCCAAGCTTCCCAAGTGGGATGTTCTGTAGTAAGGAAGGTATGGGGAGATAAGAGAGAACATAATTTAATACTTACAGTACATGTCAGAATATTGCAGATATCACTACCAAGGAATTTGTTTGTAACAAGAGGAAAATGGTATTTGATTTTGACTGATCTGAATGGGTGTAATGTAACATCTGTACATCATGAACCTGGCAAAACTGTACAAGATAACATACATATTTTAAAGGAACCCAGTAACAAAAGGTCTTTATAAGCTGATATTGCATTTCTAAGGCCTAGTTGACACTTGCAGTTGGCAGACCATAAAGTTGCACCCCCCCAAAACCCAACACAACAGCCAGAGGGGTTGTACACATGCTGTGCCCATGATGCTTTGTTTCGTGATTGTGGCAAAAATCATACCCCTTGTGATGTTCGTCGGGCAGTACCCTCAGTGAGCATGACCTATTCAAGTTATTGGGGTCTCTCCACAATTGCATGCAGTTGCATTGTGGTGGTGTGGGCTTATAGTATTGGACGCACAGGGCCCTAAATCCAGGTACCACTATGTATAGCATTCAACTATGTCCAGCTGCAGCCTGCCATACACTTTGATAAACTGCTGCAGAGAGGCAGGGATACACTTGCACCTAGATGGCCTCATGTGCAAGGGGCCGTAAAGGAAATGTAGAGCAGAGGTGTCAAACTGGCACCCCTCCAGCTGTTGCGAAACTACAAGTCTCATCATGCCTCTGCCTTTGGGAGTCATGCTTATAACTGTCAATTTTGCAATGCCTCATGGGACTTGTAGTTTGGCAACAGCTGGAGGGCCGCCAGTTTGACACCCGTGATGTAGAGCATCTGAGATCGGATGTTTTTTTATTGTCATATTCATGATTTCCAGGCCACTTTTAGCTCTTTGTTGGAAAAAAATCTTGATGTTTACAGAGCTCGATAGCTAAAGCAAAGTTTACAAATACATGTAAATGAGCTAGAGCGGTGACTCCTCACCCTATTTCGCTCTTCCTTTCAGAGAATTCCTGTACAGGGCTCCTGTGGGGTTTCATTAAACACCACAAACTCACCTTACCTCCCTCTCACTGCAAAGCTCAGGTTTTACCCCCCCCCTCTCACTACACACCCCAAATTTACTTCTGCCCCACCCCTTATTGCATAGTCTCACAGATTTACCTTACCACCACTGAATAACCCAGGGCAGGCTTTTAGGAGTCAAGGCAGCAGCACTGTTTTGATGGGAAAGAAACCAATGTATGTACTTGGAGAGGGTCATAAAGAACTGGGAATAGGTACATAGTTACATAGTTAGTCTGGCTGAAAAAAGACAAAAGTCCATCCAGTTCAACCATAAAAAAAAAAAGTTATAATCCTACACCCACAGTGATCCAGAGGAAGGCAAAAAAACCCAGCAAAGCATGATCCAATTTGCTCCTGCAGGGAAAAAAATTTCTTCCTGATCCCCGAGAGGCAGTCGGATATTCCCTGGATCAACTTTACCTATAAATGTTAGTATCCAGTTATATTCTGTGTATCCAAGAAACAATCCAGGCCTTTTTTTAAGCAATCCACTGAGCTGGCCAGAACCAACTCATGAGGGAGTCTATTCCACATTTTCATAACTCTCGCTGTGAAGAAACCTTTCCGTGTTTGGAAATTACATTTCTTTTCCTCCAGACGTAAAGAGTGCCCCCTTATCCTCTGTGATGACCTCAGGGTGAATAGCTCTACACCGAGTTCACTATATGAACCACTGATGGATTTATACATGGAGATCATATCCCCCCTTATGTATTATACATGGAGATCATATCCCCCCTTATGTATTATACATGGAGATCATATCCCCCTTATGTATTATACATGGTGATCATATCCCCCCTTATGTATTATACATGGTGATCATATCCCCCCTTATGTATTATACATGGAGATCATATCCCCCCCTTATGTATTATACATGGAGATCATATCCCCCCTTATGTATTATACATGGAGATCATATCCCCCTTATGTATTATACATGGTGATCATATCCCCCCTTATGTATTATACATGGAGATCATGTCCCCCCTTATGTATTATACATGGAGATCATATCCCCCCTTATGTATTATACATGGTGATCATATCCCCCCTTATGTATTATACATGGAGATCATATCCCCCCTTATGTATTATACATGGAGATCATATCCCCCCTTATGTATTATACATGGAGTTCATATCCCCCCTTATGTATTATACATGGTGATCATATCCCCCCCTTATGTATTATACATGGAGATCATATCCCCCCCCTTATGTATTATACATGGAGATCACATCCCCCCCTTATGTATTATACATGGTGATCATATCCCCCCTTATGTATTATACATGGAGATCATATCCCCTTATGTATTATACATGGTGATCATATCCCTGTCTTATGTATTATACATGGAGATCATATCCCCCCTTATGTATTATACATGGAGATCATATCCCCCCTTATGTATTATACATGGAGATCATATCCCCCCTTATGTATTATACATGGAGATCATATCCCCCCTTATGTAATATACATGGAGATCATATCCCCGCCTTATGTATTATACATGGAGATCATATCCCCCCTTATGTATTATACATGGAGATCATATCCCCCCTTATGTATTATACATGTTGATCATATCCCCCCCTTAATCTCCTCTTCTCAAGAGAGAATAAATTCAGTTCCTCTAATCTTTCCTCATAGCTGATCTCCTCCATGCCTCTTATCAGTTTGGTTGCCCTTCTCTGTACTTTCTCCCCCCTTATGTATTATACATGGAGATCATATCCCCCTTATGTGTTATACATGGAGATCATATCCCCCTTATGTGTTATACATGGAGATCATATCCCCCCTTATTATACATGGAGATCATATCCCCCCTTATGTATTATACATGGAGATCATATCCCCCCTTATGTATTATACATGGAGATCATATCCCCCTTATGTATTATACATGGAGATCATATCCCCCCTTATGTAATATACATGGAGATCATATCCCCGCCTTATGTATTATACATGGAGATCATATCCCCCCTTATGTATTATACATGGAGATCATATCCCCCCTTATGTATTATACATGTTGATCATATCCCCCCCTTAATCTCCTCTTCTCAAGAGAGAATAAATTCAGTTCCTCTAATCTTTCCTCATAGCTGATCTCCTCCATGCCTCTTATCAGTTTGGTTGCCCTTCTCTGTACTTTCTCCAGTTCCCCAATGTTCTTTTTGTGAATTCTGTAGTCCAGTCGGCAGGGCTGACAATATAAGCACTGTGTGTCCAGCTCAAAAAGCAAAGAGTGTGTTATATTTATAACAGATGGACAGCTACTGTTCTGTATTTGCAACATTCTACATGGATAAAACATGGGGCATGTATGAGGCCAACTTTCACACTAATATAGAATTAAGGCTTCTCCATGAGCACAATGGTAACTCTTTGTCATTCATGACAGTTCTTTTACTCATTACACTCTGTACACTATGGATAATAGTCCCTTGGTACACTTTACAACTTTTCTTCTGTATTGTGCAGCATTTCTGAGCCGGCACCACAGAGCTTGTAGCAGACCCCCCCCCCCCCCAACTCAGTAGCCTGTTACCTCACTCCTAGTGCCATCAATCTGTATGTTACATTTGGATATTGGAAGATCATTTCTACATCTCGTATGCTTATTCTTCTCCTGAAGTCTCACTACATTCTTCGTGATTCCCAGGCTAGGTCTCTAGAATAACCCATGGTATGAGGTTGGTTCCAGTATGTGAGGAACTGTTTGCCAGGGAAGGAGTCTAAGCACCAAGCTCCTTCACTAGCAAGGCTTTCATAACCCTTGCCATGTCACCCGCTTCCTGACTGGCTGGTTGCCTATACACACGACACTAGTCAATAGCAACTGCACTATAGCCTCCTCTGAACAGCTTCACTGCACATTAGACCTCTGTACTGTATGTGTTTTGTCCAGCAGAGGGTGATACTTCTCAGAAAGCCTGCCAGCAGTTAACCCTTACCTCCCACGCAGCCCCACTTCTGCTTGTCAACTTAAATAAATAGTACAATTAACAGAAAATACACGTAACCCGGAAGGATAACCAACACAGGCAACACAATACCTCATTAAGTCCTTGCTTACATGGCTTTTGCAAGAATAAAAATATTTAGTCTTAATTGATCACAAATGTGTACAAACTATAAGGGCTCATGTAGACGGGGCGTTTGGAAAACTCTTCTGAACGATGGAAACTGACTGCTGGAAAACATAGGTTAAAAAAGGTCAGTTTAGCGTTTGCATACCGCGTTTATGCGATTTATTTGCGTTTAGAAGCGTCTTTTAAAGATAACCTCAGGAGACCTTCCAAAATGCCCAGAATGCACTGAAAAGCAGTAAAAAATTTACTATTTCAGACATTTTGAGAGAAATAGAGAGAGCAGAAGCAGATGGAGCAGTATGTGTTGAGATGATCTGTCTTTTCTGGTTGTATTCACTATGGATCCCATCATGAACATAATGCGGCACGTTCTACCAATTTTTCCTTCACGCAAAACCTGGAACTGACTGCGCTGGTGTACCGGGTCCATTTGAATAGATGGAAGACGCTTTGCATGCATTTCTGACGATGAATAAAAGCTCTGGACAGCATCTGGACATGGAACAGTTAAAAAACTCTTCTAAATGCAAATGCTTATAAACGTGGTTTACCGTGTTTACAAGCGTTTGGCGTTTGAAACGCCGATAAAATCTACTCCTGAAAGCAAGTTTTCTGCGTTCAAAAAAACGACTGTGAACTCAACTGCCTGTAAACGACGATGTGTACATGGACACATAGGAATACATTAGGGAGAGTTCAGGGGCTGCTGAAAAAGATGCCGAACAGCTCCTGAACGTCAGTTTATCAGCTGCAGTGTACATGGAGCCTAAAACTCATAAAAGAGCTCTGCAGCTAAGAGGAATATAAACAGCTTCAGAGCTCTGTGATTGTATTGCCACCTATTTATTGTTGTGCCCTGGCTATATCCCCCTGTTCCCTCCTCTCTTTGGTGCTGGTTTGTACCATCCTCTCTTTGGTGCTGGTTTGTACCATCTAGCAGCGCTAGAGTATAAAGATCTGTCTCACGATAAGGTGTGACCACCTAATTAGGTATAAACGCAGCTAGCATAAAGGTAATGGTCTAAGCAACCAATACTACAACATTCTCATGGTTAAGAAGGTGTAAATGGTGATATTGGTGTCAAAGTCAATATATCATTGGAGTGACGTAAAGAAATCTGTGACATCTGTGGTAGGAAGTGTGGCTGTAGAATGCACTAACCAGATAGCGCAGATAGTAGCGCATTGGAGTAAAATGACCTACTCCTGGTCAATGGATCAGGGGACCTGCCGGAATGGTGGTCGTCTCTGCTGTGGTCACCAGAATCATCTGCGTCCTCTCCAATTATGGAATTACCAGGTGTCCAGTGGAATAAACGCTCATCCGGTATGTAGTGGAATCCTTATGTCAGCGACCTCCAAGGGTGCGGTGTGCGCTCAAGGAACAGGAATCACCTTCAGGGCTCAGAAATAAACCCAAAAGAGAGGCTTCCGATAGTGTGATAACTTTTATTAAGGAGTAATAGACAAATAAAGCACTTACATGGTGCAATACACAATTCCAAAGATGGCCGCCCGTATCAAGGTGTGGACCGTGTGGGTAGTAGTGGTAGGTAAAGTAGCATCTCTCTAACGCGTTTCGTGGCAATTGCACGTTGTCAAAGGGCGCCCGGGGTCAGTAGGGGGCCCCATGAGATGCATATAAAAAAGGGGATTTGTGAAAAGAGATTCACAGAAAAGCGGCTACATAGTGAACAGAACGTGACACTCAGAAAAATTTCCAAAAATTATGCTTTATTACACATATATATATATGACAAATGGGCAATCGCCCTGGTTTACCATCACCACAGTATGAGACAATACACACAGACCTAAAACCATATAAAATGATACCAAAACCGGTCTGAATGCATGTGCAGCAGAAAAAATGACTACAAGAGTCTAATGTCCCTGTAGCACAGACACATAGGTGAACACTTCCCAAAGGAGGTGTATCCAAAAATTATACCATAGGCATACCGTAATGTAAGATATAATAGATTAAGCTATTACCATGATGGTAAATCCCAATCAGGGAATCCAAAAATTATACTATGGATATGAATATCACATGTATGCAATGCAGCAAGCACAATATGCGTCAAAAAGAGAACATCAAGCCTCAGGCCTGTATGAAGGAAGACATAATGTCAAAAATATAATGCAATACATTCCTGTGCCGGCACAAGTGGTTGGGGCCCATTCATCTGTAATATAAACAGCTGTTTCCTAGAGCTCTTGAATGAGAATATGCCCCATTAATTCCCAGGATGGAAGAAAAGATGCACAAAGCAGCACTCTGCTTGAAATGGTTTCTTCACCACTATATGTGGACTACACACCACTTTTCGTAGGAACAACAAGACACATCCCAATAGATCTTCTGCCTGTTGAAATATATGTGGTATATCTTGTTTCCTATACAAAGCACCATGATGTCCCCATCCTGTAGTGAAACAAACAATATGTGGGAAGTCACTGACAGAGCTTACACTCTATATAGGATATATAGGTCATGTAGATCACAGAGGACCATATATCTAATGTCCTGTAACAGTCCACTCACCACCTGTGCTGTGGATAATAGGAATGAAAGAGAAGTCCTTCATAGGTACTGCCATACAGGGCCAAAGAGGCCAAGGAACCACCGCTGACATCCGCCGATATACCGCGGGTTCCAGCCCCTTCTTGGCGCTTGTGCTGCTTAAGCTTGCCTCATGGCATGTGAAGATGGCTTCCTCCTTATGGGTCAGCGTGCGTTCCACCTAGTGCGCATGACCGGAAGTGACGTATCTGACGTATGACGTCAACGCGTTTCGCCGATGGGCGTATCTCACTCAGCTTCGTCAGGACCAATGAAACAACTGCATTTCAATTTCCTATTTATAGTGGGTAAAGACCCACCCATTTATGCAAAAAACCAGCCTGCAGTTATTCCTAATGGAAGAAAAAAAGGGGGCTAAATACTTAGCACAGCTGCTGGCCATTATTGAATATAATTAAAAAGACAGACGGCTGGAGACATCAGAGAGGGGAGAGGCTTAGCAATTTTAACAATGCATATATTGATCAAAGGATCATGAATTAAATATACTAGTCAATTGAAGCATTTATCACATTCTAACCAGAAGATGGCGATATTAATCAAAGAATCAACAAGTCTATTTACTGAGTCAAGTTTTTTAGAAGACAATGTAAATTACCATGAAACACCACAAGATGGCAATATAACCTGAGAATTCTCATTGAGGGTTATTTCAACGAAAATACCCCAATTTTCAAATATTCATCCTATGGTGTGGTTATTGTTAAAGAAAGGAGGTACAGAGGAAAAATTAACTCAACAATCAATCCTTTTACATTTTTTTAGAGCTATATTTAAATTCATAGCATAAGATCATCTATATTGTTGTTATTATTTCCAAATACACACAGGCTTTTTTTGGGGATTATCTGACATAAAGTCCAACTATTTGTAAAAACAAAAAAATGCCATAAATTAGCCACCATATGGCAATAAAAAGGTACATAGCTATATAAAACTATTTTTCCAGAAATACTTGGAGATCACATTCCACATTTAACCCCTTAGGGTACAATGTATCAAGTTTATATATCCAGTATTTCTCCTTTTTAAGCAGTTCTCTGTCAAAATCACCTCTCCTTTGTGGAAAGTGCAGTGCATAGAAACCTTTTACTTTTGTACCGTCCAGTTTACCTCCATGATATTTAGCGTAATGTTGGGCAAGATTACTATCAGGGTCATTTGATCTAATATCTCTAAGATGTTCACCTATTCGTACTTTAAGTTGTCTTTTGGTCTTACCAACATACATCTTTTTACAGGGACAGGTTAAGATGTATAATACTCTCACTGTAGAACAATTTATGAGACTCTGAATTTTATAATGAGTGTTATTTCCTGAGTCATGAAAGGAATCCGTACGATCCACGTATTTACAAATTTGACATTTTCCACATTTAAACATCCCCTTGGTACGTGATTTTAACCATGTTGTTTGTTTTAATGGTTGATAATCTGAATGAATAAGGAGGTCACCAAGATTTGGTGCTCTTCTTGCTACCATCTGGGGGCGTTCACCTACAATCTTACTCAACCTGGGACATTGAGTTAAAATCTTCCAATGTTTTTCTAATATCAATTTTACATCTTGCCATTGGGCTCCAAATTGGGTTATCATTCTAACAGGTTGATCACTTAATTTGGCCTTCACATCCTTTTTGGGAGATAATAAATCCTCGCGGTCAGTTTGATATGCCCGTCTCCGAGCATTTCTAATTTGGGAGTGGGAATATCCCCTTTCCATAAATCTTCTATAGAGGTCCTGAGCCTCCATCCTGATGCTGATGATCTTAAAAACCTTGAGTGGAAAATGCCAATTGGTGATAATCTTACCAAAAAAGAAAGAAAAGCTCTTAAAGAACTAAAAGAGACTAAGGATATTGTTATTAAGAGAAGTGACAAAGGGGGTAATGTAGTGATTTTGAATGAACAAAACTATGTCAGGGAGGTGAAGCGCTTATTGAGTGACTCATCCACATATAGGAAAGTGACCACGAATCCTTTTCATATGGAGGCAAAAAAACTAAATTCCATCTTAACACTAGGAAAAGAAGTGGGTCTGTTAACTAGAAAAGAATATGAATATCTGAGAACTGAAGAATTTAATCACCCTACTTTTTACATTATCCCTAAAATACATAAAAATCAAGAAAACCCTCCAGGTAGACCTATTGTCTCAGCCATCATTGGTCCCCTAGATAAAACAGGGAAATATATAGATTTGTTTCTTAAAGACATGGTCCCTAATCTTCCCTCCTATGTAAGGGATACTAAAGATGTGTTGGCTAAGATTGAGAACATGATTATCAATGATAATTCCATTCTAGTGGGAATAGATGTGGAATCACTTTACACTTCTATCCCACATGAATGTGGTGTGAGATCAGTCTCCTATTTTCTTGATAAAACATATCCTACTCTGGGAGGACAGAATGAATTTATCAGTGAGCTATTGGATTTTGCATTAAAACATAATTTTTTTCAATTTAATAATACCTTTTATCAACAGACTAGAGGCACTAGTATGGGAGCACCGTGGGCTCCGGCCTACGCATGTCTCCACTTAGGGTTTTGGGAGGAGCAGGTTGTCTTCAGATCACCAAGATTTCTTGCAAATGTCCAGATCTGGTTAAGATATATAGATGATGTGTTCCTTGTATGGCGAGGAACATCTGAGGAATTAAAACTGTTTTTGGGAGAGTTAAATCAGAACTCCTTCAACATTGGACTTACGTATATATTTGATGAAAGATGTATTTCTTTTCTGGATCTGGAGATTAGACTTGAGAATGGAAAACTCCTTACAAAGACATATAGGAAACCCACTGCTGCCAACACCCTATTAGAGGCAAGAAGCTATCATCCGCGTTCACTGATTTCAGGGATTCCAGTGGGACAGTTTTTGAGATGTCGGAGAAATTGTTCAAACATCAATGACTTTAGGATGGAGGCTCAGGACCTCTATAGAAGATTTATGGAAAGGGGATATTCCCACTCCCAAATTAGAAATGCTCGGAGACGGGCATATCAAACTGACCGCGAGGATTTATTATCTCCCAAAAAGGATGTGAAGGCCAAATTAAGTGATCAACCTGTTAGAATGATAACCCAATTTGGAGCCCAATGGCAAGATGTAAAATTGATATTAGAAAAACATTGGAAGATTTTAACTCAATGTCCCAGGTTGAGTAAGATTGTAGGTGAACGCCCCCAGATGGTAGCAAGAAGAGCACCAAATCTTGGTGACCTCCTTATTCATTCAGATTATCAACCATTAAAACAAACAACATGGTTAAAATCACGTACCAAGGGGATGTTTAAATGTGGAAAATGTCAAATTTGTAAATACGTGGATCGTACGGATTCCTTTCATGACTCAGGAAATAACACTCATTATAAAATTCAGAGTCTCATAAATTGTTCTACAGTGAGAGTATTATACATCTTAACCTGTCCCTGTAAAAAGATGTATGTTGGTAAGACCAAAAGACAACTTAAAGTACGAATAGGTGAACATCTTAGAGATATTAGATCAAATGACCCTGATAGTAATCTTGCCCAACATTACGCTAAATATCATGGAGGTAAACTGGACGGTACAAAAGTAAAAGGTTTCTATGCACTGCACTTTCCACAAAGGAGAGGTGATTTTGACAGAGAACTGCTTAAAAAGGAGAAATACTGGATATATAAACTTGATACATTGTACCCTAAGGGGTTAAATGTGGAATGTGATCTCCAAGTATTTCTGGAAAAATAGTTTTATATAGCTATGTACCTTTTTATTGCCATATGGTGGCTAATTTATGGCATTTTTTTGTTTTTACAAATAGTTGGACTTTATGTCAGATAATCCCCAAAAAAAGCCTGTGTGTATTTGGAAATAATAACAACAATATAGATGATCTTATGCTATGAATTTAAATATAGCTCTAAAAAAATGTAAAAGGATTGATTGTTGAGTTAATTTTTCCTCTGTACCTCCTTTCTTTAACAATAACCACACCATAGGATGGATATTTGAAAATTGGGGTATTTTCGTTGAAATAACCCTCAATGAGAATTCTCAGGTTATATTGCCATCTTGTGGTGTTTCATGGTAATTTACATTGTCTTCTAAAAAACTTGACTCAGTAAATAGACTTGTTGATTCTTTGATTAATATCGCCATCTTCTGGTTAGAATGTGATAAATGCTTCAATTGACTAGTATATTTAATTCATGATCCTTTGATCAATATATGCATTGTTAAAATTGCTAAGCCTCTCCCCTCTCTGATGTCTCCAGCCGTCTGTCTTTTTAATTATATTCAATAATGGCCAGCAGCTGTGCTAAGTATTTAGCCCCCTTTTTTTCTTCCATTAGGAATAACTGCAGGCTGGTTTTTTGCATAAATGGGTGGGTCTTTACCCACTATAAATAGGAAATTGAAATGCAGTTGTTTCATTGGTCCTGACGAAGCTGAGTGAGATACGCCCATCGGCGAAACGCGTTGACGTCATACGTCAGATACGTCACTTCCGGTCATGCGCACTAGGTGGAACGCACGCTGACCCATAAGGAGGAAGCCATCTTCACATGCCATGAGGCAAGCTTAAGCAGCACAAGCGCCAAGAAGGGGCTGGAACCCGCGGTATATCGGCGGATGTCAGCGGTGGTTCCTTGGCCTCTTTGGCCCTGTATGGCAGTACCTATGAAGGACTTCTCTTTCATTCCTATTATCCACAGCACAGGTGGTGAGTGGACTGTTACAGGACATTAGATATATGGTCCTCTGTGATTTACATGACCTATATATCCTATATAGAGTGTAAGCTCTGTCAGTGACTTCCCACATATTGTTTGTTTCACTACAGGATGGGGACATCATGGTGCTTTGTATAGGAAACAAGATATACCACATATATTTCAACAGGCAGAAGATCTATTGGGATGTGTCTTGTTGTTCCTACGAAAAGTGGTGTGTAGTCCACATATAGTGGTGAAGAAACCATTTCAAGCAGAGTGCTGCTTTGTGCATCTTTTCTTCCATCCTGGGAATTAATGGGGCATATTCTCATTCAAGAGCTCTAGGAAACAGCTGTTTATATTACAGATGAATGGGCCCCAACCACTTGTGCCGGCACAGGAATGTATTGCATTATATTTTTGACATTATGTCTTCCTTCATACAGGCCTGAGGCTTGATGTTCTCTTTTTGACGCATATTGTGCTTGCTGCATTGCACACATGTGATATTCATATCCATAGTATAATTTTTGGATTCCCTGATTGGGATTTACCATCATGGTAATAGCTTAATCTATTATATCTTACATTACGGTATGCCTATGGTATAATTTTTGGATACACCTCCTTTGGGAAGTGTTCACCTATGTGTCTGTGCTACAGGGACATTAGACTCTTGTAGTCATTTTTTCTGCTGCACATGCATTCAGACCGGTTTTGGTGTCATTTTATATGGTTTTAGGTCTGTGTGTATTGTCTCATACTGTGGTGATGGTAAACCAGGGCGATTGCCCATTTGTCATATTTATATATGTGTAATAAAGCATAATTTTTGGAAATTTTTCTGAGTGTCACGTTCTGTTCACTATGTAGCCGCTTTTCTGTGAATCTCTTTTCACAAATCCCCTTTTTTATATGCCTCTTTTGGCTACTGAATGGAGACCAAATATTGGGTGACACGATAATTTATTCAACAACCTCTTAATAACTATCTTTAGCATATAGGCCCCATGAGATGCCCCTGGTACCTTTTTCATAGGCTTTTTTGAGTTTGGGCAAGGACACAGGGGCCCCATGATCCCCTATTGCCCGGGGGCCCCATGAGTTGTCAGTCCGCCCCTGAGTGGGATACATTTATCTCTTCTGCTGCACAGTAAGGCACAGCTAAGCAGGAGCAGTGAAACAGATTTTGGGACAGATTTTCTGAAAGGTCACAGGTTAACCCCTTGACGCCAACGTCACACAAATATGTGGCCTCACAGAACTGGGCTTTGCGTACTTGTCTCTGTGCTGGGAGCGCGCTGCACTATGCGCTCCCAGCGCAAACACCGGGGTGTCACTGAGATCCCCGGGTCCCATTCTAACGATTGGGATCCAGGACTCCCGATTCCAGGTCACATGATTGCTCTGATAGCCTCTGATTGGCTATCACAGTGAGTGATCAGTCACTGTACAGCCCGGCCCCCTTGATTTTTTTTTTCTCTCTCTATGAATGGAGGAGAGAGACACATTGTATCTCTCTAACTCCTGGCATAGAGGGAAAACAACAAATATTTGTTAAAAAATAAAAAAAGATAAATAAATATTAAAATAATAAAATTAAAATAAAGAAAAAATACCTAGATCAAGGTTTGATCTAGTTCAGTGCCAGGGTAAGTAGATTGTAAGCTCCAAGGAGCAGGGCCCTCGAGCCCCTCGTGTATTGTTACTGTACTGTCGCATGTTCTGTCCCCCATTGTAATGCCAGATCTACACACAGGCAGGAAGTGGCCACTAAGAGGCTGTGGGAAATCAGCAGATTTAAGAAATGTTTGTTATATTTTATAAAGTGGCAATTACAGGAAGCGGTATATCAAAATGTAAATCATAAACCAGCATTCTTAGAAATGTTATGATTCAGTCTTCCACTGAAGCTGAATTTTGCAGAATTAAAATATCTTGTCTGGCTCAAATGAGCTAATGTTAACCCTTTCTTACCCCCATAAACAGAATGCTCTCACCCTGGTAGCTGAGAAGAGAGATGTTTGTCTGGAGAAAGAAAGACGGATGTTGTACAAGTGTCTTGGGGTCCAAAAAATGGTAGCAAAGGCAAACATGCACAGGCAGAAAAAATAATAACAGGCAGTGAAGTGGAATTTGTTTTCTGAAGCACTGGGGATGGAAATTGAACTTTGTAATACTTTCTTCCCATGACTACAGTGTTACTAAACCCAGGACAGCCTCAGAGCCTGTGTAATTAATATGTTTTCGGATTTAAAGGGATGAGGTGGCAACCCTATTTCTGGCCTAGGCCAAAATGTCGCCATACATCCTAGAAATCTTCATATATATATTTATTCTTTCATCTTGATGAGGGGCTTTCTCATCTAAGCACACCCTCCTGCCTGCATGCCTGAGCTAAGAACAGATGGATTCCAGGAAGTAAATGCTACATGAATCATCTGCCCGTACTCAAGATGACCACAGCTAGAAATGCTAGGGGAGTGTTTCTCAAAGTGATTTCTCAGCAAAATAAAGCATGAATACATGGATGGATTGGATGAGTTTGCTTTGAATATTAAAAAGAAATGTAAGTGGTAATAAAGGCAGACTTTTTTTTGCTTAAACATAACAAGCATGTCATACTTACCTGCTCTGTGCTGTGGTTTTGCAGCCCTGATCCTTCTCTTCTTGGGTTCCCCTGCTGGAACTCCTGGCCCCTCATTCCTGCCTAGTGCCCCCAAAGCAAGCAGCTTCCATTCACACATAGAGCTCAACTTGGCCCTGTCCCCTGCTCTCTCCTCATTGGCTGACTGGCTGTGATTGATAGTAGCTGGAGCCAATGGCTTCCACTGCTGTCACAGCCAATGAGGAGGGAGAGACCTGAGGCTTTCGTGCACATTGCTAGATTGAGATGGGGCCCAGGTAAGTTTTATGGGGGGGGGGGGCTGGGGGTGTTGCTGCACAGAATGTTTTTTACCTTTATGTATAGAATGCAACGTGAAAAACCTTGGGCCTTTATGACCACTTTAACCAATTGCCTTCCAGTGATTAATGTCCTGGAAGACAAGTAGTTATACAAGTATCATGGCTGCAGCCATGATCCTGGCATCAATATTTTCATCCAACGTTCAGCTTTACTGTAAAAAGTGATCCGCGTGGCTCTACAGCCAACTGATCACTTCTACAGGGCTTGGAAGGGCCCCCCCCACCTCCTGCTGCCATTCCCAGGATCTCCCATTCCACCGGGGAGCCCAGGACCGCTGTAAGTGGTCAGATAGGCTGAACACAGAGGACAGATGATCCCAGATGCAACACGGATTTTGTCACTTCCAGTTTTGGTTCTTTCTTTACCTGGCCATTATGTCATTTAGGTAAAATGAATATTAATATTTCTAAAAAAGGAAAGCGCCCTCGTTCTACTGGGCCCACGTGCCATAAACGTCAGAGTCAGAGCAATCCTTCTAGCACCAGAGCTCATGTTTAAAGGATAAGTTTACTTTTAAAAAAAAATCCTAAATGCACATTTTTTATACAAGTTAATGTGTGCATTTATAATTTTTGTTTAGGAGCCTGGAAAGCATTGCACCAGTGATCAGGACTTCTGCAGACTGGCAGTGTAATATTTCTGCCCATACAACGTACAGGTAGGTAGTTTCACACTGGCAGGAAGAATCAATGAACCACCACAGTGCCATGGTAGTCCAAGTTGACAGCCACGAAGAATGTCAGTATTTGTAGTTCATTAATTCAAAGGACACTGTGAATGATTGACATGGCTGTTTGGGGCTCTTTTCAAAAAGTGACCGCTGGTACAGAGAACATCTCCCTGTTCTACTGTCGCACCAAGTGCTCGGATACCCTAACTGCTGCAGCAGTGGGAACATGTTACATATGTAATGCCCTCCAAGTTTAGCTAGTTTTTTTTTAAATAGGAGCTGAGTAGCAGCCTGGAATGAGTCAGCTTGTGAGTGAGGCAGGAGTTCACCTCAGGACAGACTAGGGAGGTTCTACAGATCAGAGCTTCTTGAGGAACCTTCTGGAAGAGGGGTGGAGGAGGCTCAGATCTGCATGTTTGAAGGACCTTGGCCAATCCCTTGGCAGGAGGCTGGGCATGGTGGCCAAGGCAATCCTCAAATATGACAGAGTCTGGGAGTCAGAGTCAGTGAGTGTCGGATGGAAGATGGAGTGACGAAGGCTGAAGTGTGGAGCCTGGGAGGGGGTCACAGGGAGGAGGCCTACCTACAGGCCGAATTCTGGAAAGGAGGATGTCCACTACCTCAACATCTCCAAGGGAGGACAGCCTGTGCAGCAGGGAAGGAGCAAGCCCAGTGTAAGGCCTGAAGGCAGCCACCAACCCACTAAGCTAACAGGAGAGGACAGTGTGAGTACTCCTACACCCCTGGGCCAGATAAGGGGAGAGGGTGGTCAGGTGCAATACCCAACTAGCTCCTCATCTGGGACTGTGTCAGGTGGCAGATCTTGGGCTCACTTGCTCAGGGATACCCTCAGGAAGCAGAATGAAAAGGAGGATTCATCTGGTCTGAGGAGGTATACCGAGGAGCTTTTAGTGCTCTTCCAGAAGAGACTGTTCCTATCTATGTTTTTGTACATAGTTGCTCGAAAGTTGTCGTCAAGTTATACCCTAATAATTGGAACTACAGCTCCACCTATCTAACTAGGAGGGTGCTACACATGTAATATGTTCCCGAAGGTGCACTCACTTATCCTTTAACTCTAAATTGGTAATCTGTAAAGGCCTTTAGGTGCCGTAGTTTGTTGCCATTTCATGGACGTGTGAAATTTTAAATCTTGACATGTTTGGTGTCCATTTACTTGGTACAGCATAATCTTTTATGTTTTACCAAAAAATTTTGGTATTATATTGTATTTGCATGCACTAAAATGCCTTTAAGTGCTTTTTTCCCTGAAAATTTGCCTTTGATTAACGGTTGTGCAAATATTGTGTGACATACAAAATTACAACATAGACGCAGTGCACCAGTGAAAACCCTGCTTTCAAAAAGCCTTGCTTCCATTTATCTGATGTTCTTGGAACACCTTCTTGGATCTGTTCTAGGGTCATCTTAAGATCTTCTTAAGACTTATAATTAGGTTGACTTTTCCTGGTTGCCCTTGCACTCTATCTCTTGTTCCTCCTGCACCACTCTTACTTCCCATCCATCTTCTTAGGCTCCTCCTTCAACTTTCCAACCTGTTACCATTGGCCATCTGCCTCCCCCTGTTCCCTGTTTGCTGCCTTCCTTGTTTTACCTGCTATCCACACATTAGACTGCCCAGTCAAGTTGAAGTTTTGACTTTAGAACATATGTAGGTTCCACCCATACTTCTTCTAAAAAAAAAGAGCTTTAGTCAAGATCCATTTCACAAGCAAGTTAAAAATAGTAAAATGCTATGTCTGCTTGAAGTGGAACACAGTTTAAATAATCTAATTACATTCTAGGTGCATTAAAACAAAGGTGTGCAAAGCCTTACAGACCTTTTTCTTTAGAAAGTGGCCTCAACCTGTGTAGAAGTCTCACTGCAGAGGTTCAACATGCCCCATGCTGAGTCAGGCCTCTAGATGTCCAGTCAAGAGGGATCGTGGGCTTCGCTGATTGCAAAGCTATATGTCTAACTTAACAAGGGATGTGGCAGACCTGTGTAGAGAGACTACTGCTTCCCCCCTACGAATAAGAGTCCTTCTATGCAACTTTCTGGTGGGGAAAAGCTTTCCTATGCAGACTTTGGCTTCTTTCTAAGAAAACACATGCTTACACTTTGAACATGTTCTGTTTTGATGCACCTGAAATGTATTAAGCTGATTAAAATGATATTTCAATAGAGTTTAAAACTCAAATTTTGGGGGAAAGGGATTAAAAACACTGTCAGGTATTATTGGCAAGATGTTTCTCTAGTTCCTGCCCCAGTGACAGGTGTCTTCAGTACCAAGACAGGTTTGTCCAGCACCCAGGACAAGGATGCAAAACTGTGCCCCACCTCCTAATATATGCCATAGAATAGATGTACCACCTTGTGCCCATTCTTTGATCCCTTGTATCAGTTGTTGATGGTTGGCATGGAGTGTGCACTGCCCATGCCTGGCCAATCACTTGCTTTCTTGTGGCTACAAGGTAGTTGCACATGCATGTTTTTGTGTTGGCTATGGGCAGGTGGGATGGAAAGAGGGTATTTTGGAGCACAGCATGACAGCATGTAGCTGTCAGAGCAGGCATGAATCTGCAGCCCATTTGTTTCTAGCCACTGATCTGGAGCTTACATGGTTGAGTGGTTGTCTTCCCCTACTGCTGTACCCTGAGCAGCTGCCCCTCCTGCCCATCCCTTGTCCTGTCCCAGGGTGTCATAAATACAGATAGTAAGCAGAATTTTCTCCAACAGGGAAGCAAACTGCAACAAAAACCTTATTTTTAGAAGAGTCAGATCCACTGTCAGGTTTTTATTGATGCTTGTTCCTTCTAGTCCGCTTGATACCCATGGAGAAGGAAGCCTCTTCCAAAGTTGATGCACAAGAAAGCCTGCAAACAGTTTGCTGAAGTCAAGCAGACTAAGGACATGGATTACTGTAACCATGTCCTGTGGTCTGATGAGACCAAGATAAACTGATTGGGTTCAGGTGATGTCAAGCGTGTGTGGGGGCAACCAGGTGAGGAGTACAAAGACAAGTGTGTCTTGCCTACAGTCAAGCATGGTGGTGGAAGTGTCATATTCTGGGGCTGCATGAGTGCTGCCGGTACTGGGGAGCTACAGTTCATTGAGGGAACCATGAATGCCAACATGTACTGTGATCTACTGAAGCAGAGCATGATCCTCTCCCTTCGGAGACTGGGCCGCAGGACAGTATTCCAACATACCGACCCCAAACACCGCTCCAAGACGACCACTGCCTTGCTAAAGAAGCTGAGGGTAAAGGTGATGGACTGGCCAAGCCTGTCTCCAGACCTAAACCCTATTGAGCATCTGAGGGGCATCCTCAAATGGAAGGTGAACTCCATGACCAAGGGGGTTAAGGCAGTGCTGGAAAATAATGGTGGCCACACAAAAATGTTGACACTTTGGGCCCAGTTTGGACATTTTCACTTAGGGGTGGACTCCCTTTTGTTGCCAGCGGTTTAGACATTAATGGCTGTGTGTTGAGTTATTTTGAGTGGACAGCAAATTTACACGTTATACAAGCTGTACACTCACTACGTCACATTGTAGCAAAGTGTCATTTCTTCAGTGTTGTCACATGAAAAGATAGAATAAAATATTTACAAAAATGTGAGGGTTGTACTCACTTCCGTGAGGTACTGTATATAGAGCTGTCAATTTACGCAGCGTTTTACATATATATTGTACATTTACATCAGTCCCTAACCCTCAAGGGGTGTACAACTTAAGGTCCCTAACTCACATTCATACATACACATACTAGGGCCAATTTATACAAGATCCAATAAACCTACCAGCATGTCTTTGGAGTGTGGAAGGAAACCGGAGGACCCAGAGGAAACCCACACAGGCACAGGGAGAACATGCAAACTACAGGCAGGAGGTACCATGGCTAGGATTTATCCCTTTACATAAAGTCTTTCTTGGTCAGCCATGTATGTATCTTTTATATACATCATTGAATCTATGTTTATGTTTCACACTGTCACAACAGGAATTTCATACTAAAACAAAAGTCGTTGTCTTCCTGTCCTTCAATTTTAATAAGGCGTCATTTGCACATGATATCAGCATTGTACACTCAAAAGGGTTTCCTGTCTATTGCTTTCATCTTATTACAGTGTCTATTTTGGGCTATTTCATATTTCATATACCAACCAATGTTGGTAACAGAACTAAGCTTTCCTTACCAGTACCCAACATTTGGTAACCATGTCCTTGTATATAGAAAGGAGCCAACAGACTGGAGGTTGTTATTCTATGTTAACAAAAAAAAAAGCATTGTCTTTGCCAGCACTGGTCCCCTTTGGTACAAATTGGATTAGACTGAACTTCAATCTTTTATCTATTTAAATGTTAATCAAATTTATAAGTTATTAAAAATGTATTGTATTAACATCCATTAACTTCTGCCCAAAACAGGCTGCAGTGTGCGGGTGTTGCAGTGGGTTCATTTTAAACCTATAGCCAGAGGGCCATGACACTCTAGAGATCCTGTGTGCTTTAGTTTTATTGGGAATTCACACTGTAACTGCTTTTTAGTAATCTAATAACTGAACTGGACATACTGTAGATACCAACCTATTAAAGTGGTATTAATCCCAAAACGCTAATTTATTGCATCTTACCAATCAATAGATGTGCTAGCTGCATTAGTTTTATTTTTTAGGCTGCTTTCACCTGGTGATCATATCTTCTGTATCAGAGTGCCTCCATTCTGTGTGAAGGAGCAACAGAGACACCTTGGGACAGCAACACTGTCAATCTGTGGAGGAGGGGAGTGTTAGATGGACTAGCAGATTTAGATACACTAAGAAATTAAATCCGAACTCCAGCTCACACTGCAGCTACAGCAGTTTTTTTTCTTTTGGGATAAAGGTTTTACATGAATAAATAAAAGCTAGTCGTTGTAAACACTCCTGTCAGTGGTAAATGGTTTGTCTCCACACTCTAACTGTTACATTTGTGGAAGAGCTTGTTCTGTTGAAAAGCAACAGACATAATGGCTAAATTACCAGATGATAATAGAAGAGATCCTACTGGCGTGTTCTATCATAAATGCTTCTCCATGTCTTTCAGCAGTAATGTACATTGAGCTCTGCAAGAGCAACTCAAAATAGATTGATAGCACTCCTTTGTGTTGTGATGAAGGGATTCACGTGGGCATGACGCCATTATGGCCCGACCATTTAAGAGGCCGAACAGAGTGAACTTGGATGGAAAATTGGGAAAAGATGGGAGCTCTCCAGACCATGTGGAGCACTGACAGTGCAGTGCTGGAGGGCTCCTTTGACAGGTTAGTCTGCCATTAGATTGTAAGCTCCACGAGCAGGGCCCTCATATTCCTTCTGTATTGTTGCTGTATCGTCTCCCTTTATATTGTAAAGTGCTGAGCAAACTGTTGTCACTATATAAATCCTGTATAATAATAATAATAATAAAATAATAATAATGAGCGGTGCATAGTAGCCCATTATGGCAGAAAAAACTCCTGGAGGTCGTTAAAAAAAGTTTAATTCTGCTTTAAGGGAAAGGCCCTACACTTATCAAGGGCAGTTCCATTCCAAGGAAATCAGTTTGCAATTATCAGTACTGGCCTCTCAAAAATATCTCTCAGCTCTTTCACAACTGAAGGTCTGTGGCTTCCGTGTGACCCACTGTTGGGACACCTGATTGACCAGATCCTCCTCCGATACTTTCCTGTGTTTAATAGCACCTTCAGCTTAACTGAAGATATGTTGGTGGGGATCGGGATCTGGATCAGGATTTGGATCTGTTGATATTATAGTTAGGAGGCCGATTCAATAGGTCCAAGAAGAGATCCCTGGAATGACAGCAGTAGTTAATAGAAAGAAGAGAGTGCCAGATGTACAGACAGTCCAGCTAATATTCCACATTACTGCAAATGTATACCATTTATTGACTTTACTTCATACTCCTAGATTGTAAGCTCAAAAGAGCAGGGCCCTCGAACCCCTCGTGTATCACATTGTATTGTTACTGTACTGTCTCATGTTCTGTCTCCCTTTGTAATGTATAGCGCTGAGCGAACTATTGGCGCTTTATAAATACTGTATAATAATAAAATAATAATACACAGTTCTTATAAAAAATATTCATGTTCTTTGTAGCCCTGATGAAGGGGGATCGGTAAAACCCCTGAAATGCATTGGCTATCATTTTTACTCTCATGATAAACAAAAACTTGGATTGGACTGTCAACCGTACTCCTCTTGTTCTCTTCACTCTACTAAACATAGTAATGACTGCAGATTTCTATCTGATATAGGAAACAGAAACACTTATTCTCAGATGATACATTTTGTCTAATGGCATTTAAAGCAAGCACATTACACACTATCAGTGAAGTCAGCCAGACATTGAGGGTCTTTAGGGAACATCGGCCATTTGATGCTGGTTCACGGATCTGATGCTGGAATGTTGGAGCTTAAACTATAAAGTTTTGGATGTCCTCCAGAGCATTTTATACAAATCCAATCAAGGCAATATGTGTCTTTTTCAGGACATTGTGCACTGTTTCCCAGTGTTTAGCTTGGAAATTCACCAGATGCTAAGTGTCACTAGGAAACTGGCTTTCATAATGACTCATCATAGTGGGAAATAAATATTCCTTGTGTATTTCTCTCTCTACATCATTTTTTATGTATTATCAGTATGGCAAAAATGCAAGCAAAGACATGTTTAGAGTCAATTCTCTCACAGGCACATATGAGTGATGACGTCCTTTTGGAAAAGACTCCATTTTCACGTTACTTGACCAATACTGAAAAAATTAATCTTCGTAAGGAAGAGTCATATAACAGGTTTTCTAAACTTTCTTTACCATTAAGGTCCATTCTTTGCTAGCTTGCAGATAAATATTGGATGAGTGAATTCCCTTGGATTTGAGCTGTTAGTGATTCGGAGAAACATAACCAGTGTCCACTTCACAGGTTAATTTTTTGCCAGTAATTATTAACTTTTTCTGAATTTAAATTTTGATGTCCATACCAGTGCATGTTCCATATTCTGCTTTGGAACAAAAGTCCACATCTCCAGTTCTTTAGAAGAATGCAGATTCATCCTCGGTGACCTCCAGTCATCTAATCATGGGCCAATAGGAGACTACATCTTATACTAATAACATAATGCAAAGCCTTATGAATGTGGCATTATGAACTATATACCCTTCCTAATGGGTGTGCATGATATTGTCCAAAGAGGACTCAGTATTCTTCAAAAGGTCCATTTATGGGTGCAGGACCTGGGTTCTGAAAACCAAGCCTATATCTATAGAACATCATGGATCTCGAAGATAATATCCAACTAGTAGCTAATGGCCACTACTCAATGCTCCTACTCCTCGACCTCTCTGCGGCTTTCGACACGGTTGACCACCCCCTCCTCCTTATATACTCTCTTGGCCTCAGAGACTCCGCTCTCTCCTGGCTCTCTTCCTATCTATCCCAGCGCTCCTTCAGTGTTACCTATAACGCTGCCACCTCCCCCTCTCTGCTGGGGTCCCTCAAGGCTCTGTCCTCGGGCCCCTTCTCTTCTCCATCTACACCTCCTCCCTTGGCCAGCTGATACACTCCCACGGCTTCAATTACCATCTCTACGTGGATAATACGCAACTCTATCTCTCTACCCCTCGCCTCACCCCTTCAGTCTCCGCCCGAATCACCTGCCTACTGAACGACATATCAGACTGGATGTCACTCCACTTCAAATTAAACCTTTCCAAAACCGAGCTCCTAGTTTTCCCCCCAGCCCGGTCCCCCCCCCCCCCAACCTCTCCATTACGACCAACAACACCACCATCAGTCCCACCCCGCAAGACAAAGTTCTAGGTGTCACTCTAGACTCCAATCTGTCCTTCCAGCCCCATGTCCAATCGCTGGCAAATTCATGCAGGCTCCACCTCCGCAACATCTCCAAAATACGTTCGTTCCTAAACCCAGACACTACTAAGCAACTCATTCACTCCCGTATTATCTCACGACTTGACTATTGTAACTCCCTCCTCACCGGCTTACCTCGTCACAGGCTATCCCCGCTTCAGTCTATCCTGAACTCTGCTGCCAGACTCATCCACCTTACCAACCGCTCTGTATCCGCCACCCCCCTCTGCCAATCCCTCCACTGGCTTCTGATTGCCCAAAGCATAAAATTCAAACTGCTAACATTGACGTACAAAGCTATTCATAATACTGCCCCAAACTACATCACTGACCTGATATCCAAATACCACCCAAAACGTACTCTCTGTTCCTCACAAGACCTCCTACTCTCCAGTTCCCTGGTCTCTTCCTCCCACGCCTGTCTCCAGAACTTCTTCAGGGCTTCCCCCATCTTCTGGAACTCACTACCCCAATCCATCAGACTGTCACCAACCCTCCTCACCTTTAGGCACATCGTGAAAACCAATCTTTTCAGGGAAGCCTACCCTGCCCTCACCTAACTGCCGATCTCCTCCACTCCTCCTACCTCTCCATCCCCCACAGCCACTTCCTCCTGTACCACTATCCCCTCCCTCCTAGATTGTAAGCTCCAAGGAGCAGGGCCCTCGAACCCCTTGTGTATTGTATTGTTATTGTACTGTCTCATGTATTGTCTCCCATTGTAATGTACAGCGCTGAGCAAACTTTTGGCACTATATAAATACTGTATAATAATAATAATAATAACTGTTTAATAAAGTCATCACAGCACAGTAGTGAAAAGTGTAACATTTTAGAGCTATGCAGGACTCCTTCGTCAGGCATATGATGAATATAACACAACATCAAAGAAGATTCCCAGCTCAATTTACCAAGCAGCCTGCAACCAACTGAATTATCCTGTCTAACAGTTCACGTTTAAAACGGGTTTAGTTTGCACACATTTGCAAATACATGCATAATCTGCTGAGCCTCTTCACGGCACCCCAGTATCTGCGGTTTCTTATTCTATAAGTTTCTACAGCCTCCATAGTAGAAGCACATGTATCATAATTAATAGATTGAAGGCAGGTAAACCTGGAGAGAGTCCACCCCTCTTTAAAGGCACAGGGAAGCACTGGACACCCAGCATATAGCACAATGGCAGCAAAGGGGTCCAGTGCACCCCCTCACAAATATAACAACAGTACAAACATACGGCACGGTGGGCTCCCTCCAGGCTTTCAGTGTTGCACACATGACAGAGGCTGTCAGAATTGGCTCTGGAGGCTGCTACTATGACTCATAAAAGGCACCAAGTGGCACCATGACCAGGGGCACATTTGCCGCGAAGCAAACAAGTGTTTGCATAGGGTGGCACTTTTCAGGGTGGCCTCCCCACTCTTTCCAATGGAAGGGACACTCAGGACAGGAGCTGCTTTGTCTTACCTGTGTCTGTGACTCCATGTCCCACTTTGATCCGGTCCACGAGGCGCTGCTGGAGGAGGGGTAGAGAGGTTGTCCGGTCCCCTGGTCATTGGTGTCAGTAGGAGGAATAGTGCCTCATCATTGGGAGGAATAGAGCCCCATCATTGGTGTTAGTGGGAGGAATACTATCCCATCATTGGTGTCAGTAGGAGAAATAGTGCCCCATCATTGGTGTCAGTGGGAGGAATAGTGCCCCATCATTGGTGTCAGTGGGAGGAATAGTGCCCCATCATTGGTGTCAGTGGGAGGAATAGTGTCCCATCATTGGTGTCAGTGGGAGGAATAGTGTCCCATCATTGGTGTCAGTGGGAGGAATACTGTCCCATCATTGGTGAAAGTGTCAGTGACACCAATGATAGGGCACTATTCTTCTCACACTGACACCAATGATGGGGCACTATTCCTCCTACTGACACCAATGATGGGATAGTATTCCTCCCACTGACACCAATGATGGGGCTCTATTCCTCCCACTGACACCAATGATGGGGCACTATTCCTCCTACTGACACCAATGATGGGGCACTATTCCTCCCACTGACACCAATGATGGGGCACTATTCCTCCCACTGACACCAGTGATAGGGCACTATTCCTCCCACTGACACCAAGGATGGGGCACTATTCCTTCCTACACTAAATGCAATTGTACATCAATAAACTACTTCCACTGGATTTCCCTATCTAAATACAAGCTCCAAAAAGGATGTTCCAAACTTATGGCCAAATTCAAACCTAAAGAAATGAATTGTCCTCAAAAAGGACAAAATCATCCAAAAAACAAAAAAGACTTCATGTGCAATATAACAGACAAAATTTTTTGCTCCGCAACGTAGTATTATACATACATCAAAGTGTGCTTAAAACAGCATGTCACCATATAACTAAATGGTAAAGTTTCAAACCAACAAGATGGCTGTCGCGCTCCGGTGCATGCTGACGTCAAACGTACTCACTCCTCCCATGGGACACTATTCCTCCCACTGACACCAATGATGGGGAACTATTCCTCCCACTGACACCAATGATGGGACACTATTCTTCCCACTGATACCAATGATGGGGCACTATTCCTCCCACACGGACACCAATGATGGGGCACTATTCCCCCACACTGACACCAATGGTAGGGCACTATTCCTCCCACTGACACCAATGATGGGGCACTATTCCTCCCACTGACACCATTGATGGGGTACTATTCCTCCCACACTGACACCAATGGTGGGACACTATTCCTCCCACTGACACCAGTTATGGGACACTATTCCTCCCACTGACACAAGTGATGAGGCACTATTCCTCCCACTGACACCAATGATGGGGCACTATTCCTGCCACTGATACCAATGATGGTGCACTATTCCTCCCACTGACACCAATGATGGGGCACTATTCCTCCTACTGACACCAATGATGGGGCACTATTCCTTCCACTGACACCAATGATGGGGCACTATTCCTCCTACTGACACCAATGATGGGGCACTATTCCTCCCACTGATAACAATGATGGGGCACTATTCCTCCTACTGACACCAATTATGGGGCACTATTCCTCCTACTGACACCAATGATGGGGCACTATTCCTTCCACTGACACCAGTGATGGGACACAATTCCTTCCACTGACACCAATGATGGGGCACTATTCCTCCTACTGACACCAATGATGGGGCACTATTCCTTCCACTGACACCAATGATGGGGCACTATTCCTCCCACTGACACCAATGATGGGGCACTATTCCTCCCACTGATACCAATGATGGGGCACTATTCCTTCCACTGACACCAATGATGGGGCACAATTCCTCCCACTGATACCAATGATGGGGCACTATTCCTCCCACTGATACCAATGATGGGGCACTATTCCTCCTACTGACACCAATGATGGGGCACTATTCCTCCCACTTACACCAATCATGGGGCACTATTCCTCCCACTGACATTAATAATGGGACATAATTCCTCTTACTGAAACCAGTGATGGAGTAATATTCTTGCAACTGGCACCAATGTTGGGGCACTATTCCTCCCACTGACACCAATGATGGGGCACTATTCCTCCCACTGACACCAATGATGGGGCACTATTCCTCCCACTGACACCAGTGATGCGGCACTATTCCACTGACACCAATGATGGGGCACTTTTCCTTTAAATGACACCGATAATGGAATAAAATAAGAGGTGGAGCTCTAATAGAAAGAGGTGGAGCCTAAAGAGGAAGGGTGGAGTTTACAGATGAAGGGGTGGATCTTAAACAGGAAGGGGTGGGATGAATTTAGATAGGTGGGTGCCCGATTTTAGTCTTGCCTAGGGCAGCAAAGCACCACTGACTATGACATCACCACCCACCCGCCTGCTCAGCTGAGCTTGCCTGATCCCAGTCAGCCAAAGGCCTTTTTTTTTCACTTGCAGCCGCTGTTTTTAACAGACATTTATTGACAGCTTGTAAATTTACGGACAGTTGGCAACACTGGTTTTAATCTCCATACCTGTTCCAGGTCAGTCCCTGTTCCAGATCACTCAAACAGAAAGTACTAAAACCACTGCATTAGAACACTAGCCAGGTACTTAGTAGTGTTAGACATAGTGGTCAGCAATGGTAGCATTCATACTTTATCAGTATACAGTTGCAAGAAAAAGTATGTAAACCTGTTGAGATTACGTGGAGTTTTGCATGAATTGGGCATAAAATGTGCTCTGAACATCATCTAAGTCACAACAATAGAAGAACACAGTCTGCTGAACATAATACTACACAAACATTAGATGTTGCCATGGTTTAATTGCACATAACATGTAAACATTCACAGTGCAGGGAGGAAAAAGTATGTGAACCTTTGGACTTAATAACTGGTTGACCCTCCTTTGGCAGCAATAACCTCAACCAAACGTTTCCTGTAGTTGCAGATCAGACCTGCACAACAATCTGGAGTAATTTTGGACCACTCCTCTTCACAAAACTGTTTCAGTGTAGCAATATTCTTGGGATGTCTGGTGTGAATCGCTCTCTTAAGGTCATGCCACAGCATTTCAATCGGGTTGAGGTCAGGACTCTGACTGGGCCACTCCAGAAGGCGTATTCTGTGCTGTTGCAGCCATTGTTTTGTTGAATTACTTGTATACTTTGGGTCATTGTCCTGTTGCATCACCCATCCTCTGCGGAGCTTCAGTTGGAGGACAGATGGTCGTACGTTTTCCTGCAAAATGTCTTGATAAACTCTGGAATTCATTTTCCCATCAATGACAACAATCCGTCCAGGCCCTGAGGCAGCAAAGCAGACCCAAACCATGATGCTCCCTCCGCCATGTTTTACAGTGGGGATGAGGTTTTGATGTTGGTGTGCGGTGCCTTTTTTTCTCCATACATAGTGTTGTGTGTTCTTCCCAAACAACTCAATCTTGGTTTCATCTGTCCACAGTATATTTTGACAGTAGTGCTGTGGAACATCCAGGTGCTCTTTTGCAAACTTCAAACATGCTGCAATATTCTTTTTGGACAGCAATGGCTTCCTCCGTGGTGTCCTCCCATGTACTCCATTCTTGTTTAATGTTTTCCTATTGTAGATGTGTCAACAAAAATGTTAGCATGTGCCAGAGATTTCTGTAGGTCTTTAGCTGACACTCTGGGATTCTTCTTTACCTCATGCAGCATTCTGTGCTGTGCTCTTGCAGTCATTTTTACAGGACGACCACGCCTAGGGAGAGTAGCAACAGTGCTAAACTTTCTCCATTTGTAGACAGTCTGTCTTACCGTGGACACATGAACATCAAGGCTTTTGGAGATACTTTTGTAACCCTTTCCAGCTTCATGCAAGTCAACAATTCTTGATGGTAGGTCTTCTGAGAGCTCTATTCTGCGAGGCATGGTTCACATCAGACAGTGCTTCTTGAAACCAGTAAACCCAAAACAGGTGTGTGTTTTTTAAGGGCAGGACAGCTGTCAGCAACACATCCAATATCATCACACTGATTGGAGTCAAGGTTGGCTCACTCCTGGCTCCAATTAGCTCTGGGAGAAGTCATTAAGCTAGGGCCTCACATACTTTTTCCTCCCTGTACTGTGAATGTTTACATGTTATGTGCAATTAAACCATGGCAACATCTAATGTTTGTGTAGTATTATGTTCAGCAGACTGTGTTCTTCTATTGTTGCGACTTAGATGACGTTCAGAGCACATTTTATGCCCAATTCATGCAAAACTCCACGTAATCCCAAGGGGTTCACATACTTTTTCTTGCAATTGTATGTTTGTAACATGCTAATGTTGCAGTTTACACTCATTTATCGAATAATTCTGAAATGTTTCATTCTCACTATGCTAAACAAAATAATAAAAGCATAAAAAGGGGATAAACAGGCATATGAATATAATTGCAGGCAGTACCATAGATCACAAATGTCCTCCATTGTGTATATGTCTGAATATGAGTGTATCCAAGTCCACAAGTTACACCTAATAAGATGCACTTTGTAGATATTCTTTGCTGCTTTCTATGTTTTATTGTATAAATCCGTGTGCTTTTAAGAACTATTACTGCCTTATCCCAGACAGATCTGTATGTGGAACAAGAAAGAAGATCCACAGCACATTTAATCAGCTACTCCCACCTTGTAATGGAGGAAAGGCCCAACCTGCTTCCTGCTTACACAGCCCTCCTGCAGAACTGCTCGATCACAGCCTGACAATGGGCGATTAGGAGGAGACTTCGCAGGCAGCTCTCTGGAGAGTAATGTTGCCAGTTTCATGGACGTTGGATGATGGGAGTGGATGACGGGGAAGTTATAAAGTGAAGCTGAATCATATGGTGATATTGACCTAACCTCTACTGCCATTTTACAAGGCTTTGTCCCTCCCCTCTCATTTCCTGCATGGCCTGGTTTCCTCCATCATCTGTTATATCTGTCACTGCTCTGTTAATCCCAAAAAGAAATTCACATTTTAAACTCCACTGTTCACTGAGCAAGCTTTTTTTTTTAGTTTCCAGTTTGTGAACTGACATAAATTTCCAGTACAATCGATTTGCACAGGTTTCTCCCATGGTAAAAAGACCCCAAAGATTTTAAGCCTTGAAATGTTCAACTGTATAGTATTTTAGCCACTAATATCATCATGAAAGTATGTATCACTTTCATAACCTAGAATACATCACCATCAAAAATACACTATATTGACAAAAGTATTCCAAAACATTGGATTCAGCTGTTCCGATCACCTCCATGGCCACAGGTGTATACAATCAAGCATACAAAAAAAGAGGGTTGTGAAAAGAGATTCACAGAAAAGCGGCTACATAATGAACAGAACGTGACACTCAGGAAATAGTTTCCAAAAATTATGCTTTATTACACATATATAGATATGACATATGGGCATATGCCCTGGTTTACCATCACCTCAGTATGAGACAATACACACAGACCTAAAACCATTTAAAATGACACCAAAACCGGTCTAAATGTGTGTGTACAGCAGGGAAAATGGCTACATGTGTCTAGTGTCCCTGTAGTACAAACACATAGGTGAACACTTCCCTAGGGAGGTGCATCCAAAAATTATGCCATGGGCATACCAAAATGGAGGATATAAGGGATTAAGCAGTAACCATTATGGCAAATCCCTATCAAGGAATCCAAAAATTATGCTATAATGTGTATATCACATGTATGCAATTGAGCAAGCACAATATGCGTCAAAAAAAAAGGAGAGTAGTAGGCCTCAGGCCTGTATGAAGAAAGACATAAATGTCAAATATATTATACAATACATTCCTGTGCCGGCACAAGTGGTTGGGGCCCATTCATCTGTAATATAGATAGCTGTTTCCTAAAGCTCTTAGATGGGAATATGCCCCATTTATTTCCAGGATGGAGGAAAAGATGCACACAGCAGCATTCTGCTTGAAATGGTTTCTTCACCACTATATGTGGACTATACACCACTTTTTGTAGGAAAAGATACGACACATCCCAAAGACTCTTCTGCCTATTGAGATATATATGATGGTATATCTTGTTTCCTATACATAGCACCATGATGTCCCCATCCTGTAGTGAAACAAACAATATGTGGAAAGTCACTGACAGAGCTAACACTCTATGGAAGATATATAGGTCATATAGATCACAGAGGACCATATATCTAATGTCCTGTAACGATCCACTCACCACCTGTGCTATGGATAACAGGAATGAAAGAAAAGTCCTTCAAAGGTACTGCCATACAGGGCCAAGGCGGCCAAGGAACCACCGCTGACATCCGCCGATATACCGCGGGTTCCAGCCCCTTCTCGGCGCTTGTGCTGCTTAAGCTTGCCTCATGGCTTGTGAAGATGGTCCTGACGAAGCTGAGTGAGATACGCCCATCGGCGAAACGCGTTGACGTCATACGTCAGATACGTCACTTCCGGTCATGCGCACTAGGTGGAACGCACGCTGACCCATAGGGAGGAAGCCATCTTCACAAGCCATTAGGCAAGCTTAAGCAGCACATAGCACATCATGGTGCTATGTATAGGAAACAAGATATACCATCATATATATCTCAATAGGCAGAAGAGTCTCTGGGATGTGTCGTATCTTTTCCTACAAAAAGTGGTGTATAGTCCACATATAGTGGTGAAGAAACCATTTCAAGCAGAATGCTGCTGTGTGCATCTTTTCCTCCATCCTGGAAATAAATGGGGCATATTCCCATCTAAGAGCTTTAGGAAACAGCTATCTATATTACAGATGAATGGGCCCCAACCACTTGTGCCGGCACAGGAATGTATTGTATAATATATTTGACATTTATGTCTTTCTTCATACAGGCCTGAGGCCTGCTACTCTCCTTTTTTTTGACGCATATTGTGCTTGCTCAATTGCATACATGTGATATACACATTATAGCATAATTTTTGGATTCCTTGATAGGGATTTGCCATCATGGTTACTGCTTAATCCCTTATATCCTCCATTTTGGTATGCCCATGGCATAATTTTTGGATACACCTCCCTAGGGAAGTGTTCACCTATGTGTTTGTACTACAGGGACACTAGACACATGTAGCCATTTTCCCTGCTGTACACACACATTTAGACCGGTTTTGGTGTCATTTTAAATGGTTTTAGGTCTGTGTGTATTGTCTCATACTGAGGTGATGGTAAACCAGGGCATATGCCCATATGTCATATCTATATATGTGTAATAAAGCATAATTTTTGGAAACTATTTCCTGAGTGTCACGTTCTGTTCATTATGTAGCCGCTTTTCTGTGAATCTCTTTTCACAACCCTCTTTTTTTGTATGCCTCTTTTGGCTACTGAATGGAGACCATACATTGGGTGACACGCTAATTTATCCAATAACCTCTTAAATAATTATCTTAGTATATGTATACAATCAAGCCCCTAGGCATGCAGACTGCTTCTACAATCATTTGTGAAAGAATGGCTCGCTCTCAGGAGTTCAGTGACTCCAAGCGTGGTACCGTGATAGGTTGCCACCTGTGCAATAAGTCCATCTGTGACATTTCCTGGCTACTAAATATTCCACAGGCAACTGTTAGTGGGATTATAACAAAGTGGAAGCAACTGGGAACAACAGCAACTCAGCCACAAAGTGGTAGGCCACATAAAATGAAAGAACGGGATCAGCACCTGCTGAAGCGCACAGTGCCCAGAAGTCGCCAACTGTCTGCAGAGTCAATAGCTAAAGACCTCCAAACATTGTGTGGCCTTCAGTTTAGCACAACAACAGTGCGTAGAGAGCTTCATGGAATGGGTTTCCATGGCCGAGCAGCTACATTCAAGCCTTACATCACCAAGTGCAATGCAAAGTGTCAGATGCAGTGGGGTAAAGCACGCCGCCACTGGACTCTAGAGCAGTGGAGACGTGTTCTCTGGAGTGACAAATCACGTTTCTCTGTCTGGCAATCCGATTGACATGTCTAGGTTTGGCGGTTGCTAGGAGAATGGTACTTGCCTGACTGTATTGTGCCAAGTGTAAAGTTTGGTGGAGGGGGGATTATGGTGTGGGGTTGTTTTTTAGGGGTTGGGCTTGGCCCCTTAGTTCCAGTGAAGGGAACTCTTAAGGCGTCAGCATACCAAGACATTTTGGACAATTTCATGCTCCCAGCTTTGTGGGAATAGTTTGGGGATGGCCCCTTCCTGTTCCAACATGACTACTCACCAGTGCACAAAGCAAGGTCCATAAAGACATGGATGAGCGAGTTTGGGGAGGAGGAACTTGACTGGCCTGCAGAGAGTCCTGACCTCAACCTAATAGAATACCTTTGGGATGAATGAGAGTGGAGCCTGTGAGTCAGGCCTTCTCATCCAACATCAGTGCCTGACCTCACAAATGAGCATCTGGAAGAATTGTCAAACCTTCCCATAGACACCCTCCTAAACCTTGTGGACAGCCTTCCCAGAAGAGTTGAAGCTGTTATAGCTGCAAAGGGTGGGCCAACTCAATATTGAACGTCTCGGACTAAGACTGGGATGCCATTAAAGTGCATGTGCATGTAAATGCAGGAGGCCCAATACTTTTGGAAATATAGTGCATTATTGCTTGGGGTTTAAAGTGAACTTGTTGTTGGCTATGGACATTTACGTATTTGCACAATATTTCTTAATATGCAGTTAATTAACTTTTTGAGTCATTACTTACTTTGTCAAGAAAAGCAAAAATAAGTGAGCGCTTGAATGAATATAATGATAAGCAGCAGCTGTACACCAAAAAAGGCACCGTATCAAACCTTCAAAGACATAAATGTAAAAAGGGGGGGTGCAGCGCTATATAACCTAGCAAATAGTAATAAATCAAACACAGATGATAAACAATGATGATAAACAGTGACTGTGTGTTAATAAAGCCACTGAATGGTGGCTATGAAGTGAGGGAAGTGAAACAGTCCAATGGAGGAGTGCTCTTAAGATCCAGGATGATCCTCAGACGTCCAATATTAGGAACCGTCAGGTGATAAAAAATGTAAAGATTGCGCACTCACCAGATACGCAATCTTTATGCGCATTTGTGTATAATATCACTGGACCTCCTGTGTCATCATCCTGGTCTGGTCAGATCTGGTCAGCATATCCTTCATTGCCTGGTACCCGGATAGATGCAGCTATTCCGTGGATCTGGCTGGTTCCCACCAGAACTCAAATAAATAGAAAGGGCCACATAGTGTGATATCCTTAGGTATCTTTATTATATATAGGCACAGGATAGCAGGAAATCCAATATACAAAAAACTTGTACTGACCCAGATGCAAATCAAAGATGGCCGCCGGGGCCCCTCGTGGGGCCGGCGGTGAGGCGTCCAACCTGCTGTAGCTTTCCTGACGCGTTTCGAGCGAAGGCTCGTATTCATGGGGGTGCAGCTTACAGTGGTGGACGCAAATGACAATACTTAAATACGAACGATGGCGCATGCGCGATACGTCATGCGCCATCTTTCCTATGCTGGATGTCCGCGCGACGGGTGCCATTTTATTGTAGCCCAACCCGATAGCGCATGCGCAAACGCCCTGTCATCGGGTACACGGAGACAAACAGCAGAAACAAATGCTATGAGCACCAGGGATGATTCAATCCATAGTTTAACAATGTAGATCACCTGTGTGGAATCAAACCAAGGTAATATAACTGTGGGCAAAAACAAATATGGATCTTAATTAGCAGATCCAAAATCATGTTATATAGCCCATATTTATCATGACAACAATAATGTAAATATATAAATACCTTATATGAATAAATAATATATTCACATAAAAATAAAATTAAATTTAAAAAATTATAATTCATATAAAAACCTGGTGGTTATGCATACACAGATCAAGTAATATATAAATAAATATTGGCAAATATGTAAAATCTGCCAGACATAAATACACATACATATAAGCACATCATAAGTACCCATATGCATGAAAATTATATCTAAATACTATAAAACCAGTGATAAATACAAATAAATAAATCAACAATATATATAATCAATACAGATATAAAATATTACATACACCTATAGATCATTAGTGCATGCAGAATGTTAAAATAATAAAGTATTTAATATTAGAATCACCTAAATAACAAGAATATATCGTCACAATGACAAGAGGATAAAACCATATAAAGTTAAATAAAATACACACTAGGATCAATGGCAAAAAATTCATATATATATATAGAAAGATATCTGGATAGTCCTAATTAGCTGTTATCAATAAAACTATTGATATCCAGTTCTATATTAAGTCCCTTGGGGCGCATACAGTCCATCTGGAATATCCATTTCGTTTCCATTTGCGAGACTGCTCTTTTTTTATTTATGCCTCTCCAATGGGCTTGTACTATGTCAATACCTACAAACTGCAATGAAGATGGGTCCCTGTTGTGATGGGTCCTGTAGTGTAATGATAAAGAATGGTCTTTAAAGCCCTTCTTAATGTTGTTAACATGTTCACGAAGTCTATCTCTAAGTCTTCTGATGGTGCGCCCAATGTACTGTTTTTTGCACGGACATTGCAAAAGATACACGACATTTTTGCTATAACATGATTGGTATCCCAATCAAGGTTATAGGGATAATCAATTTAAAAAACCATTTAAAAAAACATTTCAACAACAGGATAATAGACCCTCTAACAATAATTATAATAGAGGATATGGCAATTATAACTCCTCGAGAAGGAATTATGGAGCCCCCTATAGACATGACGAGTTCATGACACCTACACCTAGAACACCTCAGCAGCCATTTAGGCAGCCATTATACGCCCCACCATATAGAAATGATACTTATTATCCTCCAACAACTGACCATCCCACATATCAAAATGAGAATTGGAATCCCACCCCGGTTCATTTTTTAGACCAGGGAACCTCACGCAAAAGAAACGTTCGAGCAGGGGAAAAAGGGGAGGCAAAAGGGTCAACAAACCCAAAAAAGAGGAAATTATAAAGGGCAAGGGGATTTTCAACCTTAGTGGGAAAGTACTAATTTCCCAAGAGTTGGACCTACTAGATAGAGGATTAAAATTTGCACCAAATAACAAATTGGATAAATTCCATACATATATTGACATACATAGATTTGTAAGATCAATATCTTTGAAAAAATATTTTCATTCGAATCCTATCGTCAGAAATATTACTAGCATAAATACTCATTCTAACTTAAGGAATGCATCCCTATTTAACCCTCCCCCACAAACTCATAGCTATATCAATGCCTTTAAAGAAACGGTACTTAAGGATTTAGCTGCTGTGAAGGTAAAGAACTATAAAGATCATCATGGGACTTCCAAAGCTATTAACTCCCTCCTTGACCAGAAAGACCCAGTTATAAGGCCTGCGGATAAAGGAGGAGGAGTTGTATTAATGAATAAAGAGAGCTATAATAAGGAAGTATGTAATATTCTTGGGGATGTAGATACATATTGCCGTCTACCAAAGAATCCTTTGATTACATATAAAAAATCTCTCAAAAATATTATTGTTAAAGGCTATTCGGATAATGTCATAAACAAGAGAGAGAAGGAGTTTTTATGTCCATCAGCTCCTAGGGTACCAGTCATGTACATTCTCCCTAAAATACATAAAAATTTAGAGAACCCTCCCGGTAGACCTATCATAAGCGGTATTGGATCTCTATGTTCTCGAGTAGGACAATACATAGATTATTTCCTACAACCGCTAGTACGGAAAACGCCATCTTATCTGAGAGACACTAAACAAGTGTTACAAGATATTCAAGGTCTCCGTGTTGATGATGATACATTTCTAGTTACAGCTGACGTGGCTTCTTTGTACACGAGCATTGACCACACAGAGGGTATGCAAGCAGTAGATTTTTATCTTAATGAATCTACTCTGTCTTTTTTACATAAAAAGTTCATCCTTACCCTTTTGGATTTCGCTATGACTAGAAACTATTTTTGGTATGACAGCAATTTCTATCTACAAACTAGGGGCGTGGCTATGGGAGCGAAATTCGCTCCAAGCCTGGCAAACTTGTTCATGGCTAGATGGGAGGAGGACATTATATATGCCAGAGATTGGC
The DNA here is from genome assembly GCF_062004578.1 of Staurois parvus. Lineage (NCBI taxonomy): Eukaryota > Metazoa > Chordata > Amphibia > Anura > Ranidae > Staurois > Staurois parvus. Next base: position 1,781,009 of record NW_028318810.1, read on the forward strand.
CAGAATTATACTTCTATAGGCGATATATTGATGATATACTGCTTATTTGGAAAGGGGATGAACAAACATTAGTTATTTTTTTCGGTACCCTTAATAACAACACCTTAAATATTAAATTAACTTTTGACTATAGTAAGACTAGTGTGAATTTCTTGGATTTGACATTAATAAACCAAGAAGGCACCATAATAACCTCTTCCTTTTTCAAAGGAACAGATCGTAACGGTTACATTCCAACTAGCAGTTGTCATCACCCGCTATGGCTTTCAAACATACCGAAAGGGCAATTCTTAAGGCTGAGAAGAAATTGTACCTCTGTTGATACCTTTTTGTCACAAGCATCTATACTAAAAAATAGATTCTTGGAAAAAGGATGCGACGAGATATGTCTTACCCGCACTATACATGAGATAGGAAATATGGATAGAGATTCTTTGCTTGCTAACAATACCTCACAAAAGTCACAAAAAATATGTCCGTTTGTTACTACTTTTTCTAGACAATACAAGACTATTTCTAGAATCATTAATCAGAATTGGAAAATTCTGAAGGCGGATCCAGTGTTAACCAAAATCCTCCCTGATAGACCTGAGATCACCTATAGAAGAGCACAATCTCTGAGAAATCTAAAAGCCCCGAATATTATCGACCCTCCTAGGAATACTTCCTTTTTGAATAACACTACTGGTTTTTTCCCATGCAACAGGTGTATTATATGCACCTGTAATGGCAAAAGGAAAAAGAGGGTCAATAATTTTATATCGACTAGTACTGGCAGGACATTTAAAATTAATAACTTTATATCATGTTATAGCAAAAATGTCGTGTATCTTTTGCAATGTCCGTGCAAAAAACAGTACATTGGGCGCACCATCAGAAGACTTAGAGATAGACTTCGTGAACATGTTAACAACATTAAGAAGGGCTTTAAAGACCATTCTTTATCATTACACTACAGGACCCATCACAACAGGGACCCATCTTCATGGCAGTTTGTAGGTATTGACATAGTACAAGCCCATTGGAGAGGCATAAATAAAAAAAGAGCAGTCTCGCAAATGGAAACGAAATGGATATTCCAGATGGACTGTATGCGCCCCAAGAGACTTATGACGTATGCGCCATCGTTCGTATTTAAGTATTGTCATTTGCGTCCACCACTGTAAGCTGCACCCCCATGAGTACGAGCCTTCGCTCGAAACGCGTCAGAGAAAGCTACAGCAGGTTGGACGCCTCACCGCCGGCGCCACGAGGGGCCCCGGCGGCCATCTTTGATTTGCATCTGGGTCAGTACAAGTTTTTTGTATATTGGATTTCCTGCTATCTTGTGCCTATATATAATAAAGATACCTAAGGATATCACACTATGTGGCCCTTTCTATTTATTTGAGTTCTGGTGGGAACCAGCCAGATCCACGGAATAGCTGCATCTATCCGGGTACCAGGCAATGAAGGATATGCTGACCAGATCTGACCAGACCAGGATGATGACACAGGAGGTCCAGTGATATTATACACAAATGCGCATAAAGATTGCGTATCTGGTGAGTGCGCAATCTTTACATTTTTTATCACCTGACGGTTCCTAATATTGGACGTCTGAGGATCATCCTGGATCTTAAGAGCACTCCTCCATTGGACTGTTTCACTTCCCTCACTTCATAGCCACCATTCAGTGGCTTTATTAACACACAGTCACTGTTTATCATTATTGTTTATCATCTGTGTTTGATTTATTACTATTTGCTAGGTTATATAGCGCTGCACCCCCCCTTTTTACATTACTTACTTTGTAACTGCAGGTCCTGTGGAGGAATTAATCTTGAAAGTTCAAAACAGAAACACTGAAGTCAGGTTAGAGTCCATTTCCAGTCCAAGTTAAAGTTCTAATGTAAACACCTGCACTGTTTTTAGAACAGACGGCTGTAAGTCTAACAAATTTCTTTTGTCAAAATGCAGGTGGAGATGAACGTCCGTAGAAACTGAACAGAGTTCAACTCTTGTGCTTATGTTTTAAAATGTGAGAAAGAATTGCTCCACACTGTCTCATCTACTGTACAGAGGTGAGTGAGGGTTCAAACGAAAGCTCATTTGCTGCTTTTTTTTAATTTAAAAGCTCAACTGTATTTATTAAAAAGTTTCCTAAAAAAACACTCAGGCTGTAATACTCACCTTCAATCAAGTGTTTAACCCTACAGTACCGCTTCTTTGTCCTCACTCTCACAGACTGAAAGATGGCTAAATGATGCGCACACAGCGACTTTTTTTGTCTGCAAGCTCGAAGACTGTGATCTTCATTTTTTAGTTTAGGATAGAGTAGGAAATGATCTGAATCCCCGATGGGGTTTGTACTGCTATCTGGTATGCCAATAGAGAGGTTTCCCCTCCTCCTGTCCCTGTGACAATGGTTTTACCAGACTGGAAGTGAGTAATAAATCTTCAACAGCAACAGAGATTGAATATTTCTTTAATTTCTTTTTTTTTTAGAAGAGTTGGGAAAGCTTAGAACAATTGTCAGGTTTGTTTTGCTGTCTGTGTCACTGTTACAGATATGCATAGGATACAGTAGTGATGTGGTGGTAGGTGGATAAAACCACTAAGAGCTGAAGAGGACCAGGGATCTGAAGAGTTGAATTCTGCTGTCAGGGTATACTTGGCAAACAGCAACTGACAATGAACACATTGGTAAGGAGTATGTAATGTACAAAGAATGTAATGTGCATACTTACATTAGATGTCAATAGGAAAGTGCTTACTTACGTCGGTAATCAACTAAAGAGTACCTTGTTATGTTGGTGGTCAGTGATGAAGTATCTCCTCATATTGTCAGTGGCACAGCATCTCAATTCTTTTGGATCATCCCACTGATTTGCTATAATCCTGGGGTTCCTTCCATGCACCCCAGGATGATCCCACAATTCCAGCTATAAGTCCATATATTAGCAGGACTACTTGAACCTACCACTCAATTCCTGTTGTATATACGGTGGAGTTCAGGAAAACCGCAGTGGGCTGATAGGTGGATGCAATCATCAAAAAACCATAAGTAACATATCTTTATCTTGCTAACTGCTGACTTAGTATATATGTCTCTTCTGGTTTCACTGTTGGATCTTCATAGGATTGTTTGCTGCAAATGATTTAAAGACTGCTTACCCTCTTGCAGTTATTGAACTGTAAATCATGTGTGCTAATGAGCAATAACAATATCTCCTGAGTCCCTCCCGTATAATCTTCAGATGCTCCGGATCTTGGAGGATTGTTATGAGATTTGAACATACGGTAATCTGGGGGTTTATACTGTAGGTCCAAACCATATCCTGGCATCAGGTGTTGGAACACTTATCCTAGCACCAGATCTAGGTTATCACTGTTGGACATGGTGATCTCCTGCAAAAACAACATGAGCAGGTTTATATTATTAGACATAAATTAAATGTATTTTTAGTATCACCTAGTGTAAGAGCCTATATTTAATTTAGTATCAGCCTCTTGTAAAACTCAGATTAGGAAAAGTAGGGCCAGAACAGGTCTGATGATATAGCCAATGCATTTCAGGATCTCACAACTCCTCTCTCATCAGGGCTTCCAGTTATATAATGGAGAACAAAAAGTATAAAAGGTTGCCAGTCTGTGTTCTTTCCAGGGGTGGACTGACCATTTGGAAACTCGGGCACTGCTCGGGGAGTAGGGGGCCCCATGAGATGCCCCTGGTACCTTTTTCATAGACTTTTTTGAGTTTGGGCAAGGACACAGGGGCCCCATGATCCCCTATTGCCCGGGGGCCCCATGAGTTGTCAGTCCGCCCCTGGTTCTCTCTAATCTTCATTTTATATTCTTGATGTCTAATATACAGTTGCAAGAAAAAGTATGTGAACCCCTTGGGATTACGTGGAGTTTTGCATGAATTGGGCATAGAATGTGCTCTGAACGTCATCTAAGTCACAACAATAGAAGAACACAGTCTGCTGAACATAATACTACACAAACATTAGATGTTGTCATGGTTTAATTGCACATAACATGTAAACATTCACAGTGCAGGGAGGAAAAAGTATGTGACGCCCTAGCTTAATGACTTCTCCCAGAGCTAATTGGAGCCAGGAGTGAGCCAACCTTGACTCCAATCAGTGTGATGATATTGGATGTGTTGCTGACAGCTGTCCTGCCCTTAAAAAACACACACCTGTTTTGGGTTTACTGGTTTCAAGAAGCACTGTCTGATGTGAACCATGCCTCGCAGAAAAGAGCTCTCAGAAGACCTACGATCAAGAATTGTTGACTTGCATGAAGCTGGAAAGGGTTGCAAAAGTATCTCCAAAAGCCTTGATGTTCATGTGTCCACGGTAAGACAGACTGTCTACAAATGGAGAAAGTTTAGCACTGTTGCTACTCTCCCTAGGTGTGGTCGTCCTGTAAAAATGACTGCAAGAGCACAGCGCAGAATGCTGCATGAGGTAAAGAAGAATCCCAGAGTGTCAGCTAAAGACCTACAGAAATCTCTGGCACATGCTAACATTTTTGTTGACACATCTACAATAAGGAAAACATTAAACAAGAATGGAGTACATGGGAGGACACCACGGAGGAAGCCATTGCTGTCCAAAAAGAATATTGCAGCACGTTTGAAGTTTGCAAAAGAGCACCTGGATGTTCCACAGCACTACTGGCAAAATATACTGTGGACAGATGAAACCAAGATTGAGTTGTTTGGGAAGAACACAACACTATGTGTGGAGAAAAAAGGCACAGCACACCAACATCAAAACCTCATCCCCACTGTAAAACATGGCGGAGGGAGCATCATGGTTTGGGGCTGCTTTGCTGCCTCAGGGTCTGGACGGATTGTTGTTATTGATGGGAAAATGAATTCCAGAGTTTATCAAGACATTTTGCAGGAAAACATATGGCCATCTGTCCGCCAACTGAAGCCCCGCAAAGGATGGGTGATGCAACAGGACAATGACCCAAAGTATACAAGTAATTCAACAAAACAATGGCTGCAACAGCACAGAATACGCCTTCTGGAGTGGCCCAGTCAGAGTCCTGACCTCAACCCGATTGAAATGCTGTGGCATGACCTTAAGAGAGCGATTCACACCAGACATCCCAAGAATATTGCTACACTGAAACAGTTTTGTGAAGAGGTGTGGTCCAAAATTACTCCAGATCATTGTGCAGGTCTGATCTGCAACTACAGGAAACGTTTGGTTGAGGTAATTGCTGCCAAAGGAGGGTCAACCAGTTATTAAGTCCAAAGGTTCACATACTTTTTCCTCCCTGCACTGTGAATGTTTACATGTTATGTGCAATTAAACCATGGCAACATCTAATGTTTGTGTAGTATTATGTTCAGCAGACTGTGTTCTTCTATTGTTGTGACTTAGATGACGTTCAGAGCACATTTTATGCCCAATTCATGCAAAACTCCACGTAATCCCAAGGGGTTCACATACTTTTTCTTGCAACTGTACTCAAATAAATAGCTGCCAGCAAACAACCCTTGGTGGAGGGGGAGTTGTGAGACCCTGGAATGCATTGGCTTTATCCTCAGACCTGTAAATAAAAAAAACAGTTTAACTTGATATACACCTGTGGTACCCTCATGCTTTTATATACCATTTTAGGTTGATGTTTCTGTCTTTAATATATATTCCTAATTAAATTTGTGTCCCTCGTTTCTGGTCCTGGTGTCACAGGGACAGGCAGTTAGAGCAAAACTCTGCAATGTGGTCACAGAAAGCAAATGAAAAAAGGTTGTGTATTCTTCCCCAGTCTGTAAAAATATTTTGATCGCAGTTGAGCTTGAATAACTCCTGAAATGTATCCCCTTTGATTAATGAAGTTCAGGCTCGGTATGTCATCGAGATGATTTAGGCCCAGAGCGAAAGTAAGAGAATGTTGCTTTTATCACAACCTTCTTTGCATGAATTGGGCAGTAAAAATGAAAAGTCAGAAGTTTTGTCTATATTTCTTTCTATGTGGGAGACCTGGGAAGTGAAGAAGAGTGTGTATTATATAATAAACACATCCCAATCAATTCATGTACAAAGATCACACTGACTTCAGGAAGCCATGCTGGATGAACTTTGTTAAGTCTATAAAACGCCCAAGATCCCTTGGGACACTAGCAGGTGACATCATCCGTGTTTCCCAAATTAACCATTGAGATCCTCCAAAAGCATTCCCAGTCTACTTAAATATAAAACCAAGATATTATGGGTAGCTCTGGCAGTCCTTGTGCCACATTAGACCAGTTCTGTACTCTAGTCCTGGAAAATGAAAACTAAAAAGTCCTAAAGAGTTTATCGGATTGCAGTAATTATCTAGAAAGAAGGAGAAAAGGTGAGAGTTGGAGATGGGGACAGATAGGAAAATAAATCCACTAGACTAGACTTATGGTCAGTGATTATATATAGAGATGAGTGAATCGAACCAGGCGAACCGGAATTCGAGTCGAATTTCAGGAAATATTCGATTCGCGGCGAAACCGAAATTTTGCCTACTTCGGGTGCGCGAATCGAACATTTCCCGATCAGCCGGCAAAAGTGTCCCTGCAGTGAGCTCCGCTATTTCTGACAGTTCTCTGACAGAAGGAACACATGTTTAGCGGTTGAAACATTGTATCTATTAGTTTACATTTAGGATACAGATGTTTCAACCACTGTACATGTGAAGAAGCTGTCAGAGAACTGTCAGAAATAGAGGAACTCTGCACATACACTTTTTGCCGGCTTGGAATTATTCTTCTTTTCATCCTACTTCTTCTTCTTCTTCTTCTTCTTCTTCTTCATCCTCATCCTCATCCTCTTCTTCTGAGGATGAGGATGAGGATGAAGAAGAAGAAGAAGCAGTAGGATGAAAATAAGAATAATTCCAAGCCGGCAAAAAGTGTATGTGCAGAGTTCCTCTATTCTGCAGATACACTTAGAGGAGCTCTGCACATACACTTTTTGCCTGTTTGGAATTAATCTTATTTTCATCCTACTTCTTCTTCTTCTTCTTTATCCTCATCCTCAGAAGAAGAAGAAGAGGATGAAGAAGAAGAAGAAGAAGAAGAAGAAGAAGTAGGATGAAAATAAGAATAATTGCAAGCCGGCAAAAAGTGTATGTGCAGAGTTCCTCTATTCTGCAGATACACTTAGAGGAGCTCTGCAGATACACTTAGAGGAGCTCTGCACATACACTTTTTGCCGGCTTGGAATTAATCTTATTTTCATCCTACTTCTTCTTCTTCTTCTTCTTCTTCATCCTCATCCTCATCCTCAGAAGAAGAAGAGGATGAGGATGAGGATGAAGAAGAAGAAGAAGAAGAAGAAGTAGGATGAAAATAAGAATAATTCCAAGCCGGCAAAAAGTGTATGTGCAGAGCTCCTCTAAGTGTATCTGCAGAGCTCCTCTAAGTGTATCTGCAGAATAGAGGAACTCTGCACATACACTTTTTGCCGGAAACCGCTGTATGGAGGGAATGTCCCAGAACTGTCATAAATAGTCTATTTCTGACAGTTCTGGGACATTCACTCCATACAGCTGTTTCAACCGCTGTATGGAGGGAATGTCATAGAACTGTCAGAAATAGACTATTAATGACAGTTCTGGGACTGTCCTTCCATACAGCGGTTGAAACATTGTATCTATTTGTTTCCATAAATGGATCCATTTATGGAAACAAATAGATACAATGTTTCAACCGCTGTATGGAAGGACAGTCCCAGAACTGTCATTAATAGTCTATTTCTGACAGTTCTATGACATTCCCTCCATACAGCGGTTGAAACAGCTGTATGGAGTGAATGTCCCAGAACTGTCAGAAATAGACTATTTATGACAGTTCTGGGACATTCACTCCATACAGCGGTTGAAACATTGTATCTATTTTTTTCCATAAATGACATTCTGCAGATACACTTAGAGGAGCGCTGCAGATACACTTTTTGCCGGCTTGGAATTATTCTTATTTTCATCCTACTTCTTCTTTTTCTTCTTATGAGGATGAGGATGAAGAAGAAGAAGTAGGATGAAAATAAGATTAATTCCAAGCCGGCAAAAAGTGTATCTGCAGCGCTCCTCTAAGTGTATTTGCAGAATGTCATTTATGGAAAAAAATAGATACAATGTTTCAACCGCTGTATGGAAGGACAGTCCCAGAACTGTCATAAATAGTCTATTTCTGACAGTTCTGGGACATTCACTCCATACAGCTGTTTCAACCGCTGTATGGAGTGAATGTCCCAGAACTGTCAGAAATAGACTATTTCTGACAGTTCTGGGACAATCACTCCATACAGCTGTTTCAACCGCTGTATGGAGGGAATGTCATGGAACTGTCAGAAATAGACTATTAATGACAGTTCTGGGACTGTCCTTCCATACAGCGGTTGAAACATTGTATCTATTTTTTTCCATAAATGACATTCTGCAAATACACTTAGAGGAGCGCTGCAGATACACTTTTTGCCGGCTTGGAATTAATCTTATTTTCATCCTACTTCTTCTTCTTCATCCTCATCCTCATCCTCATAAGAAGAAAAAGAAGAAGTAGGATGAAAATAAGAATAATTCCAAGCCGGCAAAAAGTGTATCTGCAGCGCTCCTCTAAGTGTATCTGCAGAATGTCATTTATGGGAAAAAATAGATACAATGTTTCAACCGCTGTATGGAGTGAATGTCCCAGAACTGTCATAAATAGTCTATTTCTGACAGTTCTGGGACATTCACTCCATACAGCTGTTTCAACCGCTGTATGGAGGGAATGTCATGGAACTGTCAGAAATAGACTATTAATGACAGTTCTGGGACTCTGACAGTTACATGACATTCCCTCCATACAGCGGTTGAAACAGCTGTATGGAGTGAATGTCCCAGAACTGTCAGAAATAGACTATTTCTGACAGTTCTGGGACAATCACTCCATACAGCTGTTTCAACCGCTGTATGGAGGGAATGTCATGGAACTGTCAGAAATAGACTATTAATGACAGTTCTGGGACTGTCCTTCCATACAGCGGTTGAAACATTGTATGTATTTGTTTCCATAAATGGATCCATTTATGGAAACAAATACATACAATGTTTCAACCGCTGTATGGAAGGACAGTCCCAGAACTGTCATAAATAGTCTATTTCTGACAGTTCTGGGACATTCACTCCATACAGCTGTTTCAACCGCTGTATGGAGGGAATGTCATAGAACTGTCAGAAATAGACTATTAATGACAGTTCTGGGACTGTCCTTCCATACAGCGGTTGAAACATTGTATGTATTTGTTTCCATAAATGGATCCATTTATGGAAACAAATACATACAATGTTTCAACCGCTGCATGGAAGGACAGTCCCAGAACTGTCATTAATAGTCTATTTCTGACAGTTCCATGACATTCCCTCCATACAGCGGTTGAAACAGCTGTATGGAGTGAATGTCCCAGAACTGTCAGAAATAGACAGAAACTGTCACAGAACTGTCCTTCTTCTCATCCTTCTCCTTCTTCTCATCCTTCTTCTCATCCTTCTTCTCATCCTTCTCCTTCTTCTCATCCTTCTCCTTCTTCTCATCCTTCTCCTTCTCCTTCTTCTCATCCTTCTCCTTCTCCTTCTTCTCATCCTTCTCCTTCTTCTCATCCTTCTCCTTCTCCTTCCTCTCATCCTTCTCCTTCTCCTTCTTCTCATCCTTCTCCTTCTCCTTCTCCTTCTCCTTCTTCTCATCCTTCTTCTCATCCTTCTCCTTCTTCTCATCCTTCTCCTTCTCCTTCTTCTCATCCTTCTCCTTCTCCTTCTTCTCATCCTTCTCCTTCTCCATCTTCTCATCCTTCTCCTTTTCCTTCTTCTCATCCTTCTCCTTCTGCTTCTCCTTCTCCTTCTCCGTCTTCTCATCCTTCTCCTTCTCATCCTTCTCCTTCTTCTCATCCTTCTCCTTCTTCTCATCCTTCTTCTCATCCTTCTCCTTCTTCTCATCCTTCTCCTTCTTCTCATCCTTCTCCTTCTCCTTCTTCTCATCCTTCTCCTTCTTCTCATCCTTCTTCTCATCCTTCTCCTTCTTCTCATCCTTCTCCTTCTCCTTCTTCTCATCCTTCTCCTTCTCCTTCTTCTCATCCTTCTCCTTCTTCTCATCCTTCTCCTTCTTCTCATCCTTCTCCTTCTCCTTCTTCTCATCCTTCTCCTTCTTCTCATCCTTCTTCTCATCCTTCTCCTTCTTCTCATCCTTCTCCTTCTTCTCATCCTTCTTCTCATCCTTCTCCTTCTTCTCATCCTTCTCCTTCTTCTCATCCTTCTCCTTCTCCTTCTTCTCATCCTTCTCCTTCTCATCCTTCTCTTTCTTCTCATCCTTCTCCTTCTTCTCATCCTTCTCCTTCTCCTTCTTCTCATCCTTCTCCTTCTCCTTCTTCTCATCCTTCTCCTTCTCCTTCTTCTCATCCTTCTCCTTCTCCTTCTTCTCATCCTTCTCCTTCTCCTTCTTCTCATCCTTCTCCTTCTTCTCATCCTTCTCCTTCTCCTTCTCTTTCCTCATCTCCAAGGGCATTTAAATTAAAGGTACAGTGTTCTGCACTAATTTAAAGGCTCTCTGAAGCCTAGAAACCCTTTTTATAAGTCATCTTCGTAGCGAAGAAATTCGCATCGAATCGAATTTCACACTGGAATTCGCCGAATCAGCCGAATCGAATTTTTGAAAAATTCGCTCATCTCTAATTATATATGTAACAATATGTAACAATAAGCAAGGATCTTTTGTGCCATGAACTTGTTCAATTAAAATGATTGATTTTTGATTGTAACAATTATATAAAATTGTTTCTGAAAGCATGTGATTTTTTTTTCATTGAACTGATTGTTATATCCAATAATCCTAATGTTATATTATTGACAAAATTACTGTACAAGATTTTTCAAGATCTGGAACTGACATCACCAACATTTACCTTTAAAATACAGTCAAGTGGGATAACTTCAGCCATTTATTTTGCTCTCTGAGCCAGCAAAGGGAAGAGTCATTCATCAAGCTTATGGTGGTCTATAAACTTGAGAATTCACAATAACCGAATTCACATGTTTTTGGCTACTGAGAAGGTATGAGGGATGAATTCAGTAAACATCCCCCAAACTAGATAATCTCAGTAAAAAAAAAGTGGTGATTAGCTGTCAAAATCTACACCTCAAGATGGCCAAAGTTGGGGAGGGCCTAGTAGTCTGAGCCCTTGTAGTGCTAACCCAATGGCACTTGATAAGCAAGTTCCTGCACCAGGGTGCCTACTGTAAATCATAAACACAAAATGTTGGGCTCGCTCCGCTTCCTTTACAGCTGGGGACTCATCACTAACTTGAAACCTTGCATAGGACCACATGGCTCAACCAGATCACATCCTCAGCTTTCGTTGGTGGTCAAACCGGTTCACCTGTATAATTACAGACACTTGAAGGGATGCTTTGCTTCCCAGACCAGTCTCTCTCACATATGTCTTTGAACAGCAACGGTTTCATCCATTTCTGTCTTACGCCCAGGGGGCCACAGAAAAAGATGCCGGACACCGGCCTTGATGTGTATAAGGTCCACAGTGGTGTGAGAACCCTCCACACCACGTAGGGTATCACACTTAGTATCATTATTCAGGAGGTATATACGGACAACAGTTTGCTCAGTGCTTTACAACATGAGGGCAGAGAAAACAGTTACAATATAATTCAATACAGGAGGACTCAGAGGGCCCTGCTCGTCAGAGCTTACAATCTAAAAGGGAGGGTCAAGTGACACAAAAGATAATAATTATGAGGGATGAGCTGATGGAGAAAGTAGAAATACAATTGTTAGCTGGAAGCAGAATAGGCTTCTCAGTGGAGAAGGGTTTTCAGAGATTGCCAATTATTATTATTATTATAATTATTATTATTATACAGGATTTATATAGCGCCAACAGTTTGCTCATTTTATAATTTAATGGGAGACAATACAGCAACAATACAGTTCAATACAAGAGGGTTAGGAGGGCCCTGCTCCTTGGAGCTTACAATCTAAGAGGGAGGGGCTAGTGGTACAAAAGGTAGTAACTGTGGGGGATGGACTGGTAGGAAGAGTAGAAGATTCCAGTATTAGCTGAGGGAAGGATAGGCTTCCCTGAAGAGATAGGTTTTCAGAGATCGCCTAAAAGTGAGCAGAGTAGGCGATAGTCCGATAAATTGTGGTAGAGAGTTCCAGAGGATGGGGGAAGCTCTGGAGAAGTCCTGGAGACAAGCATGGGAGGAGGAGACAAGGGAGCTAGAGAGCAGGAGGTAGTGCGAGGAGGGTAGAGTACGGTTTGGGTGATATTTGGAGACAAGATTGGTGATGTAATTTGGGGCAGAGTTATAAATGGCTTTATACGTTATTATTAATGTTTTGAATTTTATTTGTTGGGCAATGGGAAGCCAGTGGAGGGATTGGCAGAGAGGGGTGGCAGATATGGAACAGTTGGTAAGGTGGATGAGTCTGGCAGCAGCATTCATGATAGACTGAAGAGGGGATAGCCTGCGATGAGGTCGGCCAATGAGGAGGGAGTTACAATAGTCAAGGCGAGATATAAGAAGGGAGTGAATATGTTGCTTAGTGGTTTCTGAGGTTAGGAACGGGCGTATCTTGGAGATGTTGCAGAAGTGAAGTCTACAAGATTTGGACAGTGATTGGATTTGGGGCTGAAAGGACAGATGGGAGTCTAGGATTACACCTAGTACCCTGGCATGAGGGGAGGGACTGATGGTTGTATTATTTGTCTTGATGGAGAAGTCAGGGGAGGGGGCACGGGCTGGAGGGAATACTAAGAGTTCAGTTTTGGAAAGATTGAGTTTGAGGGAGTGGAGTGACATCCATGCTGATATGTCACTTCATAGGGTAGTAATGCGAGAGGAGACTGAAGAGGTGAGGTGAGGGGTAGAAAGATAGATTTGTGTGTCATCAGCATAGAGATGGTGCCTAAAAGTGAACAGAGTAGGAGATTGTCGGACAGATTGCAGTAAGGAGTTCCATGAGATGAGTGACACTCGGGATGAGTCCTTGAGGCGAGGAGGTGACAAGGGAGCTAGAGGAGGTCTTCGGAGGACCAAAAGATTGGTCATTTGAGACAAGGTTAGTGATGTAGCTGGGGCCAAGTTGTGCATGGTTTTATACGTTATTGTTACTATTTTGGTTTTAATTTGTTGGGTGAGCAGAAGCCAGTGGGGGTATTGACAGAAAGGGGCAGCAGACACTGAGCAGTTGGTAAGGTGGATGAGTCTGGCAGCAGTATTTATGATGGACTGAAGGGGGATAGCCAACGTAAAGGTATAAGAAAGAGTTAAGGAGTTGAAGTAGTCAAGGTAAGAGATGACCATGGAGTGGACTAGGAGCTTTGTGATGTCATTGGTTAAGAAACGGGCATATTTTAGAGATGTTGCGTAGGTTGAGGCGGCAAGCTTTGGACAGTGATTGGATGTGGGGCCAAAAGGAAAGCTCAGAGTCCAGGAATACACCTATCACACTGGCGTGTGGGGACGGGGCGACAGTTGTTCCGTTGATCTTGACAGGGAAGTCAGGCGAACAGGCACGTTGGGGAGGAAACTCATCCCACGTCACCCAATAATGGAATGTACAGCCAGGAAACTTGTTTTTATGGAAGCTTTACTAAAAGGCAATTGACGTTCACTTCACATTTTCCTGCAGTGAGGTGAGCAGCCATCAGTGGTCTGAGTCTGGGTCCTTGCCATAGGCTACTCTCACAGCACTCTCCTCTCCCATACTACATCAGGCCAAAAGCAGATGCCTGCATTAGTGTGGGGTTTTTCTTGGCTGTCCCCTATCCATCAGTACATTTTTAGGGATGCTACTACTTTTGTCTAAATGCATAAAAATTGGCTTTGCATATTCCTCAATGGCAGTTTGTTTTCTTTCTTTGTGAAATGATGTGTGAATAGTACTGTGGAATGGCTGTATCCTTTGTGTGAAATCGTTGGTGCTGAACGGTGTTCCCCTACTCTATCTAAAAGGCTATGTTTAGGTGTGCAGTAGACTTTGCCGACCCTCTGAAAAGTGATCTGCAGTGAATTGCTTTACAGAGGAATTTGATGGGCAACAAAGAAGAGATATGCCACCTGCTATCTGCCTGCATTGCACACTGTTGTAGGGCAGGTGCAGCACAGCCTTATTCACTTAAAGTGTTACTAAACCCCCAACAGTACAATCAGTCTGTAGATGCAGTAAAGCATGTTTGTTATACTCACTGTGGAATCTAAGGGGTTAATCCTCTGCATTGTGTAAAAAGGCCACTTGATCCTGTCTTCTCTGCCCCTCCTCTTGTTCAAATGTCCATGTCTTATCTCCTGAAAAGACAGACTGAACCCGTAGTCACATGCACATGCTCAGCTTAGTGGGTATTGCTAGAGAGGTTTTCTTTTTCTTGGGTGAGTACATGTGATCAGCACAGGGCTAATCAGCACTGTCCAGACAGAGGGTCAGGGGTTCTGCATCTTCCTAGAGCAGAAAGAAAACTCCTACAAGTTTTAACCTGTGCTCTGCTGGACACTGATAGAAGTCACAAGACTGCTGTAACTGCTGATGAGAAAAGGTATTTAGCAGTATATACTTGCTAAAATAATTTCATTTCCATATTGTGTGTACTGTGGGAGACCAGATATAGTGAATGCAGGGTCCGGGGAGACCAGATATAGAGGATGCAGGATCCGAGGAGACCGGATATACTGAATGCAGGATCCAGGGAGACCAGATATAGTGAATGCAGGGATGGGGGAGACCAGATATAGTGAATGCAGGGTCCGGGGAGACCAGATATAGAGGATGCAGGATCCAGGGAGACCAGATATAGTGAATGCAGAATCCGGGGAGACCAGATATAGCGAATGCAGGGTCCGGGGAGACCAGATATAGTAAATGCAGGGTCCAGGGAGAGCGGATATAGTGAATGAAGGGTCCAGGGAGACCAGATATAGTGAATGCAGGGTCCTGGGAGACCAGATATCGTGAATGCAGGGTCCGGGGAGACCGGATATAGTGAATGCAGAATCCGGGGAGACCAGATATAGCGAATGCAGGGTCCGGGGAGACCAGATATAGTAAATGCAGGGTCCAGGGAGAGCGGATATAGTGAATGAAGGGTCCAGGGAGACCAGATATAGTGAATGCAGGGTCCTGGGAGACCAGATATCGTGAATTCAGGGTCCGGGGAGACCAGATATAGTGAATGCAGGGTCCTGGGAGACCAGATATAGTGAATGCAGGGTCTGGGAAGACCAGATATAGTGAATGCAGGGTCCGGGGAGACCAGATATAGTGAATGCAGGGTCCGGGGTTTAGTAACACTTTAAAGGCTAAGTTTACGTTTAATAACATATTACATCCCTATCCAGGGTGTTTAACATGTAATAAGTTAATAAATGAGCATCCTCTTCTTACCGCCCCCAAAACCCTTCCCACTATCACAATTTGAATAAAAGTTGTTGAGCTCATAGTCCAGCTTTAAAATATAGAAGCCAAAGGGTCAGCATGAGAGCCAGGCAACTAGCATTTTAAAAAAAAATTAAAAAATAGTTTATCAAGAGCAGCTTCTGTGTTTTTCTCATGACAGATTTCTTATCATTGAAACTTCCACTATCTGGGGAGCTGCCTATCTGGTACAAGTTTGCAGGAGTTTCTGACTCCCTCAAGAGTTGGTTCTGGCCAGCTCAGTATATTGCTTTAAAAAAGTCCTGGATTGTTTCTTGGATACACAGAATATAACTGGATACTAACATTTATAGGTAAAGTTGATCCAGGGAATATCCGATTGTCTCTTGGGGGATCAGGAAGGACTTTTTCCCCTCCAGGAGCAAATTGGATTATGCTTTGCTGTTTTTCTTTTGCCTTCCTCTGGATCAACTGTGGGTATAGGATTATATTTTTTTTTTTATTGTTGAGCTAGATGGACTTTTGTCTTTTTTCAGCCTGACTAACAATGTAACCATGTTGACACCTGCTTGTACCATATCAGTCCCCCACTTCAGAGTCAACGCTAAAGTGCTGGCAAGTGTGCATGTTTATACTTCACTGAACTGAGTGAACGTAACAGGAGTGATAGTTTTGCTTCACACCCGTAGCATGTAAACACCTCTTCAATGCCTTTGCAGCTTAAGGGGGGAGGTTGGGGGATGCTAAAAACAAGGTTCAGCTGCATGTTTTTAACGACCCCCAACTGCAAGTCCAAATAAGTCCTAAGGGCCCTTTCACACTGATCAGTTTTGATGCACTTTTAGTATTTAAAAAGTGGAGCAAAAATGCATGAAAAATGCTTGTCTTTAAATCCTATGGAACACTGCACCCCAGTGCACGGCAGGTGCGGTACGTTTTCAAAAAGTCCCGCATGCTGCATGTTTGGTGCATTTTCAACAGCGCACCAAAAACACACTCCCGACTGAAATGAATGGAAATTGCATTAAAAATGCAACAAAACTCACCTGGCTGCAAGTCTTCCCAGATAATCAAAGCAATGGCTCCATCTGCTGGTAAATATGAATACTACATCCTGAAATTTTAATATTAATATAAGTGCAAAAAAATAATTGCTGGGTAAATGACTGTCCGCTGAGTATTTATAGGGCACATGTGCATTAAAAAAAAAAAAAGAACATTCTTAAGAAAAAACTTAATTCTTTGATAGCAAAACTGGTTATATAAAAACATATTATTTATTTACAGACATGTATTTTAGCTAACTTAAAGACAATAAAACAGTTGTTGAACGGGCATAAAACAAAAGACAAAAGTTGTATTTAAACCCTCCCATAGTTTTAGGGGTTTTTTTCTCCCCAGGATTTTTACAGTACCAATCAATACATATGCCAATTATAGTAAAATCCTCCTATGGTTACATAAGACAGTTAGGGGTTGATTTACTAAAACTGGAGAGTGATAAACCTGGTGCAGCTGTGCATGGCAGCCAATCAGCTTCTAACTTCAGCTTGTTCAGTTGAGCTTTGACAATAAAACCTGGAAACCAATTAGTTTCTATGCAGAGCTTCACCAGATTTTGCACTCGCCAGTTTTAGTAAAGCTAGGTTCACACATATGCAGTTAGCATTTGATCCATTTCTGCATTGCGTTTTGCTTTGCGTTTTGCACTTGTGCTTTTGATGCATTTTGGTTTTTTTTTCTTCTAATTTTTCTTGTTGCTAGGCAGATTTAAAACACAAAAGGGATAAAAAAAGCATCAAAAATGGGACAAAAAATGCATCAAAAACACACTAGATGCTTTTCTGCAGCATTTCCATTGAATCCTATAGAACCAAAAATGCAGTTTCAATGCATTCAAAAAAGTCCCTGACCCTTTCCAAAGAGCTCACAGGGTAAAAACGCAGAGATGTGAACATGTCCCATAGGAAATCATGTGAAATGTACCGTGTTTCTGCAAAATGCTGCAGAAACCGCTTAGATGGAACCTGGGGTAAATAATGTGTGATGGACAGCAGAAATATTCTTTTATTTTTGTGTTGTTTTGATAACAGGGCCAACAGTCAGCTTATCTGCTTTGTTTAGAATTTGCAGTTTCTGTGCCCCACAGGGGGTGGGAGTTATCCCAGTAGGGAGCGCAGACAGCATGGTTCCTGTGGCTGTGCAAAGCTAGACATATCAGCTCCGGGAGCTTGGGGCTTGGTCAATTGAAAGGGCCATATACCGTGTCCCTATGGGGGGAGAAGGCCTCTTAGTTTGGGAGAGCTTGAGTGAGGATGGACAGAGCTGCTCCTGCCTGAGCCCTAACTAGGAGATGCATTGAACTGTGGTTTGCTTTGTGCACTGCTGGGACTTGTGGTCCTATATTGTCTGTGTAGTCTTGAAGCTGCAGCCAAGACACACAGCCCTTTGAAGACCCGTAAGGAGTTGGTGCCTATCTGCCTAGACTTCCTCTGCAGAGGCCACTGCTGGCTGGTAAGTCCCTGGATCGCTACTCTGTGAACTGCCCTCTGCTGAGTGCCTGGACCTCCTGCCGGCCAGAGCTACCTTCTGCTGTATGCCCTGATTACCCTGCCTGCCAGAGCTTCCTTCTGCTGTGTGCCCTGAATGTTCCCTGCTCGTGTGACAGAGTGCTGTGAGAGGTCTGAGTTGCGGCCAGACCCTACAGCCAAGACTCTGCCTGCTGCTGAGTGCCCCTGCAAGCCTGCCCTCTGCTGAACTGCCCTTCTGCTGTGTGCCCGGATTACCCGTTGCCCGCCTGAACTGCCCTTCTGCTGTGTGCTGGACTTACCCATTGCCCGCCTGAACTGCCCCTCTGCTGTACCCGGATTAACTTTGCCTGCCAGCCTGCCCCTCTGCTGTACCCTGATCACAATTTGACCCCCTATGACAATTCCACCAGGCTGCTACTTAGCGTCTAACTCAAATATAAACAACTAGCTTCCCTAGGAGGGTGCTACATATAGAAACATATACACCCATGAACAATTAACCACTCCCCTAATTAGCAGACTGAAGGGAAAAAAGTGCTGTTTATAAAAGAGTTAGAAGAGGGAGGAAAAAAAAGGTGTTTTAAAAACTGATACCAAACTTATCAAATAAGGAAAGAAAAAAAAAACAAAAAAAACCACTTGCATCTACAAGCAGTCCCCAAGCAGTCAAAAGCACAACTCCTGGTTTATAACTTTCCACTTTAGTTCAAAATTCCACTTTTTTTTACAAATCCCACATGCAAGCCACCATCAAGTGTGAGCATAAGGGTTACGCAGCCTCATAGGACATTATAGTGAATACAGGGTCTTGGGTTTAGTAACAATTAAAAAAACAATACACATTGAATGCACTATGTAAAAGAACTACTGTTCTGTGTCAAATGCTGATTTATGGATTGTCATACCTCCTTAGACCCAAACTGTCTGGAGAGTATGGTTACTTGCTGACTTGGCACCATCCACAGGCAGCTTAACTTTTCAATTAAACTCAGAAGTTGAATCTGGTGCAATTTTACTTCTCCTAGCTGCAAAAGACAATCATTTTCCTAAGCCCTGTCTCTCTCAGAGGGAGAAACCGAGATCACATTAGTAAAAAAAAGTTGCAGTTGCCCAAAACTGCCACTACATGTAAACATTCTACAGAAAACTGATAACCTGCAATTGGGTGACAGTAAGGCTAAGTTTAGACCTGCATCTAAACAGTTTGAAAAGCAATTTGAATTTGGATCACTTTTCAGAAGGTTTTTACAGGGGGTGAGGAGGTGAAGCGACTCCTCAGCACCTGTTTTAACCCTGTAAATTCTGTACCAACACACTATGGTGTTTGCAGCACATCCCTATTTACATGAATGGGTCATGTTTGGTGGGCTTACTCTTTGCCAAATGTGGGTCACATGATAGGAGCTAAAGTTTTGCTTCGTACCCATGGCCTTTAAACACCCCTATCTGCTGCCTTTGCAGCTTAAGGGGGAGTGGTTGGGGGTACCAAAAATGTGGCTCAACTGGGAAACGCCCTCCCCCAAACTGCAATTCTAAACAAGCGATAAAGCTGAAGTGTGGAAGTAAACATGCCATCAGTGTGATGTAGTTCCCCATGTATGTCATTATCAGCACTTGCTGTATAGTTTAATCTAGGGGTCTCCAAACTTTCCAAACAAAGGGTCAGTTTATTGTCCTTCAGACTTTGTGGGGGCCAGATGGTGGCCAGTGGGAGTAGAAAATGCCCTGGCATCAATGGCAGCAAACAAAACCCTATCATTGGTATTAGTGGGAGGAATAGTGCCCCATCATTGGTATTATTGGGAGGAATAGTGCCCCATCATTGGTATCAGTGGGAAGAATAGTGCCCCATCATTGGTATCAGTGGGAGGAATAGTGCCCCATCATTGGTATCAGTGGGGGGAATAGTGCCCCATCATTGGTATCAGTGGGAGGAATAGTGCCCCATCATTGGTATCAGTGGGAGGAATAGTGCCCCATCATTGGTATTAGTGGGAGGAATAGTGCCCCATCATTGGTATTAGTGGGAGGAATAGTTCCCCATCATTGGAGTCAGTGGGAGGAATAGTGCCCCATCATTGGTATTAGTGGGAGGAATAGTGCCCAATCATTGGTTTCAGTGGAAGGAATAGTGCCCCATCATTGGTGTCAGTTGGAGGAATAGTGCCCAATCATTGGTGTCAGTAGAAGGAATAGTGCCCAATCATTGGTGTCAGTGGAAGGAATAGTGCCCAGACATTGGTATCAGTGGGAGGAATAGTGCCCAATCATTGGTATCAGTGGGAGGAATAGTGCCCAATCATTGGTGTCAGTGGAAGGAATAGTGCCCAGACATTGGTGTCAGTGGAAGGAATAGTGCCCAATCATTGGTATCATTGGGAGGAATAGTGCCCAATCATTGGTGTCAGTGGGAGGAATAGTGCCCCATCATTGGTATTAGTGGGAGGAATAGTGCCCAATCATTCGTGTCAGTGGGAGGAATAGTGCCCAATCATTGTTGTCAGTGGGAGGAACAGTGCCCAATCATTGGTGTCAGTGGGAGGAATAGTGCCACATCATTGGTGTCAGTGGGAGGAATAGTGCCCAATCATTGGTGTCAATGGGAAGTATAGTGAAATATAGTGCCCCATTGATGAGGTCAGTTATAGGAATAGTGCCCAACTGTTGATATTAGTGACAAGAATTATGGCCACATATTAGTGTCAATAGGAGGAAGTGTGTCCCAAGGGCTGGATAAAGGCAAGGAAAGAGCCACATCTGGCCCCGGAGCCACAGGTTGGAGACCACTGATTTATTCCTTCCATAGTACAAGCAATGTCTGGAAAGTCTTCCCATCTAACCTAAGCAATGGCTCCATCCTCTGGCAAATATGAATACTACATCCTGAAACTTTAATAGAAGTGCAAAAAAAAACCGTCTGGGAAAATGGCTGTCTGTTGGGTTTTTAAAGGGCAAATGTGCATTAATAAGAAACACTTTTAAGAAAAAAAAAATCTTTAATAGCAAAATCTGTTACATAAAACATATTACCAATTACAGTCATGCATTTCTGCTATATTAAAGGCTATAAAACAGTTGCTGAACAGACATAAATCAGAAAACAAAAGTTGTACCACAATCCTCCCATGGTTATACGTTTTTCTTTTTCTCCCAGGGATCGTACCAAGTAATACTCATGCCAGTTATCATAAAAGTCTCCCATGGTTAGGACAGTGCGATTTGATCATAGGTTCCTGTAAAGTGTCCAATAACATTGATATTTCTTATCAGCTTGGTAATCAGCTTTTGCTCTGACACCCCAAGACACACAAAAGCAGATGTTCAGTCAATCTGGAAAAAATTTAGTGGTCTATTTATGAAAAACATTGCTACACAAATACCTCGTGCATCCGCACAGCTGTCATGAATAATCGCTTTATTGTCTCTATTTGATTTAGTCTTGGCTCACACTACTGCGACCTGAAAGGGCGACTTTGCCAGGAGACTTGAGTACTACTTTGAAGCAACTCTGAAGTAACTTTCAGGGAATTCTGGGTAATCTTCCTGTAATGTTGGATCCAAATCACATCAATATAGAGGAGGATCCGACTTGGAGGCGACTTCCATTAAAGTCTATGGGCACAAGTTGGATAGAAGTCACCTTGAAGTAGGACAGGAACCTTCTCTAAAGTCGGAGTGACTTCAGTAGTGCTAATTAAGACGGCTCTCATTGACTAACATGGGATTTCACATGTCATGCGACTTGGGGGTCTCACAAGTCGGATCCCAAGTCGTGGCAGTGTGAACCGAGCCTTATTTCTATTATTGTCAGCTCCATCTAGTGACCATATTGGAGCTCTTCCAGGAAAATACAGTATCATATTATGATCATCAGATGGACTATCATAGGAAATAAACATATTAGACACAATATGGTGATTATTCATGATGCCCATGCAAATGATTTTGGCATAATGATCTAATGATTGACTTCTCTCAAACTGGACTGTTGGAAAAGTTTTGCTTGATCAGCATCAGCAGCCAACCGGCTCCAGCACCGATCCAGCGCATTCTAACAGCAAGGGAGTCCCTGCTGTCAGAATACAATAACACAGCAGGGAGGACTCCTCCATCCACCTTGTCTTAGTGCATGGAAGAATCTGTTTGATCCACCATGATCCATGTATGGCCAGTGTTAGGCTTTAAAAACAAAGGTCACAAAGAACATGCAAAAGTCCAGATCATACACAATGTGCTAATAGCATCTGATGTCACTATTGGTTGCTCCACCCTAAATGTTTTTGGCCACTAGGTTTTCATCAGGGGCTAACAATGTGATGTTCAATATATTATTTAAGAATATAATCAGCCCATGGACAGATGCCTGACCTCCAGTGACATCATCATCCTAAAAAAACAAAAACGCAAACATATCTAACCCTAGCTTAATATCATCAACCATAATAAATAACTATTCCTACACATGATTATAACAAATTCATATATTAAAAAAATACAAAGTAATAATAAAACAAATAACAGATACAATGGATTTTTAGCAACAAAAGAGTTCATGTCTACATAAATATTCTGACCACCAGGAACTAACTGTCAGGGCTTTGTCCACAGCAGAGGTACGCGGAGACCTGGCATTCTTGCCAGTATCTTGCATGGCCGCAGAAATGCACACAGGCGAACATCTATGTGCACTGGCACACGGATACAAGCCAGAACACGCATGCGCACAGTTATGCACGCATTAGCCCTGTTTGGTGCCAGACGGCCTTGATAAGGAAGCCCATCACTCTGTCAAATTGTTGGTTGGTCTCTGGCTCCCCAGTACCTTTGTGCTGTGTTCCCTTGCTATTGTGATCTGTTGTTACTGACTCGGCTTGTTCCTGGACCTGTCTTCCCTGCCTGTCTCCTGATCTGACCTTGGCTTGGCTTGGCTCACCTCCTCTCCTGTGTATGACCCCGGCTTGGCTAACAGATATTCTTACTTGCTCTCCTGTGTATGACCCTGGCTTGGCTAGAGGATATTCTCACTTGCTCTCCTGTGTATGACCCCGGCTTGGCTAATGAATATTCTCACTTGCTCTCCTGTGTATGATCCTGGCTTGGCTAGAGGATATTCTCACTTGCTCTCCTGTGTATGACCCCGGCTTGGCTAGCGGATCTTTTCACTTGCTCTCCTGTGTATGACCCAGGCTTGGCTAGTGGATATTCTCAATTGTTCTTCTGTGTATGACCCCGGCTTGGCTAGCGGATATTCTCACTTGCTTTCCTGTGTATGACTATGGCTTGGCTAGAGGATATTCTCAATTGCTCTTCTGTGTATGACCCTGGCTTGGCTAACGGATATTCTCACTTGCTCTCCAGTGTATGACCCAGGCTTGGCTAATGGCTATTCTCACTTGCTCTCCAGTGTATGACCCCGGCTTGGGTAAAGGATATTCTCACTTGCTCTCCTGTGTATGACCCCGGCTTGGGTAACGGATATTCTCACTTGCTCTCCTGTGTATGACCCCGGCTTGGTTAGAGGATATTCTCACTTGCTATCCTGTGTATGACCTGGGCTTGGCTAGAGGATATTCTCACTTGCTCTCCTGTGTATGACCCTGGCTTGGCTAGAGGATATTCTCACTTGCTCTCCTGTGTATGACCCCGGCTTGGCTAGAGGATATTCTCAATTGCTCTGCTGTGTATGACCTGGGCTTGGCTAGCGGATATTCTCACTTGCTATCCTGTGTATGACCCCGGCTTGGCTAACGGATATTCTCACTTGCTCTCCAGTGTATGACCCCGGCTTGGGTAACGGATGTTCTCACTTGCTCTCCTGTGTATGACCCTGGCTTGGGTAACGGATATTCTCACTTGCTATCCTGTGTATGACCCCGGCTTGGGTAACGGATGTTCTCACTTGCTCTCCTGTGTATGACCCTGGCTTGGGTAACGGATATTCTCACTTGCTATCCTGTGTATGACCCCGGCTTGGGTAACGGATGTTCTCACTTGCTCTCCTGTGTATGACCCTGGCTTGGGTAACGGATATTCTCACTTGCTATCCTGTGTATGACCCCGGCTTGGCTAGCGGATATTCTCACTTGCTCTCCTGTGTATGACCCCGGCTTGGCTAGAGGATATTCTCACTTGCTATCCTGTGTATGACCCCGGCTTGGCTAGCGGATATTCTCACTTGCTCTCCTGTGTATGACCCCGGCTTGGCTAGAGGATATTCTCACTTGCTCTCCTGTGTATGACCCTGGCTTGGCTAGCGGATATTCTCACTTGCTCTCCTGTGTATGACCCCGGCTTGGCTAGAGGATATTCTCACTTGCTCTCCTGTGTATGACCCCGGCTTGGCTAAAGGATATTCTCACTTGCTCTCCTGTGTATGACCCCGGCTTGGCTAGAGGATATTCTCACTTGCTCTCCTGTGTATAACCCCGGCTTGGCTAACGGATATTCTCACTTGCTCTCCTGTGTATGACCCCGGCTTGGCTAGCGGATATTTTCACTTGCTCTCCTGTGTATGACCCCGGCTTGGCTAGAGGATTTTCTCACTTGCTCTCCTGTGTATGACCCCGGCTTGGCTAACGGATATTCTCACTTGCTCTCCTGTGTATGACCCCGGCTTAGGTAACGGATGTTCTCACTTGCTCTCCTGTGTATGACCCCGGCTTGGCTAGAGGATATTCTCAATTGCTCTCCTGTGTATGAACCCGGCTTAGCTAATGGATATTCTCACTTGCTCTCCTGTGTATGACCCCGGCTTGGCTAACAGATATTCTCACTTGCTCTTGTGTATGACCCAGGCTTGGCTAGCGGATATTCTCACTTGCTCTCCTGTGTATGACCCCGGCTTGGGTAACGGATATTCTCACCTCCTCTCCAGTGTATGACCCCGGCTTAGCTAATGGATATTCTAACTTGCTTTTCTGTGTATGACCCCGGCTATCCATCTGACTATGTCTGCTCTAATCCCCACCTAGTATCTGACCCTGGCACCGAACCTACTACTCTGCTGTCCTCTGCTCCTCTGAAGGCCTGCTATCACTCACGGGCACAACCCGTCTGCAGACACTATTCCAGTGAATCAGCTGTGCTCCTGGGTGTACCTCTGACAAGCATCCTTGGTCAGATCATCTCTAAAAGCACTCCTGCAAGCTACCCATGTTACTTTGGGCCTGACTCCTTCTGTCCCATCTCCAGAGGAGTCTGGAACATAGCCGCAAGGGAATCCCTCTCTCCAGTGGCCTCCAGCACCAGGAACGTGATACTAACATTTCCAAATGATCTTTGCAGTGTCTCTAATTTAGTCTTATCTCATCCTCACCTGTTCCATCCCAGTTCATCAATCCCTATATTCCTCAGATCACTAGATATTTTTTATTTTTTGTTCAAACATTTTATTGTTTTACAGGGGATGAAAAACATAGGCATAGGACAATCAGTAATCATATGTACAGAACAAATAGTGAGTGAGAGCATGTATGATGTCCATATAAAGGTGGGGAGTAAAGCACAGAAACATAAAATGCAACATCTTAGATGGTTGAAGGAAAGCAAAACAGTATGTTGACATATAGGGGTTTATTTACTAAAGCTGGAGAGTGCAAAATCAGGCTCACTTCTGCATAGAAACCAATCAGCTTCTAACCTCAGCTTGTTCAATTAAGCTTTGACAATAAAACCTGGAAGCTGATTGGCTTCTATGCAGAAGTGAGCCTGATTTTGCACGCTCCAGCTTTAGTAAATGAACCACATAAGGTCAAATATAGTCAAAGCATACTGTAGATATGGGGGTGCTCTCCCAGAGATCATGTTAAGGTTTCAAGAAAAAAGAAGGGAAAAGCAAGTGTGGAAGGGTTGGGGGGGAGTAGAGTAGGGGGCAGTAGGAAAAGGAAGGGTTGGGGAGGGAGTAGAGGACTGAGAAAAGGATGTGTGGCTCCTAGGGCGGCGTAGGATGGTTCGAGACATATTATAATGAAGAACGGCTTAATGAAGGGTCAGGGCAATGAGGTTGGATATATCATGGAAGGACGAGGGAATCATCAAAATTTGGTGGGAGGAAACATTCCACCCATGGGTTCCAGATTGTCACAAACTTGGGGATAGTATCCAAGATGGTGGCTTCCACTTTGGCATGGATCATAGCCTGTGTAACCTTATTCTTAACAGCCGTTGTGCATAGGGATGGGGATTTCCATGATTTGGCTATGACCTGCTTGGCAGCCGTGGTGACACTATATTTTTTTTATTGTGTAATTTGGAAAAATGTAATAGGAGGTGAGTAATTTTTTAACCCTTTCCTAATATTCCAAATTCTTTAATCCTAACTTTCAGTGCCCACGTGGTTCTACCAACAGATTACAAGGGCACTGCAGGAAGTACACCATTTATGCAATTATGCAATAGAGATAAGGGATGGAACTATGCTTGATGCTATTTAGGGCCAAAAATAATAGTCCTGTCATAAATCCTATTTGTCTTACTGAATTCATAATTGAAAACAAATGTAAAAATCTAAAGTGAAAATGGGATCCTTTCGTCAAAACTGTGGTATTTAAGAGGCAGGAAAGCAAATAAATCTCTCCACTGGAGTTGCTGAGATGATTGTGTAGACCTACACACTAAAGATGAACAGTTGCTAATAGATAGTAGACACCATCTCCATAAAATCACTTTTGTATGAGAAACCAATTCAAACATATATGTCATAAAAAGTATTCTAGAAGGCTGACATAAGTCTGCAAAGATATCCTAATGACCGCTACCCTCCATCACCGCACAAACACCATAAATTATATTGTTACATCATCTTTAAGATTAATGTAGTTGCTTGGTGATGAGATTGCGCTCGATGCATTTCGTAGATACTTCTTCAGTAGTTGGAATATATGTATTTTTTTTAGAAAATATTAATAGACCATAATGTCTGCCATACTAAAATCATGTCCATTGTTTTCTTGACATCTGGGGACAATCTGCAGGATAAATGAAGGGACCACAAGGATACAGCACCGTATAAGGCTATTGGTTGATGGTATACCATAGGTAGCCAAAATTCTACCCAATCCTAGTGGATATTGTTTATCCCCATACAAAAAGATAGAGAGAAAGCGGTATATCATTTGTCCAGAAATCTATATAATCCTCCTGGGGGAGGAATATTGTCCAAGGTGATTCTAATACCAGCCACTGCTCCACAGCTGCAATTGCTGGCAAATCTTACTCTGTAGATCAGAAGCAGGTGCAGCTGCTGTTGTGTAAGTTGTGGATTTGGAAGTGTCTGAACATTGTTCAGAAGGTTCAGCAAGAAATCCAATTTAACAATAATATTGGTACATTGTATTTACTATATATTCAATTAAAGGGATGGCCTTTGATCTGCATAGAATTTCAGTTAATGCAGCCTTACAAGTAAATAAAAGATTTTAGCAGTCCTCCAAGTGGGGTGCATTTAGGCATGCGTTTTTTGCGACTATTTGAAAATAATCAAAATATGTACAAAATGAATTGTTTCAGCTCTCTGGATTTGTTAACATTTATTATATGTCCTAACAGGAAAAAGATGTCAGCATACAACTGAAAAATATAGGATACAGGATCCTTTAAACACAAGGTCCACACTCAGATTTTGGGAGCCCTCAAAAATGGGCTTATTCGAAATCTGACTTTGTAGATTAGAATGGGGACAGCAATGGTTACATTAAATCAGCACCATTAAAAGAATATCTACAAAAAGAACTGTTGATGCCTTCCACAATTTTTGAAGTCCATATGATGTCATAATAGGAAGAAGATGGTAGCTTACATTTGAAAGACACAGGATACAGGGCCCTCTAATCACAAGCTCCACACCCAGATCTTGGGAGCCTTCAAAGAGGGACAGCTTGTTCAAAATCTGACTCTGTACATTAGAATGGGTGCAGTAATGGGGTACATCAAACAGATGCTATTAAAAAACTGAACAAAAAGAATTGTTGAATAAATATAGAATTTTAAGGTCCATGATGTTCTAATGGGAAGAAAATGGTGGCATGCAAAAAGTTAGCAGTGGGTTGCGTTAAATCGGCACTATTAAAGAAAACTGTACAAAAAGAATTGTTGATGCCTTCCACAATTTCATATGATGTCCTAATAGGAAGAAGATGGTAGCTTTACATTAGAATGGGTTACATCAAACAGATACTATTAAAAAAAACTGTACATGTCCTAATAGGAAGAAGATGGTAGCTTATAATTGAAAGATACAGGATATAGGGACCTCTAAACACAAGCTTCACACCCAGATTTTAGGAGCCTTCAAAGAGGGACAGCTTGTTCAAAATCTGACTCTGTACATTAGAATGGGTGCAGCAATGGGTTACATCAAACAGATACTATTTAAAAACTGTACAAAACGAATTGTTGAAGCCATCCAGAATTTTTAGGGTCCATGATGTTCTAATGGGAAGAAAATGGCAGCATACAACTGAAAGGCATACGATACAGGACCCTCTAAACACAAGCTCCACACCCACATTTTGGGAGCCTTCAAAGAGGGACGTGTTCAAAATCTGATTCTGTACATTAGAATGGGTGCAGCAAAGGGTTACACCAAAGAGACACTATTAAAAATGTGTACAAAAAATTGTTGCAGCCAGAGTGTTCATAGATGGAAGTGCCATGAGTTTTTGACAAGGCCTTCTTCTTACATGACATTGAGTTTTTGACAAGACCCTCTTCTTACATGACACTTATTCCGGGTGGTATGTATAAGGGTCTGTGTTGGGCATCAGGGTTCAGTCTGGCTACGCATTCAGAAAGTCAAAGTAAATAAAGGACCCAAACACCTAGGCTGTTATATTTCTTTCATAAGAACATCCCTACCATTAGAATTTTGTTCCACAGAATAAGCCCCTGTTCTGTCTTTTTGATGTAGATAGTAGCAGATGACTCCTATTATGAAAACTACCAAAATCAGTACTCCAACACACACAAGAGCGGTCAAAAGTGTAGTGTTATCTGTAAAACAGGAAAAAAGAACAAATCAGTTTAATATTTCTTTACACAAAAGTATAACATGCACCTGAATTTCAGATGTAAAACATATTATATTTTACATTTTGAATTACTGAGTATATTGTTTTATATATTGCCATTTTTGAGCTAAATATTAAAGCTGAGGTCCAGGCAAAGAGCTAAGTACATGCATGAAATACATATTTACTAGATAATACATTTGCCAGGCCTGCTTGTGACACTCACATCTTTCCTAGTTAGTAGTGATGAGTCGAACATAATTGGTTTAGCAAACATTACTAGGTACCAAATCTGAACCCTACTGAAGTCAATGTAAGCTGAAAAAAAATTAAAATTTCTATGCCAATAGGCAATAGAATGTCAAACAATGACCTAGGGCAGTGGTTCTCAACCTGTGGGTCGCGACCCCTTTGGGGGTCGAACGACCCTTTCACAGGGGTCCCCTAAGACCATCAAAAAACACATATTTCCGATGTGTAAAGAGCAGCTACTGTGTTGAAAGCAGCTGCTGTGTTGAAAGCAGCTACTGTGTTGAAAGCAGCAGTATTGGAGGTAAAACGACACTCATGAATTATAATTACTGGGTAAATAATTTTATGGTTGGGGGTCACCACAACATGAGGAACTGTATTAAAGGGTCACGGCATTAGGAAGGTTGAGAACCACTGACCTAGGGGGTTGGGCACTGGCCTGGGGAACATGTACCAAAAAAAAGAAAAAATTGTGTTTGATGGTGAGTGGGGATTTTAGTAATGATCGAAGTGAAACACTAAAAATGCAAAACTCTGTTAAAAAACAACCTGGGGGATGCCCTGACCCTGCTGTGAAGTGGCACGCCTGTTCGATGAATACAATCTACTACAGCAACATTGACATTTACAAATAAAAAGATTATTTAATCCCCTCAATACCGGGCCAATTCTGACATTTCTCTCTACATTTTTTTTGCTAGAAAATTACATAGATCCCCTAAACATTATATATTTTTAAGCAGCAGCCCTAGGGAATAAAATGGTTGCGATTTTTTTATGTCACACGGAATCTGCACAGCGGTTTTTTAAAGGGAAATATTTTGGGGAAAAAATACACTTTATTGTATTTTAATGGACCCCCACCTACAGAAGTCTGACCAGACTAGGTTCATAGAGAAGCACTGGATCAGTAGCAATGTTTGCCAAGTATACAATGCAGTATGTTATTTTGCCATGAGGTGGCGCTGCTTGTAAACTCTGTAGGCTATACTTGATATACCTATTAATCCTTACCAGTGTCACTTACCACTTGTAACTTTGAAATCCTGTGGTGCAGATGAATGGCCATGTTTGTTCTTGACGTGGCAGGTGTACATTCCGTTATGGTAAGATGATGCTTCTCTAATGTTGATGGATCTATTGTCTTTGGAGAAGTCCACTTGGGCATGAGGTGGGATTTCCCAGCTGTATGTAGGAGGGGGCAGAGCATCTGAATGACAAGTTAAATTGACAGAACCTCCCGTACTAATTGCTGCTGTTGTTGAAATGCGTACTGTTGGTATTCCTGGTGGGTCTGAAACACAAAAGATGGTTCAAAAATATTTTAAACCACATTTCAAAATAAAATTTACGAAGATTTCTAGGAATACTTGGCATTTAAAGTGTACCTGTGCTCAAACTATGGACATAAACATATTTACATATATTCTTACATAACAAACATTAAAAGAACTTTAAAGCAAGTCCTCACTAATCTCTGTAGCTGTAGGCACTGTGAAGATATTCATCTCCAAATTTCACAATAGAGGTGCAAAGATTACAGCTCCTCTCTACCTATTTTCTCTGCCAGCAGAATTTAGGTAACCTGCTAACCTTCTAATGTAAAGACACAGCAGATCCTGCAAGTTGTTAGAGACTGAGTGAAACAAAACTTTACAATCTCTGCTGTGACCTTTGAGATCTAATTATTCTACAATACATGCAGCTACAAGAGTTAATGAGGGCTTGTTTTAAGACCCCATTCACACTTGAATGATTTGAAGTGCATTTTCTGAAGTGTTTCAATGCTCAATATCAAGTTACCATTGTATTCAGTGGTGCCTGTTTACACCTGTGCATCGTGTCATTAAAAACTCAAAGCTCACAAAAGTACATGAGCTCTTCTG
The DNA here is from genome assembly GCF_062004578.1 of Staurois parvus. NCBI lineage: Eukaryota > Metazoa > Chordata > Amphibia > Anura > Ranidae > Staurois > Staurois parvus. The sequence continues at coordinate 1,812,084 of NW_028318810.1, forward strand.
GGGCAGAGTCACTTGTTTTTGGTCCCTGTAGACAGTGTCTGAAAATGTGTGTAATTTATTGCCCTCCTCCTCTTGGTAACTAGCTTTCCATTGGTTAAACAAGAAAGATCAAGTCTGAAAATGCCTAAAAATAAAATGTGTGTACAAGTGTACTTCAAAATGCTCAAGTGCAAATGGGGACTGAGGACCAGTTCTCACCAGATGCAATGCACTGCGTTTATTTTTTTCTGCATCAAAAACACATGGACAGTAGATTATATGGGATTCAATGGTTCACACCAGTGCAGTCAGTTCCAGTGCAGAAAAACAAAAAGTAGAACATGCTGCATATTTTCTGCATTGAATTGTACTGGAACACAGCTAAACAAATGAAAACACAGTGGACCGCACATAAACGCACAAAAAACGCACCAGAATGCACTTGTCCTTATGTAAGATGAACAAAAAAAAAGGGGGAAAAAACACACAAGAATGCATCAAAAATGCACTGGAATGCATCAAACATATGCATGCAGAAACGCATTCAGAACGCATTTGGACTGTGTTTCTATGGTGGCCCTAAAACTCTTTTATGGCGATTTCACACTGACTTGAATGGAAAATGGATGCACGTTTCCATGCACTTTAGTCGCGCTTTAACGCACGTTGACTTGCGTTGATCTGCGTTTTAGCGCACTTGTAAAATGCAAGTCAATGCATGGACACATAACATGGACACATAACATGGACACATAACATGGACACATAGCATGGACACATAACATGGACACACAACATGAACACACAGCATGGACACACAACATGGACACATAACATGGACACATAACATGGACACATAGCATGGACACATAGCATGGACACATAGCATGGACACATAACATGAACACATAGCATGGACACATAACATGGACACATAACATGGACACATAACATGGACACATAACATGGACACATAGCATGGACACATAACATGGACACACAGCATGGACACATAACATGGACACATAGCATGGACACATAGCATGGACACATAACATGAACACATAACATGGACACATAACATGGACACATAACACACAAGCAAGTAATTGGCATTGTTTCTTCTGATATAGGACCCATTCTGGTGGTTGCAATTGAAGATTCTGTTGTTACCTGTGTCTTCTGCTAACCAGTTGCCAACCAGCCACAGTACTTTTAGTGCAGCAGGGCGGCAACGCTGCGCAAAATCATGTATATATATACGTGATTTCGCATTTCCGGGTTGGGGGTGTGTGCAACCACCCTACCTGATCGTGGCTGCGGGTGTCAATCACCGGGTCCCGACCAGTGTTATCCACCAGAGCCCAGTGTTACCGGCAAACACAGATGAAGAGGAGGGCTGCATTGTTTACAATGCAACTCTCCTCCCTGTAAGTTTGGGCACACTGATTGGGATGGCTGAGCTCAGCCTTCCGGATCAGTGTGCTTACAGTTAAGCACAACCCCCCTTCCCCTAGTAAAACACTTCCATCACACAGTTAACCCTTTGATTGCCTCCACATGTTAACTACTTCCTCCCTAGTGCCATTAGTAGTGTCAGTGCTTTTTTTTTTGCACTGATCACTATATAGGTGTCACTAGGGATGTCAGTGACTCCAAGTCAGTTCCCCCCACCCATGGTCAGAATGCCTGCCGCAGTCCCGCCATAAATTGCTGATCGCCACCATTATTAGTCTAAAAAAAAATTCCAGTATATATACCGCCATTTGTAAACACTATAACTTAAACCAATTAATTTACCCGTATTGGGATTTTTTTTAGCAAAGACATGTTGCAGAATACATTTTGGGCTAAATTTATGACAAAATTTGATTTAAAATTTTTTTTACTGGACATGTTTTAGAGCAAAAAGTTCAAAATATTGTTTTTTTCTCAAAATTGTCAGTCCTTTTTTTATAGCGTAAAAAATAAAAAATGCACAGGCAATCAAATATCATAGAAAGAAAGCTCAATTCATGGGAAAAAAGGACGTAAATTTCATCTGGGTGCAGCGTTGCATGACCACGCAATTGTCAGTTAAAGTAACGCAGTGACGTAACACAAACCGCTTCTGTAATCGCTTCCTGACCGCCCTAAAGCAGAAATACTGCTACAGTGCGGCACAGTTGTGCTAAATCATATACAGTCATGGCCGAAATTGTTGGCACCCTTGATATTTCTCCAGGAAATCATGTATTTCTCACGAAACGTATTGCATTAACACATGTTTTGCTATACACATGTTTATTCCCTTTGTGTGTATTGGGACAAAACAAAAAAAGGGAGGAAAGAAAGCAAATTCGACATAATGTCACACAAACCTCCAAAAATGGGCTGGACAAAAGTATTGGCACCCTTTCACAACTGCGGATAAATAAGAATGTTACAAGCATGTGATGCTCCTGTAAACTCACCTGGGGCAAGTAACAGGTGTGGGCAATATAGAAATCACACCTGAAAGCAGATAAAAAGGAGAGACGTTCACTTAACCTTTGCATTGTGTGTCTGTCTGTGCCACACTAAGCATGGACAACAGAAAGAGGAGACGAGAACTGTCTGAGGACCTGAGAACCAAAATTGTGGCAAAATATCAACAATCTCAAGGTTACAAGTCCATCTCCAGAGAACTAGATTTGCCTTTGTCCACAGTGCGCAACATTATCAAGAAGTTTGCAACCCATGGCACTGTAGCTAATCTCCCTGGTCGTGGACGGATGAGGAAAATTGATGAAAGATTGCAACGCAGAATAGTCCGGATGGTGGATAAGCAGCCCCAAACATGTTCCAAAGACATTCAAGCTGTCCTGCAGGCTCAGGGAGCATCAGTGTCAGCGCGAACTATCCGTCGACATTTAAATGAAATGAAACGCTATGGCAGGAGACCCAGGAGGACCCCACTGCTGACACAGAGACATAAAAAAGCAAGACTACAGTTTGCCAAAATGTACTTGAGTAAGCCAAAAGCCTTCTGGGAAAACGTCTTGTGGACAGATGAGACCAAGATAGAGCTTTTCGGTAAAGCACATCATTCTACTGTTTACCGAAAACGGAATGAGGCCTACAAAGAACAAAACACAGTACCTACGGTAAAATATGGTGGAGGTTCAATGATGTTTTGGGGTTGTTTTGCTGCCTCTGGCACTGGGTGCCTTGACTGTGTGCAAGGCATCATGAAATCTGAGGATTACCAAAGGATTTTGGGTCGCACTGTAGGGCCCAGTGTCAGAAAGCTGGGTTTGCGTCCAAGATCCTGGGTCTTCCAGCAGGACAATGACCCCAAACATACGTCAAAAAGCACTCAGAAATGGATGGCAAAGAAGCGCTGGAGAGTTCTGAAGTGGCCAGCAATGAGCCCAGATCTAAATCCCATTGAACACCTGTGGAGAGATCTTAAAATTGCTGTTGGGAAAAGGTGTCCTTCCAATAAGAGAGACCTGGAGCTGTTTGCAAAGGAAGAGTGGTCCAAAATTCCGGGTGAGAGGTGTCAGAAGCTTATTGATGGTTATAGGAAGCGACTGATTTCAGTTATGTTTTCCAAAGGGTGTGCAACCAAATATTAAGTTAAGGGTGCCAATACTTTTGTCCAGCCCATTTTTGGGGTTTTGTGTGACATTATGTCATATTTGCTTTTCTGCCTCTGTTTTATATTTGTTCCAATACATACAAAGGGAATAAACATGTGTATAGCAAAACATGTGTTAATGCAATACCTTTTTTGTGTGAAATACTTGATTTTCAGGAAAAATATCAAGGGTGCCAACAATTTCGGCCATGACTGTATATATTTATATATATATATATACGTGATTCGCGCTCTCATGGTTTTCACGCCCCTCCCAGATAGCGTCAGATTGCCCGTCAGTACACCAGTCATCACATTTAACCCCAGCAAGCGCAGTGTTAGTAGGTCACTGTCACTTGATACATTGCACACAAAACTGCAGTGTTCACAGAATCAGCACCTGTACTTCCCCCATTCACTGCCCAACCCGGAATTCAGGTGGAAACAGTAAATTTAACTACTCCCCTTGATTTTTTGGAGCATTAATTGTGGATCAAAGCAATTTATATGCACAATTTATCGCCGCCAACCCAAATTGAAACTTTGCCAGACCATTCGCATGGAAACCCATTACGGTTTCCAAATGTACAACATGGGCATTACTAAAAAATTAATTGCAGTTGTATTGTCTACAGACCCGATTCATCATCATCATATGAGAGTATAATGTGTTTTATGCATTTAAATGACAATACACTCTGTCATCCTCGGGGTGACCCTGAATTTGATCGGCTCCACAAAATTCAGCCCCTCGCAAATCACCTTAACCAAAAATTTGCAGATGTCTATACTTCCCAGCAAAACATCTACGCTGATGAGTCCCTCATTAATTTTTCTGGCCGCCTTGCATTCAAACAATTTCTCCCCAGCAAGAGTGCCAGATATGGGGTCAAGAATTAGAAGACCAGTGAGTGGACAACAGGCTATACTTATAAGTTTCGGATTTACGAGGGAAAAGTCACGTGGAGCCCCCCGGATGCCCAGACTACATGGGGAGCAGTGGCAAGATACTTTGGAACTTGGTGTCATCCTTTTTCCATATGGGGTACCACTTATACGTGGACAATTTTTATTCAAGCGTGACACTATTTAGACATTTGTACAATTTTGGAACCGGTGCATGTGGCACCGTGTGGCCTAATGTGTGGCCACCATTAGAAGTGGGTGGATGCAGGGCGGTATATTCTAATGGTGGGCATACCACACACTTTTTCTGGCAGAGATTTCTTCTCTTTTTTTCATTCAGTCCACTGGCTGCATACAAAAAAAAAAAGAACATAGTATATATACCCAACAAGGACCAGCGACGTACTGGTACATCACTGGACTTTGAATGGTTATACCAGGATGACGCCTACAGCTGCAGGCATCATCCTGGTATTGTTTTTTTTAGCCAGCGATCGACTTTCATATAAAAGCAATCCTAGTGGCTAATTAGCTGCGGGATTGCTTTTACAAGCAGCGGGAGATGATGTCCCCCTCCCCCACTGCCTTCCACGGCCCTCTCGGGCAGTCTGGTGCCATTGGGGGAACCTGAGAATGCAGCCGGTGTTTCTGCCAGCTGACCATAGAGCTGATTGGAGACCGGAATGGTGCCAATCATCTCTATAGTCTAAGAATTCGGAAGCTACGAGCATTTCATCACTTCAGTTTCGTAGGATATAAACAGCGCCATTTGTAACCTGGGAAAGCATCTGATCGCACCGATCTTGGTGAGATTAGATAATGTAAGGGCAGAGGAAAGATGTAGAGTCTGATAGACCCCATATTTCTCAAAACAGAATATATGACAATGCCAATTGAAGTTATAGGGGATATTTGCATTCCCTGTGATAGCATTAAAAGTGATTAAAAAAAACATAAAAGGGGTCGTGTAAAAATAATTTAAAAAATCAAAATAACTTAAAAAAAAAAGCACCCTTGTCTCCCCTCATGCACACGCACCTGTATGCTCGAAAGCTGACCCTGTGCCGGTATGTAAACAGCAGTTGCACCATGCATGTGAGGTATTGCCGCGAACATCAGATCAAGGGCAGTAATTCTAGCTCTAGACCTCTGTAAATATAAAATCGTAGCTTCTAAAGACTTTTAAAGCATTGCCTATGGATATTAAAAATGTATGCAGTTTGTCGCCATTGCACAGGGCATTCGCAGTCATGTTTGGTATCCCTTTACTCAGCATACCATCATCTTTTATATGTTACCAAATAATTGGCCAATATATTGTGTTTTTGTTCATTAACAGTAAAAAAATTGTATTTTTTGCAAAAATCTCTGTTTGAAAAATTGCTGCGCGAGTACTATGTGGCATAAAAAATTGTAGCATCCACCATTTTATTCACTAGGGTGTCTGATGTAAAAAGATATATAATGTTTGGGGGTTCAAAGTAATTTCCTAGCAAAAGTACTGATTTTTTTTCATGTGAACAAAAAGTGTTAGAAAAGGCTTGATCTTCAGGTGGTTAGAAGAGTGAGTGATGTGTGGCATAAACCTCTAATGCCCTAAAAAATGCCCCCCATCCCCCAAAATTACCCCTTTTTGGAAAGTAGACACCCCAAACTATTTGCTTAGAGACATGTTGAGTGAATAGAAGTATTTATTTTTTTACCACAAGTTTTTGGAAAATGACAATAAATTTTATTTTTTTTTACACAAAATTGTCTCTTAAATTATTTATTGCTCACACATGCCATGGGTATATGTGGAATTACTCCCCAAAATACATTCTGATACTTCTCCTGAGTATGGGGGTACCACATGTGAGAGACATTTTGGCAGTCTAACCAAAATCCAATAAGCGTCTTCAGACTTTTAACGAGCTTTATTTCCTCATTACACTTCCTGACTACCTACAGTTTCGGAGGCCCTGAAATGCCAAGATAGCACCAAACCCCCCAAATGACCCCTTTTTGGAAAGTAGACACCCCAAGGAATTTGATAAGAAGCATGGTGAGTATTTTTCAGATCTTGTTTGTTGCCACAAGTTTTTGGAAAATGAAGAAAGAAAACAAAAACATATTTTTTCTTTTCTTTTTTATGTTTCAAAACCTTGTGAGAAAAAAATTAGATCTGCAAAATACTTCCCATGCCTCTTTTTAAATTCCTTGGAGTTTGGTGCTATTCTGGCAAACTGTGATAGGTAGTGAGGAAGTGAAACAAGGAAGTTACGCTCCTTCAAGTTTTCAAAGTGGTCATTGGATTTCAGGTTCCTGTATGTGGCTATACTCCCAAAAAGTCTCACAGATGTGGTACCCCCCTACTCAGTAGAAGTAGCAGAATGTATTTTGAGGTGTAATTCCACATATACCCATGGCTTCTGTGAGGAATATATCATTTAAGTGACAACTTTGTGTAAACAAAAAAAATTTTTTTTGTAATTTTTCAAAAACTTGTGGAAAAAAAATAAATCTTCCATGGACTCAATATGCCTCTCAGCAGATAGCTTATGGTGTTTGTACCATCCTGGAATTTTATCACCTCATGAAATGTGATGTTATAACTTTCACACAAAGCAATCAATATACACATATACATTTTGGCCTAAATTTATGACAAAATTTAAGTTTTTTGGATATTTTTTATGACAGAAATGAGAAAATATTTTTCTTTTTCAAAATTTCCGGTCTTTTTTTGTTTATAGCACAAAAATAAAGAGCGCACAGGTGATCAAATACCACCAAAAGAAAGCTATATTTGCGTGAAAAAAGGGACAGAAATTTCATTTATGTACTTTATTGCATAACCGCACAATTGTCAGTTAAACTAGTGCAGCTCTGTATAGCAAAAAATGGCGTAAATTGCAGTATCTATGCCATAGTTTGTAGATGCTATAACGTTCACACAAAGCAATCAATAAATACTTATTGGGATTTTTTTAACCAAAAACATGTAGCTGAATACATTTTGGCATACATTTATGACAAAATTTGAGTTTACTATATATTTTTTATAGCCGAAAAATATAGTTTTTTATCAAAATTTTTGGTCTTTTTTCATTTATAGCGCAAAAAATAAAAAGTGCACAGGTGATCAAATACCACCAAAAGAAAGCTCTAATTTTGTGAAAAAAAGGACATAAATTTAATTTATGTATAGCATTGCATGACCGCGCAATTGTCCGTTAAACTAGTGCAGCGCTGTGTTGCAAAAAATGGTGTAAATTGCAGTATGTATACCATAGTTTGTAGACACTAACTTTCACATGAAGCAATCAATATACACTTATGTAATATTGATGTAGCGCTGTATATCTACTAAGTAGATGTAAAAAATATTTTAGAACATGAATCAATATATATCAATATACTTAGAGTTATATTGGTGTTTAGATCAATCGGATCTATCAAGTGACATTTACAAGTGATTAATAGTGCAAACAAGGTTCAACATTGAACCTACGTCCAAGTGATCATTCAAAAATAAGTGAAACACAGTGATTCCCTATGAAGGGATATAGACTACCACATGTGGGTGATCAATATAAACCTATAACAATAGTGATGCTTGCCAACGTCCATAATGAGCCAGTATATTCATAAGTGGCAAAAAAACACACAATAAATAACTTTTCCAAGCATGCTCCTGTGTTGGTGCAAGTGGTGAGTGATAATCCTAACTGGCAGGCATGCCTGCTCACCTTCCCCCTGCGACCCACAGGGGCCAAAACGCTTTTTGGATCACCCAGAATCCTGCATGCACTCTCCAGATAAGATATGTTCCACAAGCCCCAATGGTCTTTCCTTCAGTTTCAGCTAGTCCTCCATGCACAGGTAGCAATGTATATGCCCTATATATATATACATGATGTTGGGATCATACAATGAAAAAACAAAGATCCTCCATAGTGCAACACTGTATATTTAATTAATGTAGGTAAAAAAACTCCAAGTTCTAACTCACATTTCAGCAGATATTGACATGCTTTACACACCACCTTACATAGGTGTACTGAATGCACACTGGTGTACCAAGATGGCGAAAAATAAAAATCGCACAGGTGATCAAATGCCACCAAAAGAAAGCTCTAATTGTGTGAAAAAAAGAATTTAAATTTCATTTATGTACAGCATTGCATGACCACGCAATTGTCAGTTAAACTAGTGCAGCGCTGTGTTGCAAAAAATGGCATAAATTCCATTATCTATACCATAGTTTGTAGACGCTATAACTTTCACACAAAGCAATCAATATACACTTATTGGGATTTTTTTCACCAAAAACATGTAGCAGAATACATTTTGTACTAAAGTTATGACGAAATTTGAGTTTTTTGGATATTTTTTATGACAGAAATGAGAAAATAATATTTTTTTCTAAATTTCTGGTCTTTTTTTGTTTATAGCACAAAAAATAAAAAGCGCACAGGTGATCAAATACCACCAAAAGAAAGCTCTATTTGTGTGAAAAAAAAGACAAATTTTGTTTGGGTACAGCATTGCATGATTGTGCAATTACCAGTTGCAGCGCTGAATAGCAAAAAAAGGCCTGGTCAGGAAGGGTGGTAAATCCTCAGGAGGGGCCGAGGGCAAGTGGTTAACAAATGAATTTCCCAATAATGTGCATTATCATACAGCCCATGAAGATTTGGCAGCCATTGCTAGCCTCGGGTGTCTTGGAGACTTCAATTGCTATCAGCAAAAAAAAAAATCAGTCAGTTGACTGCCAGTTTGATACTTTTGATTATATCATTATCTTCATAAGGCAACCTCAGGTATGGCCACAGCAACTTAAAGAATACAATCTTTCATTCATTGTTTGATAGTATATACATACATTGCACTGTAACTTTCACAGATTTTTTCATGGTTCCTATAAGATTTGATGCTTGGCATGTATAGGCTGCAGACATATTTCTTTTTGCATGGAAGGATGTCGAAGATTGAAGAGACATGTTGTTGAAGCTGCACTCTTCTTTAGGAGTTGGGTTCCCTTCAGACCTACAACCAAACATCCTTTCCTCTCCCTCTACCCATACAATCGAGTCCGGACAGGAACTGTCACTGAACTCTGGTGGATCTGTGACAAGGAAAAACAAAGAAGAGCCAGTATGGTTTAACACTCATATACTCTAGCAAGACACATGTTGGATTATGTAGAACTTACACTACATGGACACCTGACCATCACATCTATTGTGGTAAACATTCCATTCACCCCCTTATCAGGAAAGGATTTTGAGGTGCATCTGTAAAGAAACATATGCCCATTCAGCCAAAAGACTGTGAGAATAAGTACTGATTTCAGACAAGAAGACCTGTGTTCCAATACAACCTATAGATGGTTAAAACAGTTGAGGGTGGGGCTTCATGCAGGACATTCATATTCTTTTAAACTAAACCCATCAAACCATGTCGTTATGGAGCTGGACTTATACACAGGGGCACAGTCATGCTGGAACAGAAAACGTCCTTCCCCCAAATTATTGCCACAAGGTCGGAAGTGTACAACTGTTGAAAATGAGCTGTAGTGGTAATAGTACTATTTACTGGGAACACCCAAACCCAATGCTTTTGACCATGAAGTTAGTGTGATGGTCAGGTGTCCACACACACTTTTGCCCATGAAATTGATGTGATGGTCAGGTGTCCACACACTTTTGCCCATGAAATTGGTGTGATGGTCAGGTGTCCACAAACTTTTGCCCATGAAATTGGTGTGATGGTCAGGTGTCCACAAACTTTTGCCCATGAAATTGGTGTGATGGTCAGGTGTCCACAAACTTTTGGCTATGAAATTGGTGTGATGTTTAATCTATTAAAGTCCAGTTTATGTTGCATAAGTACATACAATATCATACTTTCATTCTATACAGAGCTATGTTTGACTGATTTATATTTTAGAAATGTTTGTGTGTGTGTGTATATATATATATACAGTATATATAGAGAGAGAGAGATGTCATTTTTTAATAACAGTTTTTCTGTTTCCCTGTATCTGCCACATATAATTTTTAGGTTCATAAGTTAAATGGATGGCAGTGAGAGGTCTGTAGCAGGATGCAAGGGGCTAAGCACTGGCAAGGACTGTCTGTAGGACTGGAGCAGACCCAGTGAGGTCTATTTACTAGCCAGGAGGCTTAAAACTGTGATACTGGACTTTTGTTGTTGGACTGTGTATCTTACCCCTGTGGGGGAATCCTTTTGTTTGTGGCATGCTGACCAGTAAACATGGGCAGAAAGTCCTTTAACCTTATGTGGTTTGGGATTGTCTCTCTGTGACATCTCCACTTGACATTGAACCCCAATATACAGTCAGGTCCATAAATATTGGGACATCGACACAATTCTAACATTTTTGGCTCTATACACCACCACAATGGATTTGAAATGAAACCAACAAGATGTGCTTTAACTGCAGACTATCAGCTTTAATTTGAGGGTATTTACATCCAAATCAGGTGAACGGTGTAGGAATTACAACAGTTTGCATATGTGCCTCCTACTTGTTAAGGGACCAAAAGTAATGGGACATTTGGCTTCTCAGCTGTCCCATGGCCAGGTGTGTGTTATTCCCTCATTAACCGCCCTACCCCCCACCACACCGAACATCCCGCACACTATACACTCCCCAACACTCCGATCCTTCAGCCTTACTACCACTGAGGAGGTCACTAAGGTCTTCTCAGAAGCCCGCCTCAACACCTTGACCTGTCCCCACACAACTTCTCTGGTCACCCCCCTCCTCCATCCTACGCTCCCTCACCCACATCTTCAATCTCTCCCTCTCTACTGGCGCATTCCCCTCCCCCCTAAAGTATGCGCACATCACTCCCATACTCAAAAAACCCTCCATGGACCCCACCGACCTGAACAACCTTAGACCCATCTCCCTGCTGCCATTTACTTCCAAGCTCCTTGAGCGCTTAGTCTACAATCGCCTAAGCGCCCACCTCACTGACAGCAACCTCCTTGATCCACTACAGTCTGGCTTCCGTCCCCTACAGTCCACCGAAATCGCCCTACTCAAAATCACTAATGACCTGCTAACCGCCAAAGCTAATGGCCACTACTCAGTTCTCTTACTTCTCGACCTCTCCGCGGCCTTCGACACAGTCGACCACCCCCTCCTCCTTAACAAACTACACTCCCTAAGCATCAGAGACTCCGCTCTCTGCTGGCTCTCCTCCTATCTTTCCCAACGCTCCTTCAGCATTACCTATAATACTACCACCTCCCCCTCTCTGTTGGGGTCCCCCAAGGCTCGGTCCTCGGCCCCCTTCTCTTCTCCATCTACACCTCCTCCCTCGGCAAACTGATACACTCCCACGGCTTCAACTATCACCTCTATGCTGATGACACAAAAATTTACCTCTCCACCCCTCACCCCTTCAGTCTCCGCTCGTATCACCCACCTACTGAACGACATATAAGACTGTATGTCGCTCCATCTCCTTAAATTAAACCTTTCCAAAACCGAGTTCCTGATTTTCCCCCCAGCCCGTGCCCCCCCCCCACCCTCTCCATCATGACCGACAATGCCACCCCACAAGCCAAAGTCCTAGGTGTCACTCTAGACTCAAACCTGTCCTTCCAACCCCATGTCCAATCATTGGCAAACTCATGCAGGCTCCACCTCCACAACATCTCCAAAATACGTTCGTTCCTAACCCCAGACACTACTAAACAACTCGTTCACTCCCTTATTATCTCACGTCTGGACTACTGCAACTCCCTTCTCACCGGCCTACCTCATCGCAGACTATCCCTGCTTCAGTCTATCCTGAACTCTGCGGCCAGACTCATCCACCTTACCAACCGCTCCACTTCTGCCACCCCCCTCTGTCATTCCCTCCACTGGCTCCCGATTGCCCAACACATTAAATTCAAACTACTAACACTGACATACAAAGCCATTCATAATGCTGCCCCAAACTACCTCACCGACCTGATACCCAAATACCACCCTACCCGTAATCTTCGCTCCTCACAAGACCTCCTACTTTCTAGCTCCCTGGTCTCCACCGCCCACGCCCGACTTTAGGACTTCTCCAGGACTTCCCGCATCATCTGGAACTCACTACCCTAATCCATCAGACTGTCACCTACCCTCCTCACCTTTAGGCGCACCCTGAAAACCCATCTCTTCAGGGAAACCTACCCTGCCCTCACCTAACAGCCTATCTCCTCCACTCCTCCTACCACTCCATCCCCCACAGCCACTTCCTCCTGTACCACTATCCCCTCCCTCCTAGATTGTAAGCTTGTAAGAGCAGGGCCCTTGATTCCCTCGTGTTTTGTTTTGTTACTGTATTGTCCCATGTTCTGTCCCCCACTATAATGTACAGCGCTGAGCAAACCTTTTAGCGCTATATAAATACTGTATAATAATAATAATAATTACAATGAGCAGATATAAGGTCCAGAGTTCATTTAAAGTGTGCTATTTGCATTTGGAATCTGTTGCTGTCAACTCTCAAGATGAGATCCAAACAGCTGTCACTATCAGTGAAGCAAGCCATCATTAGGCTGAAAAAACAAAACAAACCCATCAGAGAGATAGCAAAAACATTAGGCGTGGTCAAAACAACTGTTTGGAACATTCTTAAAAAGAAGGATGCACCGGTGAGCTCAGCAACACCAAAAGACCTGGAAGACCACGGAAAACAACTGTGGTGGATGACCGAAGAATTCTTTCCCTGGTGAAGAACTGACTGCTGACAAAAGCAGCAGGATGAATTCTGAAGTGTTTCGGGAATATTATCTGCTCATATTCAGCCAAATGCTTCACAACTCATTGGACGCCGCTTCACAGTGCAGATGGACAATGACCCAAAGCATACTGCAAAAGCAACCAAAGAATTTTTTAAGGGAAAGAAGTGGAATGTTATGCAATGGCCAAGTCAATCACCTGACCTGAATCCGATTGAGCATGCATTTCACTTGCTGAAGACAAAACTGAAGGGAAAATGCCCCAAGAACAAGCAGGAACTGAAGACAGTTGCAGTAGAGGCCTGGCAGAGCATCACCAGGGATGAAACCCAGTGTCTGGTGATGTCTATGCGTTCCAGACTTCAGGCTGTAATTGACTGCAAAGGATTTGCAACCAAGTATTAAAAAGTGAAAGTTTGATTTATGATTATTATTCTGTCCCATTACTTTTGGCCCCTTAACAAGTGGGAGGCACATATGCAAACTGTTGTAATTCCTACACCGTTCACCTGATTTGGATGTAAATACCCTCAAATTAAAGCTGACAGTCTGCAGTTAAAGCACATCTTGTTGGTTTCATTTCAAATCCATTGTGGTGGTGCATAGAGCCAAAAATGTTAGAATTGTGTCGATGTCCCAATATTTATGGACCTGACTGTATATATATATATATATCAGGGGCGGACTGACCATTTGGAAACTCGGGCACTGCCCGAGGGCCCGGGGTCAGTAGGGGGCTCCATGAGATTCCCCTGATACCTTTTTCATAGGCTTTTTTGAGTTTGGGCAAGGACACAGGGGCCCCATGATCCCCTATTGCCCGGGGGCCCCATGAGTTGTCAGTCCGCCCCTGAAATATATATATATATATATATATATATATACCCCTTTTTATCTTTTTTTATAAGTGATTACATAATCTCTGCTCTCAGCTGCATATGGGGCTTAAAGAGATTGGGGTGGAGAAATAGCAGTGTACTGATCTTCCAGGTGAATGGCTGTGCAGGAGGGGTCAGCACAAGTCTAGCCATTGGAGGATAGGCAGGCTGTTCTCTCAGCCCATCCAGAAAACTGACCACACTTGGATGGATGTGCTCTCATGCCTAGCATGGTCCGTATAGGGACTGGCAGGATCACCAGGCATTTCACACAAAGAAAGCATTACAAAAGGAAGGTATACAAATATAACAGACACATATCACAAATATGAAATGTTAGGGTAACTGTTTATGTCACAAGACACTTACAGTGCACAGTGAGGGTCTCTTCTTTTGTACGTAGCACCTTATTATTGTCCCGAATGAATATTTCACAGGTAACAGTAAGACTTGGTTTTCTTTTTGTTATGGTGATGTTTTCAGCCAGGTCCGGGAGTTCCTCCTTCTTCATTTCTGCTCCATCCACGCTTATGGACAGACCGAAGTTATCTCCATTACCCCGAACTAAACCACAGTCAGCGGTCACCGTGTCACCCAGCTTTACAACCTTTCTGGACACTGTGAGGTTCATCTCAGGAGGGTCTGTTTTATATAAAAAAAAATCATAATAAAGTCATTGAAGGTGCTGGTGAGGGCAGGACTGGGAACATGGGAGCTAAGATATTCATTTTGAAGAATTTAACATTTCAAGTCTTGTTTTTTTAATATCTTTGCAAATCCCACACATGATTACATACCATTACACAAAACCATATTGACATTTTGTTTTCTAAAAATCTAAAGGGAATATGAAATATTTTAACTGATATATGTAAAAAAAAGATCAGCTTGATGTAGATAATATTGTCAATGCATCATAATCTATTAAAGGTAAAATAAGGTCATTTATCAAGTTTTTATTAGTGTGTTCCTTGAAGGCTCCATTCACACTTGTGCAACTTGTCATGTGACTTTGGACCCATAAAGTTGCATGACAAGTTGCAGCCAGTTGTTTTCAGTGGTACCTGTTTGTATTCATGTGACTTTAATGCGACTGATGCAACTTGAGTGCTAGAGAGTGTAAAGTTGCATCAAAGTCGCACTCCAAAGTTGCACTGAAGCCACAGAAGTGTGAACGGAGCCTAAGGGTCCAGTGTTGCTTGGGCATGCGATATTTTTGGTGGCACACCAAAATGCACAACAACATGCTGCTGCACATTGCAATGCAATGGACCTCCATCCTAAGGTGTATTGGGATTCTGTTTAAAATGAATTAATGACATCATACCGCGCCATGAAAAAAATAAACCCTAGTAGGAGAAAATAATGGGGCTTTTAAGGTACCATACCATTATGGGTATAAAGATGCATAATGATAAACAATATTGGATAAAATAGAGCATATTTTATTATAACATTAAAATACAGATGCTAATGTAGGCACATACATAACGAGTCAAAAAAATATAAAGAAATAATAGTAGGCAAAGACTCTGGCTCAGGACGTGAAAACGTCGCGGGCAAGAGTCCTAAATCCCTATTGATGCCATCAAAAAAATTGACCATCAGCATCATCATCATTGTCCCAATAGGGGTGTGGTACCTGTAAAACCTTCACACAAAGACAAGTGTTTCAGAAGAGAGGAGTTTCTGCACATATTTTCTGAGAAAAAAAGCCCTGGGTAAAGCAGTGCTGCAGGTTGCAGAGCATGCTCTGTAGACACCACATAATGGTCACATGACCATCCTCATCCCTCATACCATAATAACAAAGCACATGTCTGCCTGTCCTCGGCTGAACCACGCACATAAGAGTGGCTACAGCAAGGCTCTATGGGACCCAGCAAGGCAGGTTTGCCACATTCATTTTGACTTTAAAGAAGCAACATAGCAGAAGCTCCCTGCTTTGAGGCTGTTTATGTCGGATTGAAACTGATAATGGAGGCGATAAACAGTTGCCCTGCCCTGACGTACTTTTTTATTGATCTATTGGTATTCATAAGCAACAGACTTTTTACAACAAAACAGGTAAGAGGACCCAGGAAAACGTGTGAAAAAAGCCAAGAGCTCCACCTGCTGACCAAAAAAAAGAATACATCATATTGTTGTGTAATATTTTTTAGTAACCTATACAATACATAAAACATGTTTGTGTTTTTAGTTTCAACACCTCACAAAATGACACCATGATTTGTGTAATTGGGGGGGGAGTAGACTAGACAGGTAGATTGCACTGCACTTTACTCTCTTTCTCCTTCTGTACCTGTACAGTTCTATAGGCACACATGAGGGGCTGGAAGGTAGGGTACCATGGTGGAGGTGGAGAATGATTGTAGATGACCTTTATCATAATGTAAAAAACGACCTTTGCAGTGCCCCCCTTGCACTGTAAGGGTTAAGTGATTGTTTTGTCTATTGTGATTGGACTAATCATTAATACTTACCTTTATCCTTTGTTGCCGCAGTAGCTTTTCTGCTTCTCCTGGTGTTGGCAGGCCTACACATACAATGTAGGACCGCTGGTCCTGTATTGTATACAATGACGCTCAAAAGCCTGTGACCAGAGGAGCTGCAAAGTGAAGCAGCTACGGGGGAGTGGTCTCACACATAGAGGAAAAGTCTACAAATCACCATAATAAGTCAAGCTTATTCCTCTAAACTAAACGAGGATTTAAAGTGGCATTAAACCCAAAAGCAAACATTTAGGATATTGCAGCTTACCAATTTTTTGATGTGGTGGCTGCATTAGTTTGTTTTTTAGACTTCCTTTCCATATTTTCACCTAGTGATCTGGCCATTAATTCTGTTGTGTTTCAACAGAACAAGCTGTCCTGTAGATGTAGCAGTTACAATGGTTGAGACAAGCCATTTACTACTGACAGGGGTGCCTACAATGGTCATCTTTCATTTATGTAAAATCTTTATCCCCAAAAAAAAACAGTTACTGTAACTGTTAAAAATGTGTGAACTGGCTTTAATTTGTTAGTGCATCTAACATTCTCTTCCTCCCAGACTGGCAATGCTGTTGTCCAAATGTACCCCCTGTGCTCCTTCATCCAGAGTGGAGGCACTCTAGTTCAGGAAGTGCCTGATCACCAGGTGAAAACAAAGAGAAAAAACCCTAAAAAAAGAAAACTAACGCTGCCACCACATATAAACATACAGTGCAGTGGTTACCCTTGGAACTGTTTCCTCATTGGTAAGCTGCAATATACTGTATTACATTACATCCTTAAAAAAAGGTATGCTTCCCTGCTCTGTGTAATGGTATTGCACAAGGTGGGCATTTACCTCCTTTTTGGATGCCCTCTGCTGGTGCTGTCCATCCTTCTTCCTCTGAGGGCCCCCTCAGCAAGCTGCTTACTATGGGGGTCCTGATCTGAGTTGAGTGCATCCATAGACACACACAGCGCTGGTAATCCCCGCCCCCACTCTCTACTCACAGGAGTTTGACTGATAGCAGAGCCTATAGCTCTTGGTGCTCTCAGTTTCAGCTGTGAGACCAGGAATAGAAGAGAGCTGGGCTGCAGCTGGGACAGCGCTGGACAGGAGACAGAAGCCAGGTAAGTGTTTAGAGACAGGGGGGAGAGAAAAGGTAGTGTGGCATTTTTTCACCTTAGTGCATACAATGCATTATGGCAAAAAACCATTTTGACTTTACATCCACTTTAATACCGCTTTATTGCTTGCAGTACTGTGGGGTGCAGTGTGGTGAGGGAGGGTCATTTCTTCCACTGCCCACAATCGGGCTTTAAAGAGTAACTCCACTTTTGCTGAAAAGAAAACACTCCCCTCTAGGTGATCTATGTACATTGCAGGGATCTTAACAAACTTTGTTGCAGATTCCTACCTGCTGGTATTCTGAAATAGCTGTTTGTTTGTCTGTGTCCATGTGAAGAGTGAATCTGCATGGGAATGATTTCATCATTATCAATCAGCTGCTGTGCCTGCAGGGCTCCAATGAGGAAAGTGGCAGGGTCTGCATCCCTTTAGATGTGATTTCCCTTTGAAAGTATCTCACCAAAAATTACATTTTTGCTGCAGGGGATGCTCATAATTGAATTTGTATCTTAGTGCAGACCAGGGGTGGACTGACCATTTGGAAACTCGGGCTCTGCCCGAGGGCCCGGGGTCAGTAGGGGGTCCCATGAGATGCCCTTGGTACCTTCTTCATAGGCTTTTTTGAGTTGGGCAAGGACACGGGGGCCCCATGATCCCCTATTGCCCGGGGGCCCCATGAGTTGTCAGTCCGCCCCTGGTGCAGACTTCTGGGAAATTCAGTAAGCCAATCACACAAGCAGGAAATGACATATTCAGCGGATGTTCGGTACACCATCTGTGTACAGAACACCTCCAGGTAGCCACATTGCATTGCATTTTACAGAAAATGACAGAAGGAAAAGTAAAGGTCATTTTTAATAACATTCAATTACAAAATGCAGTACGGTATTTTTTTTTTTTTTGCTCATTTTTCTCCCATGAAAGTGGAGTTACCTTTTAAGTAACTAAAAAAAAAAACGAAAAAGAGTGCTTTTTTTCTTTTTAAACAAAAATGGAAAAGGATGACACTGTGTATACTATAAAGATGGGGTGTGTACTATAGTGAGGAACGTGTACTTACCATAGATATATATTCTCATATTGCTGTGCTTGGACACAGTGAACACCTTAGATACACAGAGCAAAGTATGCTGAGCTGCAGGTAGGTCATTGGTATTCAGATCAAATGAAGCAAACACATTCCCAGTGGCACTGGTGTTGGGAAAACCATCAATGGACAACATTGTAATGAAATTTCCTGGAGGGAACGCTTTGTGGACGTCACAGCTGATATCAGTCACCGTCCCTTTTTCCACCCAATCGTCGGCTGTAATGTGGGGATCCTCAGGCAGAGCTGTCATCAGAAGTAACAGAGAAATAAACGACTGATTCTTGTAACATAAATGGGCTTATTCAATAATGTAATGGAAGCAAGGCTTTTTTCTCAGAGAAATAGTGCAAGAACTCCCCCCTTCTGAGTCACTTCTCCACCCCCTACCCACCTCCGAGCACCATTCCTTGGTTCCACCCCTACCCACCTTCGAGAATTGTCCCTTGGTTCCACCCCTACCCACCTCCGAGCACTGTCCCTTGTCTCCACCCCCTACCCATCTTTGAACACCGTCCCTTGGTTCCACCCCCTACCCAACTCCGAGCACCATCCCTTGTCTCCACCCCTACCCACCTTCGAGGACTGTCCCTTGGTTCCACCCCTACCCACCTTTGAACACCGTCCCTTGGTTCCACCCCCTACCCAACTCCGAGCACCGTCCCTTGGTTCCACCTCCTACCCACCTCCAAGCACCGTCCCTTGTCTCCACCCCCCTACCCATCATTGAGCAACGTGCCTTGGTTCCACCCCCTACCCACATCCGAGAACCGTCCCTTGTCTCCACCCCCCTACCCACCTCCGAGCACTGTTCCTTGGTTCCTCCCCCTACCCACCTCCCAATACCGCCTCTTTTAAAGAATACAGAGCCAAGTATCATTTTGTGGTGAAAAGTAATTTGTATAGAATTGGTTAATCATAACACAAAATGCAGTAAAATAGATCCCCTGCAGGCAGCAGCAATAGACCCTCCCTAGCATATTCCCCCAACAACAATAGTTTCCACCCCCCAGCAACAATAGACCCCCCAGGAGCAACATCAGATTTCCCAACAGCCAGCATCAACCGACTCCACCAGCCAGCAACAGTAGACCCCTAGCTCAACAGTAGATCCCTTCCAGCAACAATTGACCCCCAGCAACAATAGATATCCCCAGCAACAACAGACAGCTACACAAAATAGATGTCTTCCAGCAACAACAGACCCCAGCAGCCAGCACCAATAAACCACCTCCCCTCAACAGGAAATCCTTTCCAGAAACAATTGACCTCCTCAGCAACATAAGCCTCCCCAGCAATAATAGACTTCTGCAGCAACAATAGACGATCATACAAAAAATAGATCCCCTCCAGCAACAATAGACCCACAGCAGCCAGCAACAATAGACCTCCTCCCCTCAACAGTAAATCAACAGTTATATTACTCTAGTCACAGTGTTTTATTAAAAAAAAATCCTATAAAAATGTGATACAATTTTGAAAAAAGCTACATAAATACTGTGTATATATGTATATGTGTGTGTGTATATATACTGTGTGTATATATATATATATATATATATATATATATATACATTTTTGCATGGTCACCAGTCACCATCACACCAGTTATATGATGAGGCTGTACTGCATGGTGACAATATATGAAAAAAATTGGGAATTTTTTTTTTTTATTTCTTCATTTTCCAAAAAATTATGGACAAAATTAAAACTTCAAAAAACTCGCCATGCCTCTTACTAAATACTGCAGACTGTCTACTTTCCAAAAAGGGGTAATTTGGGGGATATCTGTACTGTCCTGACACTTTTGGACCTTAAGAAGTGAGATCAGTGCCGTCAATACATCAGGATTGATCGATTTTCAGATATTTACCTTAGTTTGTGGACTCTATAACTTGCCTACAGACTAAATAATTTACACTAATTTGGGTTAATTTCACCAAAGAAATATAGCAGAATACATCTCGGCCTACATTTATGAGAAAGAATAATTTATTTGCTAAATTTTATAACAGAAACGTAGAAAAACTTATTTATTCAAAATTTTGGGTTTTTTTTTGTTTGTTTAGCAAAAAATAAAAAACCCAGTGGCGATTAAATACCAACAAAAGAAAGCTCTATTTGTGTGAAAAAAAAATCAAAATTTAGTTTGGGTACAGTGTTGCATTACCGTGTAATTGTCATTCAAACTGTGAGAATGCCGAAAGCTGAAAATTGGCCTGGGCAGGAAGGGGGTAAAAGTGCCCGGTATGGAAGCGGTTAAGCTTGGAACAAGTGGAGAAATATAACATAAAAAAAGTCCTGTTATAAATTATAAACTGTAGATCAAAGTTTGGTGGATCTGTGATTAAACAAACTCAAGCTGCCTTTAGGTAGTATGAATGGGGCACCCCATTGGAGGTACAGACAGATATGTTCAGAGCCTCTAATGACTTTTCATACGCTATTTCTGTACTATGCGCCATAACAGAGGAGATTATCCTTTGTATGGATGGCATGCTTATTGCTTATTTCGGGTTCGGTTTAGTACGATTAAAATCTGGAAGGAGCCGGGTGGAAAATTACATAGTTACATTGTGTAGTTGGTATGGTTGAATATAGACATTGGTCCATTCAGTTCAACCTGAGTGTGTGTGTGTGTGTGTGTTTGTCTACTGTTTTCCATATCCCTATACATTGTGTTTGCTAAGAATGGCCCTTTTTTTGAAAATTTGCACCACATTTGCTTTTCGACAACCTGCTGGTACATTCCACTCAGTATGCTTACCTTAAAAATTAAGAACAATGGTCTGGCTATAACATGGCTAAATTCTTTGAGGACTCTTGGGTGTAATGCAGGCCATAGATGGGTCGAAAATCGGCCGATTTTTCGTCCGAAAATAAAATCGGCCGATTTTCGGATTGTTAGTGGGCTAATTGTTCGGCCGTTTTTCAGTATTTTGGCAGATTTTTTTTATCGGTAAAGTTGGAAAAAAATCGTCTGATTTTGCCGATCGGCCGATTTTCGCGGCAATTATGGGCAAATCGGCCAATCTTTTTACCGATAAAAAAATCTGCGCGTGAGCAGTGACCTGCAAGAGGAAGACAAAAAGAAGAAGAAAAAGAAGAAGAGAATGAAGAAGAAGCAGAAGAGGAAGAGGAAGAAGAAGAGGATGAAGAAGAAGAAGAGGAAGAAGAGGAAGAAGAAGTAGAAGAGGATGAAGAAGAAGAAGAGGATGAAGAAGAAGAAGAAGAGGATGAAGAAGAAGAAGAAGAAGAGGATGAAGAAGAGGATGAAGAAGAAGAGGAAGATGAAGAAGAGGAAGAAGAGGATGAAGAAGATGAAGAAGAGGATGAAGAAGAGGATGAAGAAGAAGAAGAGGAAGAAGAAGAAGAGGAAGAAGAAGAAGAGGATGAAGAAGAAGAAGAGGATGAAGAAGAAGAAGAGGATGAAGAAGAAGAGGATGAAGAAGATGAAGAAGAAGAAGAGGATGAAGAAGATGAGGAAGAAGAAGAAGTGGATGAATTCCAGTCCTGCAAAAAGTTTCCCTGCAGAGAGCTCCGCTATTTCTTTGACAGTTCCTTGACATTTACAGCGGTTGCAACAATGTATCTATTTGTTTCCGAATAAAAACATCTGTATCCTAAATGGATACAAATAGATACATTGTTGCAACCGCTATAAATGTCAAAGAACTGTCAAAGAAATAGCGGAGCTCTCTGCAGGGACACTTTTTGCCGGCTGTAGACGGGATGAAAATCGGCCGATTTTTTTTACCGTTAGTGGTAACATCGGCCACTTGAATGACCGATTTTCGTTTTTTTAAAGAAAAATCGGCCGGTTTTCTCCCCATCTATGGCCTGCATAAGCGGTTCTGATATTTTATTCAGATTAAGTTTTTCAACACATTTTAATACAGGTCTCTCTCAGCCACAGAAGTACATTCAATATAATGTTATTAACCTTACTGTCTTGTTTATTATACCCGTCCTTTTTCTCCATATAAACTGAGGAGAAGAATGTATTTAATATAGTTGACTTTTCCTTGCCACTAGTGACCAACTTCCCCTGATCATCTTTTATGGGGCCAATAAGTTCCAAATTCTTTTTACTATTAATACAGTTGAAAAAAACGTTTGGGTTTTTTCTTTAACTCCTTCAAAGTGTGTCTCTTGTAATCTATTTTAGCTGCCCTAATCACACTCTTACATTTTTTTATTGTATTCATTGTTGTTTTGGAATGCAGATGATGACCCTTCAGCCTTATATTTTTTGAAAGACAGTTTTTATTTAATTTATATGCCTTTTTGCATTAACATTTAGCAACCCAGGTTTAATTTTAGTTCTTTTATATTTGTTGCCCATTGGAATACACAGACAAATGCCATTGTTTATTATGTATTTAAAGCACTCCCACTTATCTCCAGTGTGCTTTGTTTCCAGAATTTGGTTCCATTTAGTATCATGTAGTATGGAGCGCAGCTTAGTAGAGTTGGCTCTTTTGAGGGGTTGATTTACTAAAACTGGGCAGTGCAAAATCTGGTGCAGCTCTGCTTAGAAACTAATCAGCTTACCGCCCCTTTTAGAGAATACAGAGCCAAGTATCATTTTGTGGTGAAAAGTAATTTGTATAGAATTGGTTAATGATAACAGAAAATGCAGTGAAATAGATCCCCTGCACCCAGCAGCAATAGACCCTCCCTAGCATATTCCCCTAACAACAATAGATTACACCCCCCAGCAACAATAGACCCCCCAGCAGCAACATCAGCTCTGCGTAGAAACTAATCAGCTTACATTTTTTTTTGTCAAAACTTAATTGAAGCTGAAGTTGATTCTGATTCTCTACCATGCATAGCTGCAACAGATTTATCACTCTAGAGTTTTAGTAAATCAACCCCTTAGTGTTCTTATTCTTCCCCCATGTCTCCCTTTTCTATAATTTACGGCAAACATAATTACTCTGCGATCACTGTTTTCTAAGCTATCCCTTGCTTCCACATCTTCAATCATCTCTGTGGCATTTTTAATTAGTAGGTCTAGCAGAACATTATTTCTAGTTGGGGCTTTCACCATTTGATTCATGAAATTGATCTGAATCACGTTCAAGAATTCATGAGCCTAAGTTGAGTGTGCATTTCAATCAATATCAGGATAACTGAAGCCCCACATGATTAAAACATTGCCCTGTTTTCCTGCCACCCACCATCTCTAATTGTGAAAGTAGATGTATCTCCTCCTCATCCGTAAGGTTAGGGGCCTATAGCATAACTCCACAATTACGTAACCATTTGGTTCATCCCTCTGAAGCTCCAGCCACAAGGACTTCACCTCATCACTAGCCCTGTTATCAACATCATTCTTCCTGATCATTATCAAATCACTCTTAAAATACAGGCACACCCCTCCCCCTTTCTGCCTACCCTGTTATTCCTATACAGAGCGTACCCCTGGACAGTTGCAAACAAATCATTTGAGCTGCAAAAACAGGTTTCTTGACAAAGTCAAAATCCTCCTCATGTATCAGGATTTCTAGTTCTTCCATTTTATTAACCAGACTTCTAGCATTTGTGTACATGCCTTTTAATTTTGTTCCAGTGCACATTATTTTATCCTTGCTTGCTCTTAGGTTACAGTAAGATTCATTGAGCCTATGAGTAATGGTCCTGGACAATAATTGTTCTATTATCTGGATTGAGGCCCTCTTACCCTGACGTTGCCCATATCCACACACTCTGACCCCTGTTCTCTGCATACCATACCTTTCATTGCTCCCCCCCACATCCTAGTTTAGAAGTTCCTCCAACTTCATGGCCATCTTCTTCCCAACAGAGCATCACCCTTCCCCATTTAGGTGCAGTCCATCACTGCTAAAGAGCTAGTAAAGTCAACCCACATCTCCATGAACCCAAAGCCCCTTTTCTTACACCAGTTCCTCAGCCTCTTGTTTACCTCTCTAAGCTCCTGCTGCCTTTCTGGTATGGCTCCAGTTACAGGTAGTATTTTTGAGAATACTAACTTGGAGGTCCTTTCCTTTAACATAGCAGCTAAGTCCTGAAATTATTTTTGAAGACACTCCTTCAGTCCCACCCTACAATCTGTCCATTCGATTGACTGAGCTCCCAATAAACAAAATTCTGTTCGGCAATCACAGTGTTTTTGACAGATTGCCCTATCTGTTCTTCTCTTAACTGAGTCCCCTACCACCATTATCTCTCTATCCTTGTCTGTAACCCCCATCCTTACTGGAGTGTGGGAAGGTGCAGCATGGTATGGCAAGCAATACACACACAGAGTCCAAGCTAGGATGAAGCAATATATTGTATAAAAGATCAGCACAGTACAAACAAGCCCAGCAGGAAGGCACGCCCATACTGTAACAGCAGTAAAATAGGGATCTGAAGACTTGAAGATGCCAAAACCATCTGAGGCGTAGCCAGTAAACACCCAAAAGGAAGGCTTCCTGGGAGGAGATAGCGTAGTCCCTACACTTTCCCTACTCCTCTAGTACCTCTACCTTCCACTAAGCACTGCCCCTGATAGACGGGGAATCTATCCCTACACTAACCACTTGCACAATGCACACCAATTTAGGGAGCCAGGGCTCTGCCCTCACCCAAGATGACCTCCAAAGTCACATGGGGCAGCAGCATCCAATTGGATAGCTGCCACCTACAGTGGAGACTACAGACTGCACTTGCCTACAGGAGCAGTAATTCCCCTGGCAACTTGGGGAGGCAGTCTGCTCCAGCACTGCCACTCCTGAGCTGATACCAACAACATCAAGCAACCAAGCATATTATTGGGATTTGTCCACTCAGGACGAGCCTCCCTAACATTCTTCCCTCTATCCCACCTTTTAACTGTAACCCAGCTACCTATCTCTGGCGCTTCCAACTCCATATCACCACCCTCCTCTATACTGCCCACAGCCAGCACCTGAGTGGTAGGGTCCGCACTCTTATCCAAGTTGCATATTCTTTGCAGTGTTGCCAGCTGATTGTTAAGATCCTGAATATGGGTTTCCAAACAAACAATTTGAACACACCTCGAAAGTATAAACGAAGCAAGCTGTGCACCACGTTGCATCACCATTCATGTAGAACATGTTACCCATGTCACCCAAAGCTTTTTTTTTTTTTTTAATTTATTTTTGATTATACATTTTATTCTATTCCATTCTGAGCACTATGTGTTCACCCTAAACTGTCTGAGACAGTAAAAGTAACTCCTTTGTACTCACAATGCCCACTTGGTACTCGGTGTTCCTCAATATTCACAGCACCCCTCAGTACTCACAGCACTCCTCAATACACACAGTGCCCTGAGTACTTCTGTGCTCCTCAGTACAGTACCCCAACTCTGTACTTGACCCCAGTACTCCGTTACTCTGTACTGTATCGGCCGAGCATTGGGGTTTATTTACTAAAACTGGAGAGTGCAAGATATGGTGCAACTCTGCACAGAAACCAATCAGCTTCCAGGTTTTATTGCCAAAGCCTAATTGAACAAGCTGAAGTTAGAAGTTGATTGGCTACCATGCACAGCTGCACTAGATTCACGAATGGACTTATTGCACAGGTGGCAACTAGAGATGAGCGAATCGAAGTAGGCGAAGTGGAATTCGAGTCGAATATTGGAAAATTTTCCGAAAAATAGCCTACTTCGGACGCGCGAATCGAAATTTTTCCTAAAATGGCGGCGGACATGTGCGGCGACGGAGCGGGGATGTCTGGGAAGGCGCGCAGACAAGGCGCGCTGACCCATAATGCATTCCTTAATGACATGTGATCGCATCAGCCAATCAGCAGCCAGGCAGCCAGCACTGTGTAATGGTCGAGCTATAAATAGCGGCCATTTTAGAATTCTTCATTTGCCTCCAGTCATTCAAGAGAGGCAGACCGCTCTGTATTAGGGACAGAGTTAGGGCCACAGAAACGTTACTTGGGGACAGAGAAACGTTACTTAGGGACAGAGAAGCATTACTCAGGGACACAGAATTGTTATGAGGGCCAAAGAAACGCTAGTTAGGGCCACAGAATTGTTACTCAGGGACAGACAGAATTGTTACTGAGTGCCAGAGAATTGTTACTTAAGGCCACAGAAACGTTAGTTAGGGCCACAGAATTGTTACTCAGGGACAGACACAGAATTGTTACTTAGGGCCAAAGAAACGCTAGTTAGGGCCACAGAATTGTTACTCAGGGACAGACAGAATTGTTACTGAGTGCCAGAGAATTGTTACTTAGGGCCACAGAAACGTTAGTTAGGGCCACAGAATTGTTACTCAGGGACAGACACAGAATTGTTACTGAGGGCCACAGAACTGTTACTGAGGGCCACAGAAACGTTAGTTAGGGCCAGAGAATTGTTACTCAGGGACAGACACAGAATTGTTACTGAGGGCCACAGAACTGTTACTTAGGGCCACAGAAACGTTAGTTAGGGCCACAGAATTGTTACTCAGGGACAGACACAGAATTGTTACTGAGGGCCACAGAATTGTTACTTAGGGCCACAGAATTGTTACTCAGGGACAGACAGAATTGTTACTGAGTGCCAGAGAATTGTTACTTAGGGCCACAGAAACGTTAGTTAGGGCCACAGAATTGTTACTCAGGGACAGACAGAATTGTTACTGAGTGCCAGAGAATTGTTACTTAGGGCCACAGAAACGTTAGTTAGGGCCACAGAATTGTTACTCAGGGACAGACACAGAATTGTTACTGAGGGCCACAGAATTGTTACTTAGGGCCACAGAAACGTTACTCAGGGACACAGAATTGTTACTGAGGGCCACAGAACTGTTACTTAGGGCCACAGAAACGTTAGTTAGGGCCACAGAATTGTTACTCAGGGACAGACACAGAATTGTTACTGAGGGCCACAGAATTGTTACTTAGGGCCACAGAAACGTTACTCAGGGACACAGAATTGTTACTGAGGGCCACAGAACCGTTACTTAGGGCCACAGAATTGTTACTCAGGGAGATACACAGAATTGTTACTCAGGGACACAGAATTGTTACTGAGGGCCACAGAACCGTTACTTAGGGCCACAGAAACGTTACTCAGGGACACAGAATTGTTACTGAGGGCCACATAACCGTTACTTAGGGCCACATAATTGTTACTCAGGGACAGACACAGAATTGTTACTGAGGGACACAGAATTGTTACTGAGGGCCACAACCGTTACTTAGGGCCACAGAATTGTTACTCAGGGACACAGAATTGTTACTGAGGGCCACAGAACCGTTACTTAGGGCCACAGAATTGTTACTCAGGGACACAGAATTGTTACTGAGGGCCACAGAACCGTTACTTAGGGCCACAGAATTGTTACTCAGGGACAGACACAGAATTGTTACTGAGGGACACAGAATTGTTACTGAGGGCCACAGAAACCTTAATCAGGGACACAGAATTGTTACTGAGGGCCACAGAACCGTTACTTAGGGCCACATAAAAGTTAATCAGGGACACAGAATTGTTACTGAGGGCCACAGAACCGTTACTTAGGGCCACAGAATTGTTACTCAGGGACAGACACAGAATTGTTACTGAGGGACACAGAATTGTTACTGAGGGCCACAGAACCGTTACTTAGGGCCACAGAAACGTTAATCAGGGACACAGAATTGTTACTGAGGGCCACAGAACCGTTACTTAGGGCCACATAAACGTTAATCAGGGACACAGAATTGTTACTGAGGGCCACAGAACCGTTACTTAGGGCCACAGAATTGTTACTCACGGACAGACACAGAATTGTTTCTTGAGGGACACAGAATTGTTACTGAGGGCCACAGAACCGTTACTTAGGGCCACAGAAACGTTAATCAGGGACACAGAATTGTTACTGAGGGCCACAGAACCGTTACTTAGGGCCACGTAAACGTTAATCAGGGACAGACACAGAATTGTTACTGAGGGACACAGAATTGTTACTGAGGGACACAGAATTGTTACTGAGGGCCACAGAACCGTTACTTAGGGCCACAGAATTGTTACTTAGGGACACAGAATTGTTACTGAGGGCCACAGAACCGTTACGTAGGGCCACAGAATTGTTACTTAGGGACACAGAATTGTTACTGAGGGCCACAGAACCGTTACTTAGGGCCACAGATTTGTTACTTAGGGACACAGAATTGTTACTGAGGGCCACAGAACTGTTACTTAGGGCCACAGAATTGTTACTCGGACAGACACAGAATTGTAACTCAGGGACACAGAATTGTTACTGAGGGCCACAGAACCGTTACTTAGGGCCACAGAATTGTTACTCAGGGACACAGAATTGTTACTGAGGGCCACAGAACTGTTACTTAGGGCCACAGAATTGTTACTCAGGGACACTGAATTGTTACTGAGGGCCACAGAACTGTTACTTAGGGCCACAGAATTGTTACTCGGACAGACACAGAATTGTTACTCAGGGACACAGAATTGTTACTGAGGGCCACAGAACCGTTACTTAGGGCCACAGAATTGTTACTCAGGGACACAGAATTGTTACTGAGGGCCACAGAACTGTTACTTAGGGCCACAGAATTGTTACTCAGGGACACAGAATTGTTACTGAGGACCACAGAACTGTTACTTAGGGCCACAGAAAAGTTACTCAGGGACACAGAATTGTTACTAAGGGCCACAGAACTGTTACTTAGGGCCACAGAATTGTTACTCGGACAGACACAGAATTGTTACTCAGGGACACAGAATTGTTACTGAGGGCCACAGAACCGTTACTTAGGGCCACATAAACGTTAATCAGGGACACAGAATTGTTACTGAGGGCCACAGAACCGTTACTTAGGGCCACATAATTGTTACTCAGGGACAGACACAGAATTGTTACTGAGGGACACAGAATTGTTACTGAGGGCCACAGAACCGTTACTTAGGGCCACAGAATTGTTACTCAGGGACAGACACAGAATTGTTACTCAGGGACACAGAATTGTTACTCAGGGACACAGAATCGTTGAATTAAAGAGTATGTCAGACAACATGCAGAGGAGTGGTAGAGGAGGCAATGTTTTAGGAGCGAGCAGACGTGGCAGCAGAGGAAGGGGTCGAGGCAGCACTATTCGCAGCCAGAGGCCAGTGCTCCCGGTGTCATCCAGCGGTCGTGTCTCCACCGACAACCCTGCCGTCGTCGATTGGTTGGCTCGGTCGTCTTCCTCTTCCCAGGTCACCTCTGACACCTACAGCCAACGGTCGGTGGGTACGTCAGACACAACCGTTAGTTGGCATGGCCCGGGAGCAAGCCCACTGAAATCACGTGTCCTCTACCTGCCCCTGTCCTTTGGTGTTCCCTCACCAAGCGAAGTATCGCATGCTGTGGGCTCAGCCCCACTGTACAGTGAGGAAGAGCTAACAGAGGGCGGTCAGGAACGGGGGGAGACATCCGCCTTTTCAGCAGCCAGGCGAAGAAGTAGTGGCGAGGAGAGTGGCTCGGTAGCCGGTCTAGAGACAGGTCTGTCTCCTGACCCAGACGCAGCCGAGGGGGCTAGTAGTGAGGCGGAGACCCTACTTGATGATGAGGAGGTTGATTGCACTTGGCAGGCTCGTCGTCATCAGGCAATTTCTTCCGCATCATCAGGAGAAGAGGGTGGCAGCTTGGCAGCGAGCGAAACAGTCGGTGGGTTGCCCAGGAGACAGCAGCAGGGTCGCAGCAGTGTCAGTGGAGCCAAACGGCCACGGAGTAGAGCACCAGCTCCACTGCAGCCTACCACCACGGCCAGTAGTGGTGCCGGTGTGCACGGAGGAAGCAGCAGTCAGCCAGTAAGGAGTATCGGGGGCAAAGTTTCCTACTCGGTGGTGTGGCAATTTTTTGTCAAGCCGCCCGAGGAAGTAAACGTAGCCGTATGTCGACTATGTGGCCAGAAAGTCAAGCGTGGCCAGGGGGCCCATGTTGGGACTACAGCGTTGCGGCAGCATATGCAGCGTCGCCATTTGGTGGCCTGGGAAAACCGTGATAAAGATACGGT
The DNA here is from genome assembly GCF_062004578.1 of Staurois parvus. Taxonomy (NCBI): domain Eukaryota; kingdom Metazoa; phylum Chordata; class Amphibia; order Anura; family Ranidae; genus Staurois; species Staurois parvus. The sequence continues at coordinate 1,842,856 of NW_028318810.1, forward strand.
GGTTCTGCCCGCCCCAGCCCCCGCTCCATCACCCGCTCCGTTACTTGCTCCGTCACCTGACGTCAATCGCCCTCCATCAGCCAGTCAAGGCTCCAACACCTCTGCTGAGGGGAGTTGTCGCTCGTTGGCATCTTCCGCTCGTTCAGATGCTCCTTCTCCTGCTACTCCTCTTCACGGATTCCGTCAGCAGTCTTTCTTGGAATCCGTTTCCAAGAGACAACAGTTTGCGAGCCGAATCCGAAAAATAGCCTACTTCGGACGCGCGAATCGAAATTTTTCCTAAAATGGCGGCGGACATGTGCGGCGACGGAGCGGGGATGTCTGGGAAGGCGCGCAGACAAGGCGCGCTGACCCATAATGCATTCCTTAATGACATGTGATCGCATCAGCCAATCAGCAGCCAGGCAGCCAGCACTGTGTAATGGTCGAGCTATAAATAGCGGCCATTTTAGAATTCTTCATTTGCCTCCAGTCATTCAAGAGAGGCAGACCGCTCTGTATTAGGGACAGAGTTAGGGCCACAGAAACGTTACTTGGGGACAGAGAAACGTTACTTAGGGACAGAGAAGCATTACTCAGGGACACAGAATTGTTATGAGGGCCAAAGAAACGCTAGTTAGGGCCACAGAATTGTTACTCAGGGACAGACAGAATTGTTACTGAGTGCCAGAGAATTGTTACTTAAGGCCACAGAAACGTTAGTTAGGGCCACAGAATTGTTACTCAGGGACAGACACAGAATTGTTACTTAGGGCCAAAGAAACGCTAGTTAGGGCCACAGAATTGTTACTCAGGGACAGACAGAATTGTTACTGAGTGCCAGAGAATTGTTACTTAGGGCCACAGAAACGTTAGTTAGGGCCACAGAATTGTTACTCAGGGACAGACACAGAATTGTTACTGAGGGCCACAGAACTGTTACTGAGGGCCACAGAAACGTTAGTTAGGGCCAGAGAATTGTTACTCAGGGACAGACACAGAATTGTTACTGAGGGCCACAGAACTGTTACTTAGGGCCACAGAAACGTTAGTTAGGGCCACAGAATTGTTACTCAGGGACAGACACAGAATTGTTACTGAGGGCCACAGAATTGTTACTTAGGGCCACAGAATTGTTACTCAGGGACAGACAGAATTGTTACTGAGTGCCAGAGAATTGTTACTTAGGGCCACAGAAACGTTAGTTAGGGCCACAGAATTGTTACTCAGGGACAGACAGAATTGTTACTGAGTGCCAGAGAATTGTTACTTAGGGCCACAGAAACGTTAGTTAGGGCCACAGAATTGTTACTCAGGGACAGACACAGAATTGTTACTGAGGGCCACAGAATTGTTACTTAGGGCCACAGAAACGTTACTCAGGGACACAGAATTGTTACTGAGGGCCACAGAACTGTTACTTAGGGCCACAGAAACGTTAGTTAGGGCCACAGAATTGTTACTCAGGGACAGACACAGAATTGTTACTGAGGGCCACAGAATTGTTACTTAGGGCAACAGAAACGTTACTCAGGGACACAGAATTGTTACTGAGGGCCACAGAACCGTTACTTAGGGCCACAGAATTGTTACTCAGGGAGATACACAGAATTGTTACTCAGGGACACAGAATTGTTACTGAGGGCCACAGAACCGTTACTTAGGGCCACAGAAACGTTACTCAGGGACACAGAATTGTTACTGAGGGCCACATAACCGTTACTTAGGGCCACATAATTGTTACTCAGGGACAGACACAGAATTGTTACTGAGGGACACAGAATTGTTACTGAGGGCCACAACCGTTACTTAGGGCCACAGAATTGTTACTCAGGGACACAGAATTGTTACTGAGGGCCACAGAACCGTTACTTAGGGCCACAGAATTGTTACTCAGGGACACAGAATTGTTACTGAGGGCCACAGAACCGTTACTTAGGGCCACAGAATTGTTACTCAGGGACAGACACAGAATTGTTACTGAGGGACACAGAATTGTTACTGAGGGCCACAGAACCGTTACTCAGGGACACAGAATTGTTACTGAGGGCCACAGAACCGTTACTTAGGGCCACATAAAAGTTAATCAGGGACACAGAATTGTTACTGAGGGCCACAGAACCGTTACTTAGGGCCACAGAATTGTTACTCAGGGACAGACACAGAATTGTTACTGAGGGACACAGAATTGTTACTGAGGGCCACAGAACCGTTACTTAGGGCCACAGAAACGTTAATCAGGGACACAGAATTGTTACTGAGGGCCACAGAACCGTTACTTAGGGCCACATAAACGTTAATCAGGGACACAGAATTGTTACTGAGGGCCACAGAACCGTTACTTAGGGCCACAGAATTGTTACTCACGGACAGACACAGAATTGTTTCTTGAGGGACACAGAATTGTTACTGAGGGCCACAGAACCGTTACTTAGGGCCACAGAAACGTTAATCAGGGACACAGAATTGTTACTGAGGGCCACAGAACCGTTACTTAGGGCCACGTAAACGTTAATCAGGGACAGACACAGAATTGTTACTGAGGGACACAGAATTGTTACTGAGGGACACAGAATTGTTACTGAGGGCCACAGAACCGTTACTTAGGGCCACAGAATTGTTACTTAGGGACACAGAATTGTTACTGAGGGCCACAGAACCGTTACTTAGGGCCACAGAATTGTTACTTAGGGACACAGAATTGTTACTGAGGGCCACAGAACCGTTACTTAGGGCCACAGATTTGTTACTTAGGGACACAGAATTGTTACTGAGGGCCACAGAACTGTTACTTAGGGCCACAGAATTGTTACTCGGACAGACACAGAATTGTAACTCAGGGACACAGAATTGTTACTGAGGGCCACAGAACCGTTACTTAGGGCCACAGAATTGTTACTCAGGGACACAGAATTGTTACTGAGGGCCACAGAACTGTTACTTAGGGCCACAGAATTGTTACTCAGGGACACTGAATTGTTACTGAGGGCCACAGAACTGTTACTTAGGGCCACAGAATTGTTACTCGGACAGACACAGAATTGTTACTCAGGGACACAGAATTGTTACTGAGGGCCACAGAACCGTTACTTAGGGCCACAGAATTGTTACTCAGGGACACAGAATTGTTACTGAGGGCCACAGAACTGTTACTTAGGGCCACAGAATTGTTACTCAGGGACACAGAATTGTTACTGAGGACCACAGAACTGTTACTTAGGGCCACAGAAAAGTTACTCAGGGACACAGAATTGTTACTGAGGGCCACAGAACTGTTACTTAGGGCCACAGAATTGTTACTCGGACAGACACAGAATTGTTACTCAGGGACACAGAATTGTTACTGAGGGCCACAGAACCGTTACTTAGGGCCACATAAACGTTAATCAGGGACACAGAATTGTTACTGAGGGCCACAGAACCGTTACTTAGGGCCACATAATTGTTACTCAGGGACAGACACAGAATTGTTACTGAGGGACACAGAATTGTTACTGAGGGCCACAGAACCGTTACTTAGGGCCACAGAATTGTTACTCAGGGACAGACACAGAATTGTTACTCAGGGACACAGAATTGTTACTCAGGGACACAGAATCGTTGAATTAAAGAGTATGTCAGACAACATGCAGAGGAGTGGCAGAGGAGGCAATGTTTTAGGAGCGAGCAGACGTGGCAGCAGAGGAAGGGGTCGAGGCAGCACTATTCGCAGCCAGAGGCCAGTGCTCCCGGTGTCATCCAGCGGTCGTGTCTCCACCGACAACCCTGCCGTCGTCGATTGGTTGGCTCGGTCGTCTTCCTCTTCCCAGGTCACCTCTGACACCTACAGCCAACGGTCGGTGGGTACGTCAGACACAACCGTTAGTTGGCATGGCCCGGGAGCAAGCCCACTGAAATCACGTGTCCTCTACCTGCCCCTGTCCTTTGGTGTTCCCTCACCAAGCGAAGTATCGCATGCTGTGGGCTCAGCCCCACTGTACAGTGAGGAAGAGCTAACAGAGGGCGGTCAGGAACGGGGGGAGACATCCGCCTTTTCAGCAGCCAGGCGAAGAAGTAGTGGCGAGGAGAGTGGCTCGGTAGCCGGTCTAGAGACAGGTCTGTCTCCTGACCCAGACGCAGCCGAGGGGGCTAGTAGTGAGGCGGAGACCCTACTTGATGATGAGGAGGTTGATCGCACTTGGCAGGCTCGTCGTCATCAGGCAATTTCTTCCGCATCATCAGGAGAAGAGGGTGGCAGTTTGGCAGCGAGCGAAACAGTCGGTGGGTTGCCCAGGAGACAGCAGCAGGGTCGCAGCAGTGTCAGTGGAGCCAAACGGCCACGGAGTAGAGCACCAGCTCCACTGCAGCCTACCACCACGGCCAGTAGTGGTGCCGGTGTGCACGGAGGAAGCAGCAGTCAGCCAGTAAGGAGTATCGGGGGCAAAGTTTCCTACTCGGTGGTGTGGCAATTTTTTGTCAAGCCGCCCGAGGAAGTAAACGTAGCCGTATGTCGACTATGTGGCCAGAAAGTCAAGCGTGGCCAGGGGGCCCATGTTGGGACTACAGCGTTGCGGCAGCATATGCAGCGTCGCCATTTGGTGGCCTGGGAAAACCGTGATAAAGATACGGTGGTTCTGCCCGCCCCAGCCCCCGCTCCATCACCCGCTCCGTTACTTGCTCCGTCACCTGACGTCAATCGCCCTCCATCAGCCAGTCAAGGCTCCAACACCTCTGCTGAGGGGAGTTGTCGCTCGTTGGCATCTTCCGCTCGTTCAGATGCTCCTTCTCCTGCTACTCCTCTTCACGGATTCCGTCAGCAGTCTTTCTTGGAATCCGTTTCCAAGAGACAACAGTTTGCGAGCACGCACCCGACGGTGCAAAAGCTGAACGTCCTCCTGTCCAAGTTGCTGGTGCTGCAGTCCCTCCCTTTCCAAGTGGTGGACTCAGCACCTTTCCGAGAAATGATGGCTTGTGCCGCGCCGCGGTGGAGAGTGCCAAGCCGTCATTTCTTCGCCAAAAAGGCAGTGCCAGCCCTGCATTCACATGTAGAAGAGATGGTGGGCCAGTCTTTGAGCATGTCGGTCTCTGCCAAAGTGCACGGCAGCGCCGACGTGTGGAGCTGTAACTACGGTCAGGGACAGTACATGTCATTTACGGCCCACTGGGTGAACGTGGTGCCGTCACAGCCGCACCAGCAACTTGGACAGGTCACGCCGCTTTTGCCTCCACGTTTGCACGTCCTTGGTCCGGCAAAGATGTCCGCCTCTACCACCTCTTCTTCCGCCGTGTCCTCAGCCGCCACCCCCGTGCCAAGTCCCATTACCCGACCGGCATATCACATGTGCAGGGCGCAACGGTGTCACGCTGTGCTGCACCTGGTATGCCTTGGCGAACGTAGTCACACAGGGGAGGAACTTCTCAGTGTAATGAACAGAGAAATCGACAGATGGCTGTCTCCGCGCAAACTCAAAATCGGAACCATGTTGACCGACAACGGACAGAACATGGTGTCTGCTCTGCGTCAAGGAAGGTTGTGCCATGCGCCATGCATGGCTCACGTGTTCAATCTGGTTGTCAAGCGGTTCCTAAAATCCACCATCCCACTGCAAGACATCCTTAAAATGTCACGTAAACTTTGCATGCATTTCAGCCATTCCTACACCGCAAAGCACACCCTCCTTGAGCTGCAGCGGCAGAACGGAATTGCACAGCATCGCCTGATCTGCGACGTTGCAACAAGGTGGAATTCAACCCTACACATGTTAGACCGCCTTTACGAACAGCGAAAGGCCATCACCGATTTCCTGATGTTACAAGCGGATAAAGGTACTCCCCTGTGTAACTTTGATGTCAGCCATTGGCAGCTCATGCGTGACACCTGCCGCTTGCTCAGGCCCTTTGAGGAGGCCACGCTATTCGTGAGTCGGCAGGACTATGGGATGAACGACGTCATTCCTCTGTTGCACGTCCTGGAACAAATGCTGTTAACAATGGCTGGTCAGGGTGCGGTAGACGTGGCGCTCAGATCTCAACGCCACATGACCCCTGTGGGGGCAGGACAGGAAGAAGAGGAGGAGGTAGAGGAGGACATTTGTGCTCAGGAATTATTGAGTGAAATGGGTGGTTTTTCCACTCAGCGGACAGGAGTGGAGGAGCAGGAGCATCTGGTAGAGGAGGAGGAGGAGGAGACAGAGGACCCAGACGCACCGTGGCAGTATGCTGTGGAGATGGAGGCAGGGAGTCCCTCGCATTCCTTGGCAGAAATGGCCCATAGCATGCTTGGTTGCTTGCGTAGCGACAGCCGAATAATAACCATCTGACAGAGGGATGACTTTTGGCTGTCCACCTTGTTGGACCCTCGCTACCGTTCAAAAATGGTGGCCTTTTTCACACCTGCTGAGAGGGAGGCCAAAATAACGTACTATAAAAACCACCTATGTAGTCAGTTGGTCTCTGCCTTTGTGCGCCAACGTCCATCCTCAGACACTGTGGGCCCTGTGCGCTCGCGTTCCGCTGCCATGGCAGCAGGGGAGGGGTGGGGTGGTAGGAGCAGTGGCAGCTCCACCAGCAGCGGCTGCCTCAGTCTGCAGTCGATGATGAGTAGCTTTCTTCACCAGCGCAGTGAGGAAACTACTAACCAGCCGCAGCAGCAGCAGCAGCAGCATCAGGTGGACCTGGAGCAGGACCTCAAACAACAGGCTTGGGCCTACTTGGACAGCACCCTGCCAACCGAGGTAGACAATCCCCTTGACTACTGGGCAACGAAACTTGACCTTTGGCCCCAACTAGCTGAATTTGCCCTTGAAAGGCTGTCATGCCCGGCCAGTAGCGTGGCATCGGAGCGCGTGTTTAGTGCGGCAGGAGGTATTGTAACTCCGCGGAGGACACGACTGTCCACCCAAAGTGTGGAGAGACTCACGTTTGTGAAAATGAATCAGACGTGGATTAGTCTGGATTTCAAACCACCAGTTCCTGACACAACTGACTAAATCCGCCATGAATCATGCCTCAAACATGTGCCACTTTCAGGTCTCCTCACACACTGCTGGTGTGTTCCATTTTATGTCATAGGGTGCTGGCAGATTACGGGCCTCCCATAGCTGCTGCCAGGCCCCTAATCTGCCATGGGCCCCTATACCGCCTCCTCATGCTGCTGCCAGGTCCACAGTCTCTTATGCCATGTGCCACTTTCAGGTCTCCTCACACTGCTGGTGTGTTCAATTTTTTGACATAGGGTGCTGGCAGATTACGGGCCTCCCATAGCTGCTGCCAGGCCCCTAATCTGCCATGGGCCCCTATATACCGCCTCCTCATGCTGCTGCCAGGTCCAGAGTCTCTCATGGGTCCCTGTACGGCCTCCCATTGCTGCTGTCTCCATCGCCACACTCTGCCATGTGCCACTTTCAGGTCTCCTCACACACTGCTGGTGTGTTGAATTTTTTGACATAGGGTGCTGGCAGATTACGGGCCTCCTATAGCTGCTGCCAGGCCCCTAATCTGCCATGGGCCCCTATATACCGCCTCCTCATGCTGCTGCCAAGTCCAGAGTCTGTCATGGGTCCCTGTACGGCCTCCCATTGCTGCTGTCTCCATCGCCACACTCTGCCATGTGCCACTTTCAGGTCTCCTCACACTGCTGGTGTGTTGAATTTTTTGACATAGGGTGCTGGCAGATTACGGGCCTCCTATAGCTGCTGCCAGGCCCCTAATCTGCCATAGGCCCCTATATACCGCCTCCTCATGCTGCTGCCAAGTCCAGAGTCTGTCATGGGTCCCTGTACGGCCTCCCATTGCTGCTGTCTCCATCGCCACACTCTGCCATGTGCCACTTTCAGGTCTCCTCACACACTGCTGGTGTGTTGAATTTTTTGACATAGGGTGCTGGCAGATTACGGGCTTCCTATAGCTGCTGCCAGGCCCCTAATCTGCCATAGGCCTCTATATACCGCCTCCTCATGCTGCTGCCAAGTCCAGAGTCTGTCATGGGTCCCAGTACGGCCTCCCATTGCTGCTGTCTCCATCGCCACACTCTGCCATGTGCCACTTTCAGGTCTCCTCACACTGCTGGTGTGTTGAATTTTTTGACATAGGGTGCTGGCAGATTACGGGCCTCCTATAGCTGCTGCCAGGCCCCTAATCTGCCATAGGCCTCTATATACCGCCTCCTCATGCTGCTGCCAAGTCCAGAGTCTGTCATGGGTCCCTGTACGGCCTCCCATTGCTGCTGTCTCCATCGCCACACTCTGCCATGTGCCACTTTCAGGTCTCCTCACACTGCTGGTGTGTTGAATTTTTTGACATAGGGTGCTGGCAGATTACGGGCCTCCTATAGCTGCTGCCAGGCCCCTAATCTGCCATAGGCCCCTATATACCGCCTCCTCATGCTGCTGCCAGGTCCAGAGTCTCTCATGGGTCCCTGTACGGCCTCCCATTGCTGCTGTCTCCATCGCCACACTCTGCCATGTGCCACTTTCAGGTCTCCTCACACACTGCTGGTGTGTTCAATTTTTTGACATAGGGTGCTGGCAGATTACGGGCCTCCCATAGCTGCTGCCAGGCCCCTAATCTGCCATGGACCCCTATATACCGCCTCCTCATGCTGCTGCCAAGTCCAGAGTCTGTCATGGGTCCCTGTACGGCCTCCCATTGCTGATGTCTCCATCGCCACACTCTGCCATGTGCCACTTTCAGGTCTCCTCACACACTGCTGGTGTGTTGAATTTTTTGACATAGGGTGCTGGCAGATTACAGGCCTCCTATAGCTGCTGCCAGGTCCCTAATCTGCCATGGGCCCCTATATACCGCCTCCTCATGCTGCTGCCAAGTCCAGAGTCTGTCATGGGTCCCTGTACGGCCTCCCATTGCTGCTGTCTCCATCGCCACACTCTGCCATGTGCCACTTTCAGGTCTCGTCACACTGCTGGTGTGTTGAATTTTTTGACATAGGGTGCTGGCAGATTACGGGCCTCCTATAGCTGCTGCCAGGCCCCTAATCTGCCATAGGCCCCTATATACCGCCTCCTCATGCTGCTGCCAAGTCCAGAGTCTGTCATGGGTCCCTGTACGGCCTCCCATTGCTGCTGTCTCCATCACCACACTCTGCCATGTGCCACTTTCAGGTCTCCTCACACTGCTGGTGTGTTTAATTTTTTGACATAGGGTGCTGGCAGATTACGGGCCTCCTATAGCTGCTGCCAGGCCCCTAATCTGCCATAGGCCCCTATATACCGCCTCCTCATGCTGCTGCCAAGTCCAGAGTCTCTCATGGGTCCCTGTACGGCCTCCCATTGCTGCTGTCTCCATCGCCACACTCTGCCATGTGCCACTTTCAGGTCTCCTCACACTGCTGGTGTGTTGAATTTTTTGACATAGGGTGCTGGCAGATTACGGGCCTCCTATAGCTGCTGCCAGGCCCCTAATCTGCCATAGGCCCCTATATACCGCCTCCTCATGCTGCTGCCAGGTCCAGAGTCTCTCATGGGTCCCTGTACGGCCTCCCATTGCTGCTGTCTCCATCGCCACACTCTGCCATGTGCCACTTTCAGGTCTCCTCACACACTGCTGGTGTGTTCAATTTTTTGACATAGGGTGCTGGCAGATTACGGGCCTCCCATAGCTGCTGCCAGGCCCCTAATCTGCCATGGGCCCCTATATACCGCCTCCTCATGCTGCTGCCAAGTCCAGAGTCTGTCATGGGTCCCTGTACGGCCTCCCATTGCTGATGTCTCCATCGCCACACTCTGCCATGTGCCACTTTCAGGTCTCCTCACACACTGCTGGTGTGTTGAATTTTTTGACATAGGGTGCTGGCAGATTACAGGCCTCCTATAGCTGCTGCCAGGCCCCTAATCTGCCATGGGCCCCTATATACTGCCTCCTCATGCTGCTGCCAAGTCCAGAGTCTGTCATGGGTCCCTGTACGGCCTCCCATTGCTGCTGTCTCCATCGCCACACTCTGCCATGTGCCACTTTCAGGTCTCCTCACACTGCTGGTGTGTTGAATTTTTTGACATAGGGTGCTGGCAGATTACGGGCCTCCTATAGCTGCTGCCAGGCCCCTAATCTGCCATAGGCCCCTATATACCGCCTCCTCATGCTGCTGCCAAGTCCAGAGTCTGTCATGGGTCCCTGTACGGCCTCCCATTGCTGCTGTCTCCATCACCACACTCTGCCATGTGCCACTTTCAGGTCTCCTCACACTGCTGGTGTGTTGAATTTTTTGACATAGGGTGCTGGCAGATTACGGGCCTCCTATAGCTGCTGCCAGGCCCCTAATCTGCCATAGGCCCCTATATACCGCCTCCTCATGCTGCTGCCAAGTCCAGAGTCTGTCATGGGTCCCTGTACGGCCTCCCATTGCTGCTGTCTCCATCGCCACACTCTGCCATGTGCCACTTTCAGGTCTCCTCACACACTGCTGGTGTGTTCAATTTTTTGACATAGGGTGCTGGCAGATTACGGGCCTCCCATAGCTGCTGCCAGGCCCCTAATCTGCCATAGGCCCCTATATACCGCCTCCTCATGCTGCTGCCAAGTCCAGAGTCTGTCATGGGTCCCTGTACGGCCTCCCATTGCTGCTGTCTCCATCGCCACACTCTGCCATGTGCCACTTTCAGGTCTCCTCACACTGCTGGTGTGTTGAATTTTTTGACATAGGGTGCTGGCAGATTACGGGCCTCCTATAGCTGCTGCCAGGCCCCTAATCTGCCATAGGCCCCTATATACCGCCTCCTCATGCTGCTGCCAGGTCCAGAGTCTCTCATGGGTCCCTGTACGGCCTCCCATTGCTGCTGTCTCCATCGCCACACTCTGCCATGTGCCACTTTCAGGTCTCCTCACACACTGCTGGTGTGTTCAATTTTTTGACATAGGGTGCTGGCAGATTACGGGCCTCCCATAGCTGCTGCCAGGCCCCTAATCTGCCATGGGCCCCTATATACCGCCTCCTCATGCTGCTGCCAAGTCCAGAGTCTGTCATGGGTCCCTGTACGGCCTCCCATTGCTGCTGTCTCCATCGCCACACTCTGCCATGTGCCACTTTCAGGTCTCCTCACACTGCTGGTGTGTTGAATTTTTTGACATAGGGTGCTGGCAGATTACAGGCCTCCTATAGCTGCTGCCAGGCCCCTAATCTGCCATAGGCCCCTATATACCGCCTCCTCATGCTGCTGCCAGGTCCAGAGTCTCTCATGGGTCCCTGTACGGCCTCCCATTGCTGCTGTCTCCATCGCCACACTCTGCCATGTGCCACTTTCAGGTCTCCTCACACACTGCTGGTGTGTTCAATTTTTTGACATAGGGTGCTGGCAGATTACAGGCCTCCTATAGCTGCTGCCAGGTCCCTAATCTGCCATGGGCCCCTATATACCGCCTCCTCATGCTGCTGCCAAGTCCAGAGTCTGTCATGGGTCCCTGTACGGCCTCCCATTGCTGCTGTCTCCATCGCCACACTCTGCCATGTGCCACTTTCAGGTCTCGTCACACTGCTGGTGTGTTGAATTTTTTGACATAGGGTGCTGGCAGATTACGGGCCTCCTATAGCTGCTGCCAGGCCCCTAATCTGCCATAGGCCCCTATATACCGCCTCCTCATGCTGCTGCCAAGTCCAGAGTCTGTCATGGGTCCCTGTACGGCCTCCCATTGCTGCTGTCTACATCACCACACTCTGCCATGTGCCACTTTCAGGTCTCCTCACACTGCTGGTGTGTTTAATTTTTTGACATAGGGTGCTGGCAGATTACGGGCCTCCTATAGCTGCTGCCAGGCCCCTAATCTGCCATAGGCCCCTATATACCGCCTCCTCATGCTGCTGCCAAGTCCAGAGTCTCTCATGGGTCCCTGTACGGCCTCCCATTGCTGCTGTCTCCATCGCCACACTCTGCCATGTGCCACTTTCAGGTCTCCTCACACTGCTGGTGTGTTGAATTTTTTGACATAGGGTGCTGGCAGATTACGGGCCTCCTATAGCTGCTGCCAGGCCCCTAATCTGCCATAGGCCCCTATATACCGCCTCCTCATGCTGCTGCCAGGTCCAGAGTCTCTCATGGGTCCCTGTACGGCCTCCCATTGCTGCTGTCTCCATCGCCACACTCTGCCATGTGCCACTTTCAGGTCTCCTCACACACTGCTGGTGTGTTCAATTTTTTGACATAGGGTGCTGGCAGATTACGGGCCTCCCATAGCTGCTGCCAGGCCCCTAATCTGCCATGGGCCCCTATATACCGCCTCCTCATGCTGCTGCCAAGTCCAGAGTCTGTCATGGGTCCCTGTACGGCCTCCCATTGCTGATGTCTCCATCGCCACACTCTGCCATGTGCCACTTTCAGGTCTCCTCACACACTGCTGGTGTGTTGAATTTTTTGACATAGGGTGCTGGCAGATTACAGGCCTCCTATAGCTGCTGCCAGGCCCCTAATCTGCCATGGGCCCCTATATACTGCCTCCTCATGCTGCTGCCAAGTCCAGAGTCTGTCATGGGTCCCTGTACGGCCTCCCATTGCTGCTGTCTCCATCGCCACACTCTGCCATGTGCCACTTTCAGGTCTCCTCACACTGCTGGTGTGTTGAATTTTTTGACATAGGGTGCTGGCAGATTACGGGCCTCCTATAGCTGCTGCCAGGCCCCTAATCTGCCATAGGCCCCTATATACCGCCTCCTCATGCTGCTGCCAAGTCCAGAGTCTGTCATGGGTCCCTGTACGGCCTCCCATTGCTGCTGTCTCCATCACCACACTCTGCCATGTGCCACTTTCAGGTCTCCTCACACTGCTGGTGTGTTTAATTTTTTGACATAGGGTGCTGGCAGATTACGGGCCTCCTATAGCTGCTGCCAGGCCCCTAATCTGCCATAGGCCCCTATATACCGCCTCCTCATGCTGCTGCCAAGTCCAGAGTCTGTCATGGGTCCCTGTACGGCCTCCCATTGCTGCTGTCTCCATCGCCACACTCTGCCATGTGCCACTTTCAGGTCTCCTCACACACTGCTGGTGTGTTCAATTTTTTGACATAGGGTGCTGGCAGATTACGGGCCTCCCATAGCTGCTGCCAGGCCCCTAATCTGCCATAGGCCCCTATATACCGCCTCCTCATGCTGCTGCCAAGTCCAGAGTCTGTCATGGGTCCCTGTACGGCCTCCCATTGCTGCTGTCTCCATCGCCACACTCTGCCATGTGCCACTTTCAGGTCTCCTCACACTGCTGGTGTGTTGAATTTTTTGACATAGGGTGCTGGCAGATTACGGGCCTCCTATAGCTGCTGCCAGGCCCCTAATCTGCCATAGGCCCCTATATACCGCCTCCTCATGCTGCTGCCAGGTCCAGAGTCTCTCATGGGTCCCTGTACGGCCTCCCATTGCTGCTGTCTCCATCGCCACACTCTGCCATGTGCCACTTTCAGGTCTCCTCACACACTGCTGGTGTGTTCAATTTTTTGACATAGGGTGCTGGCAGATTACGGGCCTCCCATAGCTGCTGCCAGGCCCCTAATCTGCCATGGGCCCCTATATACCGCCTCCTCATGCTGCTGCCAAGTCCAGAGTCTGTCATGGGTCCCTGTACGGCCTCCCATTGCTGCTGTCTCCATCGCCACACTCTGCCATGTGCCACTTTCAGGTCTCCTCACACTGCTGGTGTGTTGAATTTTTTGACATAGGGTGCTGGCAGATTACAGGCCTCCTATAGCTGCTGCCAGGCCCCTAATCTGCCATAGGCCCCTATATACCGCCTCCTCATGCTGCTGCCAGGTCCAGAGTCTCTCATGGGTCCCTGTACGGCCTCCCATTGCTGCTGTCTCCATCGCCACACTCTGCCATGTGCCACTTTCAGGTCTCCTCACACACTGCTGGTGTGTTCAATTTTTTGACATAGGGTGCTGGCAGATTACGGGCCTCCCATAGCTGCTGCCAGGCCCCTAATCTGCCATGGGCCCCTATATACCGCCTCCTCATGCTGCTGCCAAGTCCAGAGTCTGTCATGGGTCCCTGTACGGCCTCCCATTGCTGCTGTCTCCATCGCCACACTCTGCCATGTGCCACTTTCAGGTCTCCTCACACACTGCTGGTGTGTTCAATTTTTTGACATAGGGTGCTGGCAGATTACGGGCCTACCATAGCTGCTGCCAGGCCCCTAATCTGCCATAGGCCTCTATATACCGCCTCCTCATGCTGCTGCCAAGTCCAGAGTCTGTCATGGGTCCCTGTACGGCCTCCCATTGCTGCTGTCTCCATCGCCACACTCTGCCATGTGCCACTTTCAGGTCTCCTCACACTGCTGGTGTGTTGAATTTTTTGACATAGGGTGCTGGCAGATTACGGGCCTCCTATAGCTGCTGCCAGGCCCCTAATCTGCCATAGGCCCCTATATACCGCCTCCTCATGCTGCTGCCAGGTCCAGAGTCTCTCATGGGTCCCTGTACGGCCTCCCATTGCTGCTGTCTCCATCGCCACACTCTGCCATGTGCCACTTTCAGGTCTCCTCACACACTGCTGGTGTGTTCAATTTTTTGACATAGGGTGCTGGCAGATTACGGGCCTCCCATAGCTGCTGCCAGGCCCCTAATCTGCCATGGGCCCCTATATACCGCCTCCTCATGCTGCTGCCAAGTCCAGAGTCTGTCATGGGTCCCTGTACGGCCTCCCATTGCTGCTGTCTCCATCGCCACACTCTGCCATGTGCCACTTTCAGGTCTCCTCACACTGCTGGTGTGTTGAATTTTTTGACATAGGGTGCTGGCAGATTACAGGCCTCCTATAGCTGCTGCCAGGCCCCTAATCTGCCATAGGCCCCTATATACCGCCTCCTCATGCTGCTGCCAGGTCCAGAGTCTCTCATGGGTCCCTGTACGGCCTCCCATTGCTGCTGTCTCCATCGCCACACTCTGCCATGTGCCACTTTCAGGTCTCCTCACACACTGCTGGTGTGTTCAATTTTTTGACATAGGGTGCTGGCAGATTACCGGCCTCCCATAGCTGCTGCCAGGCCCCTAATCTGCCATGGGCCCCTATATACCGCCTCCTCATGCTGCTGCCAAGTCCAGAGTCTGTCATGGGTCCCTGTACGGCCTCCCATTGCTGCTGTCTCCATCGCCACACTCTGCCATGTGCCACTTTCAGGTCTCCTCACACTGCTGGTGTGTTGAATTTTTTGACATAGGGTGCTGGCAGATTACGGGCCTCCTATAGCTGCTGCCAGGCCCCTAATCTGCCATGGGCCCCTATATACCGCCTCCTCATGCTGCTGCCAGGTCCAGAGTCTCTCATGGGTCCCTGTACGGCCTCCCATTGCTGCTGTCTCCATCGCCACACTCTGCCATGTGCCACTTTCAGGTCTCCTCACACTGCTGGTGTGTTGAATTTTTTGACATAGGGTGCTGGCAGATTACGGGCCTCCTATAGCTGCTGCCAGGCCCCTAATCTGCCATAGGCCCCTATATACCGCCTCCTCATGCTGCTGCCAAGTCCAGAGTCTGTCATGGGTCCCTGTACGGCCTCCCATTGCTGCTGTCTCCATCGCCACACTCTGCCATGTGCCACTTTCAGGTCTCCTCACACACTGCTGGTGTGTTCAATTTTTTGACATAGGGTGCTGGCAGATTACGGGCCTCCCATAGCTGCTGCCAGGCCCCTAATCTGCCATGGGCCCCTATATACCGCCTCCTCATGCTGCTGCCAAGTCCAGAGTCTGTCATGGGTCCCTGTACGGCCTCCCATTGCTGCTGTCTCCATCGCCACACTCTGCCATGTGCCACTTTCAGGTCTCCTCACACTGCTGGTGTGTTGAATTTTTTGACATAGGGTGCTGGCAGATTACGGGCCTCCTATAGCTGCTGCCAGGCCCCTAATCTGCCATAGGCCCCTATATACCGCCTCCTCATGCTGCTGCCAGGTCCAGAGTCTCTCATGGGTCCCTGTACGGCCTCCCATTGCTGCTGTCTCCATCGCCACACTCTGCCATGTGCCACTTTCAGGTCTCCTCACACACTGCTGGTGTGTTCAATTTTTTGACATAGGGTGCTGGCAGATTACGGGCCTCCCATAGCTGCTGCCGGGCCCCTAATCTGCCATGGGCCCCTATATACCGCCTCCTCATGCTGCTGCCAAGTCCAGAGTCTGTCATGGGTCCCTGTACGGCCTCCCATTGCTGCTGTCTCCATCGCCACACTCTGCCATGTGCCACTTTCAGGTCTCCTCACACACTGCTGGTGTGTTGAATTTTTTGACATAGGGTGCTGGCAGATTACGGGCCTCCTATAGCTGCTGCCAGGCCCCTAATCTGCCATGGGCCCCTATATACCGCCTCCTCATGCTGCTGCCAAGTCCAGAGTCTGTCATGGGTCTTTGTATGGCCTCCCATTGCTGCTGTCTCCATCGCCACACTCTGCCATGTGCCACTTTCAGGTCTCCTCACACTGCTGGTGTGTTGAATTTTTTGACATAGGGTGCTGGCAGATTACGGGCCTCCTATAGCTGCTGCCAGGCCCCTAATCTGCCATAGGCCCCTATATACCGCCTCCTCATGCTGCTGCCAAGTCCAGAGTCTGTCATGGGTCCCTGTACGGCCTCCCATTGCTGCTGTCTCCATCGCCACACTCTGCCATGTGCCACTTTCAGGTCTCCTCACACACTGCTGGTGTGTTGAATTTTTTGACATAGGGTGCTGGCAGATTACGGGCCTCCTATAGCTGCTGCCAGGCCCCTAATCTGCCATAGGCCTCTATATACCGCCTCCTCATGCTGCTGCCAAGTCCAGAGTCTGTCATGGGTCCCTGTACGGCCTCCCATTGCTGCTGTCTCCATCGCCACACTCTGCCATGTGCCACTTTCAGGTCTCCTCACACTGCTGGTGTGTTGAATTTTTTGACATAGGGTGCTGGCAGATTACGGGCCTCCTATAGCTGCTGCCAGGCCCCTAATCTGCCATGGGCCCCTATATACCGCCTCCTCATGCTGCTGCCAAGTCCAGAGTCTGTCATGGGTCCCTGTACGGCCTCCCATTGCTGCTGTCTCCATCGCCACACTCTGCCATGTGCCACTTTCAGGTCTCCTCACACACTGCTGGTGTGTTGAATTTTTTGACATAGGGTGCTGGCAGATTACGGGCCTCCTATAGCTGCTGCCAGGCCCCTAATCTGCCATGGGCCCCTATATACCGCCTCCTCATGCTGCTGCCAAGTCCAGAGTCTGTCATGGGTCTTTGTATGGCCTCCCATTGCTGCTGTCTCCATCGCCACACTCTGCCATGTGCCACTTTCAGGTCTCCTCACACTGCTGGTGTGTTGAATTTTTTGACATAGGGTGCTGGCAGATTACGGGCCTCCTATAGCTGCTGCCAGGCCCCTAATCTGCCATAGGCCCCTATATACCGCCTCCTCATGCTGCTGCCAAGTCCAGAGTCTGTCATGGGTCCCTGTACGGCCTCCCATTGCTGCTGTCTCCATCGCCACACTCTGCCATGTGCCACTTTCAGGTCTCCTCACACTGCTGGTGTGTTGAATTTTTTGACATAGGGTGCTGGCAGATTACGGGCCTCCTATAGCTGCTGCCAGGCCCCTAATCTGCCATGGGCCCCTATATACCGCCTCCTCATGCTGCTGCCAAGTCCAGAGTCTGTCATGGGTCCCTGTACGGCCTCCCATTGCTGCTGTCTCCATCGCCACACTCTGCCATGTGCCACTTTCAGGTCTCCTCACACACTGTTGGTGTGTTGAATTTTTTGACATAGGGTGCTGGCAGATTACGGGCCTCCTATAGCTGCTGCCAGGCCCCTAATCTGCCATAGGTCCCTATATACCGCCTCCTCATGCTGCTGCCAGGTCCAGAGTCTCTCATGGGTCCCTGTACGGCCTCCCATTGCTGCTGTCTCCATCGCCACACTCTGCCATGTGCCACTTTCAGGTCTCCTCACACTGCTGGTGTGTTCCATTTTTTGTCATAGGGTGCTGGCAGATTACGGGCCTCCCATAGCTGCTGCCAGGCCCCTAATCTGCCATGGGCCCCTATACCGACTCCTCATGCTGTGACGTTGCAACAAGGTGGAATTCAACCCTACATATGTTAGACCGCCTTTACGAACAGCAAAAGGCCATCACAGATTTCCTGATGTTAAAAGCGGATAAAGGTACTCCCTGTGTAACTTAGATGTCAGCCATTGGCAGCTCATGCGTGACACCTGCGCTTGCTCAGGCCCTTTGAGGAGGCCACGCTATTCGTGAGTCGGCAGGACTATGGGATGAACGACGTCATTCCTCTGTTGCACGTCCTGGAACAAATGCTGTTAACAATGGCTGGTCAGGGTGCGGTAGACGTGGCGCACAGATCTCAACGCCACATGACCCCTGTGGGGGCAGGACAGGAAGAAGAGGAGGAGGTAGAGGAGGACATTGGTGCTCAGGAATTATTGAGTGAAATGGGTGGTTTTTCCACTCAGCGGACAAGAGTGGAGGAGCAGGAGCATCTGGTAGAGGAGGAGGAAGAGGAGACAGAGGACCCAGACGCACCGTGGCAGTATGCTGTGGAGATGGAGGCAGGGAGTCCCTCGCATTCCTTGGCAGAAATGGCCCATAGCATGCTTGGTTGCTTGCGTAGCGACAGCCGAATAATAACCATCAGACAGAGGGATGACTTTTGGCTGTCCACCTTGTTGGACCCTCGCTACCGTTCAAAAATGGTGGCCTTTTTCACACCTGCTGAGAGGGAGGCCAAAATAATGTACTATAAAAACCACCTATGTAGTCAGCTGGTCTCTGCCTGTCTGCGCCAACGTCCATCCTCAGACACTGTGGGCCCTGTGCGCTCGCGTTCCGCTGCCATGGCAGCAGGGGAGGGGTGGGGTGGTAGGAGCAGTGGCAGCTCCACCAGCAGCGGCTGCCTCAGTCTGCAGTCGATGATGAGTAGCTTTCTTCACCAGCGCAGTGAGGAAACTACTAACCAGTCGCAGCAGCAGCAGCAGCATCAGGTGGACCTGGAGCAGGACCTCAAACAACAGGCTTAGGCCTACTTGGACAGCACCCTGCCAACCGAGGTAGACAATCCCCTTGACTACTGGGCAACGAAACTTGACCTTTGGCCCCAACTAGCTGAATTTGCCCTTGAAAGGCTGTCATGCCCGGCCAGTAGCGTGGCATTGGAGCGCGTGTTTAGTGCGGCAGGAGGTATTGCAACTCCGCGGAGGACACGACTGTCCACCCAAAGTGTGGAGAGACTCACGTTTGTGAAAATGAATCAGGCGTGGATTAGTCTGGATTTCAAACCACCAGTTCCTGACACAACTGACTAAATCCGCCATGAATCATGCCCCAAACATGTGCCACTTTCAGGTCTCCTCACACTGCTGGTGTGTTCCATTTTTTGTCATAGGGTGCTGGCAGATTACGGGCCTCCCATAGCTGCTGCCAGGCCCCTAATCTGCCATGGGCCCCTATACCGCCTCCTCATGCTGCTGCCAAGTCCAGAGTCTCTCATGGGTCCCTGTACGGCCTCCCATTGCTGCTGTCTCCATCGCCACACTCTGCCATGTGCCACTTTCAGGTCTCCTCACACTGCTGGTGTGTTCCATTTTTTGTCATAGGGTGCTGGCAGATTACGGGCCTCCCATAGCTGCTGCCAGGCCCCTAATCTGCCATGGGCCCCTATACCGCCTCCTCATGCTGCTGCCAGGTCCAGAGTCTCTCATGGGTCCCTGTACGGCCTCCCATTGCTGCTGTCTCCATCGCCACACTCTGCCATGTGCCACTTTCAGGTCTCCTCACACTGCTGGTGGGTTCCATTTTTTGTCATAGGGTGCTGGCAGATTACGGGCCTCCCATAGCTGCTGCCAGGCCCCTAATCTGCCATGGGCCCCCGTACCGACTCCTCATGCTGCTGCCAGGCCCGTAATCTGTCATGGGCCCCTGTTGTCGCTTGTTGGCATATTCCGCTCGTTCAGAGGCTCCTTCTCCTGCTACTCCTCTTCACGGATTCTGTCAGCAGTCTTTCTTGGAATCCGTTTCCAAGAGACAACAGTTTGCGAGCACGCACCCGACGGTGCAGAAGCTGAACGTCCTCCTGTCCAAGTTGCTGCTGCCAGGCTCGTAATCTGTCATGCGCCCCTGTACCGCCTCCTCATGCTGCTGCCAGGTCCAGAGTGTGTCATTGGCCCCCGTACCGACTCCTCATGCTGCTGCCAGGCCCGTAATCTGTCATGGGCCCCTGTACCGCCTCCCCATGCTGCTGCCAGGTCCAGAGTGTGTCATGGGTCCCTGTACGGCCTCCCATTGCTGCTGCCAGGCCCGTAATCTGCCATGGGCCCCCGTACCGACTCCTCATGCTGCTGCCAGGCCCGTAATCTGTCATGGGCCCCTGTACCTCCTCCTCATGCTGCTGCCAGGTCCAGAGTGTGTCATGGGTCCCTGTACGGCCTCCCATTGCTGCTGTCTCTATCGCCACACTCTGCCATGTGCCACTTTCAGGTCTCCTCACACTGCTGGTGGTTTCCATTTTTGTCATAGGGTGCTGTATGGCCTCCCATTGCTGCTGCCTCCACCGCCACACTGTGGCTCCACACTCTGGTTTTGGCCCCGTGACTGCCCAAATGAGTGAAGTGTGCGGTGATTCTAAGATCGACGGCACTCATCTGCATGTCATACTGACTGACAGTATTATTTCTCTTCCCCAGCAGACTCCAAGGGCATTTAAATTAAAGGTACAGTGTTCTGCACTAATATTAAGTCTCTCTGAAGCCTAGAAACACCCTTTTTTAAGTTAAATTCACAGCGAATATATTCGACTCGAATCAAAATTTTTCCACGAATTCGCCGAATCAGTCGAATCGAATTTTTGAATACTTCGCTCATCTCTAGTGGCAACCTATCACAGTACCACACTTGAATTCACTGAGCTCCTGAGAGCGACCCATTCTTTCACAAATGTTTGTAGAAGCAGTCTGCATGCCTAGGTGCTTGATTTTAAACACCTGTGGCCATGGAGGTGATTGGAACACCTGAATCACATGATTTGAAGGGCTGGCCCAATACGATTGGCAATATAGTGTACACAAAAGTTGGAAGATAATGTCAAAAAGGTATATTAGTATGGAAAGTGGGGATGTGAATGGTTTAACATCAGCCCTCAAAAATACTCTAAAACCTGTTCACTTTACCTATATCCATTGCAGCATGTATTGTTCTCTTAAAATGCAGGTTCTCCTTAAAATGTATGAGGATTTTTTTTTTTATTGGACTTTAATAACATTTTCATGACTGAATAAGCAGCCATTTATAAGCAGAGCAGAGAGATTTCAGAGAAGCATTATAGAGTGTGTGCAGGAAATAGAAGATCTGACTCACCATATGTCCTGACGGTGACATTAGATGACCACACAGTGGTATTGGTGATTTCTTTAAGATTTAATGTGACCTGGCAGGCAAAGTCCTGCAGATTATCACGACGATTTGCAATGAAGTGAAAATTTTCCGTCAAATTTTGTGGGCCTCTTCTAGTGTCATTTTCATATGTTCTGTTGAGAAATAATTTTCCTCCTCTGGTCACTGATAAAATGACATATTGGACAGGAGCCACACCATACACTGAACATGTGACTTCATATTCTTTGTCCTCCTCCAGTTCCTCCTTCAGGTCTATGTCCAATTGAGATGGTAGAACTGTAATTACACAAAATTTAAGTCATTCCACCGTGCTCATCTAAAGAGATATTATTACTTAACCACTTCCAGTCCGGACACTTTTATCCCCTTCCTGTCCAGGCCAATTTTCAGCTTTCAGCGCTATCGCACTTTGAATGACAACTGAGCGGTCATGCAACACTGTACCCATATGAATTTTTTAGCATTTTTTTTAGACAGATAAAGCTTTATTTTGGTGGTATTTATTCACCACTAGGAGTTTTATTTTTTTTTTGCTATATAAATGAAAAAGTCCAAAAATTTAGAAAAAAGTGTTTTTCTTATAAAATATTGCAAATAAATAATATTATAAATATATTCAGTTATCTTTTTAGTAACAGAAAAAAAATAACCCAAATTAGTTTATAAAATTTTTTTTTTTTAATTTTTATTTTTTTATATTGTTATTTTTTTTTTTTACATACTGTCACCCTAGCAGTACAGTGTCACCATGGTGACACTGTACTACTTGTGGGGGGTGATGAAAATTATTTTTTTAACACTGATTGCTTTTACACCCATAAAGGCTGTAAAAGCAATAATGTTTCCTTCTCTCTGGCTGCATTCTTGCAGCCATTGAGAAATACTGTGTGAGTTGTGATTGGTTACAGCTTGTCACATGTTACAAGGCTGTTGTGAATAGCCTTGTACCATGTGACCTCTGTGATCATTCACAGATTTCACATGTAGTAAGCAATTATGTCAGAAGTGACATCTTGCTTACTACTCTGCATGTGATCACTGATTGGCCAATCAGTGATCACATGATCGGGTCCTTACACAGAGGTCCTGTACAACGATCGGTGTTCCACTGTGTCCGGAGGAACACACACAAGCAGGGGGTGGGGAGGCCGTTTATAAACGGCCACCCGACTCTGCACTGCCACCGTCTGGTCATTTATATACAACGGCCGGATGGGAGGTGGCTAAAGTAGAATGTCAACTGATAATTCAAAGTGGTTATAAAGCCTAAACATTTTTTACCATTTAAAAAAATGTTTTGGTGGCAATATGCCCCCTCACCTCCACCATTATACTTACCTGATTCCTCACTTGATCCAGTGCCGTGCCTGTCTGTAGAGGCTCTTTCCACTCACTTCCTAGTCTCATGTGCTTTTCTGTGGCAACTGAAGCTATTAAGCTATTGACTCCCGCTGCTGTCAGTCATATGCTGTGATGAGGTGGGGTCGAGACAAGCCGTGCTGTCTGTGTCTATGGATGCAGGTAGCATGGCTCAGGATGGAGCACGTGCAAGTGCCCCAAAAGCAAGCAGTTTGATATAGGGACACTCACAGAAGAGGAAGGGCCAAGAACGTAGGCCGGGGAACCAAGAAGAGGAGGTTCAGGTAACATCTTTGTTTTATTTTATTTAGTAAGACTTTACAACCACTTTAAGTATATATCCGGCTTTTTTTGGTAGAAAAGGGTGAGGTGAGAACCTCTGCAATGGTTTTTATTGCTACCTGGCTCTGTTTGGTACATTTTCTTCCCACTTTCTTTCCAGGTGACTAAAACTGGCAATACAGACCTGCAAGATAAACAACAAAAATCTGATAGATCCTCCATCTACACTATACAGATGGATGAATCTGTAGAGCCAGTTAGGCGTGGTTCACACTAGTGCGGGCTTTGCGCAGACATGGAAGTCCATTCATTTGAATGGGCTGCTGCATTCACATTTCATGCAAAGAAAAGGTGCATGCACCTTTTCCAAAACGCATCAGCAGACAGGGTGCATGGACTTTTTCGACTATGCAGATTCAGTACGGTTCCCACATCCTTGATAGCACTATGGGATGAGATGCATGCGGGGTTCCATTTACAATGTATGGCACCGCCGTACGTCTTGCAAGAGAAATGTGATGTGGCTGCGGGTAGTTGTGGCTGCAGGGATTGCACCGATTGTGAACTGGGCATTATTGCGTACTAAGAGATGGCATTCATAGCTGTGCAGCCATCTGTTTTCCGTCCCACTCCTTTGATTTATCAATTGAAGGATGTCATGTGGAAGGGTGCCAACAAGGCCAGCCATAGGGCGAATATTAGCTCGTTCCTTTGGAATCGGCCAAACTGTTCATTTGGTATGGCCACCTTAACAAGGACACAACAGCAATTAGATTTTTTTTTATACACTGAGCGGTGTTGTCTGTGTCCCCAATTTTCTTAATTTTCAGTCACAGTGATTGCATTGTCACCAGGAAATACAGTATGGATAAAATGATTCATGTTACCATGACAAGGTTACAAAACCAATTCCCCTTCAATGATATAGAGAAGGAAAAGAAATAAGGCCCAAAGGATAGGGAAACAGTAAAAGGAAGAGGAGCAAAGAAACTGAAAAAAAAAAAAAACCCCACACATAGACTACATCCTGACAGGTGGTCTGCTATCGCTAAATGGGCTTCCCCTCTGTTCTTAGACCTTGGATAACCCCTAATGGCTCTGGTTGGCTTTAGAACTGGAGCCACCAGGTATCAGTTAGATCTGTGGTCCAGGACTATCCTCAGTAACTGAAGCAACCAGCTTCTGAACCTCCAGTACTGTTATGGAGCATTCAATAAGAGTGCTTCCATATCAACACAATAATTGAGGTACATTTATCAAAACTGAGCAGACAGAATCTGGAGAAGCTATGCATGGCAACCAATCAGTTTCTATCTTTAGCTTGTTCGGATAAAATGGTTGTAAACCCTTACATATACCCAGTAAAGGGACTATCCTCAGGTGATATACAGGTGATAAAACAATTCTACATAAGTTGTATCTGTTTATCTGCCGTATTCTCTTCTCTACATACGTTCAAAGTGCTGAATTTATAAGCTTTAATGAGGGTTTAAAAAAAAAAGGGTGGAGAGCTGATGTTACACTCTGCAGAGCTCAGTGAGGAGAGCTGATTGGAGGGGAGAGACACCCCCCTTTACACAGCTCACAGGAACAGAACTGAGGCTGTCAATCTGCTGGAGGTCCCTCCCCTGTCACCTTTTTTTTCTCTTGGTGTCATGAAAACTTGTCAGAAGTGATTCATGCTGATAGCAGAGGAATGTGCTCTTATGTGAGACAAGTACACACTATAGAGGGATATGCTTTGTTTTTATTTCATGTCTGATGTGTACAACCACTTTAAGCTTTGAAATGAACAATAGGAGCTGATTGTTGCCATGCAGAAACGGTTTCACATTCTGTCTGCTCCAGTTTTGGATCAGGCAGGTAAGGCAGAACTGATCCATCTCTGCTCTGTATACCCTTGTAGCAACAGGTCACTGCATTAGGTGGGGTGGATCAGGTCTTACATATCTATAAGTATGGTTGTGTATTCAGTTACTTACACATTAGGGACCCAACCCACAGCTTTGGCCCTGAAAACTGCTTCCCCAACCCCTCTATAATGGGGATGGCATCTGGATTTCTCCCATGGGTCATAAATTAGGCAAACTAAGCATCATGGAGGGGGGGCATGCCCGGCCGGCTCCATGGATGGCAGCTCACTGCTAGAGCTCCGCCACTGCTCCAACGCAACCTGAGGGCCACAAATAAACACAGCAGCTAGGCATACTTACCCGACCGCTCCGGCATCATGCCCGCCCCCGGAAGGCACCTAGATGCCGGCAGAAGCTCACAGACTTCTATCCGGCCCGGACCTCAAGCAGCCAAGATGGCACCGGCTGCATGCAAAGCAGTCCCTGAGAGTAACAGTCTGCATACACTCCGGACCCCAGGCTTTTGACACACTATGAAGGAGATCAAGGTGAGTCCTCTCCCCCTCTATCCCCATCTACCTGCAGCCCTGTAAAATCAAGGCCCAGAATAGATGACACTACTCTGACAGAAATGCATCTTCCCTCTTCATCTCCTATGCCTGCTTCTCTAATACAGTCTTCCACGGAATCCTTTCCTGCCTCTGACCAACCAGTATCTGAGCTTACTATGAAGAATAAACTTCTTTCCTTACGACAAACTCTGCATATTGATTTAGCATCTGTGATTTCTCTGATTTCTAACACTGCATGAGCACGACCAACGCTTGCATCATATTGAAACCAAAATGAGCAAAATGTTTTCAGCCCATAATAACATGGTAGATGCTCACGCAGATCACGACATCGAGCTACAACAACTAAAGCACAAAATAGCGGACTTAGAAGATCGTTCCAGGAGAAACAGCATTAAGTTTTGCAGCATCTCTGAATCGGTTACCACCGATTCAATAGTACCTTATCTACAGCAATTAATGAAACACCTTCTTCCATCACTCACAGATCTAGAATTAGCCATTGATCGAGCCCATAGAATTCCTAAACCACCCTTCTTATCTGCATCAGTGCCTAGAGATGTACTGGCACTCATATACTTCTACCATGTGAAGGAAAAACTTATGACCGCAGCCAGAAACACATCTGCACTCCCTGCATCACATGCTAATATCAAATTGTGTGCTGACCTATCTAAAGTGACGTTGCTCAACAGAAAGAAGTTGATCTTCATTACTAAAGCGCTATGTAACAATGGCATTGGCCATCAATGTGGATTCTCCACCAAACTCACAATCAAGCGACAAGGAAAACCCTTCATAATCAGAAGTCTGGAAGCAGGCCTTGAGCTTCTTAAAGACTGGAATATCCTACCTGCAGATGACCAAACCCACAATCCAAACCAACCTCAACAAATGGAAGTGGAATGGACCTGATGGAGACCCCATCAACAATACTAACATGATCCTGCATAATATCCTACCAATTCTGCCTGTTAGCTGGAAACCTCGGCTTAACCTACGAAACTCTGAGATCTTAAGTCACCTGCCAGCATGACATTCCCTTAGTGTCATGCTTGATCAACTGCCCCTACCTAACAGTAGCTGTTTATGCTACCCATTTCTCTTGTATTTTCCACAATAATTTTTTATATTTTTTCTGTTTTCGTGTTTCCTGTTTTCTATTGCCAGTCTCCAATACTCCAATGTTCTCTACAATACTTCCGGCAATTTTTTTCACACCAAGCATCCCTGCAAGACCATACCAGTCTTTTTTAGGTCTTCCATCCCTCTCTTCAAGAACAAGTGAATACTGCTGCCAGTACCAAGACGCATCTACTTTACCATTCAGTACCTCTGACTCTAACTACAGCAGACCATCCAATCCGGTATCCACCCATCATTGTACCCACTCATGCTGATTAAAATAGCATCACTCAATGTTCAAGGTCTCAACTCCCCATTTAAAAGATCATTACTCATCAAAGAAACTCGATCACTACAAGCAGATATCCTCTTCATCCAAGAAACGCACCCAAAACACCTCATTTCACCATGAAGCAATTTCCTACAATGTTCCTCGATTCGAACCCCAAAAAGAAAAATGGAGTCCTCACTGCCATAAGAGACACGGTGACCTTCCAACTTACCTCTGAACATGCGCACCCTCAAGGCCGCTTCCACATGCTCATATGTAATATTAATAACACTCGGTATACCTTAGTTAATATATACTATTATGTAATATATACGCCACCCCAAGCTACCTAACTGACCTGATACCCAAATACCATCCAACCCGTGCCCTTCGCTCCTCACAGGACCTCCTACTCTCTAGCTCCCTGGTCTCCTCCTCCCACGTCCGATTGCAGGACTTCTCCAGGACTTCCCCCATCCTCTGGAACTCCCTATCCCAATCCATCAGACTGTCACCTACCCTCCTCACCTTCAGGGGCACCGTGAAAACCCACCTCTTCCATCCCCCACAGCCATTTCCTCCTGTACCACTTTCCCCTCCCTCCTAGATTGTAAGCTCGAAAGAGCAGGGCCCTCGAACCCCTCGTGTATTGTATTGTTACTGTCTTGTCTCATGTTCTGTCCCCCTTGCTATTGTACAGCGCTGAGCAAACCCTCTGGCGCTATATAAATACTGTATAATAATAATAATAATAATAATATATGGTCCAAACACCAACCAAATCCAATTTTGTAAGAAACTTTACGCATCACTCGCATCCCATATAAAGGGTCATTGGAGCTGACTTCAACATTGTTGGAAACGTCCAACTTGACTCATCTTCTAGCAAACATCGGTCTCATTGCTCCTTGAACCACTTCTTACACACCAACGACCTTTATGACACTTGGAGATGTCAACATGGATTGGAACTGGACTACTCCTATTACTCTCTTTCCCAATTATCTTACTCTAGAATAGACGTGTTCCTTACAGATAAATGGACTCTGCAATATGACACATCCTTGAAAATCGGTACAATAATGTGGTCTGTCCACGCTCCAAGAAGCATTACCATTGACAATCCACATCAGTCCCCCGTTCCTCTCCTCTGGAGACTGAACTCAACCCTTCTGACTGACCCCAACCACCGGAAAACCATCTTGGAAGCCCACTCGCTTTTCTTTGAAACAAATGATACACCTGATATCTCTATAAATACATTATGGGCTACTTATAAACCATATTCAAGAGGGGTGTTCATAAAACTGAGCTCCCAGAAAAATAGCCAGAGGAGGCGCCAAATTGAGGAGGTATTAGCCTCTATTAAACTAAAAGAAGAACAAAATAAATGCTCCCTAACTGCCGCCAACTCAGCCTGCCTGAACGCAGATAGGAACAAACTCCGTTCTTTGCTCCTATATAAATACGACCTTAATTTAAAAAAATTTTAAGCCAGATATTACTCTTTAGGAAACAAAGCTGTTTCTTTACTGGCTAGATAGGTTAACCACTTCCCGTCTGGCCCATGTATATAAACGGGCAGACGGTGGCAGTGCAGGGGTGGGTTGCCGTTCATAAACGGCTCCCGCCATTTTGGACTGTGCACGAACACCGATCGCTGTACGGGACCTCTGTGTGAGGTCCTGATCATGTGATCACTGATTGGCCAATCAGTGAACACATGAATAGGAGTAAGCAAGATGTCACTTCTGACATCATTGCTTACTACGTGTGAAATCTGTGAACGATCACAGAGATCACATGGTACAAGGCTATTCACAACAGCATTGTACCTTGTGACAAGCTGTAACCAATCACAGCTCACACAATATTTCTCAATGGTTGCAAGAATGCAGCCAGAGAGAAGGAGAAATGATTGCTTTTACAGCCTTTTAAAAAATAAATCTTCATCACTCCCCCACAAGTAGTACAGTGTCACTATGGTGACACTGTACTGGTAGGGTGACAGTATGTTAAGAAATAAAACATAAATAATATAAACAAAAATAATAATGTAAAAAAAGTTTTTGAAAAATTATAATTTTTGGTTATAAACTAATTTGGGTTATTTTTTACTAAAAAGATAAATGTAATATTAAAAGATACATTTTTTTGCAAAATTTTATAATAAAAACACTATTTTCAAAATTTTTGGACTTTTTCATTTATATAGCAAAAAAAAAAAAATCCCAGTGGTGAATAAATACCACCAAAATAAAGTTTTATCTGTCTCAGAAAAATGCTAAAAAATTCATATGGGTACAGTGTTGCATGACAGTGCAATTGTCATTCAAAGTGTGACAGCACTGAAAGCTGAAAATTGGCCTGGACAGGAAGGGGGTGAAAGTGTCCGGACTTGAAGTGGTTAAACAACAATGCCTTAAATCTAAAATAAACTCGGTCCATCATCCAATGTCCAACTCTTCTGAGACAAACCCTCTAGATATAGCAAACGCCTTCGCTGACTTCTATCAATCCCTATACAGTATAACCGTAAAGATTATAAAGGAACTACCCAACCGTCTCCCACCTCCATACATCATTTCTTACAATCGGTCAATCTCTCCACTCTTTCTCCATCCCAAATTCAAACCTTATCAGAACCAATATCACCTACGGAAGTTGAATAAGCTATTAAAACCCTTCCATTAAATAAATCTCCTGGAGGTGACAGTTACATAAATGAATATAAACAATTTGCCTCTAATTTGTCTCCCCATCTAATTAAACTCTTCCAACGGTGCTGCATCCTCTGGCTCTATCTACAGAGATGCTACAATCTATTATAACAATACCTAAACCAGGTAAAGATCCCCAGTTTGTGCAAATTACAGACCCATATCTCTTATAAACACAGATGTGAAACTATATGCAAAAATACTATCTGGGGCCTGGCGGCCCGTTATAAATCCTACGTGATCTGGGTGGATCAAAGACGAGAAAAGCAGGAGTAGTCTCGTATATATATATATATATATATATATATATATATATATATACAATATCTCACAGAAGTGAGTACACCCCTCACATTTTTGTAAATATTTGATTCTATATGTTCATGTGACAACACTGAAGAAATTACACTTTGCTACAATGTGACGTAGTCAGTGTACAGCTTGTATAACATGTAAACATGTAAATTTGCTGTCCACTCAAAATAACTCAACACACCGCCATTAATGTCTAACAACAAAAGTGAGTACACCCCTAAGTGACAATGTCCAAATTGGGCCCAATTAGCCATTTTCCCTCCCCGATGTCCTGTGACTCGTTAGTGTTACAAGGTCTCAGGTGTGAATGGGGAGCAGGAGTATTAAATTTGGTGTTATCGCTGTCACTCTCTCCTACTGTTCACTGGAAGTTCAACATGGCACCTCATGGCAAAGAACTCTCGGAGGATCTGAAAAAAAGAATTGTTATTCTACATAAAGATGGCCTAGGCTATAAGAAGATTGCCAAGACCCTGAAACTGAGCTGCAGCACAGTGGCCAAGACCATGCAGCGGTTTAACAGGCCAGGTTCCACTCAAAACAGGCCTCGCCATGGTCAGCCAAAGAGGTTGAGTGCACGTGCTCAGCGTCATATCCAGAGGTTGTCTTTGGGAAATAGATGTATGAGTGCTGCCAGCATTGCTGCAGAGATTGAAGGGGTGGGGGGTCAGCCTGTCAGTGCTCAGACCATACACCGCACACTGCACCAAATTGGTCTGCATGGCTGTCGTCCCAGAAGGAAGCCTCTTCTAAAGATGATGCACAAGAAAGCCTGCAAACAGTTTGCTGAAGACAAGCAGACTAAGGACATGGATTATTGGAACCACGTCCTGTGGTCTGATGACAACAAGATCAACTGATTTGGTTCAGGTGGTGTCAAGCGTCATCACAGTACCACACTTGAATTCACTGAGCTCCTGAGAGCGACCCATTCTTTCATAAATGTTTGTAGAAGCAGTCTGCATGCCTAGGTGCTTTATTTTATACACCTGAGGCCATGGAGGTGATTGGAACACCTGAATCCAATGATTTGAAGGGGTGGCCCAACACATTTGGCAATATAGTGTATATATATATATATATATATACAGTTGCAAGAAAAAGTATGTGAACCCCTTGGGATTACGTGGAGTTTTGCATGAATTGGGCATAAAATGTGCTCTGAACGTCATCTAAGTCACAACAATAGAAGAACACAGTCTGCTGAACATAATACTACACAAACATTAGATGTTGCCATGGTTTAATTGCACATAACATGTAAAGATTCACAGTGCAGGGAGGAAAAAGTATGTGAACCCCTAGCTTAATGACTTCTCCCAGAGCTATTTAGAGCCAGGAGTGAGCCAACCTTGACTCCAATCAGTGTGATGATATTGGATGTGTTGCTGACAGCTGTCCTGCCCTTAAAAAACACACACCTGCTTTGGGTTTACTGGTTTCAAGAAGTACTGTCTGATGTGAGCCATGCCTCGCAGAAAAGAGCTCTCAGAAGACCTACGATCAATAATTGTTGACTTGCATGAAGCTGGAAAGGGTTACAAAAGTATCTCCAAAAGCCTTGATGTTCATGTGTCCACAGTAAGACAGACTGTCTACAAATGGAGAAAGTTTAGCACTGTTGCTACTCTCCCTAGGTGTGGTCGTCCTGTAAAAATGACTGCAAGAGCACAGCGCAGAATGCTGCATGAGGTAAAGAAGAATCCCAGAGTGTCAGCTAAAGACCTACAGAAATCTCTGGCACATGCTAACATTTTTGTTGACACATCTACAATAAGGAAAACATTAAACAAGAATGGAGTACATGGGAGGACACCACGTAGGAAGCCATTGCTGTCCAAAAGGAATATTATAGCACGTTTGAAGTTTGCAAAAGAGCACCTGGATGTTCCACAGCACTACTGGCAAAATACACTGTGGACAGATGAAACCGAGATTGAGTTGTTTGGGAAGAACACACAACACTATGTGTGGAGGAAAAAAGGCACAGCACACCAACATCAAACCCTCATCCCCACTGTGAAACATGGCGGAGGGAGCATCATGGTTTGGGGCTGCTTTGCTGCCTCAGGGCCTGGACGGATTGTTGTCATTAATGGGAAAATGAATTCCAGAGTTTATCAAGACATTTTGCAGGAAAACGTACGACCATCTGTCTGCCAACTGAAGCTCCGTAGAGGATGGGTGATGCAACAGGACAATGACCCAAAGCATACAAGTAATTCAACAAAACAGTGGCTGCAACAGCACAGAATACGCCTTCTGGAGTGGCCCAGTCAGAGTCCTGACCTCAACCTGATTGAAATGCTGTGGCGTGACCTTAAGAGAGCGATTCACACCAGACATCCCAAGAATATTGCTACACTGAAACAGTTTTGTGAAGAGGAGTGGTCCAAAATTACTCCAGATCGTTGTGCAGGTCTGATCTGCAACTACAGGAAACGTTTGGTTGAGGTTATTGCTGCCAAAGGAGGGTCAAACTGTTATTAAGTCCAAAGGTTCACATACTTTTTCCTCCCTGCACTGTGAATGTTTACATATTATGTGCAATTAAACCATGGCAACATCTAATGTTTGTGTAGTATTATGTTCAGCAGACTGTGTTCTTCTATTGTTGTGACTTAGATGACGTTCAGAGCACATTTTATGCCCAATTCATGCAAAACTCCACGTAATCCCAAGGGGTTCACATACTTTTTCTTGCAACTGTATATATATATTTCTGGCTTTATGACTCTATGAACATGTGATAGACCTGACTCTGACCCTTCAAGAAAGAATCAATTTTGGATGTTATGACAATCTGACAATACTGTGGGATTTAAAATGATTTTCAAAAAGAAATTAAGGGAATCCAATTTTCTTTTTTAACAATGTTTACATGTGAAAGAATAAAACAAATTTTTTCCATATTAGATTTTGGCATACACATTGGAGCTTCTTTCCTATATTTGCACTGAAGAAGCATGCTGATTACACGACATCTATAAGTAGAACATACTATAAGGTATCACTCTGGCCAGGTGTCGGTCGTCATCAGTTGCCAGGCATGTTATAGGTGAGTCTTCCCACTCACTGACTCTGACTTCAACCCATGAGAAGTTGGCCATCTTGTCGGGAGATACTCTTACTTTGGTCAGTCTGGTTTCCCAAGAAAGATTTGTACAATCGCTGGTGCAATTCAATATAACTGTTTGTCCAAATAATACAAAATCCACATCCTGTTCAATGTGCACTTCACAGGAGTTCCCTGAAAAAGAAGGAAACATGGAAAAGGATGAAAAGAAACAGAACAATGTATTATTATCCTACAATGTTATCATAACCTGACCACCCAGCTCTTTACTTCTCATCCTCAATGATCACACTTCCTTCCCACCTACATCTACCCCCCACTGCCTTTCGTGTAATCACTGCAGGGTCTGACTGGTTCACTAATCAATAACTGCTTGCCCCCCGCCCTATAGCAGAAATACCGCTACAGGGCATCAGGGCTGCGCAAAATCACGTGTATATATGTGCTTTTGCATTACCCACACCGCAATTGGCGATTCAGCTGTCAATCACCAGGTCCCGGCCGGTGATTCCCCGCTAGCACCCGGCGATCACCAAGGAACACTGACGGGGAAGAAGTCTGTATGTAAACAATACAGATCTGTCGCCTGTCAGCTCCAGAACACTGCTTTGTATGACTCTGCATAGCAGAGCCATACAAAGCAGCGTGCTTACACTATAAAACACACCCAGCACACAGTAAAACAGCCACAGTTAACCCTTTGATCGCCCCTGATGTTAACCCCTTCCTGCCCAGTGTCATTAGTACAGTGTCAGTGCTTTTTATTAGCACTGATCACTGTATTGGTGTCACTGAGGATGTCAGTGGCAGATAGTCAGTTCCCCCCCAGTATCAAAATGTCTGCCACAGGCCTGCTATAAGTTGCTGATCGCCGCCATTGCTAGTAAAAATTTAAAAAAAATCCCAGTATATATACCGCCATTTGTAAATGCTATAACTTTCACATAAACCAATTAATTTACACTTATTGGGATTTTTTTTTTAGCAAAGACATGTCGCAGAGTACATTTTGGCCTAAATTTATGACAAAATTTAATTTTTCAAACTTTTTTTACTGGCTATGTTTAATAGCAAAAAGTAAAAAATATTTTTTTTCTCAAAATTGTCGATCTTTTTTTGTTTATAGCGCAAAAAATAAAAACCGCACAGGTGATCAAATACCACCAAAAGAAAGCTCAATTTGTGGGGAGAAAAGGAAATAAATTAAATTTGGGTGCAGCGTTGCATGACCGCACAATTGTCAGTTAAATAAACGCAGCACCATATCGCAAAAAATGGCCTGGTCAGGAAGGTCCCCCCACCTTCCTGACCAGGCCATCCTCTGGAGGGCAAATGGTTAAAGTGGTTCTAAGAGGTGATAGTGTTTTATCTTCATGCAATCTATGTATGAAGTTAAAAAAACATTCAGTGTGCAGCCCCAGCACCCCTTTATACTTACCTGAGCCCGATACCACACGAGAGCAGTGGCTCTCCCAGGTCTCTCTCTCTCCTCATTGGCTGAAAGACAGCAGCAGGAGTCATTAGCTCCCACTGCTGTCAATATAGCCAATGAGGAGGGAGCAGGGGCGGGGCTGAACTGTGCTCTCTGTGTCTTGTGGACACTGGAGCATGGCTTAGGAGCGAGCATGCACGAGTGCCCCCATAGCATGCAGCGTACTCTGGGTGCATTTGGCAGGGGGAAGGAGCCCAGAGCACTGGAGGGGGACCTGAGAAGAGGAGGGTCAGGGCTGCTCTGTGCAAAACCACAGAACATGTAAGTATGACATGTTTGTTATTTTTAAAAAATAAAAATGATGCCTTTGCAAACACCGAAGTGTATGAAATCCCTAAATCTACAATATGTTTCAGTAGATCTGGCCTCTTGCCTCTGTGTATATAGTTTTCTTAATCAAATAAACCTGTTGGCCTGCTAATAGGAGGTACAGCAGTTAATAGAAGGAGCATGCATAGCCGTCTGACAACGCAGGACCTTGGTGTTCTTTGCCTGCAAAAGGAGGCTCTGTAAGGCTGGCCATACACTATACAATTTTCTGTCCAATTTCTGCCCAATTTCCTTTAGATTTACCTTCAACTTTGTAATGCAAGGGCCTGTCTAATTGGATACAATTGAAAGTGTTGTTAGGTTTGACCTCCTATTATATTGTATACATTATACATTAT
This sequence comes from Staurois parvus, assembly GCF_062004578.1. Taxonomy (NCBI): domain Eukaryota; kingdom Metazoa; phylum Chordata; class Amphibia; order Anura; family Ranidae; genus Staurois; species Staurois parvus. The sequence continues at coordinate 1,877,904 of NW_028318810.1, forward strand.
TCCTTAGAAAATTGCTTTAGATTTACCAAAAACCATATAATATGAGGTCAAACCTAACAACACTTTCAATTGTATCCAATTAGGCAGGCCCTTGCACTACATAGTTGAAGGTAAATCTAAAGGAAATTGGGCAGAAATTGAACAGAAAATTGTATAGTGTATGGACAGCCTTATGCAGGCCATAGATGGGGAGAAAAACTGCAGATTTTTCTTTTAAAAAACGAAAAATCGGTTGTTCAAGTGGCCGACGTTACCATCAATGGTAAAAAAAATCGGCCGATTTTCTACCCGTCTAGAGCCGGCAAAAAGTGTCCCTGCAGAGAGCTCTGCTATTTCTTTGACAGTTCTTTGACAGTTCCTTGACATTTATAGAAGTTGCAACAATGTATCTATTTGTTTCCATTTAGGATACAGATGTTTTTATTCGGAAACAAATAGATACAATGTTTCAACCGCTGTAAATGTCAAGGAACTGTCAGAGAAATGTCAGAAATAGCGGAGCTCTCTGCAGAGACACTTTTTGCTGGACTGGAATTCTTCTTATTTTCATCCTTCTTCTTCTTCTTCTTCTTCTTCTTCATCCTCATCCTCTTCTTCTTCTTCATCCTCATCCTCTTCTTCTTCTTCTTCATCCTCATCCTCTTCTTCTTCTTCATCCTCATCCTCTTCTTCATCCTCATCCTCTTCTTCTTCTTCTTCTTTATCCTCATCCTCTTCTTCATCCTCATCCTCTTCTTCTTCATCATCCTCATCCTCTTCTTCTTCATCCTCATCCTCTTCTTCTTCATCATCCTCATCCTCTTCTTCTTCTGCATCCTCATCCTATTCTTCTTCATCATCATCCTCATCCTCTTCTTCTTCTTCTTCATCCTCATCCTCTTCTTCATCTTCTTCTTCTTCATCATCCTCATCCTCTTCTTCTTCCTCATCCTCATCCTCTTCTTCTTCCTCATCCTCATCCTCTTCTTCTTCATCATCCTCATCCTCTTCTTCATCATCATCCTCATCCTCTTCTTCTTCTTCATCCTCATCCTCTTCTTCTTCTTCATCCTCATCCTCTTCTTCTTCATCCTCTTCTTCTTCCTCTTCTTCTTCTTCATCGTCTTCTTCTTTTTCTTCTTTTTGTCTTCCTCTTGCAGGTCACTGCTCATGCGCAGATTTTTTATCGGTAAAAAATCGGCCGATTTGCCCACTAATTGCCGCGAAAATCGGCCGATCGGCAAAATCGGCCGATTTTTTTCCAACTTTACCGGGGAAAAAAAACGGCCAAAATACCGAAAAACGGCCGACCAAATCGCCCACTAACGATCCGAAAATCGGCCGATTTTATTTTCGGCCGAAAAATCGGCCGATTTTCGACCCATCTATGGCCTGCATTAGTCTAGGTTCACACTGGTGCGGTGCGGTGTGGGATACCACATGATTCACACAGGAATCACACCTTGGTACGGTATTACTCAAATCACATCACATTCACAGCAAAATGGTGCTGGACCGTTTTTTAACCACACCTGATTCGCATCGCATGAGTGTTCTCACCCATGGGATCCAATTTCTGGCAATCACACAGAGTTTTGCAATCTGTTTCGGGGTGTCAATACCTTACCACTGACACCACTCCAGACTGCATGGACGCCGTGCGATTACAATTTGGTACAGGAAACGCACAGGATTCGCATTAGTGTGAATCAGGTCTAAGTCATTTTAGTACTTTCAGAAGCACAGACTCCAAACAAGTATGCAGATCAGGGTATAGGCAGGTGCAGTCTACTTTCTCCACTGTAGGTGGCACACAACCACAGCAGCATTGCAGAGGGAGATGAGGTCAAGAGGAACATGGTTTCTCTATAGTTTCTTGGGTCATAGGGGAAACTATCTGATTGGATGCTGCCATCCCATGTGACTCCGACTGCCATCTTGGGTCAGGCAGAGTCTATTTAAGACTCTGGCTGACAGGCTTGATGTGCATTTCACGTGTGGGTAATGTAGGGACAGGTCGCCTGTCTATCAGGGACAGTATTAGCGGTAGGGAGAGGTTCCAGATGAGAAGGTACACACTAACCTTCCTGGAAGCCTCCCCATTTGGGCACAGACCGGCCAGGCCACATTCCATCCCTCGAGACAGACGCAACATTCTCTGCCCAGTCGGCGCCCAGTCAGGTTGCCTTCCTGGTTTGTTGTACTAATTTGAACTACAATTACAATTCAGTTCTGTTACAGCTGAAATGTAAACAAGAAAAACCCCCATTAATTATTAGTTGTTAGGGAGCAGGGGTACCGTGTCCTTAACAACCAATGACACATGCAGCTGTCAGTAGGGTTCCCCTGTTGATATCTGAAGGGTAAACAAAAGAAACGTCTCGGCAATTGGAGCTGTCAAAAAAAGCAACACTGAGCCCTGGTTCACACTGATGCGGTGCGGAATTTGCAGCGTTTTCTCTGTGAATTCCGCACCGCATCAGAATCGCACCTCGTTCATGCGAACCGCTGCGGGTGTGTATGTTGAGTTAACAACACCCCAAAAGCAGTCCGAAAAACTGGTGCGATGTGCAGAATCGGATCGCATAGGTGTGAATATCCATGTCATCCGATTCTAGTGCGGACAAAAAAAAGGGTCCTGCACCTTTTTGGTGCGTGTGCGGTTGGAATAGAGCCATTCAAAATGTACGGCTCCGATCGCACCGCACACAAATCGCATGTGATTTGCACAGGAATGCGGTACAGTTCCTTTGCGAATCACATGCGATATACCATACTGCATATATGTGAACTCTGGCTCGGTGCTGTTTCACATATTTATACGGATTGGATGCGGTTTGAACCGCATTCAATCTGCATGACATGTGAAATAACATTGCTTCCTATGGTGCTTGTTCACATATGTCTGGTGCACTGGCGGTGCGGATTCAGTGCAATTTTAAAAAGAGTCATGTCCGATTTCTGAACAGCGTGGTCCAGTTCTGTTGCAGATTATAGGCTACTGACTTCTAGGGGAACCATTTCTAAACCACACGTGTGAACAGGATAAAATCCTGACCTGAGCCTGTCCTGAACCTGATGTAAATCTGACCTGAACCACTGAACATCTACTGTATCAATTAGCTTTGAAACCTGAGCTTCAGTCCGCACCGCACATGTGTGAAAGATAAAAAAGAACATTGTTTCATTTTGTATCTTTCTGTTTATTCATCTACAGATCAAAGGTCAATTAAAAGCAACCTGTCAAGTAAGACAAAATTAGATTTTTTTTTTAATTAAACGTTCATCTGTTTAACCCCTTATTAACCCTTAATTTACTCTAATCAGCCCTAATTAACTCCCTATTCTCCTTCTCCATTTAATTATTACTTTCTTGCTAATTCTTTTTTTGTTAATTTCTATTTTATAAACTAATAATATTTAAAACTTTTTTTTGCTGTTTTTGTTTGCTTTTTTTTGTTAATAGTTTTACACCTTTAACATATATTTGCAGATTTCACATTGAAAAAAAAGCGCAAAATTGAAAAAAATAAATGTATTTAATTTGTAAATAACTTTTCAATGCTTTGTACCAGAATCATAATTTTAGTGTAATTTTAAATAGGACAAAGTAAAGAATAAAAATCTTTTAATGTGCAGTAACACTATTTATTTTTACGCTAACACTGCTCAAAAAAAATAGTGCATTTTTTTTAGTTGTGCTTCATTTAATTGTCTAGGGATTGAGAAAAAATATAATTATTATCATTGACAATATTCATGAAAAAGAAAGCATTGTTTGTCCTTAAAAAAACAATATATGTATTGAGTTGTTATCTTAATCTTCAAGATCTGAATTAGTGGCTGATAAGCTTTTTGGCCAGAAGCACCAGCAGCAGAAGGATCCCTTTCCAGGTCCAGAAAGTGTCACTTCTCCAGGACCCTGTGTGTGACTGTATACAATACTGTACATTCCGTATTCCACACCGCCTTATTCTGTACACTGTGCTGTACATTCCATATTCTACACCCCCTTATTCTGTACACTGTGCTGTACATTCCGTATTCCACACCGCCTTATTCTGTACACTGTGCTGTACATTCTGTATTCCAGAACGCCGTATTCTGTACACTGTGCTGTACATTCCGTACTCCACACCGCCTTATTCTGTACACTGTGCTGTACATTCCATATTCCACACCGCCTTATTCTGTACACTGTGCTGTACATTCCGTATTCCACACCGCCTTATTCTGTACACTGTGCTGTACATTCTGTATTCCAGAACGCCGTATTCTGTACACTGTGCTGTACATTCCGTACTCCACACCGCCTTATTCTGTACACTGTGCTGTACATTCCATATTCTACACCCCCTTATTCTGTACACTGTGCTGTACATTCCGTATTCCACACCGCCTTATTCTGTACACTGTGCTGTACATTCTGTATTCCAGAACGCCGTATTCTGTACACTGTGCTGTACATTCCGTACTCCACACCGCCTTATTCTGTACACTGTGCTGTACATTCCATATTCCACACCGCCTTATTCTGTACACTGTGCTGTACATTCCGTATTCCACACCGCCTTATTCTGTACACTGTGCTGTACATTCTGTATTCCAGAACGCCGTATTCTGTACACTGTGCTGTACATTCCGTACTCCACACCGCCTTATTCTGTACACTGTGCTGTACATTCCATATTCTACACCCCCTTATTCTGTACACTGTGCTGTACATTCCGTATTCCACACCGCCTTATTCTGTACACTGTGCTGTACATTCCGTATTCCACACCGCCTTATTCTGTACACTGTGCTGTACATTCTGTATTCCAGAACGCCGTATTCTGTACACTGTGCTGTACATTCCGTACTCCACACCGCCTTATTCTGTACACTGTGCTGTACATTCCATATTCTACACCCCCTTATTCTGTACACTGTGCTGTACATTCCGTATTCCACACCGCCTTATTCTGTACACTGTGCTGTACATTCTGTATTCCAGAAAGCCGTATTCTGTACACTGTGCTGTACATTTCGTACTCCACACCCCCTTATTCTGTACACTGTGCTGTACATTCCATATTCCACACCGCCTTATTCTGTACACTATGCTGTACATTCCGTATTCCACACCGCCTTATTCTGTATACTGTGCTGTACATTCCGTATTCCACACCGCCTTATTCTATACACTGTGCTGTACATTCTGTATTCCACAACGCCCTATTCTGTACACTGTGCTGTACATTCCGTATTCCACACTGCCTTATTCTGTACACTGTGCTGTACATTCCGTATTCCACACCGCCTTATTCTGTACACTGTGCTGTACATTCCATATTCCACACCGCCTTATTCTGTACACTGTGCTGTACATTCCATATTCCACACCGCCTTATTCTGTACATTGTGCTGTACATTCTGTATTCCACAACGCCGTATTCTGTACACTGTGCTGTACATTCCGTATTCCACACCGCCTTATTCTGTACACTGTGCTGTACATTCTGTATTCCAGAATGCCGTATTCTGTACACTGTGCTGTACATTCCGTATTCCACACCACCTTATTCTGTACACTGTGCTGTACATTCCGTATTCCACACCGCCTTATTCTGTACACTGTGCTGTACATTCCATATTTCACACCGCCTCAGTCTGTATATTCCATGTTCCACTCCGCCTTATTCTGTACACTGTGCTGTACATTCTGTTTTCCACACCGCCTTATTCTGTACACTGTGCTGTACATTCCATATTTTACACCGCCTCAGTCTGTATATTCCATGTTCCACTCCGCCTTCTTCTGTACACTGTGCTGTACATTCCGTATTCCACACCGCCTTATTCTGGACACTGTGCTGTACATTCCATATTCCACACCGCCTTATTCTGTACACTGTGCTGTATATTCCGTATTCCACACCGCCTTCTTCTGTACACTGTGCTGTACATTCCATATTTCACACCGCCTCAGTCTGTACATTCCATATTCCACACCGCCTTCTTCTGTACACTGTGCTGTACATTCCGTATTCCACACCTCCTTATTCCCTAGGGTTGGTGTCACCCCTCCAGTGAGGAATGAGCGGTGCCAGTGTAGTGGTATAACGAGTATCCCGACACGTGAAGATAAGTATCCCCTGAAGCAACTGCGCATGTGCCGGTTTCAGGCCAAAAAACCTATATGGGGTTAACTGATCTTGCAACCCATAGTGATCCGCGGGATCAGCTTCAGCGGTTTGCAGCCTGTAAGGGGTTAACTGTGGCAGCTCTGTGCTAAAGTCAGAGATCGGTGATCGTCTTCTTTGGCCTGAAACCGGCACATGCGCAGTTGCTTCACTGGATACATATCTTTGCGGGTCCGGGATACTCATTTTACCGCTACACCGGGGGCAGCTGTCACTGTGCTGGGAATCCGGGATCACCCCAATAACTGGCCAGGACCTTCACAGAGCCCAGAAGCTCTGCTGGCATCCTGCTCCTGCACCCCCTGTGATGCCCGACACCCCCCGCACCCCCCTAGGGACACCACTGGCATGGGGGAGGTGTTTTGTAGTTCACAGAGATAACTGGACACAATGCTAACTGACCACAATCAGCAGAGGGAGAGAACACAGGAAATGATCAGCTTACTGAATTTTGTACAAGACCAAGAGGTGTTTTTGTTTTGACAACAGGTATAATTTATTTATTTTAGGCACTTTATAATTTATTTTTCAGGCACTGTCAATTTACACAGCGCTTTATATATATATTGTACATTCACATCAGTCCCTAACCCTCAAGGGGCGTACAATCTAAGGTCCCTAACTTACATTCATACATACACAGGACAATATAGACAGGAGCCAATTAACCTACCAGCATGTCTTTGGAGTGTGGGAGGAAACCGGAGTTACCAGAGGAAACCCACACAGACACAGAGAACATGCAAACTCCAGGCAGGTGGTGCCGTGGTTGGGATTTGAACCAACGACCTTAGTAGTACCAGGCAGAAGTGCTAACTATTTAGCCACTGTGCTGCCCATATAATTCCATACCTTTAATTGTATATTTACTGTATTTTTCGCCGTATAAGACGCACCTGACCATAAGACGCACCTAGGTTTTAGAGGCAGAAAACAGGAAAAAAAATTCTGAACTAATGGACTGCAGACACAGTACAGGAGATGACCAGAGACTGCGGACAGTACAGGGATGACCAGAGACTGCGGACAGCACAGGGATGACCAGAGACTGCGGACAGCACAGGGATGACCAGAGACTGCGGACAGTACAGGAGATGACCAGAGACTGCGGACAGCACAGGGATGACCAGAGACTGCGGACAGCACAGGGATGACCAGAGACTGCGGACAGCACAGGGATGACCAGAGACTGCGGACAGCACAGGGATGACCAGAGACTGCGGACAGCACAGGGATGACCAGAGACTGCGGACAGTACAGGTGACTGCTGACCTTTGGGGAAGTGGGGAGCGGTTACCTGAATTTGACAGGTACCCGCTCTTACTTCCGCAGAATTTTTGTTTGATCTTACCTGTTCCTCGATCCAGCCACGCGCTGTCTTCCCGGCTTCTGTAATGGCGCTCGGCATGACAGCCGGGTGCCCAGTGCGCATGAGCGAGAAGCACTTGCGCTTTGTGATTGGTCCGGCGGCTTCTGGGATCTGTCATGTGTCCCAGGTACCGCCTTACCATCCACAAAAAGCACCGCTTCTTACGCATGCGCACTTGGCACCCGGCTGTCATGCCCAGTGCCCACACTACGGAAGCCGGGAAGACAGCGCGCCGCTGGATAGAGGAACAGGTAAGGTCCCGCTGCAGAGCTGAGCGGCCGGCCCAGTATTCTGACAGGGCCGCGGTGAAAATACCGGACCGGCTGCTCCATATTCGCTCCATAAGACGCACTGACATTTCCCCCCCAGTTTTGGGGAAGAAAAAGTGCGTCTTATACGGCGAAAAATACGATAACTAATTAAAAAGCAGAAAACAAAACAAGTTATTTTCAAGATTTACATTCTAATTTGAGCTGAATATGGTTATGTAGGAGTAAATATAAAATGAAAAAGAAACAATTTTTATTATTCCATTTTTTTTTCTCATTTGTGAGGTTCTAAACTTTGTGTGCAGATCAAAGACACTTTATTATTCTGCACATATAAAACTTAGTCTGAATACACTGAAACAACACTGTGGGGTGGATATACTAAAGGCAAATAGAATGTGCACTTTGCAAGCGCAGTTGCACTCATTTTCCCCAGAGGTTAGTAAATGTGGAAACGCTCTGCTGATTTTTATCATCCAATCATGTGCAAGCAAAAATGTTTGTGTTTTTTAAAATTGTTCTTGCACTTGATTGGATATACTTTACAAAGTCCACTTTACCACATTAACATTTACTAAGGGCCAACTCCCACTGACGCGCGCTAAAATGTATGGAAAATGGATTTAAATTTCCATCCATTTTAGTCGTACACTGACATCCGTTGACATACATTTTGAAATCCGTTCACATACATTTTGATGTCCGTCGACATGCATTTTAGTGTGCATTAAGCATACAGCATTTTCACAGGATATCCTGTACATTGCGTTGACATCCACTTACATCCATTGCGTTGCACTAAAATGCATATATGTTGCATCTTAGTGCACCTCAGGCTAGCACAACATTATGGTGTGAATAGGACACGTTGGAAATGATTGTTTTTCATATGTCTTTCCGTTGACAGCTGCACTAAAATGCAGGTCATTGCACTGGTGTGAATTGGCCCTAAGGAAAATGAGTGCAACTACACTTGGAGTTTGCACAGTCTATTTGCCTTTAGTAAATCAACCCCAATGGGTCTAGGTTGCTCCCTCTCATCCCCCAGGAGAACATGGGAGTTCCTCAGCTCCAACCCCAACCCCAACCACCATGTCCATGTACAGGTACCCTTTCTCTTCATTGGTAGAAAACTCCACTCAAATTAGAGAGATAGTTCTTGATAACTTCCACTGGGGAATGAGGGCAGAAAAGCAACTCAGCAAAAACGTGAACTATCAATTTTGGCTGAAGCTGAATTCCAGGGATGATATTATTTGCATACTTATATTGGACCAGCTTGACACACTGGATGTATGCATATTTCATTTCTGAGGGACCACTGTGGAAGTTGATAATCACTGTAGTAGTCGGTGCTACTAGAGTGACCGCCGCAATCTTCTGGGGTCCTGAGCTGATTGGCTTCCCCAATGCACACTGATCAAGCGGGTCACTCTCTCACAACCATCACCATTCAAATAATCTTTTTCACTGAATATAAGGTGTTCTCTGATTGGACGAGGTATAAAGAAGGGTGGGTGATGTCACAATTGCACCCCAACACACGCTGGGGTGCATTGGCAGCCAACTTAAAATGAATAGGCTGCCTTAACCCAATGCATGTTGATGTATCTTATCCTACTGGAACAGTATGCACCCAGGATAACCACTGAACAAAAAATTTGAGCCATGTTTAATTAGTGGTTGAAAGTCTATCTACAGTGAATCAGTCAATGGCTATCCATAAGGTAACTGTTTTTACTGCCAATAATGCTCACATAACAGGTATTGACTCTCCTGGTCCAGCAACATATAAACAGTATACCTATACAGATCAATAGAAGAAAGGCCTTTCTTGAGTCCATTCAAGTTTTGACAAATTCTTAAAGGCCGTCTTTTGGCAAAGAAACCACTCCTTCTTACTATCCTCTGGCTGAATGCTAGAATGCAAAAAAAAAACAAAAATGTTCTAAATATCCTTTCTACTTACCCAAACCCACAGTCATATGGCTTTAGGGTCCTGATCCTTCAACCCCCTTCTGTTTTCTTCTGGCAGGGTCCACCTTTAGGTGTCTACATCATTACCCTGCGTGATGTGGACACTTCCTATTGGCTGTCCAGTGATGGGGTGCTTTATCCAGAAGAGGAGTGACATTGTTGTGAGAGCACGTTAGGGGTTTGGATGGTGATGGATAACCTACACATCTGGATCAGCGGTCCCTGCAGTAGGAAGCAGTGGTGGAGAGGGACCTGGACATTAAACTTACAGTAGGTAAGCCAAGAAATCCCTTACAAGATGGCTTAGAGGGACGGAACTATAAGGACATTTCAGAATTTTGGGGGCTTTACACCTTTTACCAGAGTTTAGAAGTGGTAGCATTTAGAAGCTTTAGAAGTGTCTCATTCAGGAGAAGAGAGTTTTGGCAGATGCGGCAAAAATACGTGTAAATGTGTCTAAACGTGCGTTGACATTAGGTGTGTTTTGGGCTTGAGTGTTAATTCATTTCAATGGCCAAAATAATTATTCTGGTCAATGAAGTGAATTAACATCCAAGAACTTGATGCGACTTACCATGGGATGCACTTTTATAAGCAAAAGGGTTTTTCTGCTGCCAGGAGAACGGTGTCTACAGCGTTGGTTAAGAGCATCCAGTGTGCATGAGGCCTTATGTGTAAACCCTGAAAGTGATGTGGGCTCTTTTACCACTTGCTCTGGTCTCCTTTTTGCTGGTGTGTGTTTTGAAGGACAGGGTTGTCACTATATAACAAGAAGTCCATGACAAGGTCCATCAGAGATGGATCATCAGGTATTATTTTTATATAGAAAATGACTTTTGAACTCACATTAGCAGGTTAAAGCTTGGAGTAGATTTTAGTGATTGATTGTATATCTACCTTAACCACTTGCGCTCCTGAGGATTTACCCCCCTTAATGACCAGGCCTCTTTTTGCTACTCGGCGCTGCACTAATTCAACTGATAATTGCGCGGTCATGCAATGCTGCACCCAAACGAAGTTTACGTCCTTTTTTTCACACAAATAGAGCTTTCTTTTGGTGGTATTTGATCACCTGTGCGCTTTTTATTTTTTACGCTATAAACAAAAAAAGACCAACAATTTTGAAGAAAAATGATATTTTTTTAATTTCAGCTATAAAAAATATATAGTAAACTCAAAGTTAGTAATAAATTTAGGCCAAAATGTATTCTGCTACATGTTTTTGGTAAAAAAAATCCCAATAAGTGTATATTGATTGCTTTGTGTGAACTTTATAGCGTCTACAAACTATGGTATAAATACTGCAATTTACGCAATTTTTTTGCTATACAGCGCTGCGCTAGTTTAACGGACAATTGCGCGGTCATGCAATATGGTACATAAATGAAATTTATGTCCTTTTTTTCACACAAATAGAGCTTTCTTTTGGTGGTATTTGATCGCCTGTGCGTTTTTTTTTGCACTATAAAAAAAAGGCTGACAAGTTTGAGAAAAAAAAAACAATATTTTGGACTTTTTGCTTTAAAACATGTCCAGTAAAAAAAATTTAAAAATCAAATTTCGTCATAAATTTCGGCCAAAATCTATTCTGCGACATGTCTTTGCTAAAAAAAACTCCAATACGTGTAAATTAATTGGTTTACGTGAAAATTATAGCATTTACAAATGGCGGGAAAGATACTGGGATTTTTAATTTTTTTTATACTAATAATGGCGGCGATCAGCGACTTATGGTGGGACTGCGGCGGACATTCTGACACTGGGGGGGAACTGACTTGGGGTCACTGACATCCCCAGTGACACCGATACAGTGATCAGTGCAAAAAAAAAACACTGACACTGTACTAATGGCACTGGGGAGGAAGGGGTTAACTTTTTTATTTACTGAAAGGGTTAACTGTGTGAGGGGAGTGTTTTACTAGGGGGCGGGGGTGTGTACTGCGGGGGGGGGGGGACACGCTGATTGGGAGAGAGAAACTCTTTTCTCCAGCTCAGCATGTCAGGAGCTGACAGGGAACTGACAGAAAGCAGAGCTACTGCAGCCCTGCTCTCTGTCAGTGATTGCCGCTAATCGGCGGGACACAGCCGGTAACGACCTGCTGTGACCCAGCGACTGACATCCGCGGCCGTGATCGGCGGGACAGGTAGGGCGGTGGCGTTCCTCACGCGTGCCCCCTACCTGTTTTGGAAACACACGTTTTAACGTGGTTTTGCTTAGCCGTGCCGCCCTGCCAACGTGTTTCTACAGTGGCTGGGCAGCATATGGTTAAAGCGGAGTTCCACTCAAAAGCAGAAGCTCCGCTTATTTGCCTCCTCTCCCCCTCCACTGCAATATTTGGCACCTTTTGGGTTGGGGGGGCGGGAACCTGGTTTTGACAGGTACACGCTTCCACTTCCGGCTCAGTTTGCCGTGGCAACTTGACCTGGATGTTCGGCCCCCCCTTCTTGCTCCCTCAGTCTCCTGGGAATTTTCACAGGTCCTAGGAGACTGCTGGACCAATCAGAAGGTGCAGCACAACTCATGTATGCACAGTGGGCACCAGTCTATGAAGCCACAAGCTGCCCGATGCCCACAGTAGAGATGCCGGCACCATGGAGGACAGAAGGAGAGAAGGGACGGCACGGGTGAGTACATCGCTGGAGCCCAGGACAGGTAAGTGTGTGTTTATTAAAAGTCAGTAGCTACAGTTTTTGTAGCTGCTGACTTTTAATAAACACGAAAACGGCTGGAACTCCGCTTTAACATGACTCTAAACATGTGAGGGGACACCGAAAAAGATGGAGTCATTTGCCTGGAGACATCTCACTGAAGGCAATGCTCAGCAGTTAAAGCTGGAGCCACTGTTTGGGGTGTGTGAGGGATGGTCACATCCTGTATGTGGTTAATTTGATGACGCCATCGATTTCCTTCCCACTCCATCTATTCCTGAGCCCATTAACAACTACTCTACAGTAAGCCTATGAAGGCTCCAATTGCAGAAATTAAACTCGCTGCACTTTCCAGTGACAGAAATCTGCAGAGAATTGACGGATGTTTGCGGATAGCTGTGGCCTCTGAGACTGTACAATGCAATGACAGGCTGAGAGTAGCCACTGATATTTATGACTGTTTATGGGCTCAGCAGCCGTTACTATTCACACACATCTGTCAATTCCAACCACAGGAATTGCCCATGCGAATGGAGCCAAAGGCAGGTGCAATTGACAGATAACTCTGCTTCTGCTGCACTGAAATCCCAAGCTGTACTGTCAGCTCTTCCTGTTATTTTGTTATCTTCTGGTGAACTACAAAACCCCTCCCCCTTAAGTTATATCCTATCTCAAGAAATTAGACAAAATCTGTCCAAAAAAAAATGGCAACCATCCCAACCTATACTAGCCTTTACAGCAAAGTGCCCATGGAAGGGCAACACACATCACAATATCCTAAGATTGAAGTAGTACTGCTTGGACCTTGAAGAAGGGGACACACCCCAAAAGCTTACAAAAAAAAATTTAAGGACACTACTCATTTTTTTCTGTTGCAAGTGCAGTAATACGGCTACAATCACCTGAAACCATATCAATAGTGGTATGTTTTTAAATCATCAGAAAAATATCTCAGGATAATAGGTACCAAGTAGGTTGATTTAGAGATTTAACCTCTTCATGCTGGCTGCACACAAATGTGCAGCCTCCCGGCGTCTGGGCCTAGACGCCGAGCGGTCACACATTTGCGTTCTATTAAAAAAGAACGCGGTCCCAGCACACGTCTAGTACTCACGGAAAGGTCCCGATCTCCTCTTTCGATCAGGACCATTCCCAATCATGTGACCGCCGTGAGGCACCGTCACGGCGGTCACATGACCCTAAACCCCGTCCCACCTCCCGGCTTCTGGAATCCTTAAAGGGCCGGGAGGCGCTGGTGTGAAGGGGTTAAACTGAGTAAGTGGAGAGTGGTAATCATGTAGACTGACCATAGGTGTTTAGTAAAGAGGTTTAGAAAGAGATCGGTAAAAATAGATTGACGGGTAAATATGGGGATAGCGGGGCTGGGAAGGTGAGGGGGCTTAGAAAAAGGACAGCTAAACTGTTTATGTTGTGATAAATTGTGTACTGTTTTAACCACTTCCCGTCCGGCCGCTGTATATAAACGGCCGGATGGTGGCAGTGCAGGGGCGGGTTGCTGTTCATAAACGGCACCCACCATTTTGGATGGTGCGCACTCCCTGGGAGCACGCGGCACCGCAATGCGGTGCCCGCTGTGTCCGGAGGACACAGTGGAACACCGATCGCAGAACGGGAGCTCTGTGTGAGGTCCCGATCATGTGATCATGATTGTCCAATCAGTGATCACATGAATAGGTGTAAGCAAGATGTCACTTCTGACATCATTGCTTACTACTTGTGAAATCTGTGATTGATCAAAGAGATCACATTGTACAAGACTATTCACAACAGCCTTGTACCATGTGACCAGCTGTGACCAATCACAGCTCTCACAGTATTTCTCAATGGCTGCAAGAATGCAGCCAGAGAGAAGGAGAAATGATTGCTTTTACATCCTTTATGGGTGTAAAAGCAATCAGTGTAAAAAAAAAAAAAAAAAGTCTTTATCACCCCCCACAAGTAGTACAGTGTCACTATGGTGACACTGTACTGCTAGGGTGACAGTATGTTAAAAAAAAACATAAACATTAATATAAAAAAATAAAATAAAAATGTAAAAAAAAATTTAAAAAAAATTATAATTTTGGGTTATAAACTAATTTGGGTTATTGTTTTTACTAAAAAGATAACTGAATACATTTTGGCCAAGATTTATGAAGAAAGATTATTTATTTATTTGCAACATTTTATAAGAAAAACACTTTTTCCAACATTTTTGGACTTTTTCATTTATATACTGTAGCAAAAAAAATAAAAATCCCAGTAGTGAATAAATACCACCAAAATAAAGTTTTATCTGTCTCAAAAAAACTGCTAAAAATTCATATGGGTACAGTGTTGCATGACCGCACAATTCTCATTCAAGGTGTGACAGCACTGAAAGCTGAAAATTGGCCTAGAAAGGAAGGAGGTAAAAGTGTCCGGACATGAAGTGGTTAATTTGTGCTGAAATAAAATTTAATAAAAGATTTTAATATTAAATATTAAACTATTTTCTAATATTAAAAAAAGAAGCTGATTGTTTGCCATGCCATGCAAAGCTGCACCAGATTTTGCACTCTCCAGTTTTAGTCATTCAAACCCAAAGAACTAATGCACTACAATGCTAAAGTAGTCAATGGGTCATTCAGCCCATATTTTAATCTTTTGTAATAAAGCATATATATATTTTATAAATAAAAAAAAAAATAAACAAAAAAACCCCCAATATCCTAAGAAACCATCCTACCAGGTCTTTGATATAGAGAGGGAGCACTCTACACAATACTAAAATTCCAAATAAATAAAAAAGCATTTTGCAAGGGTAACATACATCGCAAACAAACAAAAGATTCCCCAGTTCACTTACCAGCCAGCCTGCAAAATAACTGAATTGCCCTGTCTAACAGTTTACATTAGACTGGCTGGTAAGTGTGCTGGGAAGTCTTTTGTTTGTTTGCAATTAGACAAAATCTAGCCTTGTAGTGAGGCCCTCCGCACTGCAAGGGTTCACTGCTCCTTTAGTCTAGGGGTGCGGGAATACCATATTTCTTTTTCCAGCAATGTTCCTCCAGCCTGCAGGCACCTCTAAGCAGATTCCTCCTTCAATACAAACAATTCAGGATTAACAGCCCTGCATCATATGTGATGATGCTGGAGGACCACCAAAGGGAAAGGAGGGGAAAGTTGCAGCTGACTGCAGAGAAGGTAAGTCATATGTCAGTGGCAGCAAAAGGGTTAAATCCTTGCACAGTTACTGAAAATGAGAAAAAGGTGTATATATGAAGATGGAGGGAAACTCCTTTGATCTACACATCAGGGGCGGACTGACAACTCACGGGGCCCCCGGGCAATAGGAGATCATGGGGCCCCTGTGTCCTTGCACAAACTCAAAAAGCCTATGAAAAAGGTACCAGGGGCATCTCATGGAGCCCCCTACTGACCCTGGGCCCTCGGGCAGTGCCCGAGTTTCCAAATGATCAGTCTGCCCCTGCTACATATAAAATATAAACAAAACACAATATGACAAAAAAGTTGTAACAATGTGTTTCTGAATGAAGCCTAGCAAAAACTGTTTGCAGAATTCATTCACACAGCAGCCACTGCTGGTTGTCCTTCAAACAAATAATATTTGGATGTAAAGTCCTTTGGCTGATGAGGAACCACACTAGGTTTTGGGATGTTAGGGGAGAAGGACAAGGTACAGTAGATCTGAAATTAAAGAAATTAAAGTGAGGCACTCTTGAAAGTGCAGATTCATGGTTCAGGGGCTCAAAAGATATTCCCAACAAAAGTCACTGTCAGTTACCTTTTGGCAGTTGTAATGATCCTGTTTGATAGGTTTGTAGGGTAGTATTCTTTTTCACCCCTTTATTAGTGGAACATCTCATAAGTCATACAATGCCAATGTTTTGGAGCCTCACAAGCTCCCTTCTTTAAGGTGAGTAAAGAAGATGGATTCACATTAATTCAAAACTGTCATATCTTTACTTTAAGGATGCATTCACACCTGCAATTGCCCCCCACCTCCGATTAGATGCAATAGCTGTGGGAGGTAGCCCCTTTGAAAGCAATGGGAGACTGCTGGCTCCTGCAACTCATTGGGGCCACTTGCATGTAATCTCTCATGCAGCGATTACTCGGAAGTGAACAGTCCTGGACTCAGGCAATCTGGGCATGCATGAAGAGCTCCGCAGGAATCCCCCAAATCATCATCATCAATGTAAACAATGAAAAGACAAAAACATAAGCATACTGAAACTTCCACCCATCTCCCACAATGTAAAACTTGATGTCCGCACCACTCATTACAAGATCTAGATGGAACCAAGTGGGAAGCAGGTTGTGTGTCTATATTCAAACATTCAGAAAGTCAAGGTTTCTGAAACGAACGCCGATGCTATACCACAACAACGTTCTCAAAGATATGAATATTTGGCATATTTTCTGCATGTTATTTACCTGTAAAAACCTCCCTTTTATAGACATTCAGAAGCCCCGAGACTGCTACTGGCTGCCACCATCTTGGATGTCAGCAGGCCCAACAGACTCATTTAAGTGGCACTTTATAGTACTGCCGTTCACTCCCAGCATGGTGGCTACATTTATATAGGGAGGTGAAAAAAAAGAGCTGGCCCAGCACAGACAGGAATTAGACACTCCCAGTAGAGGAGAGGACTATAACATGCAAAAAGGGAGAGTGCTGTAATAGGGAATTGACTTTAATGGAGCAGTCAACTTTTCTAAGTTCAAAAACACATTTCAATTAAATAAAAATAATTTGTGGAAAGGAAAGCCTTAACCTCCCTGGCGGTATTCCCGAGTGTAGCTCGGGGTAACATTTCAGTACCAAGAGCAGTAACCCCGAGCTACACTCGGGCTTACCATGCGGCGTTGCTCAGGGGGTCCCTGCAGCACTTACCTTGTCCTTCGCTCCCGCGATGTGTCCCCTGCAGCGTCCCAGGCCATTTCCTCCGGCCGATGCCGGAATCCGGCTTCCGTGTTCCGGTCCCTGTGACGTCGGGACGTACGGGCGCCGGAACCGGCAGCAAATTTGAAATTTTTCAAAAATTTCATTTTTTGAAAAATTATTATTATATAGTAAAACATTGCTGTTTCAATGCATTTCACATACATTTTGTCCCTACTGCTTTGTCCTGTGCCCTGCCTGCATTTTGACTGTTCTTTCTGCCTGGAAACTTAGAAAACTCCATGGCGTCCAAAAAACGTCCCTTTATGTCAAAAGCGGTTTTAGACCGGCTAGAGAACAGCGATAGTAAATCAGAACCACTTGCAGAATTGAGTGATAATGATTCGTGGGGGAAATTCGTCATCAGACACTGAAAATGATTTTGCGACTTTGCTCAGCGATGTGTGAATTTGCCTCTGTATTTCAAATTTCAGTGTTTTTGGTTTGATTATATTATTGAATTAAATTTAATATTATTATATTATTTTTTATGATTATTAATTAAATTATAATTTATCATTTTGTGTTTTAAGTTTTATCATATCCGGAATGTTTACTAGACTCTTGTTCGGACAGATTTCAGTGAGCTATTCCTAAAAATTACAGCCTACAATAAAAAACTACATATTTCCATGCAAAAAAATGGTACCGGTTTCAGCACCAAAAATCGGAAATAATCATACCGCCAGGGAGGTTAAAATAGCTTATTTTTGTGATTTTTACCTGCATTTTTTTAAAGTTGATGATAGGGTCTTTTTAAACAGAAGACTAGTGGGGCCCCACCACACCACCCTCCCACTGCCCCAGACTGCTACCAAAACCCTACCAAACACCTAGTTCTCCTGGATATGCCCCATGTGATCCTGCCATCTGCCTCTGACAATGCGTTCTAAGAGTGGTCAGTTAAGAAGCCTTAAGCTTTGTGCTGTGTGTGGAGGGGGGCTTAGTAGTCATGTCTAGTTAGTTATATAATGAAAGATAATACATGCATAGAATAATTGTAGGATTGCGGTGGCATGGTAGTGTGGTGAAGGTCAGACTGTCAGACCATGCACTTTATAAAACCCTTGTTTTGGTTTGAATAAATTTATGCCGGTACAGGATCACTTTCAAACTAATACTAATGAAGTAATAAACGTTGTATTTATTTCCTAATTTGTTTTATAAAGTCTGTGCAGGCTTGTAATATATTCAAATACTTGATGCCACGAGGCTTGGTCTGTAGCTTGAGTCATTACATTGTTCCTACAGTGCCCATGTGGCAGAAAAATGATGGCCTGAGCACAGTCTATAAACCTGTACAAACATAATGAGGAAGAATACCTAATGAAAGCTATTTACAAATTTGATCCTTATCCTACTCTAATCTAGACCTTCATCTTAGCCTCCCCCCAAAAAGGGTATTTACAGTGTAGCCCCCACATGTGTTTCAGCAAGGAAAGGTCTTCAGGAACTCTTAGGAACTTTTAAGAATGTTGGAAAGTATGCCGAGCAGAGTAATGTGAGGACTGGATGTACATTTAATATCTATATCAACTGTATACATAGTGGAAGACAAAGTTAATCCCCCAGTAGGTCATTTTGTTTAGTATTCTTTTGTAACAATTACTGATGTGCCAGGCAGCATGCTAAAGCTGCAGATATGCCCATAGATTTCTTTAGTTCAGCCAGTGGTCTGAATGAAAGAAATCTAATAGACTCCTCCATCCACACTACACAAGGTGGATGGATGAATCTCCTATTGTTGCCATTGTATGCCAACAGTCGGTACCACCTAAACACCAAATAGAATGCATAAGCTGACAATTTTCTGCCTGGCTCCTTCGATTTGCCAAAAGGGCCCCTCACTGATTACATTTTGTCCAGTTCATTAGGAACCAGATGAAATTCGCTTAGTGTGTGGCCAGCTTGGTCCGGCAACTCTGGGCATCTGAAGTCATCTATTAAAAGGACCTTATCTAATCTGTTGTCCACGTGTAAGTATGCAACTTCTTTTCCAGATGCTTTACTTCCCTCTCACAGCCGACCTACATTTTAACCGAAATTATGAACCTGCTGTATGACTGCACTTGGAAATTAGACTGTAAGCTCCACCATTGCAAAGCCCAATGACATATTAATATCCAGCTATCCAAATAAACTCTAACATACATACAAACATTTAGAACAAACCTGTATGAATGAGGACAGCCACATGGATGACAGCCAGAAGGACCCAATAGATTCCCATGGTGAGGTTGGATGCAGAGAATAAGCTCCAAGCTGTAATGTTGAAGACCTTGATGATGCAACAAGGCAGTTGCTTTCTCTCTTTTGCTTTCTCTCTTTGATCCCCCGTAGCTCAGACTGCTGTATCTTGTGGTATGTAAAGTGGAATTTCTGAACCTCACTTTGTTTCCTGTAACGTTGGACCTCCCCTTCACAGATTTTGCTTAACGGAAGTTTATTTATAATCATATCTGAATAACTTGCTTTTGTCTGCTCACATTCTAATTGTTTAATTATTTGGACACAGACCAGAGCTTTCCTGTTGGTGCCTCGGTAGCTCAGTAAAAATACATAAATTTATATATATAATATTCACACAAAAAGAAACATATAAGGTGGGTATGCAACATCCAGGTAACGCACATCAGAGGAGGGCAACCAATCTCCAGATATTCAGTCATCAGGGGCACCTTAGGGGATTTGCCCCTAAGTAGTGACTACACTCCGCACGGCTCACATGGACGGCCGGCGGCCATCTTGGTATTTTCAGATGTAAATCTATTTACCTGTCTTTCATGTCCAATACTTTATAAAAACTACTTCACTATTGGAGACTTCCCTCTTGGGCTTGTTTTTCCTGCGAGCCCCCCGTCTCTTAACCTCCCTAGCGGTCTGATTATGTCCATATTTCTGTGCTCAAAGCGGTACTTTTTTTGCATGGAAATATGTATTTTTTTTATTGTAGGCTTGTCATTTTTAGGAATAACTCACTGAAATCTGTCCGAACAAGAGTCTAGTAAACATCCCGGGTATGATAAAACTTGAAACACGAAATTACAATTTAATAAATAATCATAAAGAATAATAATATAATATTAATACATTTAATTCAATAATATAATCAAACCGAAAACACTGAAATGTGAAATATAGCGCCAAGTTCGCACATCACTGAGCAAAGTTGCAAAATCGTTTTCAGTGTCTGATGACGAATTTCCCCCACGAATCATTATCACTCAATTCTGCAAGTGGTTCTGATTTACTATCGCTGTTCTCTAGCTGGTCTAAAACCGCTTTTGACCTAAAGGGACGCTTTTTGGACGTCATGGACGTTTCTCAGTTTTCAGGCAGAAAGAACAGTCAAAATGCAGGCAGGGCACAGGACAAAGCACTCGGGACAAAATGTATGTGAAATGGTTTGATACAGGAATGTTTTACTATGTGATTTTAGTGATTTTAGTGAATGTCACTTTTTGTCATTTTCAAATTTCCTGCCGTTCCGTCCCCCGTACGTCCCGACACTCACAGGGAACGGAACCCGGAAGACAGATGCCGGCATCCGCCGGAGGACATTACAGGGGACACTGCAGGAGGGACATCGCGGGAGCGCAGGACAAGGTAAGTGGAGAAGAGATCCCTGAGCAGCGCCACATGATAAGCCCGAGTGTAGCTCGGGGTTACCGCTTTTTGTACTGAAACTTTACCCCGAGCTACACTCGGGAATACCACCAGGGGGGTTAAGGTGATTTCTGCTGACCTGCATATAATAACGTGTATAATCCCCCTGGTGGCTGATGACTGAATATCTGGAGATTGGTGACCCTCCTCTGATGTGCATTACGTGGATGTTGGTGGCCTGATGACCCTTTGCACTGCAGTGTTCCAGATCCAGATGACCAGGAGTTGGTCTTAATATACTCCAATGCGCAAGAGATTGCGCTATCTGGTTAGTGTAATCCACATCCATTCTCACAGCCACAGGAGTCACGGATTTTTCACCATGCATTACTACCATTGGATAGATTGACTTTGTCACTCATGTCACTATATGCACCTTTGACGTTTTATACATGAGATAGATATTGTTTTCAGCGCTGTTCACACTTGGTTTGTTTTTACTGTCATTATTTTTCTATATTTTAATTGATGCTTTTAGCGCTGCATATATTTATGTTTACATATTTTATGAAGAGGTCCCAGAGGTTCACCTTTTATGCAAGCAGCTTTTCAATATATTTTCATTCACCCAGCACTCGTTTATTTTATTTTTGAATATAAGGTGGGTAAAGTTGGCCATACACTGTTCAAATATCAGCCAATTTCTACTGAATCATCCAAAATTCAGGCTGCGGGTTGCCCTGCTGGTGCCTCCCAGTTCAAGTTTTCAATAGACTTTTGTCAAAGAAGCTGGTTGGAAAGTTATAGGCTGAACAATGGCTGCACCCATCCTGATGTGGCCACTGTTTATGGATTCAGCAGTCATGGGTCCTGTCAGCCGCTGAATACAATAGCCGCCAGGGGAGTTTCCTTCATCCGAGCTGTTTAGTATATATGGAGGAATCAATTCGCTTAAGAAAGCCGTTTCAGAAAAAATGCTACCTGTGGACATAAAAACAATATGTTGCGCTCCTTCTTTGATTATTAAATCAATACATATTTCCAATAAATATATAAAAAAATCAATATTAATAAACTTGTGAAAAACAGAAAATCATGTGAAATCAAAATGTCATCCTGTGCTCATCATACAAAAAAATATAAAAATTAATCAGTCTTCAATGAAAAATATATATGACTTTTCCCAGTGATTCAAATCAAATCAATAATTCCAGGTGACTTCCTTAATGAGTATAAGATGTGCGCTCACCTCCAGATTAGCCTGTAACAGGCTAATAACGCTTTTTGCCCACTTAATGGGACTGATGTTTGTTGCACCATATGAAGAGTGGTGAGTCCCTCTCAGGCTGATTCCCGTCTCCTACTCCTGCTGGGATCTTACTCTTATACTGCTTACCTCCTGCTTTCCTTTCCTTGGCAGGTGCCCTCAGTGGAAAGAAAATTGCTAAAAATAGTGCTTTATCTTTTTAAAAAACAGTGCTCTATTTAAGTACCAGTTGCACTCAAATATAAATAGTGTAAAAACCGCTTTTATATCACCAACAATACATCAACAGCATGCCAAACACTGCCTGCCTTGTGTAGACCTGTCATCCTCAAATGGCCAGTGACATCGTAGCCCCTCCCCTACGCGTTACGCCGCTGGTCACGCGGCTTGATCAGGGGGTTGTGATTTGGATTCACTTCTCCATTCAGTCTTTATATACTGGCTGTCCTCTATTTTATTGTAGTTAACATGTGCGCAGCCATCTTTTTGGGGCCGTGATTCTAATACATTCTAATCTTCTCTGCCGATGTTTACTTAACCTCCTCGGCGGTATGATTATTTCCGATTTTTTGTGCTGAAAGCGGTGCCATTTTTTTTGCATGGATATATGTAGTTTTTTATTGTAGGCTGTAATTTTTAGGAATAACTCACTGAAATCTGTACGAACAAGAGTCTAGTAAACATCCCGGGTATGATAAAATTTGAAACACGAAATCATAAATTATAATTTAATAAATAATCATAAAAAATAATAATATAATAATAAATTTAATTCAGTAATATAATCAAACCAAAAAAACTGAAATTTGAAATACAGAGGCAAATTCGCACATCGCTGAGCCAAGTCGCAAAATCGTTTTCAGTGTCTGATGACGTATTTCTCCACGAATCATTATCACTCAATTCTGCAAGTGGTTCTGATTTACTATCGCTGTTCTCTAGCCGGTCTAAAACCACTTTTGACGTAAAGGGACGCTTTTTGGACGCCATGGACTTTTCTAAGTTTCCAGGCAGAAAGAACAGTCAAAATGCAGGCAGGGCACAGGAGAAAGCAGTAGGGACAAAATGTATGTGAAATGCATTGAAACAGCAATGTTTTACTATGTAATAATTAGAGATGAGCGAATTATTCAAAAATTCGATTCGGCTGATTCGCCGAATTCGCGGAATAAATTCGATTCGAGGCGAATATATTCGCTGCGAATTTAACTTATAAAAAGGGTGTTTCTAGGCTTCAGAGAGCCTTTATATTAGTGCAGAACACTGTACCTTTAATTTAAATGCCCTTGGAGTCTGCTGGGGAAGAGAACTAATACTGTCAGTCAGTATGACATGCAGATGAGTGCCGTCGATCTTAGAATCACCGCACACTTCACTCATTTGGGCAGCCACGGGGCCAAAACCAGAGTGTGGAGCCACAGTGTGGCGGTGGAGGCAGCAGCAATGGGAGGCCATACAGCACCCTATGACAAAATGGAACCCACCAGCAGTGTGAGGAGACCTGAAAGTGGCACATGGCAGAGTGTGGCGATGGAGACAGCAGCAATGGGAGGCCGTACAGGGACCATGACACACTCTGGACCTGGCAGCAGCATGAGGAGGCGGTACGGCCTCCCATTGCTGCTGACTTCATAGTCGTCGACTATCAAGAGTCCAATGGCAGAGTGGCGGAGCAGAAGCAGCATCAATTGAAGGCCATACACAGGCCTAGGTTTAAAAGTTCCTCACAGTTAATTCCAATAACGAACTCTACTCCTCCGTGCAATCTACTTACGAGACCCTGGGCAGGTCTGGGTCCAATTTGTGGTAGAGACTGGTTTTGTTCAGCCATGCTTGAGCGAGTAATAACAGGTCTGTGCTGCCCTTTGGTGTCTGGCTTAATGCGCACAACACTGAACGTCCCAGCGTTTGTCAACGATTTGCCGTTAAATGATGCAAACCCGCTGAACCACGTTCATGAGGAGCCGGTACAGGGGGCCATGAATCAGTATGGACCTGGCAGCAGCGTGAGCAGACGACAGAGGCACATGGCGCAGGGTGGCGGTGTAGGCAGCATTATTCTGAAGCCATACACAGGCCTCGGTTAAAAAGCGGAAGCCGTCAGCAGCGTGAGCAGACGACAGAGACACATGGCGCAGGGTGGCGGTGGATGCAGCAGTATTCGGAAGCCAAACACAGGCCTCGGTTAAAAAGCGGAAGCCGTCAGCAGCGTGAGCAGACGACAGAGGCACATGGCGCAGGGTGGCGGTGGAGGCAGCAGCAATGGAAGGCCATACAGCACCCTATCACAAAATGGAACCCACCAACAGTGTAAGGAGACCTGAAAGTGGCACATGGCAGAGTCTGGCGATGAAGTCAGCAGCAATGGGAGGCCGTACAGGGACCCATGACACACTCTGGACCTGGCAGCAGCAAGAGGAGGCGGTACAGGGGCCCATGGCAGAGTGGCGAAGCGTAAGCAGCTTAAATTGAAGGCCATACAGAGGCCTATGTTAAAAATAATAACATGTTTGGGGCATGATTCATGGCGGATTTAGTCAGTTGTGTCAGGAACTGGTGGTTTGAAATCCAGACTAATCCACGCCTGATTCATTTTCACAAACGTGAGTCTCTCCACACTTTGGGTGGACAGTCGTGTCCTCCGCGGAGTTACAATACCTCCTGCCGCACTAAACACGCGCTCCGATGCCACGCTACTGGCCGGGCATGACAGCCTTTCAAGGGCAAATTCAGCTAGTTGGGGCCAAAGGTCAAGTTTCGTTGCCCAGTAGTCAAGGGGATTGTCTACCTCGGTTGGCAGGGTGCTGTCCAAGTAGGCCCAAGCCTGTTGTTTGAGCTCCTGCTCCAGGTCCACCTGATGCTGCTGCTGCTGCGGCTGGTTAGTAGTTTCCTCACTGCGCTGGTGAAGAAAGCTACTCATCATCGACTGCAGACTGAGGCAGCCGCTGCTGGTGGAGCTGCCACTGCTCCTACCACCCCACCCCTCCCCTGCTGCCATGGCAGCGGAACGCGAGCGCACAGGGCCCACAGTGTCTGAGGATGGACGTTGGCGCAGAAAGGCAGAGACCAACTGACTACATAGGTGGTTTTTATAGTACTTTATTTTGGCCTCCCTCTCAGCAGGTGTGAAAAAGGCCACCATTTTTGAACGGTAGCGAGGGTCCAACAAGGTGGACAGCCAAAAGTCATCCCTCTGTCTGATGGTTATTATTCGGCTGTCGCTACGCAAGCAACCGAGCATGCTATGGGCCATTTGTGCCAAGGAATGCGAGGGACTCCCTGCCTCCATCTCCACAGCATACTGCCACGGTGCATCTGGGTCCTCTGTCTCCTCCTCCTCCTCCTCTACCAGATGCTCCTGCTCCTCCACTCCTGTCCGCTGAGTGGAAAAACCACCCATTTCACTCAATAATTCCTGAGCACCAATGTCCTCCTCTACCTCCTCCTCTTCTTCCTGTCCTGCCCCCACAGGGGTCATGTGGCATTGAGATCTGTGCGCCACGTCTACCGCACCCTGACCAGCCATTGTTAACAGCATTTGTTCCAGGACGTGCAACAGAGGAATGACGTCGTTCATCCCATAGTCCTGCCGACTCACGAATAGCGTGGCCTCCTCAAAGGGCCTGAGCAAGCGGCAGGTGTCACGCATGAGCTGCCAATGGCTGACATCTAAGTTACACAGGGGAGTACCTTTATCCGCTTGTAACATCAGGAAATCGGTGATGGCCTTTTGCTGTTCGTAAAGGCGGTCTAACATATGTAGGGTTGAATTCCACCTTGTTGCATGTCGCAGATCAGGCGATGCTGTGGAATTCCGTTCTGCCGCTGCAGCTCAAGGAGGGTGTGCTTTGCGGTGTAGGAATGGCTGAAATGCATGCAAAGTTTACGTGACATTTTAAGGATGTCTTGCAGTGGGATGGTGGATTTTAGGAACCGCTTGACAACCAGATTGAACACGTGAGCCATGCATGGCGCATGGCACAACCTTCCTTGACGCAGAGCAGACACCATGTTCTTTCCGTTGTCGGTCAACATGGTTCCGATTTTCAGTTTGCGCGGAGACAGCCATCTGTCGATTTCTCTGTTCATTACACTCAGAAGTTGCTCCCCTGTGTGACTACGTTCGCCAAGGCATACCAGGTGCAGCACAGCGTGACACCGTTGCGCCCTGCACATGTGATATGCCGGTCGGGTAATGGGACTTGGCACGGGGGTGGCGGCTGAGGACACGGCGGAAGAAGAGGTGGTAGAGGCGGACATCTTTGCTGGACCAAGGACATGCAAACGTGGAGGCAAAAGCGGCGTGACCTGTCCAAGTTGCTGGTGCGGCTGTGCCGGCACCACGTTCACCCAGTGGGCCGTAAATGACATGTACTGTCCCTGACCGTAGTTACAGCTCCACACGTCGGCGCTGCCGTGCACTTTGGCAGAGACCGACATGCTCAAAGACTGGCCCACCATCTCTTCTACATGTGAATGCAGGGCTGGCACTGCCTTTTTGGCGAAGAAATGCCGGCTTGGCACTCTCCACCGCGGCTCGGCACAAGCCATCATTTCTCGGAAAGGTGCTGAGTCCACCACTTGGAAAGGGAGGGACTGCAGCACCAGCAACTTGGACAGGAGGACGTTCAGCTTTTGCACCGTCGGGTGCGTGCTCGCAAACTGTTGTCTCTTGGAAACGGATTCCAAGAAAGACTGCTGACGGAATCCGTGAAGAGGAGTAGCAGGAGAAGGAGCATCTGAACGAGCGGAAGATGCCAACGAGCGACAACTCCCCTCAGCAGAGGTGTTGGAGCCTTGACTGGCTGATAGAGGGCGATTGACGTCGGGTGACGGAGCAAGTAACGGAGCGGGTGATGGAGCGGGGGCTGGGGCAGGCAGAACCGCCGTATCTTTATCACGGTTTTCCCAGGCCACCGAATGGCGACGCTGCATATGCTGACGCAACGCTGTAGTCCCAACATGGGCCCCCTGGCCACGCTTGACTTTCTGGCCACATAGTCGACATACGGCTACGTTTACTTCCTCGGGCGGCTTGACGAAAAATTGCCACACCGCCGAGTAGGAAACTTTGCCCCCGCTACTCCTCACTGGCTGACTGCTACTTCCTCCGTGCACACCGGCACCACTACTGGCCGTGGTGGTAGGCTGCAGTGGAGCTGGTGCTCTACTCTGTGGCCGTTTGCCTCCACTGACACTGCTGCGACCCTGCTGCCTCCTGGGCAACCCACCGACTGTTTTGCTCGCTGGCAAGCTGGCACCCTCTTCTCCTGATGATGCGGAAGGAATAGCCTGATGACGACGAGGCTGCCAAGTGCAATCAGCCTCATCATCATCAATTAGGGTCTCCGCGTCACTACTAGCCCCCTCGGCTGCGTGTGGGTCAGGAGACAGACCTGTCTCTAGACCGGCTACCGAGCCACTCTCCTCGCCAGTACTTCTTCGCCTGGCTGCTGAAGAGGCGGATGTCTCCCCCCGTTCCTGACCGCACTCTGTTAGCTCTTCCTCACTGTACAGTGGGGCTGAGCCCACAGCATGCGATACTTCGCTTGGTGAGGGAACACCAAAGGACAGGGGCAGGTAGAGGACACGTGATTTCAGTGGGCTTGCTCCCGGGCCATGCCAACTAACGGTTGTGTCTGACGTACCCACCGACCGTTGGCTGTAGGTGTCAGAGGTGACCTGGGAAGAGGAAGACGACCGAGTCAACCAATCGATGACGGCAGGGTTGTCGGTGGAGACACGACCGCTGGATGACACCGGGAGCACTGGCCTCTGGCTGCGACTAGTGCTGCCTCGACCCCTTCCTCTGCTGCCACGTCTGCTCGCTCCTGAAACATTGCCTCCTCTGCCACTACTCTGCGTGTTGTCTGACATACTCTTTAATTCAATAGTGGTTGTGAAGCAGAAAGTAACGATTCTGTGTCCCTGAGTAACAATTCTGTGTCCCCGAGTAACGATTCTGTGTCCCCGAGTAACGATTCTGTGTCCCCGAGTAACGATTCTGCGTCCCTGAGTAACGATTCTGCGTCCCTGAGTAACGATTCTGTGTCCCTCAGTAACGATTCTGTGTCCCTGAGTAACAATTCTGTGTCCCTGAGTAACAATTCTGTGTCCCTGAGTAACGATTCTGTGTCCCTGAGTAACAATTCTGTGTCCCTGAGTAACGATTATGTGTCCCTGAGTAACAATTCTGTGTCCCTGAGTAACGATTCTGTGTCCCTGAGTAACAATTCTGTGTCCCTGAGTAACAATTCTGTGTCTGTCCCCGAGTAACAATTCTGTGTCCCTGAGTAACAATTCTGTGTCCCTGAGTAACGATTCTGTGTCCCTGAGTAACGATTCTGTGTCGCTCAGTAACGATTCTGTGTCCCTGAGTAACGATTCTGTGTCCCTGAGTAACGATTCTGTGTCCCTGAGTAACAATTCTGTGTCCCTGAGTAACAATTCTGTGTCTGTCCCTGAGTAACGATTCTGTGTCCCTGAGTAACAATTCTGTGTCCCTGAGTAACGATTCTGTGTCCCTGAGTAACGATTCTGTGTCCCTGAGTAACAATTCTGTGTCCCTGAGTAACAATTCTGTGTCCCTCAGTAACGATTCTGTGTCCCTCAGTAACAATTCTGTGTCCCTGAGTAACAATTCTGTGTCCCTGAGTAACGATTCTGTGTCCCTGAGTAACGATTCTGTGTCCCTCAGTAACAATTCTGTGTCCCTGAGTAACGATTCTGTGTCCCTGAGTAACAATTCTGTGTCCCTGAGTAACGATTCTGTGTCCCTGAGTAACAATTCTGTGTCCCTGAGTAACAATTCTGTGTCTGTCCCTGAGTAACGATTCTGTGTCCCTGAGTAACAATTCTGTGTCCCTGAGTAACAATTCTGTGTCCCTGAGTAACGATTCTGTGTCCCTGAGTAACGATTCTGTGTCCCTGAGTAACGATTCTGTGGCCCTAAAGTCTCTGTGGCCCTAACTCTGTCCCTAATACAGACAGGTCTGTCTCTCTTGAATGACCGGAGGCTAATGGAGAATTCTAAGATGGCCGCGATTTATAGCTCCACCATTACACAGTGCTGGCTGGCTGGCTGCTGATTGGCTAATGTGATCACATGTCATGAATAAATGCATTATGGGTCAGGGCGCCTTGTCTGCGCGCCTTCCCAGAGATCCCCGTTCCGTCGCCACACATGTCGCCGCCATTTTTGGGAAAATTCGATTCGTGCATCCGAAGTTTGCTAATTTTCGGATTCGGCGCGAATCGAATTTTTCCTAATCTTCGAAACGAATTCCACTTCGCCATGTTCGATTCGCTCATCTCTAGTAATTAGAGATGAGCGAATTATTCAAAAATTCGATTCGGCTGATTCGCCGAATTTGCGGAATAAATTCGATTCGATGCAAATTTATTCGCTGCGAATTTAACTTATTAAAAGGGTGTTTCTAGGCTTCATAGAGCCTTTATATTAGTGCAGAACACTGTACCTTTAATTTAAATGCCCTTGGAGTCTGCTGGGGAAGAGAAATAATACTGTCAGTCAGTATGACATGCAGATGAGTGCTGTCGATCTTAGAATCACCGCACACTTCACTCATTTGGGCAGTCACGGGGCACGACGAAGAAGATGAAGAAGAAGATGAAGAAGAACATGAAGAAGAAGAAGAAGATGAAGAAGAAGAAGAAGATGAAGAAGAAGAAGAAGAAGATGAAGAAGAAGAAGAAGAAGATGAAGAAGATGAAGAAGAAGATGAAGAAGAAGAAGAAGAAGATGAAGAAGATGATGAAGAAGAAGATGATGAAGAAGAAGATGATGAAGAAGAAGATGAAGAAGAAGAAGATGAGGAAGAAGAAGAAGAGGATGAGGATGAAGAGGAAGAAGAAGAAGAAGATGAGGATGAAGAAGAAGAAGAAGATGAGGATGAAGAAGAAGAAGAAGGAGAAGATGAGGATGAAGAAGAAGAAGAAGGAGAAGAAGAAGATGAAGAAGAAGAAGATGAAGAAGAAGAAGAAGAAGAAGAAGATGAAGAAGAAGATGAAGAAGAAGAAGAAGAAGAAGAGGATGAGGAAGAAGAAGAAGAGGATGAGGATGAGGAAGAAGAAGAAGAAGAAGATGAGGATGAAGAAGAAGAAGAAGATGATGATGAAGAAGATGATGAAGAAGAAGATGATGAAGAAGAAGAGGAAGATGAAGAAGAAGAAGAAGAAGAAGATGAAGAAGAAGAAGATGAAGAAGAAGAAGAAGATGAAGAAGAAGAAGAAGAAGAAGAAGATGAGGATGAGGAAGAAGAAGAAGAGGATGAGGATGAAGAAGAAGAAGATGAGGATGAAGAAGAAGAAGAAGAAGATGAGGATGAAGAAGAAGAAGAAGATGAGGATGAAGAAGAAGAAGAAGAAGAAGAAGAGAATGAGGATGAAGAAGAGGATGAGGATGAAGGAGAAGAAGAAGAAGAGGAAGAGGATGAGGATGAAGAAGAAGAGGATGAAGAAGAAGAAGAGGATGAGGATGAGGATGAAGAAGAAGAAGAAGAAGAAGAAGAAGAAGTAGGATGAAAATAAGAAGAATTCCAGTACAGCAAAAAGTGTATCTGCAGAGAGCTCCGCTATTTCTGAAGAAGAAGATGAAGAAGAAGAAGAAGAAGATGAGGAAGAAGAAGAAGAGGATGAGGATGAAGAGGAAGAAGAAGAAGATGAGGATGAAGAAGAAGAAGATGAGGATGAAGAAGAAGAAGAAGATGAGGATGAAGAAGAAGAAGGAGAAGAAGAAGATGAAGAAGAAGAAGATGAAGAAGAAGAAGATGAAGAAGAAGAAGATGAAGAAGAAGAAGAGGATGAGGAAGAAGAAGAAGAGGATGAGGATGAGGAAGAAGAAGAAGAAGAAGAAGATGAGGATGAAGAAGAAGAAGAAGAAGAAGAAGAAGAAGAAGAAGATGATGAAGAAGATGATGATGAAGAAGATGATGAAGAAGAAGATGATGAAGAAGAAGATGATGAAGAAGAAGATGAAGAAGAAGAAGATGAAGAAGAAGATGAAGAAGAAGAAGAAGAAGAAGAAGAAGAAGAAGAAGAAGATGAGGATGAGGAAGAAGAAGAAGAGGATGAGGATGATGATGAAGAAGAAGAAGAAGATGAGGATGAAGAAGAAGAAGAAGAAGATGAGGATGAAGAAGAAGAAGAAGATGAGGATGAAGAAGAAGAAGAAGATGAGGATGAAGAAGAAGAAGAAGAAGAAGAGAATGAGGATGAAGAAGAGGATGAGGATGAAGAAGAAGAAGAAGAAGAAGAGGAAGAGGATGAGGATGAAGAAGAAGAAGAGGATGAGGATGAAGAAGAAGAAGATGATGAGGATGAGGATGAAGAAGAAGAAGAAGAAGAAGTAGGATGAAAATAAGAAGAATTCCAGTACAGCAAAAAGTGTATCTGCAGAGAGCTCCGCTATTTCTGACCGTTCCTTCACATTTACAGCGGTTGAAACATTGTATCTATTTGTTTCTGAATAAAAACATCTGTATCCTAAATGGAAACAAATAGTTACAATGTTTCAACCGCTGTAAATGTGAAGGAACTGTCAGAGAACTGTCAGAAATAGCGGAGCTCTCTGCAGGGACACTTTTTGCCGGCTGTAGAAGGGATGAAAATCGGCCGATCGGGAAAAATTCGATTCGTGCATCCGAAGTTTGCTAATTTTCGGATTCGGTGCGAATCGAATTTTTCCTAATATTCGAAACGAATTCTACTTCGCCAAGTTCGATTCGCTCATCTCTACTAGTAATAATCATTTTTAAAAAAATGAAATTTTTTAAAAATTTCAAATTTGCCGCCGGTTCCAGCACCTGTACGTCCCGACGTCACAGGGACCACAACACGGAAGCCAGATGCCGGCATCGGCCGGAGGAGATGGCCGGGGACGCTGCAGGGGACACATCACGGGAGCGAAGGACAAGGTAAGTGCTGCAGGGACCCCCTGAGCAACGCCGCATGGTAAGCCCGAGTGTAGCTCGGGGTTACCGCTTTTGGTACTCAAATTTTACCCCGAGCTACACTCGGGAATACCGCCAGGGGGGTTAAGGAAATACAATGTTGCTTTCCAACTATACGCTACATGTCACTCCCATTCTTGGACAGACGGTGAACACATTACAATGTAACAAATGTCCTGTGAACATGAGATAACTTTCTTGTTCTCTGTCCTTCTTCAGCTAGATAAAGTTACTATTTTTCTGTTTGTAGTTACTTCGTCAGCCCCTCTTGCCTCCTAAGACTAGACATTGTCTCTTATGTCTTTTAAGGGACCAATGGGGTTCTTGGGAGCTAAACTCAACTTTTCAAGGAAAGATACAGACGCAATGTGCACTGCTGTATGTTGCAATAATGTTCATGAGTAGTAGTGTGGATGGGCATTCATACAACATGCACTCCACCATTCCACCATTCCTGCCCGATGTAGTGATCACATAGTTACAGCATTTAAAGCGGAGCACCACCCAAAAGGGGAAGTTCTGCTTTAAGGACTGCTCTCCCGCTCCCCATTAAGGATTGGCACCTTTGGGGAGCAGGTACCCGAATTTGACAGGTACCCGCTCCCACTTCCAGTCCGATCGCCTAGGGGATCAAAAGCAGAAGGTATCCTCCCTCCTTCCCTCCCTGTAGTCTTTTGCGACACGTGGCAGGTTCCAAAAGACTACAGGACCATTCATGAAGCGCAGCACTACTCGCGCATGCGTAGTGGGTACCTGGCTATGAAGCCGCAAGCTATCACAGCCGGGTGCCCACACTAAAGATGCCGGCCTCCTGGAATACAGGACAGCCGGTAAAACAAGCTGCGGGACACACACCATGGGACAGAGGGACAGGTAAGTGGCTGTTTTTTAAAAGTTAGCAGCTACAGCTTTTGTAGCTGCTGACTTTTATTTTTTGATAGGTCGAGTGGAACTCCACTTTAAGCTCCATGCATACTAGCGTTTTTCTTAAGCTAAAAAAATGCTGGTAATAGTGTTTTTTAGTAGCATTTTAGTAGCTTTAGGAGTGTCAGCATTTTATTTGCAATTTTACGGTACATAAAAAAAGAGAAAAGCTAGAAAAAAGCTTTTAGGAGCGTTTAGCATTTTTTTTCTGCTGGAAAAATACTCCAAAAACTCTGCAAAAACAATTTTTTTTCTGCTCCTAGAAGCTGAAACTCAAAAAATGCTAACAGCTTAAAGTAGTGTGCATGGACACAAAGGAGAACACTATTTAGCTTCTACGAGCAGAAAAAAATGCTAGTGTGCATGGAGCCTTGATACATGTGCAGTTACTCCATGTTTCCCATTTGCAAAAGCTGATGATTCTGCAGCCTAGTCTTATAAATGTGACAAAAATATTGTATAATCCATTATTACATGGGAGAATGATAGAGAAACTGCCGAGGACTAGAGCATTCCTTACCAATCACTTCACATGATGTACGTAGAGGAGTCTATTTATTCCAGTAAAATCTGATTGGCTACTGTGGGCAACAACATGTCTTTGTTATCAGGAATACATTCACAAGGGCAAAACAATTTTACTGATCTTAGTAGGCATGTTTTTTCCAGAACAAAAAGGTTCCTGTGCGATGATCTTAAAAATTGCCAATTTAAAATGTGTAAAATCGTCCTGTTTTTTTCCAAATAACCACACCTGGCATATGTAAATATTTAAAAGAGAAGTACGAGGTTGTTTTTAAATCATACTTACCCCGGTGGATGCAGCATCGATCTGATGCCCTGCAGGCTCTAAGGGGGAGAACTGAGTGATCAGACACTGCTGATCACTCAGTTCTCCCTGCCGCTCTGAGCAGAGAGCAGTGACTGTCAGTCATCGCTGTCTGCTCTGCCCCTCTAGGGCTCACTGGAGTGCTGGGCTGTGGAGGGGGAGGGAGCGGCTGGCTCAGGATCTCAGCGGCTCACTGCGAGGCTGAACCAGGTGCCGGTCCAGACATCTGGGTGGATCCTGACTTTAAAGTCAGGATCATTCCCCAGCCTGGACCGGCTGAGTGACGTCAGCCGACAGCGGACTGTAGCCTGCTGTCGGCTTGAAGCGGGTCATAGGAGTGCAGAACAAACTTTACTCCTGTGATCCACAGGAGAAGTACAGTCAAACATGCTTTGGCTGTACTTCTCCTTTAATCTTGCCCATTGGAAGCCATTAGAGTCTTATTTTTCTTTCTTAACACTGCATTAGGAAAACATTAACTGGAATGTGGTTGTAGTGAGAAAAGAGAACATTTTACTTTGAAGTGTTACTAAACCCACAACAGTAAAATCAGTCTGTATATGCAGTAAAGCATGCTTGTCATACTCGCTGTGGAACCTAAGGGGTTAATCCTCTGCATTGTGTACAAATGCTGTTTGATCCAGATGTCTCTGATCCTCCTGTTCTTCCAGTGTCCCCCTCTTATCTCCTGATAGGGCATATTGTATGGAGACACTCTGCACATGCTCAGTTTGGTGTGTATTGCTAGAGAGGTTTTTTTTTTTTTCTTGGGAGAGTGCATGTGATCAGTACAGGGCCAAACAGCACTGTCCAGACAGAGGTTAGGGGTTCTGCATCCTCCTGGAGCAGAAAGAAAACTTCTCCTACAAGCTTTAACCAATACTCTGCTGATAGAAGTCACAAGACTGCTATATACTGATAATGAGAAAAGGTATTTAGCAGTTTATATTTACCAAAATAATTGCATTTCCATGTTCTGTGTACTGTGGGAGACCAGATATAGTGAATGCAGGGTCCTGGGAGACCAGATATAGTGAATTCAGGGTCCGGGGAGACCAGATATAGTGAATGCAGGGTCCGGGGAGACCGGATATAGTGAATGCAGGGTCCGGGGAGACCAGATATAGTGAATGCAGGGTCCGGGGAGACCAGATATAGTGAATGCAGGGTCCGGGGAGACCGGATATAGTGAATGCAGGGTCCGGGGAGACCAGATATAGTGAATGCAGGGTCCGGGGAGACCAGATATAGTGAATGCAGGGTCCTGGGGAGACCGGATATAGTGAATGCAGGGTCCTGGGTTAAGTAAGAAATTTTTAGTGCAACATGTAGACCATTATGCATTCATTGGGTATCCGACCTGATACCCAAATACCACCCTACCCGTAATCTTCGCTCCTCACAAGACCTCCTACTTTCTAGCTCCCTGATCTCCACCTCCCACGCCCCGACTGCAGGACTTCTCCAGGACTTCCCCCATCCTCTGGAACTCACTACCCCAATCCATCAGACTGTCACCTTCCCTCCTCACCTTTAGGCGAACCCTGAAAACCCATCTCTTCAGGGAAGCCTACCCCACCCTCACCTAACAGCCGATCTCCTCCACTCCTCCTACCACTCTATCCCCCACAGCCACTTCCTCCTGTACCACTATCCCCTCCCCCCTAGATTGTAAGCTCGAAAGAGCAGGGCCCTCGAACTCCTCGTGTATTGTTTTGTTACTGTATTGTCTCATGTTCTGTCCCCCACTATAATGTACAGCGCTGAGCAAATCTTTTGGCGCTATATAAATACTGTATAATAATAATAATTATCACATACACACTTTTTTTTTTAAGAAAAAAAGAATTTTATTGCAAAAGCCTTTAAATAAAACATTTCAAAACAATATTTACAGCCAGGTATTATCTTATCAAATATCTTAAAGTGGAACGGTGGTCAAAATAAAAAATATGAATGATGCAGTCTATCACTAGCATTAACACAGCAGTTTTTGTTTTTTCTTTTAAAAGGCCCTTTGAAACATAGTTGTATTACTGATTGATCCTGCCAAAAAAAAATTATTTTCCATTGGCCAAGATGCCTGGCAGCTTTAATTGATATGTGTAAATATTTTTTCCAAAAGAAAAGAAAAACTGTTACTGTCTGTTATTGTCAACTAAGCAGGGCTATAATTTGTATTTCCTCTCGCTTAAAGTCCATTTTAAACTAAATGTGGATTTAAAACAACCCTGTTGTGTGATTTCTTTGCTGAACAAACAGCGTTGTCACCCTGTTCAAGAAAATGAAAAAGTAACAGATCTACTGGCAGGATAAGCAGAAAATAAAGCTGTTAAAGGAGAAAAACAACTGTTGTGCTAATGCTACTGACAGACGGCTTCATACAGTATATGTACTTTTTTTTACATGTAAAATAGAATAAAACAGTTATTGAAAAGGCACAAATCTCCCCAAACCTACCCGTTGCTACCTGAAACACTACAATTTGATCATGGGGTTTTGTATAAATGTACAATTTGTCAAAATTGGGTGGCAGAACCTCCTAGCTTGAGAAAAGTCTATTTTCCTGGAAGTGCATTCTTGGAATAGTATGTGGGCAATTTACATGGCACCACATTCCAATTAACTACTACACAAGATACTGGAAATGAACTCTAAAAATAAAGTATTTTGTGTTCTAGTTTTCTAGAAATCAGTTACAAAATTGTTGGTTGAACAGTGTCTTCATCCAATCATATGCAGTCAGATATTTAGACAGCCGCTGGTGCCGGCTGTCAGAATGCAACAGCTGTCAGGGCAGATGCCTACATCCATGCTGTTTAGTGTGGAAGAAGGAATCTGTCAGAAACCGATACATGTCTGGCAGGGGCAGGATGACAACTCATGGGGCCCTAGGGCAATAGGGGATCATGGGGCCCCTGTGTCCTTGCCCAAACTCATTAAAGCCTATGAAAAAGGTACCAGGGGCATCTCATAGGGCCCCCTACTGACCCCGGGCCCTCGGGCAGTGCACGAGTTTCCAAATGGTCAGTCCGCCCCTGATGTATGGCTAGCCTTAGTGGTCTTTTCATCACAGCTCAATTTATTTTCAGGAGCTGCACATTGTTTATCACTCAAACATGAATGCAAATGATTACTCCATGGTCTAGAAGGCTGGCATAACTGTTGAACAACATGATCAAAAGTGATCACCTACTTTCTTGTTGAGAATGGAAAGTCTTTTTTAAACCCCTTTATTGAGACATAAAATCTAAAGTATACTTGGAAAATGAAGACCGCTGATAGACATGAGAACAACTATGAGGAACAAGACACAACTACGAGGATCGAGTTAACTGAAACTATCACACTTCAGCTTTCTTTCTTTCTTCTTTTACCAGTTAGATAATAAAAGTCAAACTTTTAATGGTTGGCAACACTTTTATAAAAATGTTGGACAAAGGCATTAGGGTACAACCCGTCCATGATCGGGGCACTTTAATTTTTTTCATGAGTTTATGAATAAGTATTTAAAGGCAAATTTGTCTTTATTAAATTTTGTGTCAAAATAAACAGTATATAGCAAGTAAATAATGAGAACAGAGACAAGGAAATGGGTATACAAAAAAAAAAGAAAAAACCAATACAGATATGACTATGATCTATGAGGATGAGGGAAAACGAGTCCAAATAACATCAGGATGTGGGGATCAATAACATAAATAAATAAATCAGCAACTAGGAACAGTCATGTATTTTGGTTTTGTGCTGCCCTAGGCAACAAAAAAATCGAAGCCCCCCACCCCGGGGGAGAGAGCCTGGCACCGACCAACACCACCAATCCTACCCCCAAACCCCCCTCCCCCGTGAAGAGAGCCTGACATTGACCCACAAACACCCTTACCCCCCACCCGAGAGAGCCTTCCACTAACATACAACCACCTCCAGCACCCCCCCTTCCCAGGGAGAGAGAGAAAGACACTCACCTTCACAGCTCTGAATATCCCTAGGAACAAGAGTCAGGATCTGCATACACCATCAAGAAGCCTGCAGCCTCTCTCAGATCCCACCTGGTCCCCATAGTGCATGTGCCCATTCTTCTGGGGGGGCAGTGCAGCCCCCCTGAAAAATGCCACCCAAGGCAAATGCCTTGTTTGCCTTGTGGTAAATACTCCCCTGACTAGGAACCCAAAGGACTCCTGGGATACAAGAGCCGACATCCCAGGAGACTTTGCGAATCTCCTTCATACGT
Source organism: Staurois parvus (assembly GCF_062004578.1). Taxonomy (NCBI): domain Eukaryota; kingdom Metazoa; phylum Chordata; class Amphibia; order Anura; family Ranidae; genus Staurois; species Staurois parvus. The sequence goes on from NW_028318810.1 coordinate 1,916,108, forward strand.
CATCGCCTAGGCGGCCGGGACCAGAAGTGCAGTCTTTGCACATAATTTAAAAGTATTTACAATACATTTCAGGGGGCATTTTTCAGTGCTGCCCCCTGAAAAATGCCGCCCAAGGCAAATGCCTTGTTTGCCTTGTGGTAAATACTCCCCTGACTAGGATCCCAAAGGACTCCTGGGATACAAGACCCAACATCCCAGGAGACTTTGCGAATCACCTTCATACGTCATCGCCTAGGCGTCCGGGACTAGAAGTGCAGTCTTTGCACATAATTTAAAAGTATTTACAATATTAAGAAAAATATATGATTATCCTAATAATGCTGGACACCACAGGAACAGTATTAACAGAGGGACATTAAAAAAGAGGGTGGAACTTCGCTTTAACATAGGCCATCTGAGTATACAGTGAACACGTACACTTTACCAGTACACAATCTTGCAGTCTAATGTGCAATGCAAAACAGCCAACACATGTCTATGGTCTGCTTTGAAAGTGCAGTACAGATATGGGGGTGAAGAGACTCAACTAGTCACCCCACCTAAAAATGATAGCCTTGAAGGAGTTTTTGATCTGATCACACCTACCAATCCAGGTTGTGAGTGATCTTGTCCACCTTATATGCTTCTACTCATCCTTTTAATTACATTACCATACAAAAGAAACCAAAAATGTAAAAGGAGGAGTGGGACCCATTATCATTCACGGTAGGAGGCAGGAAACTCAAAGTGTAGATATCTTGCTACAGGAGTTTCCAAAATGAATAAAGGACTGTTAGGTGGCTTTAGAAAAAGGCATCTAACAAAAAAAATCTATATTGTGTGGAATAACTCCTCAAGGGAAGTTCATTTAATCTAAAAGCCAACGCTTACTTTAAAGCAGAACTACTTTGAAATTCTATCCAGTCAGTCTTGTGATCCACACACCTTTTCAGTTTCCTGTTCATTAGAGGTCACATTGAAGAGATCCTCCCTGAACAACTCCCCCTTCATCTTCTAGTATCTAAACGCATTGAATTGAAATCACTGTGCAACACAATAAAGCCCCTATTGGTTCAAAGTACTAATCATAGGAAGATAATATAATACTGACTTCTGGTTGTTATACTAGCCAAGATTAAAAAATTTTTTTTAAGAACTACGTAATTGGGCTTGGTGTCTTTTTTTATTTTTTGCTTTGAGTTCCGCTTTAAGAAACTTTGGCATGAAGCTTCTGCATACAATTAAAGATAAACATTACAAAACAGCTGCATTCTCTCAACTGGTTCCTGAGATTTGTGAAGCTCCAGAAGGTATGATACATACAGTAAGGTTCTTTATTCACACAAAGGGTCCAATCAGGTCTGCCTGTCAGTTTTTCTGGCGGACCTGGTCAGACCCTCCAATCACGCCTATGGATCGGCGGGTGTAAACGGTCTTGTGTCTGTTTATACCCACCTACGTCCAATCTGATCTGGTCCGCTAAAAAACAAACAAAAGTAGATCCATCCCCCTCTGTTTAGGCAGAACAGATCAGAGGGAAGTCGGGTGTACACGAACAGCTGAGACCATTTATTCCAGGCCACCCATAGAGCAGAGCTGTGTCCACTCTGCAGAAACTGAGTGGACACTGTGATCTACCCACTCTGCTCTGTTCAGCAGGGGATTAGTGAACAGATCCCTTGCTGATCAACATGGAGCCTGTCCTGCATGAAAGAGGCCTAACAGTTACAGATATAATCTAGCTTATGGGACGTATAAACATTACAATTTTCACATTTAAAAAAATAAATCTTTGTACAACACACATTGCTATTGGATATGAAATAAAAACATATTCTGAGATACACATAAATGCACAGAATTTGAATTACAATTATTTTGCCAATAGGAGACAAGCAGGAGGAAATGAAAGATTCCCATACCAGAATTCCAGTACTAGTATTGTTTGCTGCTGGGTGTTAATCTTTGATGTAAAGCAGGGGTCTGCAAACTTTTCAGTACGAGGGCCACATTGTGTATTTTACAAATATCCCTGGGCTGAAAAAATCTCTGTTAGTACCCCCCTTCCATCAGGATCCTCATCAGAGTCCCCCCTTCCATCAGGATCCCCATCAGAGTCCCCCCTTCCATCAGGATCCCCATTAGAGTTACCCCTTACATCAGGATCCCCATCAGAGTCCCCCCTTCCATCAGGATCCCCATCAGAGTCCCCCCTTCCATCAGGATCCCCATTAGAGTTACCCCTTACATCAGGATCCCCATCAGAGTCCCCCCTTCCATCAGGATCCCCATCAGAGTCCCCCCTTCCATCAGGATCCCCATTAGAGTTACCCCTTACATCAGGATCCCCATTAGAGTCCCACATTACATAGAGAGCAGTGTGGTTCAAGCAATGACCAAAGGCAGCCTCTGCTGACCTTACTCCTCAATGTGTGCACATTAGGGACCCTAGCTGTGTGCTGGATGTGGCCCTTGGAACTTATTTTGGAGACCCCTGGTGTAAAGGACCCCATCACAGGAGAGGTGAGTGTACTATCAAGGGATTACCTTTACATTAGAGAGGGTTAGGGTTGGGGTTACAGGGACAATTCATGTACAGGACAAATTATAGGTAGCGTTAGACAATTTGACTCTCACAGTACTGATTTTAATGTGCTACAAATGAATGCCAACAATGAGTTAAATCAACAGTTAGCAAAGTGCCTGTGTAGGTGTAGTCCTTACCCTGAATCATTCATATTAATCAGTACTGTAGGGCTTGGAGAAACCCGAGTTGTATGAGGAGGTATGAGTATTACAGTTACATATATCTTCTAAAAAGATTACATTCCATAATCAATGTGCACCCTAATTTGGTAACAACAATTACAGCAGATCACATCATACAGTATAACATATCCATAGCCTCAAATACTGTCAATACTTGTAATTATTTGTAGATGTCACTTTTAAAAATTACATTTTTTACCACATTATATTTAGTATCTGTATTCTGTCCCTTTTCCTGCCCTGTTCTGCTTGTCCTATGCTGTCTATCCTCATTCCTGTCCTATTCTATTTATCCCCCATCATTGTCCTTTTCTGTCCATCCCCATTCCTGTCATTTATTTTCCTTTTCCCATTTTCATTCTTCTCTGTCCCTTCCTATTCTGTCCTTTCCTGTTTCTCCCTTATGTTATTTGACCCACCCTATTCTGATCTCATCTGTGTACCCCATCCCGGTTGTCTATCCTAGAGTATCTCACCCAGGGTTCCATGGAACACTAAGGTTCCTCCAGAGGTTGCTAGGGGTTCCTCAAGCAATGAGCAATTTCTGACTCTCATAAGATCCCACTGATACTATTGATCTTTTTAGGTATCTATAAAGGGATAATTCTTCCCAATGACCACAAGCGTAAGGGGCATTCTTCCCACTGACCATCACACTAATGTATCATGAGTTGTAGATATAGTAATTTTTAGCAATGGTTCCCTGAGACCGGACAGCAATTTCCAGGGTTCCTAAGAGCTTTAAAGTTTGAGAAAGGCCAGTCTATCCCTGTTCGATCTTAATTTGCTTCTCTGTTTCTGTTCTAGTCTGCATTTTCCATTCTTTATTCTCAAAAGGTCATTGTGTCCAATATTATTATCATTATTATTATACAGGATTTATATAGCGCCAACAGTTTGCTCAGCGCTTTACAAAATGAAGGTAGTCCTAGACTGTGAGCTCGAAAGAGCAGGGCCCTCGAACCCCTCGTGTATTGTATTGTTACTGTTTTGTCTCATGTTCTGTCCCCCTTGCTGTTGTACAGCGCTGAGCAAACCCTTTGGCGCTATATAAATACTGTATAATAATAATAATTGCAGCTACAATACAATTTGGTACACGAGGAAACAGAGGGCCCAGCTTGTTAGAGCTTACAATCTAGGAGATCATTCCTTTATGTCTAATACATTTTTTATTCCATCTGTTCCATCTTAAATTTCAGTGATGGTGTATGTCACAATGCCCATGGTAACCCCACTGGTCCTTACACCATCCAGTCTTGTTGTTTCTACTCTGTTAGCCTTCAGTTCCATCCTTTCCCATATATCTTTATTTATGTCCTTTTTGTAGCTATCCTGCACCTTATGCCAGTTACCTCCAAACCAGTTTTGATGCCAAACTTCAATTTAGGTTTTGTCATAGTCTTTTGTCTACAATTCCATTTTACTTTTAGTCACGTTTTAGTCATCTAAATTATTTTAGTTTTAGTCGTATTTTAGCCGACTCAAATATTTTAATCAACAAAATTAACACTGCTTGAAACTGCAGATGAGGGCTGGTAGCGGCCCTTTGCTTGCCTTTATCTAGCCCCTGGAGCACTATTCCCCCCATTGACACCAATGATGGGACATAATTTCTGACTCTTACACCAACAATAGATCACTATCTCCCCCACCAATACCACCGATGGGGCACTATTCCTTCCGCTGACATCAACTACAGGTCACTATTCCCCCAATGACACCAATGATGGGACACTGTTTACTCCCACTGATGCCAGGATGTTTTCTACTCTCGCTATCCACAGTCAGACCCCTAAAGTCTAACTGGCCCTTTGTTTAGAAAGTCTGGAGACCCCGCTATATGCTATGATTTTATTCTATCGGTCGTTCCTAGTTCACTTCCTACCTACTCTCACCACTTCACTCATTGCCAGCTCTGTCTATCCCCTTTCTTATTCTCTCAGATTCCTTTCCAGTTCATTATATTTTATTTTTAGACATGCAATAGAATTTATAAATAGCCCCAACAGTATTTTTCCATATCTATCCATTCTGATCAACCGTCCACCTACCCTGTGTATCCTTCTGTCTTGTAAACAGTATCTTAATCTATCCTGCCTATCTCCGACTCCATCCTTTGTATATCGAGTATACAAATCTTTTCACATTTATCACAGTTATTATGTGCTAGAGTTCGACATGTGCTCTGCCAATTCTATCCCGTAATATTCAGAATTTTAGTGTTTTCCTCTAGTATCTTTCTCTAAAAAAGTTTTATTCCCAGACTATAATAATTTGTTGCCAATTTTGCAAAAACATTAAATACAGAAGAGGAACACACACATATATAGGAGGGTACAGTAATGGAGGTGTAGGTAAGTTACACAATGCCAAAGAAACACACACAGAAATTGAGATCTGTACAAAATATAAAGGATAAGATCCATTGAAATCTATTGTCCAGGCCTAAAAGAATTCAAATGACATATTAGAAGACAGGATCCTCTCTGTATACAAGCTTCACACCCAGATTGTTCATACGTGGACGTGTCCCAAGTTTTTGTCTAGGCCTGTTTTTTTTCTCGGACGTAACTGCATTGTGAAGTATGCATAAAAATCAGTATTTGGCCAGGCTATACATTCAAAATGTCTGTGCTGACAAAACCGTACAGGCCAGAAAATTATACTTAAAATGTTACTAAACCCATATCAGTAAAATCAGTCTGTATATGCAGTAAAGCAAGCTTGTTATGCTCACTGTGGAACCTAAGGGGTTAATCCTCTGCTTTGTGTAAAAAGACCATTTGATCCTGTCTTCTCTGACCCTCCTCTTGTTCAAATGTCCACCTGATAAGACAGACTGAACTTGTAGAAACATGCACATGCTCAGTTTAGTTTGTATTGCTAGAGACTTTTTTTTTTCTTGGGAGAGTTCATGTGATCAGCACAGGGCCTATCAGCACTGTCCAGACCGAGGTCAGGGGTTCTGCATCCTCCTACAGCAGAAAGAAAACTCCTCCTCCAAGCTTTATCCAGTGCTCTCTTGAAGTTACAAGACTGCTCTAACTGCTGATGAGAAAAGGTATTTAGCAGTTTATATTTACTAAAATAATTGCATTTCCATGTTCTGTGTACTGTGGGAGATCAGATATAGTGAATACAGGGTCCTGGGTTTAGTAACACTTTAAATGAGAAACTACCAGTTCTAGACTGAGCTATTTTCCTGCAGTGGAACTTCTGTACTATGCGGATTATTTGGTATTCGTCTCACAAGATCATAAAACCCCTTTTTCCCATTTTGCAGTAGGTAGTGAACGGCAAGGCCTAGTAGCAAAACTGCTATTGCACCGCCCACAGCGCCAAGAATAGCTGCCAAAAGTTTTGTGTTATCTGTAAAATAAAAGCAGGAAAAAAACAAATCAGTTTCACACTTCCTCCAGAAATGTATTATCTCACCTGAACACATATTTTTTACATTATCAATTAATCGACATGTTTCTACAGTAATGAAAGTCTGCTATACCATATTGCTATTATAGTTTGAAAGGAAATAGAGCATTTTGACTGAGCAAATCATTTTTATATAAAAACGTTTAAATGAATAGAGTTGCCAACCTAGGAAAGGACATATTTATTTGAAGAATTAACAGGTGAAAATAAAGGGGAAAATAAGCTATAAAAAAAGAAAAATAATGCAGTCTCTACATCTACGGTTATTACTGGTAAGCTGCAATATATTTCATTTTCGTTCTTGGATTTGGTTTAGATACATTTTAAAGCGGAACTGAAGTCCCACTGTAAAAAAAAACTGTGAGCAGGCAGGCTTTTATTGCCTTCTCCTCCAACACTGTAAACTGAGCTGCACATGCGCAGCTCAGCTTACAGTGCCAGGCCGGTCTCCGAGTTCCAGGATGATGGCCTCCTGCACATGTGCAGCTCAGCTTACAGTGCCAGGCCGGTCTCCGAGTTCCAGGATGACGGCCTCCTGCACATGCACAGCTCAGCTTACAGTGCCAGGCCGGTCTCTGAGTTCCAGGATGACGGCCTCTTGCACATGCGCAGCTCAGCTTACAGTGCCAGGCCGGTCTCTGAGTTCCAGGATGATGGCCTCCTGCACATACGCAGCTCAGTTTACAGTGCCAGGTCAGTTCCGAGTTCCAGGATGATGGCCTCCTGCACATGCACAGCTTAGCTTACAGTGCCAGGCCGGTCTCCGAGTTCCAGGATGATGGCCTCCTGCACATGCGCAGCTCAGCTTACAGTGCCAGGCCGGTCTCTGAGTTCCAGGATGACGGCCTACTGCACATGCGCAGCTCAGTTTACAGTGCCAGACCGGTCTCTGAGTTCCAGGATGACGGCCTCCTGCACATGCACAGCTCAGTTTACAGTGCCAGGTTGGTTCCGAGTTCCAGGATGACGGCCTCCTGCACATGTGCAGCTCAGCTTACAGTGCCAGGCCGGTCTCCGAGTTCCAGGATGACGACCTCCTGCACATGAGCAGCTCAGCTTACAGTGCCAGGCCGGTCTCCAAGTTCCAGGATGACGGCCTCCTGCACATGAGCAGCTCAGCTTACAGTGCCAGGCCGGTCTCCAAGTTCCAGGATGACGACCTCCTGCACATGAGCAGCTCAGCTTACAGTGCCAGGCCGGTCTCCGAGTTCCAGGATGACGGCCTCCTGCACATGAGCAGCTCAGCTTACAGTGCCAGGCCGGTCTCCGAGTTCCAGGATGACGGCCTCCTGCACATACGCAGCTCAGTTTACAGTGCCAGGCTGGTCTCCGAGTTCCAGGATGACGGCCTCCTGCACATGCGCAGCTTACAGTGCCAGGCCAGTCTCCGAGTTCCAGGATGACGGCCTCCTGCACATGCGCAGCTCAGCTTACAGTGCCAGGCCGGTCTCTGAGTTCCAAGAGGACGGCCTCCTGCACATGTGCAGGAGTGACGACATCTCCCGCCGACCAATAAAGAGGTCCAAAGCCCGGCACTCAAAAGAAGATGCAAGCACCAGCGCAGTACTATTGGACAGGTAAGTATGGAGACTTTAGTTCCACTTTAATGCCCAACTTCAGGCACAGCTATTTTTTTTTTTCATTTGGCACACTAAAATACTGTATATCTAAACACACAAGCAAAAAATGTATATATTGCAGATTAGATACTCTTTAAAGCCCAACTCCAGGCACGGCTACATTTTTTTTTTAGAAAAGGATACTGCTGCTCTACTAATATCCTACATTGCAGAAGTCCTAATTGTGAACTGAATAGACACAAAAAATACAAACTCTATCATATAGACTGCGCATACAGAATGTGACACACAAAAAACATATTCGTAAATATAATAATAACCATAATTAAAAATAATAATAAAAAACAACTTTTGTGCAGTCCCAACATGTGCAAATAAAGTGCAAGCGTGCTGATTTCTTGGTAATGGATTCCGTAATTACAGTGACAAGTGCTTCATAGTGCTCAGACTGGTGCCCCACATGGATTTACACTCATCATCCTCCCATGACCACCTATCTCTAGGTAGGTCACTAGCGCTTTGTTTGGGACTGACCCAAAATGCCACATATTGATGATACCAATACACACTAAAGCATATCTAAACACATAAGCAAAAATGTAAGCAGCAGCTTACCAATACTTTTACTTTTGGGGGTTTTTTGGGGCTTTTTTTCTTTATTTTCACCGGTTGATGTGGCCAAGAAATTTGTAATTTTTCAACTTTCTGTAACAAACCAAGTTGTCCAGTTGACCAAGCTGTTAGAGGTTTGGGATAAACCATTTGCCGCTGACAGGTAGTGCTTACAATGGCCAGCTTTTATTTATTTGTAGAAAAACTTCATCCCAAAAGAAAAAAAATGTTGTTTCAAGTACTTAAAAAGTGTTAGCTGGAGTTCAGCTTTAATTTGCTAGTCAAGTAACATTTTCATTTGTAGCGCATCTAATCTAAGGCTGGCCATACATTATACAATTTTCTTGAGATTTTTGGTTTAGATTTACCAAAAACCATATAATAGGAGGTCAAACCTAGCAACACTTTCAATTGTATCCAATTAGGCAGGCTCTTGCACTACATAGTTGAAGGTAAATCTAAAGGAAATTGGACAGAAAATTGTATAGTGTATAGCCAGCCTAAGACTACCCTCTCCATGTGCACTATTTATTCCTGCACAGCGCTGTCTCCACCTCACAACTAAAAATGTGCTGTTACCCCTAAATCATCATAACAACTCCAAATGTATACAACCTTTTGAACACAAAGGAACCCCTGAAATTACTTTTTGATCTCAGGAAATCCCTACTAAAAATGACTGTATCTACAACACGTAAAACATTAGTGTGATGGTCAGTGAGGAGAATGCTCCTTACACTTTTGGTCATTGGGGAGAATTACCCCCTTATAGATAGCTAAAAAGATCAATGGTGTCAGTGAGAGCCTTTTTGAGAGACAGAAATTGCTCGTTGCTCAAGGAACCCCTAGCAACCTCTGGAGGAACCCTAGGGTTCCATGGAACTCTGGTTGAGATACCCTGGTATACATAAACAGCTTCAGAAACATTTCCAAACTTATCATAAACCACAGAAATGTTCTTAACCACAAAAAGTCCCTTTCAATATTAGTAGCAGCTGGTCCTGATGACGCCAATTGGCTAGGCGAAGCACATTGGGCAGGACTTCCGGTGATATCACGCCCGATCCATGGAATGCACGCCGCAGTGGCGTATCCGTGACTACATGCGGTTTTCTGTTCAAACATATGTGACTGTAATGGCTTTTTCTTTTATCAAAAAGGTATTTTAATACACTATGGCAGTTCCCCCTTGTGTTGCCATTTTATCGAAAAAAAACCCCAGGAGGACCGGATCCACAGATGTGGTGGAAAGAGCTGATAAACAACAACAGAGGAGTATAGAGTCTGAAAACCATTGAAAAGAACCCGGGAAGGTAGAATCCACAAGTGTGTGAGACTCATACGCTGAAAATCACTGGGTCAACAATTTTTGGTGAGTGTGGGAGTTCAGGGGGAGCACATAAAATTTGTCCTTGCATGAAGCACAAAGAAGAGGATATATAAACTAAGATTGCTCTGGTGGACGTTTTATAAGAATGAGCACCTAAAATTGAATGGGGCTTTTTGTGGTTAACCCTTTGAGGACCAAGGGACGTATTTGTCCCATGTTTTTAATTGCGTGTATCATCTGATTAAAAACTTAAAACTCTTTTTTTTTTTTGGTTTGAGGCAAAATATTAGTTCTTATCAACAAACAACAAATGGATCTAGCTTTTTGCCAATTATTTCATGAAATGGCTTAGTTACAGCAACTGAAGTGTACGAACTTTAAAAACAAAAAAAATTGATTCTTTTGGTGTTCCAAAATCTTACGGTCCTCAAAGGGTTAAGCACATTTCTGTGGTTTATGTATAAGTTTGGAGTTTTTTGTGTGTATACCTTGAGTTCTTTACATATACATTTGGAGTTGTTATGATGATTTAGGGGTGATAGCACATTTTTAGTTGTGAGGTGGAGACAGCACTGTGCAGGAATAAATAGTACACGTGGGTTTCCTAATATAGGTTATTAATGAACAGTGGCAGTCTTTTGTGTACATAGAACACCATTTTATTATCTTACTTATTAATTTATACTTTTATATTGTTATACCATAGCGCAGTGAATACACATATACCGCCTCCACATGTTAGCCATGCTGCTGTGTAAGGGTGGTTCTACTATGCCTCCATCCAGAGTGGAGCCCCTTTAAGATAGGAAGTGAGTTACTGGCTTGATCACCAGGTGAAAATAAAGAAAGCAAAGAAAACTAATGCAGCCCCCAACTTTAAGGAGTGTTAAGCTGCAAAATATTAACGTGTTTGCTCGTTTAGATAAGCTTTATCATCTATATACTGTAGTACTGTAAAGAAGGAAGCAGAGCCTTTGAGAGGTTTATCTTCATATTCAGTCCTAGAGAAACAACAGAAAGTGAGAGGAATTCTTAGAATTCCATATAATCAATGTGACAGTATTTCCCTTTTTAAGCTGGCCATAGAAGGATCAAAATTTGGCTGGTTCAGCAGGGTTGCTTAGGAAGCGCATGGGTTACTGCAGTAGCAAACAGTAGATTTCCATTTTTAAATTGCTTTTAATGTCTCCTATCATTACTTACCACTCTTAACTTCTAAGTGACGTTGCATGGATGATTGCCCATGTCTGTTACTGACGTGGCAGGTGTACACTCCGCTATGGTAAGATGATGCTTCTTTGATGGTGATGGAGCTGCTGTTTCGGGAGTCCACCTGGGCATTAGGTGGGATTTCCCAGTTGTACATAGGAGGGGGCAGAGAGTCTGAATAACAGGTTAAATTGACAGAATCTCCTTCACTAATTGATGATGTTGTTGAGATGTCCAGTGTAGTAGGCCCTGGTGGGTCTGAAAAACAAAAGATATTTATGTATATTATGTATAATGTTTGTTTATTGGGTTTTCAAGTTATATACAAAGTTTTACTGTCTGACATATCATGGTCCATACATAAAAAGAGCGTTTTACAGTGCATGACCCATTTCATGACCATAATACAGCCATTATCAATCAGGGTCCATGAAACCCTAGGGTTCCTCTAGCGGTTGCTAGGGGTTCTGTGAGATGTGGGTGATTGACCTTCCATTTGATGGTGTCCATATGGTTCCAGGCCAACACCAACTGGCAGAGGCAGCAGCATGACACCAATGATCTTTTTAGCATTCTTCACACTGATCAACAATGCAAGGGTAATTTTTTCATTGGCTCGATGAATTGGTTATACTAGGGGTACACTGAGACTTTTGATGGTAAACTGATGCACTTTTGCAGGTAAAAAAATGTGCATTTATTATTTTTGTCTACAGGAGCCTGGAAAGCACTGCACCAGCAATCAGTAGATCGTGATGCCATGCAGGTCTCCTGCAGACCTGTCAGAATATCCGTTTTTGATACAGGGATGTACAGCTAAGCAGATATTCTCACAGGACGCTCCAATGAACTACCACAGCGCTCCGCAGTGCCGTAATGGTTAATTGAAAACTACAATCCCACAGCCACCAGGACTTGTAGGCACTCAATACACAGAACTCTGCGAATGAGTGACGTGACCGTATGGGCAGAGCCCCACACAGCCGCGCTGTTTTCAAATGTGACGGCTAGTACGGGGAAACTTCTCCCCGTATTATCTGTAGGAAGGAGGGGGGGCGGCTGTGGCTATAGGAACATGAGGGAACAGGTGGAACATGTAACATGTTCCAAAGGTGACCTTATCCTTTAAATTATGTTATATTTCAAAGGTCCCCTGGGGTAAAAAAGTTGAGAAAGGCTGCCATAATAAGCCAATCAATTGTGAGACAGAACAATTATAAAAATATATAATAATATACTGTTGTGTTATAATTCGAACTGATGACTTTATAAAACTAACACCCCCATTTCTTCATGGGATCATGTATAATGTGTGCAATTTACATCACTATGAAGGGTGAAAAACATAAGGAATACATAGGATTAGAAAGAGGAAGGAAAATGGAGAGGAAGAAAAGTGGGAAAGAAAAAAACAGGGGGAGAGAGTATATGCTTGGAAACATGGAGTTTACCTCCTCCCCGGGTCATTCCCATCAGTCCAGTAGGTAGAGACGTTACTTTCCTGACTGGTTCTTGAAGAGCTTCAAAGAAAGATATACAACTGCAGAGGACCTAAAATGGCCCATCAGAATTATGCAGTTTGGGAAGGTTCAGGACTACTCTGTTCTCAATGTATCATTTGTTCAAAGGATTCAATCTCGTTCATCCCACACACCCACTCACAACTTATAGAACCCGGGCAGACCTCCACTGCCTTGCTATAACTGTGCTGCCATCAGAAGTCACGAAGAGATAACAAAAGATATTTAAAATTAAATTTACAGTGACAGATGTTTACAAAAACGTACAGAAAAGCTAACATAGGTTTTCAAAGTGGAACTGACTTCAAAAAGTGAGGATTTGCAATGTTACTTGGAACACTGAGAAAAGTAATTTTGCTTAAGTAGTCTCTGTTAGGGAGACCTAGCACCCGGTGGTTGGTTTCAGCTAGCCTCAAGGAGAGGGCCCTCCAGACCTTCTGACTAGTTGGACCAGACTGCCTTGCTCCTGATGGGAGGCTTGTGTCAGGGATGGGTCTTTCCTCTTTGGCAGGGGACCAGTAACATGTGCACTTATATGTGTGTGTTTTGCATGCAGTTTTTTTCGTTCACATGTTGTTTAGCTTTTTTGGCTAACCCATGGTGGGCTCAAATAAAAGAAAAAAAGTGGCAACTGCTTAGCAAATCTACATTGAAATCTATCTGTCACGTTCCATAAAACACTAGAATGTCACAGAGACATAAAAGCAGGCCTGGCTAGGTATCAGCAGTGAAAAATCCCATTTGTCTGCATCTGAGAACTAGTTTTATTCATAATGCAATGAGCAGGCTGGAACTATGTTTTTTTTTGCAAACTTGCAGCCAGGGCTGGGCCGAGGGGTAAGCAGAACAAGAGGGTGCCTTGCCTTCAGCAGGAGGGGGCACAAAAAGGACAGGGTCTGCAGCCTGTGCTGTTCATGGGAGGCGTACTTTGTCTTTTTCACCCTGGGTGTTAAAGGATCTTGTCCCAACACTGCTTACAATTAACTAGAGCTTTGTCCTTTCATGATAAAGCAGCAGGTTTGCTTTATATTGGTTGAAAACCGCAGACATGAACTATGAACAAAGCATATTCCTACATAGTGTGTACTTGTCTCAATCCAGATCACTAAGCGTCATTTCTCACTGCTTCTTCCTTCCTCTATTATCAGCATGAGTCATGTCTGACAAGTTTTTCTGACAACCAAGAGAAAAAAGATGATGGGAAGGGACCTTCAGCACACAGTCTTTGATTTACCACCTCAATTCTGCTTCTATGTGCAGTGTGAAGGGGGTGTGTCACTGTCATCCAATCAGGGCTCAGATTTCCCCTCACTGAGCTCTACAGAGTGTAACTTCAGTTCTCCGCCCCCTGCTTTTCAGAACTGAGAGATCCTGTGTAAACTTTGCACTTTCAACAGATGTAGAGAGGGCTACAGATAGAAAGGTACAACTTATGTAGGAGGATTTTTCTTATCTCTGTGTATCACCTGAGGTCAGTCACTTCACTGAGTATATGAGATGGTTTACAACCACTTTAAACCTCTTATTTCCAGCATATTTTAATCTTTACCTCATTACCACTACTCCATTCAGTACCAGGACAGCACAGTGGCTAAATGGTTAGCACTTCCGCCTGGCAGTATTAGGGTCATTGGTTCAAATCCCAACCACAGCACCACCTGCCTGGAGCCCTCATGCTCTCCCTGTGCCCGCATGGGTTTCCTCCAGGTACTCATTTCCTCCCACACTCCAAAGATATGCTGGTAGGTTAATTGGATCCTGTCCAAATTGGTATGTATGAATGTAAGTTGCGGACCTTAGATTGTACACCCCTTGAGGGTTAGGGACTGAAATGAATGTACAATATATATGTAAAAGTGCTGCATAAATTGATGGCACTATATAAGTACCAGAAATAAATAAAGAATTACTCCATACTTCAGAGTATGGAGGAGCATATGGCCAACTCCATGTGACAACTCTGAGACAATCAAACTCTAGTGACTAGCAGCTTACATAGAGTTTTTTTGTAATCCTGATGGCATAATAGAGCAATGTAGAAGAAAAAGGTAAACAAATATATGCTACTGGGGTGGCCTGCATTGAAGTGAACCTCTTTCTCTGTCCTGAATGGACAAAGAACATATTTACATTAAATCATTTTTGCCAACTTTCTCAGTTGCTGGACTGTTGTTTAATCTTTTACATATGCAGTTATACACATTATATTAGTAGCCCCCCACCTTTGTATATTCTAGTTTCTCCTGTTGCAAATAAATAAAATATCCATCAGAGGGAGAAGGATTTCACATAATGGCTACAGCAATCACGCAGTCCCAGGAACTCAGTGTAGGGATCTCACAAATAGACATGCATGAAAGTCTTGGGTGATTTAAAGTGATACTAAAGCTGTTCTTAAAAAAAAGAATAAAAGAGGTTTATACTTACCTGCTCTGTGCAACGATATTGCACAGAGAGGTCCCTTACGAAGTCTTTATCCATCCCTGGTCTGTGCTGTCCACTTCTTCTGCGGGTGCCCCCATAGCAATCTGTGTGATATAGGGGCACCAGTGCAGGTGCGCTTCCAAGCCAGGCTGTGTGCATCCATAGACATACAGAGTGCAGCCCAGCAACACCCCCCACTTCCCTTCTCACTGGATTTGACTGACAGCAGCAAGCTCCAGCCATGAGAAGAGGAAGTGAAAGGAGAGGAGCTGCAGCTGGTAACAGCACTGGATATATCAAAGGAGACCGGTGTTTAGGGACAGGGGGGTAGGAAAGGTAGCTAAATATTTTTTAACCTTAATGCAGGGAATGTATTAAAGAGGAACTTCACTCTCAATCATCATGAACTATTTTTAATCCTAATGCTGCTAGCATTAGTAAATAGATAGGAATGTATATTATATTTAATTGTTTTTTTTTACATTTCTTCAGTTCCTTCTTGGTTTCCATGGCTAGGCAAACAATGTCATACATTCCAGGAGTCTTCAGGAGGGGAGGAAGGGTTCTTAGCTCAGTCTATCTGTAGCTGGCCAGCTAAGACCAGTCCTAGCTTGCTGATATGGTTCACATATATGTGTATACCAAACCAATAACCTCAGTACAGTATATATGTGAATATGTTAAAGCCAAAAGCAAAATCATTGCTGTAATTTATGTCTTTGATTGTTATATGACATTTATATATTCATTGTGTTAGCAGAAGCAGAAAAGGAAAATATGCCTTTAAGAGTTAGTTAAAGATGAGCCAATCACAGACAGCCTCACACTGTACAGAGCCTTAACCAATCCCAGCCAGTTTCACATTTATGCCTGTGTAAAACTCCCTGCTATGATTTTCTAGAGACACATGCTCACCAGACAGAAGAGGAAACAGACAGTTCCAATCAGAAAAGCTTTATGGAGGCAGAGAAGGCCAAATAGTTCCACCAAATCAAACTTATCGAACTTACGAATC
The DNA here is from genome assembly GCF_062004578.1 of Staurois parvus. Taxonomy (NCBI): domain Eukaryota; kingdom Metazoa; phylum Chordata; class Amphibia; order Anura; family Ranidae; genus Staurois; species Staurois parvus. Next base: position 1,931,978 of record NW_028318810.1, read on the forward strand.
AAGTCACTGTAGAGTAATCTAACGAATTTATAAATCCAAGTGAATTTATCAATCTATCGAAATATACAGAACAAATTTATCGAATCGATTGAACCTATCGAGATAAGCTATTGAATCAACCCAATGTAATACGAATCAAACCATTGTAATATGAAAGAAACAAGCCATTGTAAGCAGTTATATGAAGAAGATTGAAGTTATTAAAGAAGTTAACTAAAGTATTCGGTGTGCTCTTTAAACCTACTGCATCCATAGAGCGGCATTGGAGGAATTACAGAGTAAAGTCAGTCTAATCAAATAAAGAAACAGCAACTGCATAATTTTTCTAATGCCACAGCGCACTAGGCACCAAAGGGTGCTGCGCCTGCCACACTATCACTGAGCTAAGGGCCAATGGATTCCAGCAAGTAAATGCTACATGAATCATCTGCCCTTATTCAAGATGGCCACAGCCAGAAATGACAGGGGGTGTTTTTCCAAAATGATTTCTCAGCAAAATAAGGCATGGGATATGGATGGAGGAGTTTGCTTTGAATATTAACAATGAATTAAATAGCATTTTTGGTTTGTGGTGCTCAGATGCAATGTAGTTTCACTTTAAGGTAAAAAAATGTTTAGACTTTAGAATCACTTTAACCTTTCGGTGTCTATTAAACACTGAAATATCTAATTTTCGTGGATGGATCCTTTCACCAGCAGTTGATCTGCCTAAAGAATAACTGTGTAATAAATTGGTTTTCCATTAACGTTCATACTCATGTCACCTGTATCACCCACCTGAGCCATCCCGCCAGAAAGCTGTCAATGTACCTGACAGCTCAAAAACAATCATAATCAAAAGCAGTGTGTATATGTGTGTCTGCAGGGCAGGGAATGCCTTGACCACTTATGATTGGCTAAGTACATTGACAGCTTCCTGGAGGCATAGCTTAGGTGGGTTTGGAGTAGGATCTGAACATGCCTGAGCTGATCCCAACTGCAGACTTGGTAGCCACCGCAAGCCCTGGGTGTCTTGGAGACTATAGCAGCAAGCAACCTTGAAAAAAATAATCAGCCAAATGACTGCCAATTTGAAATTTGTCATTACGTCCTTATACTCATTGGGTGACTCCAGGTATGACCACAGTAACTTAAAAAATACAATCTTTCATTCATTGTTTGAAATATATACATACATTGCACTGTAACTTCCACAGATTTGTTCACAGCTCCTATAGGATTTGATGCTTGGCATGTATAGACTCCAGACATTTTTCTTTCTGCAAGGAAGGATGTTGTGGTTTGCAGAAACATGTTGTTGAAGCTGCACTCTTCTTCAGGAGTTGGGTTCCCTTCAGACCGACAACCAAACATCCTTTCCTCTCCTTCTACCCAGACAATCGAGTCCGGACAGGAACTGTCACTGAATTCTGGCGGATCTGTGACAAGAGAAAACAAAGCTATTATATTTCAGCATGTCCATATACCCTGCTGGATTTATGTAGCACTATATGGCCCAAAGAATGGGGACACCTGACCCCCCCCCCCCACTTTTCTACCAGATTTGAGAGTGTGACTTTGGGAATTTCTGCCCATTCGACTAGAATGGGCAGAAATTGTGAGATAAGGTACTGATGCTGGACACAAACACTTGGCTCACAAGCTTTCCAATTCATCTCACAGGTGTTCAATGCAGTTAAGGTCAAGACACTGTGGAGGCAATTCAAGTTCCACCATACTAATCTCATCAAACCATGTCTTTATGGAGCTGTCTTTGTGCACAGTGGCACAATCATGCAATAGCAGATAAAGAAACATCAACAATTATTGTTTCAAGGTTGTAAGTGCATAAGTGTCTAAAATGTTCTAGTGTTACTAGTATCACTCACTGGAAACACCTGAACCCATACATTTGTCCACATGCTTTGGGTCCTGAAGTTGGTGTAGTGGTCAGGTGTCCATAAACATTTGGCCATATAGCGTATCATAAAATGTAGTCTCTTAAGATCCAAAATAGTTTGTGTTGCATAATTACATACAGTATCATATTTTCATTGTATACTGAACAATGATTTATATTTGTCCCATTACACACTCTGAGACAACCCGACAAGGACCCGGCCCCCCTCTTCATTTAGAATGGTACCCCATTGCACTTCCACAGCGCACTTGCATTGCAAGGCACCACAATCCACCACAACATGTGATGTGCTTTGCGTTACTTTGAATTTTTACATGCATTGAGATGCATTGTAGTCCATCCATCTTGCATGGGCTCCCCAATGCAGCGTAGCTGCAGTACTCTTCTATGCACCAAAACATGTACATTGTGGTGTAGCTGTGGCTGTGGTAGGATGCAGGGGCGGACTGACAACTCATGGGGCCCCCGGGCAATAGGGGATCATGGGGCCCCTGTGTCCTTGCCCAAACTCAAAAAAGCCTATGAAAAAGGTACCAGGGGCATCTCATGGGGCCCCCTACTGACCCGGGCCCTCGGGCAGTGCCCGAGTTTCCAAATGGTCAGTCCGCCCCTGGTAGGATGCTTTCAGGAATAAGCAGTACTCAGGAGTCTGCTCAAGGTCCCATGTTCTGTGCAGAAGTTCCTGCAAGCAGAATGAATGGAGCTTAGAAATACTGAGGATTATGAACTTCAAGGGTCTAGAGCAGTGAGCTGGAGATCAGGGATCTCTATATAATCTCCAATCCCAAATACAGAATACAGGAGAGACATCAAAGGTTTATATAGACCCATTATGTCTCCTAAAGTTGGCATGTCACCACCCACATCATGTGGACAAAGGGAACATCCTACACAAGTAGCAGTAATCTGGTTGGTGGAGATCAACAGCTAGACAGATAGTGGCCTACAGGGAAACTATAGTGGTTTTTACCCAGTTTTAGTTCTCTGAAACTAATATTTGACAGAATTATCTATATTATGTCTAAAATGTTTTACAAATAAACATTTACTACAGTGTGCTAGGCTAGTTGATAAGAGAGCCCAGTACTAGCACTACACTTAAGGCTGCTGTTGAAGATCTGAACAGGGCCATATGAGATGGAGGGGAGGCTGAGTTTCTCTTTTGTTCCATTCAGCTCTATATATGTAGCCTGAGATCCTGCTCTGCAAGTCTGTATTCTTAGACCTCTCTTTCTATGTCTCCTTTATTGATCAGCTGGTCACTCCAAGGAAGCTTCAAAAAGAAATAATTCTTCTTAAAGGTCCAGCCCTGTATACTGTCAAGTAGGCACAAGATGGTAATATAACTGTCAATGCCAATGTCTTCTGAAGTGCTTGTTTCCTGGCTGTCATTCTGATCTAATGGGTTCTAAAGGTTCTGAGAAACTGACCTGCAACAAGTATGTAGAATGGCTTCATTTTCTACAGGTCAATTACTCAAACAGTATTAAAGAAGGATTCCAGGTATGGCATTCTTTATATAGTCACATTGGTCCAGCTTGAACCAATGTAAATATGTATATAACATGCCTGTGGGATCCCTGCAGAAGCTTCAAATCACTTTAGTAGACACAGCTCCTCCATTGATCTCCACCATCTTCCGGGTCCAGTGCTGAGTGGTGTGCCCTGCTGCATTCTGAATACAGGAGGTTGGCCGCTTGTGACATTGCCAACCAAAGTAACTATGAAAAAAAATGCCATATCTGGAATCCTTCCTTAAAGTATGAGACAGCCAGGTAACTAGGAACATCTAAGGTAGGTCAGTAATGGGAGCCTCTATGAATATTTTAATTTGGGTTTCCAATAGGTAAGAATAAATGTGAATAATAGAAAATAATCATAATAATAATAAATTGTGGTAATACGATTATTGAAAACAGTGGCGTTCCGAGGTAGATGCGGGGGTGCATGCCGCACCAGGTGACACCTACCGCATGGGGTGGGGTGACACCAGACCCGCTCCACGAAAGGTAAGTTGTAAAGCACCGGGTGACACTGACTGCACGGGGTGACACCAGACCTGCTCCACGAAAAGGTAAGTTGTAAAGCACTGGGTGACACTTATTGCACGGGGTGACACCAGACCCGCTCTGCGAATGACCCCCCGTATGCATGCCAACGATCCCCACAGGATGGATCGGATCTGCGGATTGGGGAGCATAATGGATCAGAGTCCGATCCATTATGCTCGATCTGCAGATCCAATCCATCCTGCAGGGATCGTTGGAGGGGGTGTCACCAAGTGTTATCGCACCGGGTGACACCAACCCTAGGGATGCCCCTGATTGAAAATACTATTATTGAAAATAAAATACTATAGACCAGTAGGGCTTTTCTTTTTTCAGGCAGGTCACATTAATCTTAAGAAACATTGATGAATATTGGTTGTGTTTGCTGCATTGCAAAACCTGTTTATGACACAAGACACTTACAGTGCACAGTGAGGGTCTCTTCTTCTTTAAGTAGCGCCTTATTATTGTCCCGAATGAATATTTCACAGGTAACAGTTAGACTTGGTTTTCTTTCTGTTATGGTGATTTTTTCAGCCAGGTCCGGGAGTTCCTCCTTCTTCATTTCTGCTCCATCCACACTTATGGACAGACCGAAGTACTCTGCATTACCCTGGACTATACCACAGTCAGCGGTCACCGTGTCACCCAGGTTTACAACCTCTCTGGACACTGTGAGGTTTACCTTAGGACGATCTGACAAAAAAAAGAAATAAATGAATAAAATAAAAATAAATACATTCAGTGAAGGTGTGAGTGGGGCACTTGCACCTCAGATTACACACATTTAGGCAAAACCATGCCCACTTTTATTTGTAAAAAACTAAAGGGAATATAAAATCTTTTAAAGTGCTACTAAACCCACAGCAGTGAAATTGGTCTGTATGTGCAGTAAAGCATGCTTGTTATACTCACTGAGGAACCTACGGGATTAATCCTCTGCATTGTGTAAAAAGGTTGTTTAATCCTGTCTTTTCTGATCCTCCCCTTCTTCCAGTGTCCCCAAACCATCTGCCATAGTACAGGGCAGCAGTGGCAAGTCTGCACATGCTCTATTTGGTGTGTAGTGTTAGAAAGTGTTGTTTTTTTTTTTCTTTTTTGAGGGAGTGCATGTGATAGGCACAGGGCCAATCAGCACTGTCCGGACAAAGGGTCAGGGGTCATGCAGCCTCATAGGACAGTCAGAGGAGAATGAAAGCTTCTGCTACAAGATTAACTAATGCTCTGCCAGACACTGATAGAAGTCACAAGACTGCTCTACCTACTGATAGAAAAGATGTTTAGCAGTTTATATTTACTAAAATAATTGCATTTCCATGTTGTGTGTACTGTGGGAGACCTGATATAGTGAATGCAGAGTCCTGGGAGACCAGATATAGTGAATGCAGGGTCCGGGGAGACCAGATATAGCACTTTACCCAATTACATAGTGTGAACAGGCTCTTATACTTTGTTGCCATATCAGCCACTCACTTCTTATGGCCAAACGTTTGGTTGGGAAAAGCACTGTAGGTGCGACATAATGGTCACATGACCACTCACCTAGGAGTACATGGTCCCTTATCCTCACTGAAAGCATAGGGCATCTGTCCCAGGCCTACGCACATCAAGAGCAGTGGTGTATTTAGGTTTTGTGCTGTCCTAAGCAACACAAAAATTGCACAGCCCCCACGCCCACCCTGCAGGGAAGCCTGACTCAAACCACACCACCCAACCTCTCAATGGCCTAGAGAGCCTTCCATGCCTCTCCCCCCCCACAGACCCACTACCACGATTCCCTCCAACGGTTGAGAGAGAGAGAGAGACACCGTCCTTCACAGCTCCGGAGATCCCCGGGAACGAGAGTCGGGCTCTGCATACACAGTCAACAAGCCCACAGCCTCTCATGGATCCCACCTGGTCCCCATGCCGCGGGTGTTTCCTCTTCCGCAAAAAAAAAACTCCGCCCTAGGCAAATGCCTTGTTTGCCTTGTTGTGAAAACGCCCCTGATCAGGAGTACATATTCCCTCATCCCCAATGGAAAAACAGCACAGGCATGCCGTGCCCTAAGCTGCAGAGCATGCTTTGTAGACATCACATAATGGTCTCATTCCTAGTACCATAATACCAGAGTACATGCTAGGCTGAAGTACGCAGATAAAAGTGGCTACATCGGGGCTCCATGGGACACTGCAAGGCAGGTTAACCACTTAAATGTTAAGTATACAGAAGCAGCACAGCAGAAGGCCCCTGCATACAACCGTCTTTGTCAGGTAGAAGCAGCTGATGGAGGTGACAAGCGGCTGTCCTGCTCTGACATATTTATGTGTTGGACTATTGGCATTCGTAAGCAACGGATTTTTACAGAGAACCCAGATAAGAAGTAAGAGGACCCAGGAAAACGTGAAACAGAGACAAGAGCTCTACCTGCTGACCAAAAATTTAAATACATCATATTTATAGGCAATATTTCGCAGTAGCCCATAAAAATACAAAATGGCACCATAATTTGTTGGGGTGGACAGAAGACTAGACAGGTAGAGTGTTCTGCACTTTCCTCTCCAGCTCCTTCTGTAGCTGTAATGGTTCTCAAGGGTCCAGACCTCAGTCCTATAAAAAGCATTGCAGGTACATTGAGGGGCTGAAGGGTTGGGTGTCATGATGGAGATAGAGAAAGATTAGAATGATACTCCGGGATAGTGTAAAAATGACCTTTGCTGTACCCCCCTTGCACTGCAAGGGTTAAATGTTTGTTTTGTCAGTGTCAGGGGTCTCCAAACTCTCTAAACATTGAGCCAGTTTACTGTCCTTCAGACTTTACAAGGGCTGGACTGCAGCCAGTGGGAGTAGAGAAGGTCCTGAGGTCAGTGGGAAAAAAATAATGCCCCTTTATTTGGTGTCAGTGGGAGGAATTCTGCCCCATCATTGATGTCATTGGACCTTATAATTTGTATCACTGGAAGGAATTGTGTCTCATCATTGGTTCATCGGTGTCATTGGAAGGAGTTGTGCCCCCTTCATTGGTGTAAGTGGAGGGAATTATACCTAATTTGTATCAGTGGATGAAATAGTGCCCCAAGGGCCAGTTAAAAGCAAGCAAAGGGCCACATCTGCCCCCTGGGCCACAGTTTGGCGACTACTGGTCTATGGGGAATGGAATATTCATTAATACTGATCTTCTGCTTTGTTGTCCCAGCAGGTCCTCTCTGCTAATCCTGGGATGTTGGCAGGTCCTTGCCACTCTCACATACAATGCAGGACCGCTGGTCCTGTATTGTACATAATGGCGTTTGAAAGCCTACCACCCGAGGAGTGGCAAAGGGAACCAGCTAAGGGGGACTGGTCTTGCGGCTAGGGGAAGCCTGCAGAATAATGCGATACTTCAATGGAATGAATGCTTGCAGTGTGGTGTTGGTGCTGGGGGGAGTGTCATTTTTTTGTCCAAAAGGTGGGCAATGTGTGTACTATAGTGAGGAACGTGTACTTACCATAGATATATATTCCCATTTTGCTCTGCTTGGTCATAGTGAACACCTCAGATGCACAGAGCAAAGTATGCTGAGCCGCAGGTAGGTCATTGGTATTCAGATTAAATGAAGTGAACACATTCCCAGTGGCACTGGTGTCAGGAAAACCATCAACGGACAACATTGTAATGAAATGTTCTGGAGGGAACGCTTTGGGGACGTCACAGCTGATATCAGTCACCGTCCCTTTTTCCACCCAATCCTCGGCTGTAATGCGGAGACCCTCAGGCAGAGCTGTCATCAGAAGTAACAGAGAAATAAACGACTGATTCTTGTAACATAAATGGGCTTATTCAATAATGTAGAGGGATGAGGAATGAGAAAGAGCAGCAATCCACATTATCACATTATTACTCATATCATTCATAGAAAAAAATAATATACTAGGCTTGCTTGTACACAATCCAAGAGCAGCTAACATTTAAAACCCAGTACCTAAAAACCCCAAACTGCCCGTCTGTATCCACCAGCTCACAGCATCATTATTAATGACAATACATTTAAGCACGGCATAGCAGGAAAATCTATGGTTGTGTTCTGTCCCATCTGTATGTTTCTCTTTTGTATTGAACTGCATCAGGTTATTATTGTTCTGCAGTATGCTGAGATCTTGAGGTGGTTTAGAGCCACTACAAATTGTTTACTAGGTGGCAGGGGCGGACTGACCATTTGGAAACTCGGGCACTGCCCGAGGGCCCAGGGTCAGTAGGGGGCCCCATGAGATGCCCCTGGTACCTTTTTCATAGGCTTTTTTGAGTTTGGGCAAGGACACAGGGGCCCCATGATCCCCTATTGCCCAGGGGCCCCATGAGTTGTCAGTCCTCCCCTGCTAGGTGGTCTGGTATTTCCCTCTGTTCTCCCCTCAACTTTAGGGCTAGTTAGTTCAGTTCCAGCTAGACCACCTATTTCTTCCATGTTCCCTTTGTCAGTGTTAGTACTGCGCAGAGATAGGGCTTGGGAAAGTCATTGTCTTCTTACACTTCAAAAGACTGGAGAAAAATCAATGTACTGCAATTAGCTGAAGTAAAATTGCATTTGATTCAACTTCTGTGTCTTGTTGAAGAGTCAAAGTGCATGTTACCTCAGCATTTCATATTCCTGATATGTGTCTGTGCTACAGTGTTCTTGCATTATAAATATCCTGTTTTCTTTTCATTGCTTCCTTTGTGTGAAATACTTGTTGACCCTGCCAGTCCTCCTGCTTTCCTATTTCATACTGACCATCCCACGGCAAGGAAGCACATCCAACCCAGCATGGTCAGTTTTCTTCTTTGCATTCTGCTTGGGAGCACAGCCTGCTTGTAATCCAGTGGTTAGAATTCTGCTGACATGACCCCCCTGCACAGCCCTACACTGAGAAGATCAGTGTGCTGCTGTTTCTCTGCCTCCTGATGACATACCTCCTGCAATCTCTACCCCTATCTCTCCAAGTCCCTAATACAGCTGAGAACAGCTATGATCACTTATAAAAAAAGAAAAAGAGAACAAAGGCAATTATATTTTTTTTTGTATATATACACAAATCTTTGCTTTGCTTTTGTATTTTAAACTGAATGGGTGGTTTTACAAGGTGAGGGCTCACATATACTTTAACCTCTTGCCGCCAGTGCCTCCCGGCCCATTAAGGGGTTTTAAATGCTAGGAGGCGGGGTGGGGTTTGTGATCATGTGACCGCTGCTATTGGCTGTCACAGTGGTCAGATGATTGGAAAACTCCTGATCGCAAGTAGACATCGGGATCTTTCCATTAGCCACCAGTAACTGTGCTGGGTGCATAATCTGGGCACAGTTCTGTTTTTTTTTTTGGGTGTGCATATATGTTAAGGCCCACCTGCCACGGCTGGCGGGAAGGAGATAAGCAGCCTGTGGATGGTGTCAAGTCAGTAGGTGACCATACTATCAGGACAGACTGGGTCTAAGGAGATATGTCAATGCATAAAGCATTTGAAACAGAACACATTGGGGTTGATTTACTAAAACTGGAGAGTGCAAAATCTGGTGCAGCTGTACATGGTAGCCAATCAGCTTCTAGCTTCAGCTTGTTCACTTAAGCTTTGACAATAAAACCTGGAAGCTGATTGGTTTCTATGCAGAGCTGCACTAGATTTTTCATTCTCCAGTTTTAGCAAATCAACCCCATTATATTTAAGCTTTTTGTACTACCGACATGCTTGTACTGTATATTACATATCAAGGTGGAACACATATGGAAGAAAAATATATTTGAAATATTTTTTTAAAATACTCTTCCCAAATATATAGATATATATGTGAAATATTACAATTTTGGCCATATTCAATATATTTAAAAATATATTTCAATAAATGAATATATATATATATATATACACACATATATATATATATATATATATATATATATATATATAGTATGTTGAAATGTGTTTTTATTGCAGAATATATGAAAAATATTTGTAAAAATACATTTCTAATATACAAATCTACATTTCTGGAATGCATTTACAAATATATGTACAAATATGTTATTTTTATATTTTTTTTATATGTTAAAAAAAATCTGAAGAGTGTATTTAAAAAATATATATTTTTAAAAATATTTTTCATATATTTTGTAATATATAAAAAAAAGCAGTTCAATATGCAGTATATATATATATATATATATATATATATATATATATATATATATTGAAATATATTTTGAAATATATTGAATATGGCCAAAATTGTAGTATTTTAAATATATGTTAATATATTTGGGAATAATATTTTTAAAATATATTTCAAATATATTTCTCTTCCATGTGGGAATGGACACTCACAGGAATACATTCTGTACATACACCTGGTTATTAGAGGTGTAGGGACACCTAAGTATTGCTTGTGATAAAGGGTTGCAGGTTTTTAAATATTGTCAAAAAGTGCACAGGAACAGGATGATTTGAATGAAGTATGTAAATGACACCTCCTTTCTCCCTTTATACTTTTTTGCTGGTTTTATTTGCCACACACTCAACAGTTCCAGTTCCCAACTATCAGAGACTCCATATGCCAGCTTAACATGCTAGACCCATAGACATCTATGAGATACCTACAGAACCCAGACAGATGATAGAACTGGAGTGTCAGCCTGAGATGCTAATTAATCAATCCAGATTTTAGGTGACCCTGTCACCACAGGCTCACTTGTATTGAAAGCCATACCTATAAAAACAAGTGAATATATCTTTCAGGTGGCCTTGTGTTTTAACACCACTGCTTCCAGCCTGATGAAGTATTTGACCATTTGGGTCCGTCGAATACCTGTTTTCCTCACTGGTTGTTGTGGTTCCTCCCACAGGTTCTTACAATTTTGCCAGCAACAGGAATGCCGCACACTATGATGCAAAATAATATTCTTCCTTTAAGGAAATAGCCAGCAGGAACACGCTCTATCCTGACATGTTTTGCACCAGGCACAGAGCTTTCTTTCATGCTGTGCCTAGTCTGAAACATGTCGGAATAGAACTTGTTCTTGTTGCCTAGTTTAACAGAAGAAGACTATTGGTTTGCATCTCATGGTGCGGCACTCCTGATCTCACCTGGAGCAGAATGTGAAACATTTGAAACAGGCTCACATGTTCTGTGATGTTTGACCCAGCAGGGGAAACCAATGCAGGTGGCAGAGGATCAGGAATTCTATACACCTGGACATGTTGAATACATGCAGGAGATAAAGAACAGAGATGTGGTGGCCACTAGAAAGGTAAGTACCAGGGGCAGACTGACCATTCGAGCACTGCCCAAAGACCCGGGGTCAGTAGGGGGCCCCATGAAATGTCCTTGGTACCTTTTATAGGCTTTTTTGGGTGTGCTTTATGTGTGGGCAAGGACACAGGGGCCCCATGATCCCCTATTGCCTGGGGGCCCCATGAGTTGTCAGTCTGCTCCTGGTAAGTGCTGTATATCACTTCTTCTTATTTTACAGGTATGTTTCTGGATACAACCAAGTAACCCTGTTTTGATGGAGTCACTCTAAGCTGGAAACCAGGTATTAGGGCAGATGGAGAAAGTGAACATAAAAAAGTCCTGTAATGAATAATCTAAGGGCAGAAAGGTGCAGGGCATGTAGGGGAGGGGGTATAAAAATGTCATTTGTGTAGATTGAAATTCTACATTAACATTGGTGGACCTGTCATTAACCACTTGCCTACCAGGCAGTTATACCCCCTTATTTACCAGGCCAATTTTCAGCTTTCAGAGCTGTCGCACTTTGATTGACAATTGCACAGTCATGCAAGATTGTACCCATATGAAATTTTTATCATTTTTTTCTCACAAATAGAGCTTTCTTTTGGTGGTATTTAATCGCTGCTGGGAGCTTTACTTTTTGTGCTATAAGCAAAAAAATGCAAAAAAAAATTGAAAAAAAAAAAAAAGTTTCTTTGTTTCTATTATAAAATTTTTCAAACAGGTAATTTTTCTCCTTCACTGATGTGCGTTGATGAGGCAGCACTGATGGGCACTGATAGGCAGCACTAATGAGGTGGCATGGATAGGCGGCACTGATAGGCAGCACTAATGAGGTGTCACGGATAGGTGGCACTGATATGCGGCACTGATTGGTGGCACTGATAGGTGACACTGATAATGGGTACTGATAGATAGCACTGATAGGTGGCACTGACTGACATCACTGCTGGGCACTGACTGGCGGCACTGCTGGGCACTGACTGGCACAACCGCTGGGCACTGACTGGCACAACCGCTGGGCTGCACTGATGGGCACAGGTGGGTGGCACTGGTGGGCACAGGTGGGTGGGCACAGGTGGGTGGCACTACTGGGCACAGGTAGGTGGCACTTCTTGGCACAGTTGGTGACACTGCTGGGTGGCACAGGTGGGCGCACTGCTGGGCACAGGTGGGTGCATTGCTGGGCACAGGTGGGCGCACTGCTGGGCACAGGTGGGTGGAACTTGTGTGTGGCACTGCTGGGCACCGATCATCAGGGCACTGATGATCAGTGACCCTGGTGATCGGTGCCGATCCCCGTTCTGACAACTGCCGGTTTTCGGCAGTACTTTCCTCACGATCTGACAGCGTGAGGAAAGTGCAGCCGAGAACCGGCATTTGCATTTCCCGGTGATCAGCGTGTCATTGGACATGGCTGATCACGCGGTAAAAGGCCGCTGTGATTGGCCTTTTACCACGTCACGTGATCAGCTGTGTCCGTAGGACACAGCAATCACGGAGAGTGCGTTCTGGGAGGACGTCATATGACATCCACCCAGAACTGGCCGGCTGCAGTGCAGCCGTCATTCGGCTATCTGCGGTCGGCAAGTAGTTAAACAATTACAAGCTGTCTTTAAGAATATGACTGGGGTCCCCCATAGTCTTGAAGTACAGACAGATCTGCTTGGAGAATCTAAGGCCTCTTCATCAGCCATTTCTGTACTATGCACTACAAGAGAGGAAAGTATCCTTTGCAATGAGCCAGAAATAAGTATGCCATATACAGCTCAAATTGTGGTCAAGTTCTGATGAACTGGACAAATTTCAAGATGAGCGTGGCCCTGTTGGCACCACTCAGCTTGCAAGACTAAAAAAAATGAAGGAAAATTGTTGGCTGAAGAGTCAAACCATCTAATCAGAAGCAGTCACTGTTCAGGCATTCAGACAGCCTTGATTGCCAGCTGTCAGAATACAATAGCCATCAAGGGAAGTTCCTCCATCTACACTTTTTAGTATAGATGGAGGTAGAGCCAGATTTGGACCTTGGGTGGGCCCTGGGGCACTTCAAGTTTGGGGGGCCACGGGGCACTTTAAGTTTGGGGGACCACAGAGCTGCTTTTCATTCTCAATGACAGTCACACATTTTTAAAATGCATGACAAATTTTCCTGATATATTCTTTATCCTCTTCTTCGACTCTTTCTATTTACTTTTTTTGGTCTCCTTATTTTTGTTAGATGGCAACATGAAACTGCCCATGTTTACTGACCGATAGAATATTTGCTACCCTACTGGGGTTGTGTTTTCTAGTTTACAACATCATTGGTTGATGTATTCTTATGTGCCTATGTATGCCATGAATCTGTTTGTTTACCACAACTCACCATGTAGGTGGGCTATGTTTTCTATTTTTCTGTATACCACTTTTTACAGATTTTCAATAAAAATATTGAACTATAAAATGCATGACATAACATCATTCTGAGGTCATGAGACACACACACGCAGTCATAGTGCTCTATGTGTGGTTAGCTTGAGCCACCAAGAATTGTTTTTACAAAATATACGATACAAAATACCAGTCCAGAGTAAAAACTTTTACAGATGATGACCGGAAAAATACTACTTCCCAAGATACATTTAAGAAAAAAGTATTTTTTTAAATTATACATTTTATATTATTTTATTATTATTTATTTGTTTTTATTTTATATATAAATATTATATTGTTTTATACAATTTTTGTAATGGGGGCCCCTTCTGTCAGGGGGGCCTAGAGAAGTTGCCCCTTTTGCCTCCTTATAAATCTGTCACTTAATGGAGTAATGTATTACATTTCCCTCATTCAGCACATAGCTAACCATAGACTGGCTTGGGCAGATGGATTAATATGCAAGCAAATGTTTACATTGATTTTTGTACATGAAACCCCCCCCCCCCGTCCTTGGTATCACTGGTCCACATGTCTTTAATATTCTCAGCACACAACCTATTTGCAGGCTAAGTCCTCATGCACACTTGACGTTTTTACAGCGGCTGTTTTTTGGCTTTTGACATTATTTTCTATAGCTAGTAACCCCCCCCCCCCCCAGCATGTTATCCTATGTGTTTGTGCACGCATAGACTTTAATCTACGTTTTTTGGCTGGGATGTTTTGTGGCTGGAAAAAACCCCCAGGACTAGTGGGTTTCCAGAGGTTTTTTAGCTGTAAAAACGTTCTAACACTGAAAAATGCATCAAAACGCGGTAAAACGCCGCAAACCAGCTTTTGGGACTTTTTTTGACCAAAAAAAAATTTTCTGGTAAAAAAAAGCTTAAAAACACAAACGCTGAAAAACGCGGGAAAATGCCGTTAATTGCAGCTAAACGCTAATAAAAGCTGAAAAACGCACGTTTGTAACATGACTTTACACAGCTAATGTTACCAGCGTTATCAAAATGTCCTGAGTGCATAAGAACGAAATGCTGTACAGTAGTCACATACAGAAATTTGGAAGATAATGCAGAAAAAGTAAATTGGTATGGGATGTGGGGATATGATTGGTTGAACATCATCCCTCAAATCTACCCAAAAATATGTCCATGCTACCTGCCTACATCGAATGAAGGTATTTTTTTAAAGTGTCTGAGTTGTCTTTGGAATTGCTCTTTAATAACATTTTCAAGATTGAATAAGCAACTGTTTACAGGCAGAGCTAAGAGATTTCAAAGAACTATTAGGCCCCATGTACACAGGACACTTCTGAACTATCGAAACTGACTACTGGAAAACGTAGGTTAAAAAACATCTATTTAGCCGCATTTGCATACTGAATTTATGTGCGTTTGCGTTTAGAAGCGTTTTTTAAAAGATAAGCACAGGAGAACCTCCCAAATGCACAGAATGCACTGAAAAGTGGTAAATTATTAACTATTTCAGACTGTTTCAGAGAAATACAGAGTAGAAGCAGAGACAGCAGTATGTGTTGAGATTAGCTTAGGTGTGAGTTGCTCATTAACATTTCTTTTGTTTCCAAGGGTGGGAAAGGTGTCTGGTGGAGGGAGTCATTAAGGTCACCTGGCAGGGGGTCTGCATGAGGAATTTGAGGTGTGAATGGTCATTAACATATCTTTTGTTTCCAAGGGTGGGAGAGGTCTGAGGTGTGAATTGGTAATTACAATGTGTGATAAGCTTGGTAGGAACATCCTGTGTTCAGTGTTTTGTCCATCTGAGTACCTTAAAAATGCTTTGCATGTATTTTTCATTATGAAAAAAGGCTCTGGACAGCATTGGGAACTGGAAGAGTTAAAAAATGTTTCAAACGCAACCGCTTATAAACATGATTTGCCGCGTTTAGCCACGTTTACAAGCGTTTTGTGTTTGAAACGCTGATAAAATCGACTGCTGAACGCAAGTTTTCTGCATTAAAAAAAACGACTGTAAACTTAAATGCCTATAAACGAAGATGTGTACATGGACACATAGGAAAACATTAGGGAGAGTTCAGGGGCTGATGAAAAAAATGCTGAACAGATCCTAAACGTGAGTTTATCAGCTGCAGCGTACATGAGCCCTTATAGACTGTGTGCAGTAAATAGAGGAAATAACTTACCATATGTCCTGACAGGGACTATAGATGACCGCATAGTGGTATTGGAGACTTTTGTAAGATTTAATGTGACCTGGCAGGCAAAGTCTTGCAGGTTATCACGACGATTTGCGATAAACTTAAATGTTTCCGTCAGATTTTGTGGGCCTCTTCTGGTGTCATTTTCATATGTTCTGTTGAGAAATAATTCTCCTCCTCTGGTCACTGATAAAATGACATATTCGACAGGAGCCACACCATACACTGAGCATGTGACTTCATATTCTTTGTCCTCCTCCAGTACCTCCTTCAGGTCTATGTCCAATTGAGATGGTAGAACTGTAATTACACAAAATGTAAGTCATTCCACCGTATTCATATAGAGTAGACTGAGACATTGTTATTTAAAGAGGTAGTAAACTTAGAAATAAAAAAAAAATCTCCCTACAAGGTAAAGGCATAATTTGCTAGTATGCATCACATAGCTGAAGTTGAACTGCAGGCACAAAATCTTTAATTAAAATATATTTCTTAATGGCCGCAAAGGATATAAATCAACTTCAAATGCTTTTGGAAGCCTAGGCATTTGTATATATAGCGGAGACATCATCATTGAGGTAGACGTAGCCTGTGCTGTGCAGAGTTGTGGGAGGGACCCAACAGGTCCCACCCACTACAGGATGCCTCCAGGAGGGGGTGGAGACAAGACCAGTCACCCAGCACAAGGAGATGGAGAAGCAGTGGGCGGTCTTTATTACAGGAAGTTCTGCACAGTGGAAAAGTTTAACACTGGATTACTGCAAAGAAATACACAAATCAAGAATCAAGGAAGAATACAAGCGACGAATGTATTGAGACAATATTTAGGTGCAGTTTGGAACATGAACCTGAAGGCACACTTTGTGTTACAGTATCTCTGACTCTGCCTTCAATGTTCCTGATGAAACGGCTGTGGAACATCTGGAGAAACTTCAACCACAGCCCACATAGTTCCCCTGCCAGTCAAGATGTATTACTACATAACCACCTCCTGTCTGTTCGTTGTATATAAACGGCCGGATGGTGGCAGTGCAGGGTCGGGTGGCTGTTTATAAACGGCCTCCCCACATCCTGCTTGTGCTCGCTCCCTGGGAGTGCGCGCTCCCTGGGAGTGCGCAGCACTGCGATCCGGTGCCCGCTGTGTCCTCCGAACACAGTGGAACACCGATCGTCAGACGGGACCTCTGTGCGAGGTCCCGATCATGTGATCACTGATTGACCAATCAGTGATCACATGCAGAGTAGTAAGCAATGATGTCACTTATGACATCATTGCTTACTACATGTGAAATCTGTGAATGATCGCAGAGGTCACATGGTACAAGGCTATTCACAACAGCCTTGTAACATGTGATAAGCTGTGACCAATCACAGCTCACACAGTATTTCTCAATGGCTGCAAGAATGCAGCTAGAGAGAAGGAGAAATTATTGTTTTTACAGCCTTTATGGGTGTAAAAGCAATCAGTATAAAAAAAAAAAAAAATCTTCATCACCCCCAACAAGTAGTACAGTGTCACCATGGTGACACTGTACTGCTATGGTGACAGTATGTAAAAAAAAAAAACATAAATAATAATATAAAAAAATTAAAAAAAAGTAAAAAAAATGTTTAAAAATGATAATTTTTGGTTATAAACTAATTTGGGTTATTCTTTTTTACTAAATAATTTTGGCCAAGATTTATGATGAAATGCTATTTATTTGCAAAATTTTATAAGAAAAACACTTTTTTTCAAAATTTTTGGACATTTTCATTTACATAGCAAAAAAAAATAAAAATCCCAGTGGTGAATAAATACCACCAAAATAAAGTTTTATCTGTCTCAAAAAAATACTAAAAATTCATATGGGTACAGTGTTGCATGACCACGCAATTGTCATTCAAAGTGTGATAGCACTGAAAGCTGAAAATTGGCCTGGACAGAAAGGGGGTAAAAGTGTCCGGACTGGAAGTGGTTAAAGTGATTGAAAAGGTTCATTTCTTAAAAAAAAAATAACAACATGTCATACTTACCTGTTCTGTGCAATGGTTTTGTACAGAGCAGCCTCGACCCTTCTCCGGTCCCCGGCCAGCGGTCCTGGCTTCTCTCTACTGATGAGTGCCCCCAGTGCTCCTGAGCCACCTCTGTGTGTCTATGAGATGCACAGGGTGTAGCTTGGCCCTGCCAACCACTCCCTCCTCACTCCCAATGGCTCCTGCTGCTGTGTCTCAGCCAATGAGGAGGCAGATACCCAGGAGAGTTTCTGTTCTCATCCACATCACAGGATCAGGATCGGCTCTGGTAAGTATAAGGGGGAAACTGCACACTGAAGGTTTTCTGCCTTCATGCATAGAATTCATGAAGGTAACAATAACAAACCTTCAGGCTTTAGAACATTTAATATATTTTTCCCTCTCTCACATCCTCTCACCTATTTGGATTCTTTGCTACCCTCCATTTTACTGCTTCCCTTGTGTTACTCACCTTGGCTTGGCTTTAAGTTCTTTATCTTTTCAATCATTGAAGGGAACTGTTTATTTTTATGGTAAGTAGAACACTCCAAAGAATGCAAGTTGCATGCACCTAACATCTTTATATCAAGACCATTGGGATGGTGTGCAGGATGGCCTTTTATTAACCCAGGCACAGAATATGTAAAATATGTAATGAGGTGATTGTAGCCGTATTAGTGCATTTGCGACAGGAACAATTGAGTACTATTCGTGATACTTTTTTTATTTGCACTAACATAAGGTTAGTACTGCTTAGACCTGAAGAAGGGGACATTCCCCGTAAGCTTGTCCTCAAAATTGTATGTTAGTGCAAATAAAAAAAGTATCACGGACAGTACTCAATTGTTCCTATAATATATAATAAAAGTTATTATCGCATAGTCCACCTTTTGAAAAAAGTAATAAATGCACCCACATTGAAAACAGAAATATATTCCTTTTATGTGTTTATTGCATTGGGTGCCCAGGATCCTGCAGACTATTCCACTAGCCCCAGATCCATATGGTCATATGGACCTACTGTTATGGGACTAAAGGAAGTAATCAATCTACTACAACTGCAGTGACATCACCACATTTGTGCTCCATTGAAATCCACAAGTCCATCTGCTGCAGTGGCAGATGGGACTTATAGTCTTCCATTTACACATCCCTGGGAATAGATCTGTGAATGAATGAGTGAAGCCATTGTAGCACTACCCCCTTAGGAGTCGCTAGAGATTTGGACCCCCCTATAGTCCTGCACAGCCAGGCAACACGCATTTTCCACACAGATTTGCATCCAGGAGACAGTAACCAGTCCTTGTCTTTTTTCGATATTATTAGGGGAAATAAACTTGGATAGGGTAAGGGGTGTATTGGATGGCCAAAGGGAACAAGAACTGAAGACAATCTTCCTGAAAATATGTAAGAAGTCTCTTTAACAGCAAAAAATCCTCTTCTGGAGAGCTAGCCAGCATCTCCTGGTTTACCACCCCAGACCTTTATCTAGCTGTATTGGTTGAATCCATGGGCAGGGGATCCAGTGCCTGTCACTTTAAATAGAAGACAGTCCTGGGTAGCAGCTAATCCATTTTTCCACTAGAGTGCTCCATTCCCTTTCTAGCCAAGGGGGTGTAGGTCTACTCACTCAGTCCTCTGTCTGGAAGATGATGGGTCAGTGGCTGCTTACAGACCTTCTGCTGGGCTGCTCCTTACCTGCTACATAGGTGGTCCTCACTTTTGGGGCTGATGAGGTCCTGAGCTTTCCCCTTTCCAGCTCCACTGACTGTAGGTGAGCCCCTTCCCATCTGGACCCCCTCCCTGGCTCCTGTTCTCCAGCCTCTCACTTCATTTTCCACCTGACCTCTCCTGCTGCTGACCGCTTTTGAAGGCTGCCTTGGCCCCATGTCAAGCCTCCTGCTTGTGGATTGGCCAAGTTGCTCCAGGTGTGCAGGCCAGCCCCTCCCCACCCCCACCCACTGCTTTTAGAATCTTCTCCAAGATCAGAGCAGGCAGAGGTGTCAAGAAACTGACCTGCAGAGCCTCTCAGCCCTGACTTGAAACAACCCCTTCTAACTCAGCTCAGACCGCTATATAGCATTTTAGCTGAAAACCTAATCTAGCTCCCCCTAGCTATTTAGGAGGATGCTACACCAAGCACAGCCATGCTAATATAAACAGATAACAAAATGCTGTGCTGATAAGAGGCCAATAATTAGGTAAGGGGAGTGGGGAAAGTTAAGAATGGGGGTTAGGGAACGTGACCATGTTTCATGTTACATCCTAAATATTGGTGTAACATGGTCACAAAGTTGAACTTAACCTTTAATCTTTGTGTGTATATGAGACAGACGTATTTTCACTGTAGAGATGGAGTAGGTGACAGGGAAATAACCTGTTTCAGCAGTGAAAGGGTCCCCGAAAGGCCGAGGTAGACATCCCAAGGGAGGAGACTTATTAGAGACAGGTGGGTCTTATCCTCAAAAGGGACAGCTTCCAAACAGCCAGGGCTCCTGTGTGCTGTGAGGGTATCCTACAGACACATGGGACCACGTGCTCAGGCCTGTCTTGCCGAAACAGACAGGCAGCAGAGCCAGGCTGACGGCTGAGAGTGAAAGTTGGAGATTTTGGGGGAGACGGAGGTAGCACCCGCCTGAGCAGACTGCTGTATCTGAGATAAGTAAGCTGCATTTTGTTGATGAGCAGACAGAAGGTTCAGTCTGGTGACTGAGTGGACCAATTCAGTAGAGGCTTAGGTTCGTTTCACACTAGTGCGGGTGGGCGCAGCTGCTTTGTCCCACAGCTGTAACCAACCCAACACAAAACGCGGGCGAATGCCATTAATCTTATGGCAACCCTGATGCACTGGAAATAGCACCCGCTTTGGAAACCGCACGTGTTTTGCAAGACATGGAAGCCCATTCAAATGAAGACATTAGTGCTCATTGTTATGCTGAATAAATCCTGTGAGAGCAGAAAACTTTATTACTTCAACATCTTAGATGAATAATGGGAAGGAAGCTCTAAAACATACTCATTGGAATTCAGTAAAGCCCTAACAACACTTTTCTGGTTCTATGACCCTTTTAAAATGGCCTGTGCCAGATTTGAAAATGCCTGCCGCTTATTTTGGTAATTTTACCAACGTGTGCAACAGATTGAGGTACCTATTATTAGTGTCACTTTTATAAAATGATGCTAATAATGCATACCCCCAGTTTGTAGATGATGAAACCAAAGGTGATTAACCTCCTTGGCGGTATGATTATTTCAGATTTTTGGTGCTGAAAGTGGTACCATTATTTTGCATGGAAATAAGTCGTTTTTTTATTGTAGGCTGTAATTTTTAGGAATAACTCACTGAAATCTGTCCGAACAAGAGTCTATTAAACATCCCGGGTATGATAAAATTTGAAACACGAAATCATAAATTATAATTTAATAAATAATCATAAAAAATAATAATATAATAATAATACATTTAATTCAATAATATAATCAAACCGAAAACACTGAAATTTGAAATAGAGCGCCAAGTTCGCACATTGCTGAGCAAAGTCTCAAAATCGTTTTCAGTGTCTGATGACGAATTTCCCCACGAATCATTATCACTCAATTCTGCAAGTGGTTCTGATTTACTATCGCTGTTCTCTAGCCGGTCTAAACCCGCTTTTGATCTAAAGGGACACTTTTTGGACGCCATGGACTTTTCTCAGTTTCCAGGCAGAAAGAACAGACAAAATGCAGGCAGGGCACAGGACAAAGCACTCGGGACAAAATGTATGTAAAATGGGTTGAAACAGCAATGTTTTACTATGAAAAATGTGTTTTGAAAAAAATGAAATTTTTTAAATTTTCAAATTTCCCGCCGCCGGCGCCTGTACGTCCCGACGTCACAGGGACCAGAACACGGAAGCCGGATGCCGGCATCGGCCGGAGGAGATGGCCGGGGACGCTGCAGGGGACACATCGTGGGAGCGCAGGACAAGGTAAGCTCTGCAGGGAATCCCTATGCAGCGCCGCATGGTAAGCCCGAGTGTAGCTCGGGTTACCGCTTTTGGCACTGACATTTTACCCCGAGCTACACTCGAGAATACCGCCAGGGAGGTCAAGATCTACTCTAAGTTGGTGTAAAGAGACAGGCAGAGTGCCTGTCCCTGTACTAAGTGTAGCAGAGCAGCCTCCTAGCAACCAGTGATGCTGCAGTGGGTAGAGCCTTATAGGGAAGCTGAGAAACTAGTTTCTCATTAGGTCCACTCTCCCCTTGTAATTGACAGCAGGCAGATTCTATAGCCAATAGCATCTGCCCACTACCTGCTGTCAATCACAATGGGAGCAAACCCGATTGGGAACTAGCGTCTGTGAATCCACCTTAGGCTCTGCCCCCTAGATACAAATCTCCTGGCTGCTGCACTGTCTGTGTTACAGCCGCAGTGGGAGGAGGAAGTGCGGTTGCACTGAGGCTGAGGGTGGAGTGTGCAACGGGTGCATAAAACTCCCGCACTGACATTTGTCGTGTGGAGGCACGTTGGAATTCTAAAGAATTCTCTTTATGAATCCCCCTATCTATACTGAGTGGACTGAATCCTTGAAAAACTCTCCATTTAAAGGTAAATCTCACAAGAGACATATGAATAAATGAACTGAAATCTCATTAGTTTGTACTGTACCTAATTTTATTTAGTTCTATATATTTAAAGTATAACCCAGCCAAAATATTTTTAGGCGTTAGAAACAATGGAGAAGAGTTTACCCCCTTGACGCTGACTGCACGCAAATTAGCAGCCTCACAGAACTGGGCTTTTTTCCTTGGGGCCTTTCTTTCTGCTGGGAATTTGGGTTCCTTTCTTTGTGCTGGGAGTGCGCCGCACGCACACTGCCAGCAGAAAGTTTGGTGTGTCACTGAGAGCCCTGGATCCCGTTCTGATGATCGGGACCTGGAACTCCCAATTCCCGGTCACTTGATCGTTGTGATAGCCTCTGATTGGCTATCACAATGATCAGTCACTGTGAAGCCCGCACCCCTTATTTTCTGTCTCTGAACGGAGGAGAGAGTTACATTGTGTCCTTTCAAAGGGAAAAAACAATTGTGTGTAATAACTAAACAACTAACTAACTAAATAAATAAATTTAAAAAAAAAAGAAAAAAACCTAGACCAAGGTTTGATCTAGGTCTGTGCCAGGATTTGAGTCAAGATCGGGGTCAAAGGTCAAGATCGGGATCAAAGGTCAGGGATTTTTTTAATTTTTTAATTAGTATCAGTGTGAGTTAGTTTAGGATTAAAAAAAAAAAGCAAATTGTGCACTATTGTTTCTGGGCTGTACTATGGTTACATACAACAACTGAAAAACACACATGTGATATTGCTGCGATCGTCAGAATTGAGAAATTATAAAAATGGGGCTTTTTTTACTATTTTGGGCCAGTTTTCCTTTGGTAATAAAAAAAACAAAAATTAGGAGATATCCATTACCATTTACCACCAAATGAAAGCACAATTTGTCCTGAAAAAAACAAAGTATAATCCACCTGGATGTACAAAGTTGTTGTACAGTTTTGCTGACACATGTCAAAAGTTGCAAAATTGTGCTTAGGCATCAAGATTTGTTTTACCCTTAGGCACGAAGAGGTTAAAATTCAATCAGGCCATTCCATCAGGCCAAATTTGATTTAACCCTCGCCCACTTTACCCAGTTTTTTTATGTTTAGGAACTGTGCTGTCTTTTTTATTTAATGAATATGTAAAAGTTAGATTTTTTTTTTTTGTGCAAATTTATATTTGAATTTCGTATGGAGAAACGTTTTTCCTACATTTGAACTGATACCTGTTAAACTACAGGAAAACATCTATAAGAAGAACATACCATAAGGTTTCACTCTGACCAGGTGTCGGTCTTCATCAGTTGCCAGACAATGTATGGGTGAGTCTTCCCACTCACTGACTCTGACCTCAACCCATGAGAAGTTGGCTGTCTTGTCGGTAGATACTCTTACTTTAGTCAGTCTGGTTTCCCAAGACAAGTTTGTACAGTCGCTGGTGCAATTCAATACAGCTGTTTGTCCAAATAATACAAAATCCACATCCTGTTCGATGTGCACTTTACAGGAGTTCCCTGAAAAAAGAAGAAAAAGGATTAAATGTACTAAAAGAACTGTATTATTTATTTTACAGTGTATAAGAACACATCTACCCCATGTTCGTCCAGCTTCACTTGCTACTTCTTATCCTTAGGCCTCATGTACACTGCAGCTGATATACGCATGTTTAGGAGCTGTGCAGCATTTTTTTCTGCAGCCCCTGAACTCACCCTAATGTTTTCCTATGTGTCCATGTACACATCTTCGTTTACAGTCGTTTACAGGCATTTGAGTTTACAGTCGTTTTTTTTAATGCAGAAAACTTGTGTTCAGTAGTCAATTGTATCACCATTTCAAATGCAAAACGTTTGTAAATGCAGAAAATCGCGTTTATATGCGTTTGCGTCTGAAATTTTTTTTTACTTTTCCAGTTCCCCACACTGTCCAGAGCCCATTTTCATCATGAAAAATGCATGCAAAGCGTTTTCAAGGTACTCAGATGGACAAAATAATGAACACAGGATTTTCCTATCAAGCTTGTCACACATTGTAATGACCGATTCACACCTCAGACCTCTCCCACTCTTGGAAACAAAAGATATGTTAATGACCATTCACACCTCAAATTCCTCATGAAGACCCCCTGCCAGGTGACCTTAATGACTCCCTCCAGCAGACACCTTTCCCACCCTTGGAAACAAAAGAATTCTTAATGAGCAACTCACACCTAAGCTAATGTCAACACTTACTGCTGTGTCTGCTTCTACTCTCTGTATTTCTCTGAAACAATCTGAAATTGTTAATAATTTACCACTTTTTAGTGCATTCTGGGCATTTGGGAGGTTCCTCTGTGCTTATCTCTAAAAAATGCTTCTAAACGCAAACGCACATAAACGCGCAAACACGTTAGGCAAATGCGGCTAAACAGATATTTTTTAACCTACATTTTCCAGCAGTCAGTTTCCATCGTTCAGAAGTGTCCCGTGTACATGGGGCCTTAGTTATCATACTACCTTTCATCTACCCCCTACAACCACCATGCCCCTACTGTAGTCATTGCAGGGTCTTGCCAGGTTACCCAGATCATTTGTGCAAATATATAAAAAGTTCTTAGAATTAGTCATTAATATTTAGAGATAAACAATTGTTTCTCGTGTATAACTTTCCACATATCAACTAGATTATAAACTCTTGTTGTCTTGGCCTTACTACTCTTTTGTTACATGGGATGATTGTTATCTGTGTAGCACTACTTCCATAGGAGCCTCAGAAATACTGTCCAGGTTTCCCCACAATCTTCTCCCCACAGCCAGGCCCATAGGGTCATTCACTTGTTTCTCCAATAACCAGTCTAGGGATTTTTTTTGTTGTTTTTATTTTTGGAAAACTTGGATGGGATTGAAGGAATTGGGTGGGATACTCCAAACAAAAACAAGAACTATGTACACTTGAGGACTTAGGTATTCTTCAGGTCAAGCTATGTAAAGTCCGTGAATGTAACAAGAGTGAACTTCAGCTTTAAGCTGGTAGTAGCAGATGTTAACTGTAAATCTCTTTCTTAGAGCCACAAGAGCAGAGTCCCTTCAAGTGGAAGATCAGATGGACAAAGCTCTTCAAGACACCAGCCGGAGTCACCTAAACTAGACCCACAACTGACTCTCTAGCACCAAAAGAGTATTAATAGCACAAATTCTCCAAGATCCTTCAGGAATATCTGTACTCACAAGGCCCAAAGACAGCTGGTTGCCTTCTTCTGTGATACCAGGACAGATCTTCAGTAGATGGTCCCTCAGTCAGATCTTAGCAGTACCCAGGTCTCAGCATTCAGGTTGCCCACCTGAGGCCTTTCAGCAGCAGACATGGGAAGGCATATGCCTGGAAGGGCAAAGTGCTCCCTCCAAACTGGACTAATCCTATCCAGGAAAAGTTCCAGAGCACATTGTGCTCATCGAAAATACACAGTATCCGAGCATGCCATCAGAGAACGCCTCTCTGGGACAGGCCAAGGCCATATCAATATTCATGCTGCCATCTGCGTAGCTCCACACCTACCATCCAGAAGCTACTCAAGCTTTTTGGACGCAGAGGGAGCCATCAGGCTGACAGCAGCTGAGCACACTGAGCAGACCTGACTAGCAGAACACAGCAACACTGATTACAGTGTGAAAGCGAAAGTTTCCGAACAAATAATCACAGCCATACTGACTGCAGTGTGGCAACTAAATGTACCTTTCAAAACACATACTAAATCTGTCTATCTAAACCTATCTGGGAGGGTGCTACATCTGTTTTTCTTTGATCCTGCTTTTTTAAAGCACTGCCGAAAATGTTATGCTATATAAATGACAGGACATTTGAAGCTAATCTAATGTCCATTACCACTATTTTAGAATTCAATATTGGCAAAATAATTCCTCCCCATAAAGTCTAAATGGTACTGCCATTGTAGAAATCTGACAGCTGCCAATGCCAACTTAAAGGTGCAAGTTGCTAATGGCAGCTGTCATTTTCAATTTGCAACCCCCTTTTCCCCACTGAACTGTATCAGGCCACATACCCTCACAATTGAGAGGGTACCTTGCAGGGAGGGTGGGGGTGGGGGCAAGCGGAGAGAGCCTGACACCGACCAACACCAGCCCCCACCCGAGAGGGCCTTCCACTAACACACACACACGCCCCTGGTGAAAGAGAGAAAGACACTCACCTTCACAGCTCTGGACATCCCCAGGAACAACAATCGGGCTGTGCATACACCATCAAGCAGCCTGCAGCCTCTCTCAGATCCCACCTGGTCCCCATGCCGCATTTGTCCCTTCTTTCAGGGGCAGCGCTGCCCCCCTAAAAAAATGCTGCTCTAGGCAAATGCCTTGTTTGCCTTGTGGTAAATACGCCCCTGGGTGGGGTGGGGGGGGGCACAAAGATAATAATAAACACTAATTTGGAGAGAGATAGAGAGGGACAGCCCGGAGAGACAATCATGTACTGTTATATGCATTTGTGCTAAAGGAAACATGCTGACAGGAGGAGAAAGCAGAGTTGGCTTCAGTTGGCTTAGGCATCTTCACTATTTGATCTCAGGTTGGGGGCAGGGAGGTGACCAGGCTAGTTTGCCTAACTGTAGTGGAGAAAAGTCAGGTTGTTTAGTGGGCTGTGCTGTCTGGCAGGGCTTTGCAAATCTCAGACCTGGCTGGACAGATATACAAGTCATTTGACAAGTAAAATAGTATTTGTATGTTTCTTTAACGGTGCATATAGGTGCTTGTCTGGAGTTAAACCTCAAAGGTGTCTATTCTTCATGATTCACACAGATTCTACAGTCAAGTAAGTGCCAATCACAACAAAATCCATTTTAGGTTTCTCATGAAAATCAACCCACCCACCATGTTCATACACGCTACAGGTCTGGCCTCACCACTTTGCAAGACATTTAAACATCTGTCTACTCATGATAATGAAAATTAGTAATGTAACCAAAAGTGAATGAGCTGTATAAATTGATGGTATATAGAGAAGTAACTTCAGAGTTATGAAATGTCTCTTTCACAGACAGCCCCAGTAAGTCTAACAATCTGATAACTTTGTGGCTTAGTGCCTTCCACCAAACCCAGCTGCTCGAGGCACCGGCCCATTAACGCCATAAAGCATACTGAATACAGAAAAGGGTAGTCTTTTTATTTTACAGAAATCCAACCATGTCATTTTTAAACATTCAGGGCCCATTCACTCCAGTGCACTGCATTAGCACACGTGTGTTAACATGTTATGCCTTGTGTTGCATTAAGGTAGCCAATTCACTTAAATGGACTGCCTATCACACCAGAAAGCATACCTCCCAAAAGTCCTGGATTCTGCGGGACCGTAATTTTAAGAAAATCCCAGAATCCCCCAGATCCAGAGCTGTGTTCCACTGCTGGCTGCCCCCCGCACTGCCTGATTGCAAGCAGCCCCTTCCTCTTCACAGCCCCACCCACACTTCACAATGAGTAAGGCATGAAAAGCCTTAAGAAAGAAAGGAAACCTTTGAATCATAAAGAGTGTGTCCTGTGGAGGGATTATTGAGGATGTGGTGCACAGGATGTGGAGGATAATGCTCCAGGTATAGAGCCAGCCGATATGTCTGCCTGTGCGGCTTCCACTTGTCCCCTGACCAGCAGAACAGCTATATGTCAGGCTGGGAGTACAGCATGCATCAGACTTCGAACAAAAATCTTTGTCTTCCTCGTCCGGACCTACCTAGATCAGAACTTCAGAGGAGAAGTTCAGTGAGCGAGCCCGATAAGTGAGATACAGAACTTCTGCACACCTGTCCTTTCTTCTTCTTTCTCCACACCTGTGCCCTCTTTTTCCCTCTCACCTGTACCCTCTTCTGCCTCCACATTTGTACTCTCTTCTTCCTCTTCCACATCTGTACCCACTTCTTCCTCTTCTGAACCTATACCCTCTTCTTCCTCCTCCATAATTGTACCCTCTTCTTCCTCCTCCTCACCTGTACTCTCTTCTACCTTTTCCACACCTATACCCTCTTCTTCCTTCCCCACACCTATACCCTCTTCCTCCTTCCCAGCACCTATACCCTCTTCTTCCTTCCCCACACCTATACCCTCTTCTTCCTCTTCCACAACTGTACCCTCTTCTTTCTTCTCTACGCTTGTACCCTCTTCTTCCTTCTCCACACCTCTACCCCCTTCTTTCTCCACACCTTTACCCTCTTCTTCCTCCTCCATACCTGTACCCTCTTCCTTTCCTTACCAGTACCCTCTTCTTCTTCCTCTTCCTTACCAGTACCCTCTTCTTCCTCTTCCTCTTCCTTACCTGTACCTTCTTCTTCCTCTTCTGCACCTATACCCTCTTCTTCCTCTTCCACACCTATACCCTCTTCTTCCTCTTCCACACCTATACCCTCTTTTTCCTCCTCCACACCTGTACCCTCTTCTTCCTCCTCCCCACCTCTGCTCTATTCTACCTTCTCCATACCTGCACCCTCTTCTTCCCGCTCAACACTTGTACCCTCTTCTTTCTTCTCCATACCTGTATCCCCTTCTTCTTCCTCAACACCTTTACCCTCTTCCTTCTCCATACTTGTACCCTCTTCTTCCTCCTCCACACATGTACCCTTTTCTTCCTCTTCTGCATCCGTACCCTCTTATTCCTTCTCCACATCTGTACCCTCTTCTTCCTCCTCAACTCCTGCCTGTACCTTCTTCTTCCTTCTCCATGGCTGTACCCCCTTCTTCCTCCTCCTGACATGTACCCTCTTCCTCCTTTCCACACCTATGCCCTCTTCTTCTTCCTCAACACCTTTATTCTCCACTTTCTCCTCTACACCTATGCCCTCTTCTTCCTCCACACCTTTATTCTCCACTTTCTCCTCTACACCTGTGCACTCTTCTTCCTCCTCTGCATCTGTACTCTCTCAGCTGTACTGTTTTCCTTCTCCACCCCTGTACCCTCTTCTTCCTCCACCATACTTGTAAACTTTTCTTCCTCCACCATACTTGTGCCCTCTTTTTCCTCCTTCACACTTGTAGCATCTTCTTCCTACTCCACACCTGTACCCTTTCAGCTGTACTCCGTTATTCTTCCTCAACACATGCACCCTCTTTTCCTCCTCCACACCTGTACTCTTTCAGATGTACTGTTTTCTTCTTCCTCCACACCTGTTACCTCTTCCTCATCCACACGTGTACCCTCTTCTTCATCCTCCACACTTGCACCCTCTTCTTCCTACTCCACATCTGTATACCCTCTTTCTTCCTCCACATGTGTACCCTCTCTTTCTCCCTCTCATCCGTATCTTCCTCTTTTTCATCCCTCACACCTGTCCCCTCTGCTTCTTCCTCAACACCTGTGCACTCTTCCATACCTTCCAACCATCCCAGATTCCATAAGAATGTCCCTCTGCTTCTTCCTCAACACGTGTACCCTCTTCTATACCTTCCAACCACCCATGTTTCCACAAGACTGTCCTGCTTCTTCCTCAACACCTGTGCACTCTTCCATACCTTCCAACCATCCCAGATTCCATAAGAATGTCCCTCTGCTTCTTCCTCAACACCTGTACCCTCTTCTATACCTTCTAACCACCCATGTTTCCACAAGACTGTCCTGCTTCTTCCTCAAAACCTGTACCCTCTTCCATACCTTCTAACCACCCATGTTTCCACAAGACTGTCCCTCTGCTTCTTCCTCAACACCTGTACCCTCTTCCATAACTTCTAACCACCCCAGATTCCATAGGACTGTCCTGGTATTTTAAAAGATCCAGGCTGTGTCCCACTGCACCTTGTCTATATTCTGTTTTTGTTTATTAAATATAATTCTTTAGGTTTCAGTGTGAAACTCATTTGTGGTACAGTAGTTAAGGAGCATTTTGTTGGTAGGACTGTGGCATATTTGTGCATTGTATACTGAGAGTAGGTTTTGTCTTATTTAACCATGTTTCTTTATGAATTTTAAATATCAAGTGCAATTTAGCAGCTCCCATGTTTTGTGGCAGCATTCTCTGCTACGGTGTCCCTCATCCTCAAGTTCTAATGTTGGGATGTATGCAGAAAGGGCTAAAAAGGTACATGTACCAATTCTGGAAGGTGTCTAGTGGCAGGGAACATTGCTATTCAGTGGTGTTTTACCTGTTCTGAGTCCCATGCTGCTTGCTCACATTATCTGTCTGCCTGAACTATGCAGATGCTGTTAGGCAGGAGACAACTACCCCTAAAGTGCTGGTATACAGGCACCGCTAGGTGCTATATGACTACAATCGCCTTACTAAAATCTACAATGTAAGCTGATCCAGCTCAGCAGAGGGAGACACAGGACGTAAAATAATGTATGTGTCATGACTTTAAAGCAAATCATACTATGAACTCAACTTTTGGTTCAACCAGTTCAGTCCACCAATGCCCCATACACACAATGAGAATATTAGGCAAAAAAAAAATAGCTTTCGGAGGAGTTGTACGATAATCTGATCATTAGTACACAGCTTTCGACAGCCAATTACAACAGTCGATGTGACAATATATGAAGGGAGAACAATTTTTGCTTAATCAGTACAGAGACCAAGACCACGCATGCACAGAAAGGAATGAATTCATTACAATACAATACATGACATCACTTCCGATGTTGTATTTTGTTGTACGAGTATTTTCGTAACTTTAGTAACCTCTTCATTTTCAATATGAGACTATCATGGAAAAAAACAATGGGCAATCATTTGTCTGATATTATTGTGTGTATGGGACATTAGTCATACCTCCCAACTTTATGAAGAAACCTTTCCGTGTTTGGAGATTACATTTCTTTTCCTCCAGACGTAAAGAGTGACCCCTTGTCCTCTGTGATGACCTCAGGGGGAATAGCTCTACACCGAGTTCACTATATGAACCACTGATGTATTTATACATGGAGATCATATCCCCCTTATGTATTATACATGGAGATCATATCCCCCCTTATGTATTATACATGGTGATCATATCCCCCCTTATGTATAATACATGGAGATCATATCCCCCCCTTATATATTATACATGGAGATCATATCCCCCCTTATGTATTATACATGGAGATCATATCCCCCCCTTATGTATTATACATGGAGAGCATATCCTTCCCTTATGTATTATACATGGTGATCATATCCCCCCTTATGTATTATACATGGAGATCATATCCCCCCTTATGTATTATACATGGAGATCATATCCCCCCTTATGTATTATACATGGTGGTCATATCTCCCCTTATGTATTATACATGGAGCTCATATCCCCCCTTATGTATTATACATGGAGATCATATCCCCCCTTATGTATTATACATGGTGGTCATATCTCCCCTTATGTATTATACATGGAGCTCATATCCCCCCTTATGTATTATACATGGAGATCATATCCCCCCTTATGTATTATACATGGTGGTCATATCCCCCCTTATGTATTATACATGGAGATCATATCCCCCCCTTATGTATTATACATGGTGGTCATATCCCCCCTTATGTATTATACATGGTGATCATATCCCCCTTATGTATTATACATGGAGATCATATCCCCCCTTATGTATTGTACATGGAGATCATATCCCCCTTATGTATTATACATGGAGATCATATCCCCCCTTATGTATTATACATGGTGATCATATCCCCCCTCATGTATTATACATGGAGATCATATCCCCCCTCATGTATTATACATGGAGATCATATCCCCCCTTATGTATTATACATGGTGATCATATCCCCCCTTATGTATTATACATGGAGATCATATCCCCCTAATGTATTATACATGGAGATCATATCCCCCCTTATGTATTATACATGGAGCTCATATCCCCCCTTATGTATTATACATGGAGATCATATCCCCCCTTATGTATTATACATGGTGGTCATATCCCCCCTTATGTATTATACATGGAGATCATATCCCCCCCTTATGTATTATACATGGTGGTCATATCCCCCCTTATGTATTATACATGGTGATCATATCCCCCTTATGTATTATACATGGAGATCATATCCCCCCTTATGTATTGTACATGGAGATCATATCCCCCTTATGTATTATACATGGAGATCATATCCCCCCTTATGTATTATACATGGTGATCATATCCCCCCTCATGTATTATACATGGAGATCATATCCCCCCTCATGTATTATACATGGAGATCATATCCCCCCTTATGTATTATACATGGTGATCATATCCCCCCTTATGTATTATACATGGAGATCATATCCCCCTAATGTATTATACATGGTGATCATATCCCCCCTTATGTATTATACATGGAGATCATATCCCCCCTTATGTATTATACATGGAGATCATATCCCCCTTATGTATTGTACATGGTGATCATATCCCCCCTTATGTATTATACATGGAGATCACATCCCCCCTTATGTATTATACATGGTGGTCATATCTCCCCTTATGTATTATACATGGAGCTCATATCCCCCCTTATGTATTATACATGGTGGTCATATCCCCCTTATGTATTATACATGGAGATCATATCCCCCCCTTATGTATTATACATGGTGGTCATATCCCCCTTATGTATTACACATATTGATCATATCCCCCCTTATGGATTATACATGGAGATCTTATCCCCCCTTATGTATTGTACATGGAGATCATATCCCCCCTTATGTATTGTACATGGAGATCATATCCCCCTTATGTATTATACATGGTGATCATATCCCCCCTCATGTATTATACATGGAGATCATATCCCCCCTCATGTATTATACATGGAGATCATATCCCCCCTTATGTATTATACATGGTGATCATATCCCCCCTTATGTATTATACATGGAGATCATATCCCCCTTATGTATTATACATGGTGATCATATCCCCCCTTATGTATTATACATGGAGATCATATCCCCCCTTATGTATTATACATGGAGATCATATCCCCCTTATGTATTATACATGGTGATCATATCCCCCCTTATGTATTATACATGGAGATCATATCCCCCCTCATGTATTATACATGGAGATCATATCCCCCCTCATGTATTATACATGGAGATCATATCCCCCCTTATGTATTATACATGGTGATCATATCCCCCCTTATGTATTATACATGGAGATCATATCCCCCTTATGTATTATACATGGTGATCATATCCCCTCTTATGTATTATACATGGAGATCATATCCCCCCTTATGTATTATACATGGAGATCATATCCCCCTTATGTATTATACATGGAGATCACATCCCCCCTTATGTATTATACATGGAGATCATATCCCCCTTATGTATTATACATGGAGATCATATCCCCCCTTATGTATTATACATGGAGATCATATCCCCCCTTATGTATTATACATGGAGATCATATCCCCCCTTATGTATTATACATGGTGATCATATCCCCCCTTATGTATTATACATCGAGATCATAACTCCCCCCCCCCTTATGTATTATACATGGAGATCATATCCCCCCTTATGTATTATACATGGTGATCATATCCCCCCTTATGTATTATACATGGTGATCATATCCCCCCTTATGTATTATACATCGAGATCATACCCCCCCCCCTTATGTATTATACATGGAGATCATATCCCCCCTTATGTATTATACATGGAGATCATATCCCCCCTTATGTATTATACATGGAGATCATATCCCCCTTATGTATTATACATGGAGATCATATCCCCCCCTATGTAATGTACATGGATATCATATTCCCCCTTATGTATTATACATGGTGATCATATCCCCCCTTATGTATTATACATGGTGATCATATCCCCCCTTATGTATCATACATGGAGATCATATCCTCCCTTATGTATTATACATGGAGATCATATCCCCCCTTATGTATTATACATGGTGATCATATCCCCCCTTATGTAATATACATGGATATCATATTCCCCCTTATGTTTTATACATGGAGATTATAGCCCCCCTTAATCTCCTCTTCTCAAGAGAGAATACATTCAGTTCCTCTAATCTCTCCTCATAGCTGAGCTTTATAATTTTTGGTCTTTCACCAGATGTAGAGAGAGGACTGCAGATAAAAAGGGGCAACTTATATAGGAGGATTTGTTTCATCTCTGTGTATCACCTGAGGCCAGTCATTTCACTGGGTATAGGTAAGGGTTCACAGCCACTTTAAATAAAGAATGAAAAAAAATGACTGGGATTGATCTCTATGGGTTTGGTTTGTGAACCGTTTTGTGACTCTTAAACCACCATGTGGCGGGGGAGTTTCTTAGCCAGCGGGTTAAGAGAAAAATATTTTTCCATCACACAAGCAAAGTGAATGAAGGAATTCCCCACCCATGCTGAGATATTGTATTCTGACAATACACTGATCAGCAGCCACAGATGCTGATTGATAAAGGTTTTCCAGCATGTCCTTTTGACAGAAGTCAATCACAGTGGCATCACTATGGGGATGCGGGGGGTGACACCCACCAGAGGGGTGACACCAGGGCTTTCTTTCTGCAACCTGCTGGTCACTGCTCAGTACCATCACTTGTAAATACAGAAGCACTGCTTCAGTCCTTACAAGTGACAACACTTCTCTCCTGGCAGACGCTCAGAACCTCCCTGTCCTGCACACCTCAATATGAGAGCTGAAGAGGAGGGGCAGGGAATCTATACAGCTGTTGCGCAGGCCATAGATGGGTTGAAAAGTGTCCGTTTAAAAAATCGTTCAATAGGCCGACATTACCACCAATGGTAAAAAAAAAAATCGGCTGATTTTCGTCCCGTCTACGGCCGGCATTTAAACTTCTTTCCCTTGTAGAGAGCTCTGCTATTATATTTGACATGAAAAAGTATTGCGGTTGCAGCAATGTATCTATTTGTATCCATTTCGGATACAGATGTTTTTATTTGGATACAAATAGATACATTGTTGCAACCACAAGACTTTTTCATGTCAAATATAATAGCGGACTGGAATTCTTCATTTTCTTCTTCTTCTTCTTCTTCTTCTCCTTCTTCTTCTTCTCCTTCTTCTTTTTCTTCTTCTTCTTCTTCTTCTTCTGCTTCTTCTCCTTCTTCTTCTTCTTCTACTTCTTCTTCTGCTTCTTCCAGGTCACGGCTCATGCGCAGATTTTTTGTCGGTAAAAAGATCGGCCGATTTTTTTCCAATTTCACCGATAAAAAAAATGTGCCAAAGCCCCAAAAAACGTCCGACCAATTAACCCACTAACGGTGCGAAAATCGGCCGATTTTTTCCGGCTGATTTTCAACCCGTCAATGGCCTGCATTAGTCTCATTGTCATGGTGGAAGCTCCACCTGAAGCCCGCCAGCAGCCTGCACTCTCCTTTCTCAGTGCATTGTGTGTGGTGGCGAGCCAGAGCCTGCACCTGTCGTGGATTGATTTGGATTGTTTTGCTGAGCAATATACCTTTTGTATTCAGCCCTGCTACCCCCTCCCCTGCATAGTAGAGGGAGGATGTGTTCCCGCACCTTTTCTCTTCAAAAAAATCCCTGGGTGACAGCATCAAGTAGCACTGTGGCAAGGGGGGAGAGCTGTGCTGAAGTGCTAGCCTGTTCAGTTCCCTATTGCCTGTCCTGCTGTGACTCCATAGCGGCAGGACAGAGCACTGTGGCAGGCTAGGGGGGAAGGGGGGTGAGTGACACCATGTTTTACCACACCAGGTGACACCAACCCTAGTGATGTCACTGGTCAATCAGATGAATGACTTCCATCAAAAAAGGGATAACCACACACTGATCGAAAATCGGCCGGTCCCTACTGAACCAGCTGAATTTTTATCTGTCCATGACCAGCTTTACAGCCAAGCAACTAGCATTTTTAGAAGGGACAATTACCAATGGCAACTTCAGTACTTCCTCACATTTTCCAATAAAGATCTTAATAGTAAAAAAAAAAGAAAAAAGAAAAACGTTTTTGAAAAATGTTCTAATACAAAATGACAAGTTCTTTAAAAAGAACACTTTAGTCTCCAATGGCATCATCCAATTTGTGCCCCATATACCACATACATGTTCCAGGGCAGGTACCAGCAGGACTGTATCTGTAGATAATGATACAGACTATTGTGATTCATACAGCCTTTACATAAACCATGAGATGCATTTCTGTTTGGTTAGCATTTTAAATAGTCAAAGAGGAAATCATATGAGAAAAACTCCCGTGATGTAATTCCTATTTTTGGTTTAAAGAGGAAGCGCATACATCATGCGCACTAATGTAGCAACATGTTACGTTTATTGAAATTTGCTGTCACGCTGACCCAGTTCCATTCATACATACTGTAACTATACAGAGCCTTCCATAGTGAGGTCAGTACTGCCCCACGCACACCCACAACATCACACTGCAAAACTGAATGTCACATTGAACAATACACGTTTTAATCTTTTTGGTTTTTAATTTCTCTGCACATGTGCTAAAATGTACTTTTTTAAAAAATGAGAACACACTTAACACCACTAAACATTATATATTGTCTGAAAGAAGAGGACCTATAGAATAAAATGCTTTTTTTTATTGGCCGCAAAATATCAGCATATCTGTTTACCAAATCTATATTTTCAGTAAAAATACACTCAAATTATTATTTCAGGTACTTATATAGCACCATCAATTTACGCAGAGCTTTACATATATATTGTACATTCACATCAGTCCCTAACCCTCAAGGGGTGTACAATCTAAGGTCCCTAACTTACATTCATACATACACATATTAGGGACAATTTAGACAGGATCCAATTCACCTACCAGCATGTCTTTGGAGTATGTGGAGGAAACCCACGCAGGCACAGGGAGAACATGCAAACTCCAGGCAGGTGGTGGTGTGGTTGGGATTCAAACCAATGACTCTAGTACTGCCAGGTGGAAGTGCTGACCATTTAGCCACTGTGCTGCCCCACTCAAATGACTTTTCATGCGCACAAATAAAATAAAATCTCAACATTTTCTATAAGACCTTGTTCATGCGGGGCATTTTAATCATGGCCTGTGCAGGGCAGTGTTTACCAGCACAGGGATGCACAGGTGTTGAACGCATTCCCTTGCAGCTGCATCCCAATAGACAGCAATGGGACTGCCAGCACCTGTGCATCACCACGCCAGTAAAAGATGGCCCTGCATGGAGCATGGATTAAAACGCTCTGTGTGAATGAGGCCAAAAATTAAAGATGAGGCTGTAAAGATGAGGCTGACAGAAACCAAATATGTCAAGAAACCAAAAACTGCGTGTGGTGGCGCAACGATGGCAAACTAATGCAGGCATAGACGGGTCGAAAATCGTCCACTTTTAAAAAAAAAAAAAAAGTCGGTTGTTCAATCAGCCGATGTTACCACCAACAGTAAAAAAAATCGGTCGATTTTTGTCCCGTCTACAGCCGGCATTTTTACTTCTGTCACTTGCAGAGAGCTCCGCTATTTTATTTTATATGAACAGTCTTGCAGTTGCAGCAATGTATCCATTTGTATCCATTTCAGATACAGATGTTTTTTATTCGGATACAAATAGATACATTGTTGCAACCACAAGACTTTTCATATAAAATATAATCTCGGACTGGAATTCTTCTTCTTCTGCTTTTTCCTCTTCCTCTACTTTTTCTTATTTTTCTTCTTCTTTTTCTTCTTCTTTTCTTCTTTTTCTTGCAGGTCACGGCTCATGCGCAGATCGGTAAAACGATCGGCCAATTTGCCCATCATTGCCGGGAAAATCGGATGATCGTTAAAATTGGCCACGAATTTTCCAACTTTACCGATAAAAAAAATGTGCCAAAACCCCCGAAAAACAGCCGACCAGCTAACCCACTAGTGGTGCGAAAATCAGCCAATTTTTTTTTTGGATGAAAAATCGGCCAATTTTCGACCCGCCTATGGCCTGCATTAGTTCCCCCAAATTTTCCATAGGGGACACTTTTTAAAGTGCTCTACAGCTTATCAATTTAGAGTTGGCAGTAAGTAATCACCCTGGAAGTGTTTTTCAGACTACAGCATATGCTGCAATATGTAATAGGAATTTCACAATTGATGATTATGTAGCTGTGTGCACCATACATGTGCATTTGCATGATCACAGGGACAAGGGAGCCTTAAGATTTTTTAAATATATTTAAATTTTTTCAGAATTTTATAACCTTAATTGTATTGCTATTATATAGGGGGCTGAGAACCCCTCCCCCCCATGTGATATGTAGAGTGACAGGTACTCAATATGGAGACATCAGGGGTCTACTGGACCCCCAATGCCGCTTCTGCACTCCCAGTCAGACTGAGTATAGACTATACTCGTTTGGTTGTTTTCCTTGCCACTTGGTTAGCAATCTGACAGCGCTGAACCTGGAAGTGCTCAGAGCTGATCGCTTCACGTTTCGTTAATCACAGGGAAGATTGAGAAATAGATGTTTTTCGAGGAATGTCAGCTATTTGTAGTGACAGAAAAGGATGTGAATGTGTAAGCTCTAAATATATGATAATATATAAACATATATACACATATACAAACTTTTCTATGCAGAAACAATGCCACGTTATCTGAACTTTCTCTGATTTGACATCTGGAAACTGAAACCCGAATTCTGACTTTCTTATCTGTATATTACTATTGCTCTTTGTACTGACCAAGCTTGATCATCCTCACGTTTCTCATATCTCATGTGTTTCTCACGTGTCTCTCTTTGGTAGGCTGTGTGTGTATACTGTATGTATGTAGTTATCTAACTTGACCATTTCTATTCTTCATCCTTCCTGTTTCCTCTCAATGCAATGATTCACACCACACTCTCACTCTCAGATCCAACACTTAGTACTTTGTATGAACTAGTTTCCAGTAGCGCAGAGAGTTCAATATTATAGTATCCCAATATCACAACATCAAACCCAACACTGAGCTAAATTAGTCTAGTTGGAAGTCATTCCAGAGTGCCACCCAGAATTAAAGCATTCTTCCATCTCTTTCTTGTTTTTTGACAAAAAAATGTCAATTTGTTGTGGAAGATTCTAACATATTTCCATGATTTTTAACTTATCGTGCTTTCTTTTTTGTTCCAGTCACAAGGGGTTTCTTTTAGACCAGGGGTCTCCAAACTTTCTAAACAAATGGCCAGTTTGCTGTCCTTCAGACTTTTGGGGGGGCTGGACTGTGGCCAGTGGGAGTAGAAAATGCCCCATCATTGGTTTTAGCGGAAGGAATAGTGCCCCACCATTGGTTTTAGCGGAAGGAATAGTGCCCCACCATTGGTTTTAGCGGAATAGTGCCCCACCATTGGAATAGTGCCCCACCATTGGTTTTAGCGGAAGGAATAGTGCCCCATCATTGGTTTTAGCGGAACGAATAGTGCCCCATCATTGGTTTTAGCGGAAGGAATAGTGCCCTATTGTTGATATCAGTGATAATAATATTTACCTAATTGCTGATACTAGTGGGAGAAATAGCAACCAACCATTTGTGTCAGTGGGAGGAATAGCACCCTATCATTGTTGTCAGTGGGAGGAATAGAACCCCACCATTGGTGTCAGTGGGAGAAATAGCACCCCACCATTGGTGTCTGTGCGAGGAATGGTACCTGATCATTAGTGGAAGTTTAGGAAGGGATAGTGCCCCAAGTGCTGAATAGAAGCAAAAAAGGGTCCCAGGGCCACAGTTCAGAGATCACTGCTCTAGACCAGGGGAATTGAATGAAAATTCACGGAGTTCATGACAGTAACACTTTCTTCCACCAGAATTTCTGAATTTCATGTTTGTGCTATGACTCAGATCCTTCACATCACAGAATTCCCTTACATCACAGTCCCTCGCCTTTTACATCATAGACCCCCCCCCCCTTTATAGCAGTGTCTTCAGCCCTCCTTTCACATCATAGCCCCTTCTTTACATCATTGTCCTCAGTCCCCACTTTACATCACAGCCTAACTTTCATATTACAGCCTCCCTGTTACATCAGTGTTTTTAGTCTGCCCCTACACATCACAGCCTCTGCCCCTTTAAATAGGTGTCCTCAGTTCCACCTTAACATCACAGACCCTCTTCAATTCACATCCCTCCTTTACATCACAGCCAGCCCCCCCCCCTCTTTTACATCAGTCTCCTCATCCTCAATGCCCCTTCACATCACAGTCCCATCCCTCCCTCCATATCAGGCCTCATATACACATGAACTCACCTAGTCGTTAAACTCTCCTGGCAGCAGAAAAAAGCTAAACGTGGCAAAAAGGCATATAAACGTGGTACTAGGTTTAGCGATTGGATGTTTATTCATTTGATTAGCCAGAGGATTTTCCACTGACATGGAGAAACTCCAAAGCCCTGTACGTGGCTACCGCTTAGCCGTGTTTTGCAGCGTTTAGCATTTTTGGCCAAAATGTACCTCTCCTGAACGCGATTATTCTGCTCCTAAACTCTGGTAAAAGCCTACGTGTACATGGACACATAGGCTTTTGTTGAGTTCAGGATCTTTGGCAAAAAAACACCAGAGCAGCAGAGTACATGAGGCCTTGGTGTCCTCATCCCCCTTTACATCAAACCCACCTCCTTCCCATGACATCCCATGGACACATAGGCTTTTACTGAGTTGAGTTCAGGGACTTTGGCAAAAAAACACCAGAGTAGCAATGTACATGAGGCCTTAGTGTCCTCATCCCCCTTTACATCAAACCCACCTCCTTCCCATGACAGCCCCACCTTACACAGCAGAGCAGAGAGTGGGAGGTACAGCAGGTCTGGATGGAGGGAGGGAGCTGGCAAACTTTTAATTTTAACTAGTTGGTGACTGGTTCCAACAACCACCCTGCATCCTAGCAACCAATCCCCTA
This sequence comes from Staurois parvus, assembly GCF_062004578.1. NCBI lineage: Eukaryota > Metazoa > Chordata > Amphibia > Anura > Ranidae > Staurois > Staurois parvus. The sequence goes on from NW_028318810.1 coordinate 1,973,132, forward strand.
TCCATACGTTGCCATCCTGGAAATTTTTTTTTTACTACTAAACTACTCGTTCACTCCCTTATTATCTCACGTCTGGACTACTGCAACTCCCTTCTCACCGGCCTACCTCATCGCAGACTATCCCCGCTTCAGTCTATCCTGAACTCAGCGGCCAGACTCATCCACCTTACCAACCGCTCCGCATCTGCCACCCCTCTCTGTCATTCCCTCCACTGGCTCCCGATTGCCCAACGCATTAAATTCAAACTACTAACACAGACATGCAAAGTCATTCATAACGCTGCCCCAAACTACCTCACCGACCTGACACCCAAATACCACCCAACCCATAATCTTCGCTCCTCACAAGACCTCCTACTTTCTAGCTCCCTGGTCTCCACCCCCCACGCCCGACTGCAGGACTTCCCCCATCCTCTGGAACTCACTACCCCAATCCATCAGACTGTCACCTACCCTCCTCACCTTTAGACGCACCCTGAAAACCCATCTCTTCAGGGAAGCCTACCCCGCCCTTACCTAACAGCCGATCTCCTCCTACCACTCCATCCCCCACAGTCACTTCCTCCTGTACCACTTTCCCCTCCCTCCTAGATTGTAAGCTTGAAAGAGCAGGGCCCTTGACCCCCTCGTGTATTGTCACTGTATTGTCTCATGTATATGTCCACCACTATAATGTACAGCGCTGAGCAAACCTTTTAGCGCTATATAAATACTGTATAATAATAATAATAATAATCAGGACAATTAGATTGACATGAGGGACAAGTAGATTGGGACCCCGATTTTGAACAAGTAGTTTTTTAAAAAATGTCCACACCCCTGTAAGAGATCAGCTAGATGTCCTCAGTGTGAATAGTTCTAATTTTGGAGTATCCTACTACAATCCCCATCCCTATCCCCAGTTCTACAATAAACTACAAAAAACATCCTTTACCCTCAGTTCACATCTGTGCGGGAGGTGCCGCTGCGGGACCCGCACAAATGCCTACAGCTGCACCACCCACACGGAGGAATGTGGGACCCGTGGGCGGGTGCCATTCATTCTAATGGCACACCGCCCGCACTGGAAATCGCAACCGTACTGGGAGCCTCAGTTCCCATGCGGGCTACGATTTCCAAAGTAGTGCAGGGGCTTCTTCCCTGCGTGTCTTGGAGCACGGGAGTCCATTACGTGCCCACGTAAATCGCAGCCCGCAAGACCACACAGATGTGAACCAGGGCTTAGACTGGTCATTGAAGACAACAAGCGGAAGTGTGTGTGTAATTACCTGAAGGAATACATTGTGCCTGGCTGCGGGGTAAAGTAAGGGGAAACCAGGACATCATAAGCGTCGCACTACGCCAAACAAAAACCACAGTCACAATTAAAATTTCATTAGTCAGAGAAAAAATGTCCATACTACTTCTTCAAATGTTCTTGTCACTGTGCTTGGAAACGAATGTTGGTTTGACCTCAGTAATCATTAGAAAATCGAACAAATTTTCAGAAAACAACATTTGGATTGAAATTCTACTGGTGTATGGTCAGCTCCAGTCGCAAAGAGAGGGAAAATGAACTGAAAAGCGTCCCCTCTCCCTCATTACTAAGCATGTAGAGAATGCCGAGTAATTATAACTCCCGAGGTCTAAATAACTTACATATGTCAGCAGCAGAGTTTATCTGAAGAACGGTTGGCTCATGCACAGACTGACATTGTTCCCATTTTCTCACACACAGTGCCATGTATAAACAGATCATTATGTTGAGTCCTGTGTATACATTAACCTCTGGAATCCTGCCTATATGGAGGCCAGCCAGAAAATGGAATTAGAACTGGCATACGACACGCCCGTCCTTTGCTGATAAAGGCGCACATACTATCTTTGGATGTGTACGGAGGAGTGCCTGCTACAAATGTTCATTTCACTTAACCACATGACCTCCAGAAGGTTTTACCCCCTTCATGACCTGACCCCTTTTTGTTATTCAGCACCAAGCTACTTTAACTGGCAATTGCTCTGTCATGCAACACTGTACCCAAATGAAATTTATATAATTCTTTTTATAGCTTTCTTTTTCGCGGTATTTGGTCACCACTGTCTTTTTTTTACTGTATAAATAAAAAAAAAAGACCAAAAATTGTAAAATATCTATTTTCTGTTATAAAACATATCCAATAAAATTACATCTCTTTAAAAATTTAGGCCAAAGTATATTCTGCTACATGTTTTTGGTAAAAACCAAACTGCAGTTTTGGGGACACTAAACCATTGGGGACACTAAACTATTGGGGACGCTAGTATAGTTCTGATTGTGATCAAGATAATGATCCATACAGACACTACACTAGTAATAGCAGTGATTAGCAACTTATAGTGTGACTCAGGGGCGCCCCTAGAGTTGGTGTCACCCGGTGCGATAACACTTGGTGACTCCCCCTCTGACGATCCCCGAAAAATGGATCGGATCTGCGGATTGAGCATAATGGATCGGACTCTGATCCATTATGCTCAGTCCGCAGACCCTATCCATCCTGCGGGGATCATCGGCTTGCTTTACAACTTGCCTTTTTGTGGAGCGGGTCCGGTGTCACCCCGTGCAGTAGGAGTCACCTGGTGTGGCGCGCACCCACCGCACCTGCCTAGGGATGCCCCTGGTGTGACTGTGATAGTGTGGTGGACAATCTGGTGCTAACTGACACTGGTTGGAAGGAAGACTGACTGACATCACTAGTAACCAGGGGCGGACTGACCATTCCAGCACTCGTGCACTGCTCGAGGGCCCTGGTTCAGTAGGGGGCTCCATGAGATGCCCCTGGTACCTTTCATTGGCTTTTTCATAGGCTTTTTTGGGTATGGGTGAGGACACAGGGGCCCCATGATCCGCTATTGCCCGCGGGCCCCATGAGTTGTCAGTCCGCCCCTGCTAGTGACACTAATACAGTGACCAGTGATAATGCTGTACACTGTACTAATGACACTGACTGGATGACAAGAGTGATCAGGATGGCAATCAAGGGGTTAACTGTGTGCCCAATAAGTGTATGTGTGCTGCTTTTGCTTACAGATCTGTCAGGGTCTCTCCTTGCTTTCAGTTCTGCACAGTAACTGAAAGCAGGGAGAAATCCAGGCAGAATCTGTGTGTTGTGTTTACACACATTGCTGGTGGTTGGCTAAAGGTCTTTTTGAAACGTATAATGACAACAGTAAAATCAGTCTGTATATGCAGTAAGGCATGCTTGTTATACTCACTGTGGAACCTAAGGGGTTAATCCCCCACATTGTGTAAAAAGGATGTTTGATCCTGACTTCTCTGATCCTCCCCTTCTTCCAGCATCTCCTAAATATCTCTTGATAGAACAGTGGCTCAGGGGCAAGCTGCACATGCTCAGTTTGGTGTGTATTGCTAGAGAGCTTTTTTTTTCTTGGGAGAGTGCATGTGATCAGTACAGGGCCAATCAGCACTCTCCAATAAAAGTCCAGGGGTTCTGCATCCTCCTACAAGAGAATAAAAACTCCTACAAGCTGTAACAAGTGCGTTGCTGGACACTGACAAAGGTCACAAGACTGCTATATAGTGCTGGTGAGAAAAGGCATTTAGCAATTTATATTTACTAAAATATTTGCATTTCCATGTTCTTTGTACTGTGGGAGACCAAATACAGTGAATGCAGGGTCCGGGGAGACCAGATATAGTGAATGCGGGGTCCGGGGAGACCAGATATAGTGAATGCAGGGTCCGGGGAGACCAAATACAGTGAATGCAGGGTCCGGGGAGACCAGATATAGTGAATGCAGGGTCCGGGGAGACCAGATATAGTGAATGCAGGGTCCGGGGAGACCAGATATAGTGAATGCAGGGTCCGGGGAGACCGGATATAATGAATGCAGGGTCCTGGGAGACCAGATATAGTGAATGCGGGGTCCGGGGATACCAGATATCGTGGATGCAGGGTCCTGGGAGACCAGATATAGTGAATGCAGGGTCCGGGGATACCAGATATCGTGGATACAGGGTCCGGGGAGACCAGATATAGTGAATGCAGGGTCCGGGGAGACCAGATATAGTGAATGCAGGGTCCTGGGAGACCACATATAGTGAATGCAGGGTCCAGGGAGACCAGATATAGTGAATGCAGGTCCGGGGAGACCAGATATAATGAATGCAGGGTACAGAGAGACCGGATATAGTGAATGCAGGGTCTTGGGAGACCAGAAATAGTGAATACAGGGTCTGGGGAGACCAGATATAGTGAATGCAGGGTCCGGGGAGACCGGATATAGTGAATGCAGGGTCCGGGGAGACCAGATATAGTGAATGCAGGGTCCTGGGAGACCGGATATAGTGAATGCAGGGTCTGGGGAGACCAGATATAGTGAATGCAGGGTCCGGGGAGACTGGATATAGGGAATGCAGGGTCCGGGGAGACCAGATATAGTGAATGCAGGGTCCTGGGTTTAGTAACACTTGAAGAGGATTAGACACAGCCAACACGTGTTTGGGGAAAAGTCTCTCCTTCTTCAGGGCATGAGCAGCACAAGTTAATAGAGCCAAGATGGAATGCACCAGCAGACCTGTGATAAGTTACCTGGCCACTCTTATGCAGGCCATACATGGGTTGAATAGCAAACGATTTTTCGTCCGAAAATCGAAAACGTTGTTCGCTCGGTAATCCGATGGTGCCATCAATGATTTCGAAAGTCGACCAACCAAGTCATAAAGTTTACCCCATATAACAGGTCAAACTTCTGTTCCTTCTAGGTCACGGCTCATGCGCATATTCTTTTCGGAAAAACGATCGTATGATTTGACCATCATTGAGTCGAAAATCGGTAGATTTTCACGAATTTTCCAACACGCCCGATCACCACGAAAATCGTCCGGTGCCATTGACCCATTAACAGAGCGAAAATCGACCGATTGTTCTTTGGTCCGATTTTCAGACAAATGTATGGCCGGCATAAGTGTTGCTCTTCATCTTCACTAGTGCATGCCATTGTGATTCTTTTAACACCAACTGTTCAAGCCCTTAAGAAGGGGGAGGATTTTTCCCAAAAAATTTTTTGCTGAATTTGATGCTCTTAACCATGTCATTTCTAAAAGACCTTTAAGTGAAATGAAATCTTGTAGCAGGCGCTCCATAGTACACATCCAAGAACTTACCAACTTCATCATTTTCTTCCTGCATTTGATGCGTCATTTGGACCATGCAAGAAATCTACGCCTATATTGCCAAAATTAGTCACATCTATAATGCCACAAATTGTCACACAGGGGAGTGGCATGATGGCATTCCACAGACATAATGCTTTTTGCTAAGCAAAGATATTCAGTTCAGAAGTTTAGGATATAGCAGCCTTCACTAAATGGTGAACCGTGATCTGGATCCGGACCTAATGACAGCCTAGTCCGGACCATCAGCCCACCATGCTTTGCTGGATCCTCAGTAAGCTGCAATCATTGGTTGTTAGGATTGCCAGCATCAAAGCAACCAATGACGTCATGTGTGTGCCCCTCCGCCTGCAGCACGCTTGTGCTCCCACCTCCTACCTGGGCCTCGCTCTAATGGACTCTACTGATCTATAGTGAGACTCTGATGGGGGAATCTGATATATGGGGACACTCTAATGGGGGAAACCTGATGTATGGGGGCACATTGATGGGGACACCTGATGTGAGGGGGCACTGTAATTTTGGTATCTGATAAATGGGAGCACTATGATGTGGGAATCTGATATATGGGGGCACCTTGATGCAGACACCTGATGTAAGGGGGCACCTTGATCGGGACACCTGATATGAGGGCACACTGATGGGGGAACCTCATGTATGGTGCCACCTGATGTATGGGGGCACTCTGATGCAGACACCTGATGTAAGGGGGCACCTTGATGGGGACACCTGATATGAGGGCACACTGATGGGGGAACCTCATGTATTGTGACACCTGATGTATGGGGGCACTCTGATGCAGACACCTGATGCAAGGGGGGACCGTAATGGGGACACTTGATGTAAGGCTGCACCCTGATGAGGACACCTGATATGAGGGCACACTGATAGGGGAACCTCATGTATAGTGACACCTGATGTATGGGGGCACTCTGATGCAGACACCTGATGCAAGGGGGCACCTTGATGGGGACACTTGATGTAAGGCTGCACCCTGATGAGGACACCTGATATGAGGGCACACTGGTAGGGGAACCTCATGTACGGTGACACCTGATGTATGGGGGCACTCTGATGGCAACACCTGGTTTAAGCGGGTACTCTTATAAGGACACCTGATGTAAGGGGGTACTCTGATAAGGACACCTGATGTAAGGGGATACTCTGATGGGGAAACCTGATATAAAGGGGGTACGCTAATGGGAGCAACTGAACTAAGAGGTGCTCTAATGGGGAGACCTTATGTAAAGTGTTCTATTTTCTTTTACTTGAAAAGAGAGATTTGGACCTCAACTGGAAGTAACTGGACTGGACCTTCTTGAATTTTAATGAATTACCCCTGGGCTATAGGAACGTAGTCAAGCATCACTGTTTTCCAGGAACGGACCCCGGTTTTGGAGGTTTGTCACGGATAATGTCTGTGGATTTCAGCACCCCAATCTCAGCTTGGTAATAGTTTGGGTTATGTATGTCAATATTATTTGACTAGCAGAAGGAACATACATAGAGCACCTTGATCCTCTGAGACAGTACTATGCAAGACATTATAGCAGGTCCCATAAGAGGAATGCTCTTATCATGAACATATACCCACTGCTTGGGGTTCATGTTTTCTGACACAAATGATTTAGGGCTCATTTTATAACACTGACACCAGTGACTTAGGGCTCATTTTATGGCACTGACACCAGTGATTTTGGGCTCATTTTATAACACTGACACCAGTGACTTAGGGCTCATTTTATGGCACTGACACCAGTGATTTAGGGCTCATTTTATGACACTGACACCAGTGATTTTGGGCTCATTTTATAACACTGACACCAGTGACTTAGGGCTCATTTTATGGCACTGACACCAGTGATTTAGGGCTCATTTTATGACACTGACACCAGTGATTTAGGGCTCATTTTATGACACTGACACCAGTGATTTAGGGCTCATTTTATAACACTGACACCAGTGACTTAGGGCTCATTTTATGGCACTGACACCAGTGATTTAGGGCTCATTTTATGACACTGACACCAGTGACTTAGGGCTCATTTTATGGCACTGACACCAGTGATTTAGGGCTCATTTTATGACACTGACACCAGTGATTTAGGGCTCATTTTATGACACTGACACCAGTGATTTAGGGCTCATTTTATGACACTGACACCAGTGATTTAGGGCTCATTTTTTCTCAGTGACTCTAATAATTTAGGGGCCATTTTATTCCACTGACACAAATAATTTGAGGGCTTTTTTTATTCCTCTGACACCAATGACTGGGGCTCATTTTATCTCACTGACACTAATAATTTGGGTCTCATTTTATCCTATTGACACCATTCACTTTGGGCTAATTTCATTTCAAAGACACCAATAAATAATTTGTGCCACATTTTGTTCCACTGACAGCAAAAAGTTAAGGCTCATTTGTCATCAATGTTGGGGCCTATTTTTCCATCACTGACATTATCAGTTGGTGCTTCTTTTACAACCACTGAAACCAGTTGGCACTTATTTTCCCTTTGTACTCTGTGCCGGATGACTCTGGTAATCTTCTCCCTGGGTTAACATCGATGTGTTGGTTGGAGGGGGGGGGGGTCACTAAGGGGAGTGTGTACCCCTAAGCAAATACCTTTAGAAAGTTTTATTGTTGCATAGGATTTTTAGGATGACTTCAGTAGCAGATCTGGGTGGCAATAAGTAGGAGCACCTTATGGTGTCTGCGTTACAGGCTGTGTGTTAGATTTGTCACTTTGTGTAGGGTTACTACACAAATGTATTTTGTATAGGGTCAGTTTCAAGTGTAGTTCCTCATTTGTAGCAAATGTAAAGAATTTGTAAAGCCAACATTTCCTATTCCTGATATGTGCCTGTTGTGCCATGTACCTGTATGAAAAATAATCCTTTCTCTCTGTATTGCTTCCTTTGTGTGAAATCCCTGGTGTTCCTTCCAGTCCCTCTGCTTTCCTATTAAAAGCTGACCACACTAGTCATGAGAGTACAGTGTGGTCAGATTTTGTGCTGAGAACTCAGCCTGCTCTCCTCCAATGATCAGACTTGTCCTGACCCCTCTCCTCCTCCTACACAGTCATTCACTGGGAAGACCAGTGTGCTGTTGTTTCTCCTCCTTCAGCTCTCTGAGCTCCTTATGCAGCGAGAACAGAGGGTATGTGATCACTTTTTTAAAAAGGGGGTGGTCTTTATAATGTTTTTTATATCTATTTATAATTATATATATTTTAAATGGAATATATTTTAAATGGTTGTTTTACAAAGTGAAGGTTCACATATACTTCAATATTGTTAAGCAGAACAGCAAGCTAACACTTTGAATTTTGTATTCATTACATCATATGTTTGTTAAAGCAAGCATTTTATTTGTGAGTGTTTCCTATGCAGTGTATAAACAACTCACTAATGTATAATCCGCAAGCAAAAACTCTGCTTCATTTTGTCTTCAAAGAGCCAGTTATCACACCCCACTGGGTGCCACCATCTTGCCTCTCACACAGGATAGAGAAGGGTCAATCACAGCGTGGACATCAAAGATACCTCCGCTCTGTCTGTGTCAGTAATGTGTTATGGTTCTCTGAATAGGTCAGTGACTGGGGGTCAGTGATGGTTAAAGATAGATGTGAAGAGGGTAGCTGTTGACTTTTTACAGAAAGTCAATATTTGCAAACCAGTAACAACATAATCTGATTAGGTTTTATGGGTCAACTGATTAGGAGCTTGAGAATGGAAAGGTTTACATTACTGTAACTTCCAACCTTCCAAAGACCAAAAAAGATACTACCCAAAACCAAGCAGAATGGACGTAAATTGGAATTCCACCCAAAACCAAACTACATCTACTCCCAGCCCCATGCCAAGCCTCCTCTATCTAACCCTGTGAAGAAAAGATCGCTATACTTACCTATTCTAAAGCCATTCCGGTAGGGGCTTCTGTGTAGAGAGAAAGCCAACAAGGGATGAGAAATGCCTACAGGGGTGTCAAACTGGCGGCACTCCAGCTGTTACAAAACTACAAGTCCTATCATGCCTTTGCCTTTGGGAGTCATGCTTGTAACTGTCAATCTTGCAGTGCCTCATGGGACTTGTAGTTTGGCAACAGCTGGAGGACAACCAGTTTGACACCTGTGGCCTAGAAGATGACGTCACCCATAGACTTACTGTGGGGCACCCATGGCCGGCTGCCTCTGCTTTAGGCTTCATGTACACGAGCAGCTCCTAAACTCAAGTTTAGGAGCTTTTGGCATTTTTTTGCCAAAGCTTCTAAACTCAACTCCATAAAAACCTACGTGTCCATCTACACCTAGGCTTTTAGCAGAATTTAGGCGCTGCCATGTTTAGGTGAGGTTAAACCTCCCTCTCCTGAACGTGGAAGAGTCGTGTTCAGGATAGGAATGTCTTGACCGCCAACCGCTAAAACTGCGGTTGCCGTGTTTTTCCGAAATTTTCATTTTGCCGCGGCTAGCAGTAAGGATACATGGATCCTTACACAGAAGCTACCACTGACAGCTCATAGATAAAGAAAAAACAGGTGCTGCACACACCTAGTGCATTATCCAAGGTTTATCGAAAGGAGTGAAAGATAAAAACATTCTCACAGACGAAGCTTATATCTAAAAAGCATTGCAAAATGACAATTGCCACAACGGCAGGCAAGGTGTTCCCACTGTCAGTGCGGTCAAATTTCTGACGCGTTTCGGGGACGAATCCCTTTCCTCAGAGCTAATGACCAACCTCTGATGCAGATGTGTAATGCATGGATAATGGGAGCCTTGCTGGTGAAGCATCCTTTGGTTGTCGCTGTCCTGGCTCCCTTGGCTTCCCCTTTGGCTGTGCATATCCTGAGGCGTTGGAGATGACATACGATAACCACTGACAGCTCAGCCTGGGACCGGACTGGTACATCTCCAGAATAGGTAAGTATAGTGATCTTTTCTTTACAGGGTTTGATAGATTAGGCTTAGAATGGGGCTGGGAGTAGATTTGGAGTCATTTAGGTTTTGGATGGAATTCCACTCTAAGCTGCCCATACACTAGTAGAATTTTACTCACAATTTCTCCTTTTCCAAACATTTGTTTGCTTTTGTAATCAACACTCATTTTCAACTGTATTGTTACTATATTGTCTCCAGCTATAATGTAAAGCGCTGAGCAAACCGTTGGTGCTATATAAATCCTGTATAATAATAATAATTGTAGCAACCAGAAACATTGAAAGAGCAGAATTCATTTTTTTTCTTACAGATCGTAGCTCGAAGCTCAGAAATACCCAACAAGCAAAAACCTATTGTTTTCAACAGCCTTTGTTCACATCTGAGCGTTCTGTCGCTTGTAGCTGAACGCCTGTTGCTCAAAAAACTACACGAGCTACTTTTCAGGCAGAATTGAGCATTTTGGTCCCCATAGACCTCAATGGAAATGCCTGAAAAGCACGACATGAGCGTTTTCAAGCATTTTTTTCACACGTTTTCAGCTCAAACAGCAGTTCCCCTCCCCCTTTTCAGCTTTACATTGGGCACATAAAAATGCCTAGTTGAAAAATGCCTGAAAAAACACCGGAAAAAAGCTGAAAAAAATGTGTAATTATGCTCCAAAAGATACTCCAAATGTTTGAAAAAAAAAAAAAAACGCTTGAAAACAAAGATGCTTAGGCTCCATTCACATATAGGTGTTTTAATAACCTATATAACCTTAATAACGTGTTTTTGTATTAGCTTTTTTCGCATTTGCAGTGTTTAGCGTTTTTAGAGGGTTTTTTTTACCCCCCACCAATTTTTTGTTTGTCAAAATAAGTCCAAAAACTCTGCTTTGCCACGGTTTACCACATTTTTCAGCATTAGAGTGTTTTTACAGATAAAAACCTCCTCTGGAAACCCACTAGTTCTGGGGTGTTTTCCAGTCAAAATACGTCCCTGCCAAAAAACATTGATTACATGTGTAAGGACACATAGGATAACATGCTGGGGGGTTTACTAGCAGTAAAAAACCCCATAAAACGCCAAAAACAGCTGCTGTAAAAACGTCCAGTGTGCATGAGGACTTAAAATCACCGATGGAATCATCGCAATTCTTCCTGAGATATCAAAACGCTGTGTTAAAATGTCAAATCGCACATGAATGTGTTCAGGTGCCATTCATTTCAACGGCACCTAAAAACGAGGTGTGATTCTGCTGCGATTGTCATGAGACAGATCAAACCAAATCGCAAGACACGCGTCACCTAAAATAACTTCTTTTGGGATTTGGTTTGCGCGATTGCAGCGTGATTTGTTGTGCGACAATCGCGTCAGAATCGCACCACATTTTTTACACGCTATTGATATGAATGGCACCTAAACATGCTGATGTGCGTTTTGACATTTTAACGGCGCGTTTTGAAATCGCGGGTAGAATCATGGCGATTCCACTCATGATTGAAAATGCCTATTTTGTAAACGGAACCTTAGATGTGAATGCAGCCTAAACTAGTGTTTGGGAAATTCCATTCATTCCAAAATTAAAAGCAAATAAACTAAATTTTGACATTCTTTCAAACAATATTCATCTCTTTTTGGCTTTATAAAATGTACTAATGAGATATCTCTTAGATTGTAAGCTCCAAGGATCAGGGCCCTCCTATCCCTCTTGTATTGAACTGTATTGTTGCTGTATTGTCTCCCGTTAAATTGTAAAGAGCTGAGCAAACTGTTGGCGTTATATAAATCCTGTATAATAATAATAATATTGTGTACAAACATTAATCTGCCAGTGCATGGCCAGGTCCATTGTTGAGTAGACTTGTAAAGGGTTCTTCTACAAGTTCTTTTTTTTTTAATTATTATTATTATAAATATTTATTAATTTTCTTCCAAATACAAATTACAAACACCTGTTTCTATATAAAAAAAAACATCAAATCAAAATATTATTATTAACATAATTTATCTATATCCCACTTCCCCTACCCTCCCTTTCCCCTCCCCCCTCCCACTCTGCAATTCACTTCTCTAAAAACCATTTCTAAAATCCACTTTTATTTCGAGGGGTATAAATCATCATCATATATTTCACTTTTTCTCTATATTCCTCCCATTTTTTCCACTTTATATTATACTTCTCCATCATATCCATATGCATATAATATAATCTTTCCGTCACACAAATCTGATTCATTCTGATCATCCAATCTTCCTCTGTCGGCACCTCCCTTTTTTCCAGAACCTGGGTGTAAGACTCTTAGCTGCGCTCAAGAAATATCCTAATCCTGAACCCTTATATGATCTCACTGAAAGCTCTGTGACATGGAGAAGACATAGCTCTGGATCCAATCTAATGTCAATCTCAGTCATTTTCCTTACTAAGGTGTCCGTGTATGAACCAGCGGTAATAGATCGCTGCTCAGTTCTCCGGCATTCTCGGAGAACACAGTTCTCCTGTGAATGCAGTTTATGAAGCAGTTCTCCAAACGAAGGGAGAACGGTCTCCAAACGCTGGAGAATGGTCTACAAACTCTGAAAAACGGCTCATTTTACTATAATCTCACGAGATTACAGTAAAAGATTAGTTTACTAAACAGAGGTAAATTATCTCTGCTTAGTTTTCGGTCCCTCTGATTCTCCAGCTCTGGGCTGGAGAATCTGGAGGGAGAACACAGATCTATAGAGAAGGGCTGACATGATCTCCTGAGTGTCGTAAACTGTGAATGACCAGAGAATAGCTGAGATCTGTTGAATCGCAGCTATTCTCTGTGTCATAAACGGACACCTAAGTATACAATTTTCCTCCAAAACCCCTGTATTTTTAAACACTCCCACCATATGTGATATAACGTACCCACTACTTCACCACATCCTCTCCTACATGTTCTGTTTGAGGTGATTGTAGCCGTATTAGTGCATTTGCGACAGGAACAATTGAGTACTGTCCGTGATACTTTTTTTATTTGCACTAACATACAATTTTGAGGACAAGCTTTTGGGGAATGTCCCCTTCTTCAAAGTCCAAGCAGTACTCAACATGTTCTGGAAACCCTTATGAAACCTTAACATCCGAGCTAATCAAATAACATATAACGTATCCAACATCTACTAGCCTGGCCGGAAAAGTGAAACTTTTTGCCAAAGTTAGCAAATGGAAAGAGATCATAAGGCTGTTATTTTTTCCCCAAAAACATGTGGGCATCCTTATCTTACAGAAACACTTTATCAGAGCCTACCTGTATGAATGGGGACAGTCACATGGAATACAACCAGCAGGATCCAGTAGATTTCCATGGTGAGGTATGATCCAGAGGTTTAGCTCCACTCCGGTGGGGTGTGATTCAGAGGTTTAGCTCCACTCCGGTGGGGTGTGATTCAGAGGTTTAGCTCCACTCCGGTGGGGTGTGATTCAGAGGTTTAGCTCCACTCCGGTGGGGTGTGATTCAGAGGTTTAGCTCCACTCCGGTGAGGTATGATCCAGAGGTTTAGCTCCACTCCGGTGAGGTATGATCCAGAGGTTTAGCTCCACTCCGTAACACAGAGGATCCGGTAGAGTCAAAGGCTTTCCCTCCAGTCTCTTCTGCTTGGAGCTCCAATATCTTAAAGTCTGAGGACTGTTTCCTGTAGGCTAGACTTCCCCTTCTCAGGTTCTGCTTAGTTTTTTATTTAAACACGACTGAAAGGCGCCCTCTTCTCTCTCTGGTTCCTAATGGCTTCTCTCTCGGTCTGTTCTATGTAATAGATTACAGCTGTCTGCAGGTCTGTACTGGTCTCCCCTCCTTTTCTATGACAGCAGCTGTTGCAATCCACTCCTCTACTTCTCCCTCTCTGCTTTCTCTTTCAATTATGAGAAGTAGCAGGGGGAAGGGATGAGGGGGGAATTTCCGAATCAATGAGGAACCTGGCACAGTCCTATCACTGAGAGGTCAGAATAATTGGAATTTCCCAAAAACCTTCATCCTCAGGCAGAGCGAGCTGTTGAAGGGGCTCATGTACACTGCAGCTGATAAACTGACGTTTAGGAGCTTTTCTGCGGGGTTTTTTTCCGCAGCCCCTGAACTCTCCCTAATGTTTTCCTATGTATCCGTGTACACATCGTATTTTACAGGCAGTTATGTTTACAGTTGTTTTTTTGAACGCACCAAACTTGCGTTCAGGAGTTGATTTTTATTAGCGTTTCAAACGCCAAACACTTGTAAACGCGGCTAACCTGGTTTAGAAGCGGTTGCGTTTAGAAGCGTTTTTTAACTGTTCCATGTCCAGATGCTGTCCAGAGCCGTTTTTTATCATCAGAAATGCATGCAAAGCATTTTCCATGTATTCAAATGGACCCGATACACCAGGGCAGTCAGTTCCAGGTTTTGCGTGAAGGAAAATATGGTAGAACGTGTCGCATTATTCTCATGATGGGATCCATAGTGAATACAACCAGAAAAGACAGGTCATCTCCACACATACTGCTCTCTCTGCTTCTGCTCTCTCTATTTCTCTCAAAATGTCTGAAATAGTAAATGTTTTACTGTTTTTCTGGGCATTTTGGAAGGTCTCCTGAGGGTGTCTTATAAAAACGCTTCTAAACGCAAATGCGCATAAATGCACATAAACGCGGTATGCAAACGCAGCTAAACAGACGTTTTTTAACCTAAGTTTTCCAGCAATCAGTTTCCATCGTTCAGAAGTGTTTTCCAAATGTCCCGTGTACATGGAGCCTAAGTGTTGTAATTCAGGGTCTGACAGTTTATTGATGTTTTATTTATTTATTTCAGGTACTTATATAGAGCCGTCAATTTACACAGCGCTTTACATATATATTTTACATTCACATCAGTCCCTAACCCTCAAGAGATGTACAATCTAAAGCCCCTAACTTACATTCATACATACATAAAGTTGCCAACATTTAAAAAAAACTTTAAGGGACACTTATTTTTCCTGTATGACCAGAAAGACAGTGTAGGTAGAGCAGTACGTTAATTAGGGGTGGGCCATTCATTCATGGGTGTGGCAAGATAAGAAAAAGAGGATTGAGAGTGGCTTAAAGGGGGTGTGGTTAAACAGAGTCTGAGATTCTATTGGGATCCCCCCCCCCAATGCAATTTTTCTCTCCACCCCAACATCCCAGAAAACAAATAAACACATTCATAATCTTATCTCAAAAAACTTTATGTAAACATAAAGAACTGGTTCACACTCACTGATTGGTTGCTAGAGGTTACAGCACATCATTACCGCTCACTGATTGGTTTATAGAGGTTATTGCAGTTAGTACAGAACTATGGTCTGAGACTGCAGGTGTAGTACACGACTATGGTCTGAGACTGCAGGTGTAGTACACGACTATGGTCTGAGACTGCAGGAGTAGTACAGGAGTTGGTCAGGGATTGCAGGAGTAGTACAGGAGTTGGTCAGGGATTGCAGGAGTAGTAGAGGAGTTGGTCTGAGACTGCAGGCATAGTACAGGACTATGATCTGAGACTGCAAGAGTAGTACAGGAGTTGGTCAGGGACTGCAGGTGTAGTACAGGAGATGGTTTGAGACTGCAGCCATAGTACAGGACTATGGTCTGAGACTGCAGGAGTAGTACAGGAGTTGATCAGGGATTGCAGGCGTAGTACAGGAGTTGGTCAGAGACTGCAGGTGTAGTACAGGACTATGGTCTGAGACTGCTGGAGTAGTACAGGAGTTGCCCAGGGACTGCAGGCGTAGTACAGGAGTTGGTCACAGACTGCAGGCGTAGTACAGGACTATGGTCTGAGACTGCTGGAGTAGTACAAGAGTTGGTCAGGGACTGCAGGCGTAGTACAGGAGTTGGTCTGAGGATGCAGGCATAGTACACGACTATGGTCTGAGACTGCAGGCATAGTACAGGACTATGGTCTGAGACTGCAAGCGTAGTACAGGAGTTGGTCGGGGACTGCAGGTGTAGTACAGGAGTTGGTCTGAGACTGCAGGCATAGTACTGGACTATGGTCTGAGACTGCAGGCATAGTACAGGAGTTGGCCAGGGACTGCAGGTGTAGTACAGGAGTTGGTTTGAGACTGCAGGTGTAGTACAGGACTATGGTCTGAGACTGCAAGCTTGGTACAGGAGTTGGTCAGGAACTGCAGGCGTAATATAGGAGTTGGTCAGGGACTGCAGATGTAGTACAGGAGTTGGTTTGAGACTGCAGGCATAGTACAGGACTATGGTTTGAGACTGCAGGCATAGTACAGGAGTTGGTCAGGGACTGCAGGCATAGTACAGGAGTTGGTTTGAGACTGCAGGCATAGTACAGGAGTTGGTTTGAGACTGCAGGTGTAGTACAGTACTATGGTCTGAGACTGCAAGCGTGGTACAGGAGTTGGTCAGGGACTGCAGGCGTAATATAGGAGTTGGTCAGGGACTGCAGGTGTAGTACAGGAGTTGGTTTGGGACTGCAGGCATAGTACAGGAGTTGGTTTGAGACTGCAGGTGTAGTACAGGAGTTGGTCAGGGACTGCAGGCATAGTACAGGGGTTGGTCAGGGACTGCAGGCATAGTACAGCAGTTGGTCAGGGACTGCAGGTGTAGTACAGGACTATGTTCTGAGACTGCAGGCGTAGTACAGGAGTTGGTCAGGGACTGCAGGTGTAGTACAGGACTATGGTCTGAGACTGCAAGTGTAGTACAGGAGTTGGTCAGGGACTGCAGGCGTAGTACAGGACTATGGTCTGAGACTGCTGGAGTAGTACAGGAGTTGGTCAGGGACTGCAGGCGTAGTACAGGACTATGGTCTGAGACTGCTGGAGTAGTACAGGAGTTGGTCAGGGACTGCAGGCGTAGTACAGGAGTTGGTTTGAGACTGCAGGTGTAGTACAGGACTATGGTCTGAGACTACAAGCATGGTACAGGAGTCAGGAGTACAGGAGTCAGGCAGAGCAATAAAAAAAGTAGCATGCTTACACAGTAAATCAGAACACAGTTAACCCTTTGATCGCCCCAGATGTTAACCCCTTCATGCCCAGTGTTAAATTTTTTTTGCTGGATATGTTTTATAGCAAAAAGTTTTTTTGTTTATAGTGCAAAAAATAAAAAATACCACCAGAAGAAATCTCTATTTGTGGGGAAAAAAGGACATAAAAAAGGGGGGTAAATCCTCAGGAGGGCAAGTGGTTAAAAGCGATTATAGCAGCTTATCTGCACACTTATTTTGTCTTCTTCTTTCAACACTTGCCTTTCTTCTTTCTTAAAGTAGAACTACAGGCAAAACTTTTTTCTCATTCTGGATGGAGTAAGGAAGGGTTATAACCCCTGTCAGTTTATTTTTTGCCATCTGTGTCCCATTGGGGAGATTTACCTCCACTTCCTGCTCATAGCTGAAACAGGAAGTAAGGGAAATCCCTGCAAATTTAAAAAAATCCTTGGCAACCCCTGGGTCACCACAACTAGTTTTCCATTGGAAAATTTCCCCTCTATTACATTTCTGGGGACAATCCGAAATGTGGGGTTTTCTTTTACTGTACTTTTAGTTTCACTTTCAATGGTAATAGTAAACACGACAAATTGAGAGGATGTCTCCCTAATGGGGGCACAGACTGCAATAAAAACTCTGTCCAAAACTAAAAAAAAAAGTTTTGCCTTCAGTTATACTTTAAAGTATATGTAAACCCTCACCTTGTAAAATAACCCATTCGGATTAAAATAGAAATGAAAGACAAAACATTTGCGTATATTATTATAAATACCCTTTTTTCTCCTTTTCATAACTGATCACATTCCCTCTGTTCTCAGCTGCATCAGAGATGCTTGGGGAGAAGAAACAGCAACACACTGAACTTCCCAGTAAATGGCTGTGCAGGGGAGGGAGTGTCAGGACAAGTCTGACCATTGGAGCAGAGTAGGCTGTGTTCCCAGCACAGCTAGAAAACTGACCACGCTGTGCTCTCATGTTGAGTGTGGTCAGTTTTTAAAGCAGGAAAGCAGAGGGACTGGCACACTACGCTGCATAGGAAACACACACAAATACAGTGCTTGCTTTAACAAACATATGATGTAATGAATACAAAATTTAAAGCATTAGCTTGCTGTTCTGCTTTACAATATTAAAGCATATGTGAACCCTCACCTTGTAAAACAACCCATTTTGTTTAAAATAAAAATATTTGTAAATAGATATAAAAAACATTATAAATGCCCCCCCCCCCCCTTTTTTATAAGTGAGAGCTGAAGGAGGAGAAACAGCAGCACACTGGTCTTCCCAGTGAATGACTGTGCTGGAGGGAGAAGGGAGTCAGGACAAGTCTGATCATTGGAGGAGAGCAGGTTGCGTTCCCAGCACAGCCAGAAATCTTACCACGCTGTGCTCTCATGCCTAGTGTGGTCAGCTTTTAATAGGAAAGCAGAGGGACTGGCAGGAACACCCGGTATTTCACACAAGGGAAGCAATACAAAGAGAACAGGATGCTTTTTTATACACATACATGGTACAGTGGGCACATATCAGGAATATGAAATGTTGCATTTACACATTCTTTAATGCTCTATGTGAGTCCTGATGTTCCTGCCTGCCAGAGTTGATAACACACTGCCTCTGTTGCACTGGAATCTAAAACTGTATTGCCAGCCTTGCCGCTTTGCTGCTGGACTACAGAACACCTCCATTTCTCCTCATCTATATAACAGAAGAGGGAGGTGTCCTGTGGTCCAGCAGAGAAGAAGTCAGGTAGGGCTGATAACACTGCTTGGGATTAAAGCACAGCATAGGCAGGGTGCACAGGAAGTCAAGAGCCCACTGGATTTCTGGTGGATCACCAGGTACGTGCAACATGTGTAATAGATTAAATATGCCCAGACATATATTCTAACTATTGAAACTGAACCTCAAAATGTTACTAAACCCACAACAGTAAAATCAGTCTGTATATGCAGTAAAGCATGCTTGTTATACTCACTGTGGAACCTAAGGGGTTAATCCTCTGCATTGTGTAAAAAGGATGTTTGATCCTGTCTTCTCTGCCCCTCCTCTTGTTCAAATGTCCACATCTTATCTCCTAATAAGACAGACTGAACCATAGCTCAGTTTAGTGTGTATTGCTAGAGAGGGTTTTTTTTTTCTTGGGAGAGTGCATGTGCATGTAATCAGCACTGTCCAGACAGAGGGTCAGGGGTTCTGCATCCTCCTAGAGCAAAAAGAAAACTCCTCTTACAAGTTTTAACCAGTGCTCTGCTGGACACTGATAGAAGTCACAAGGCTGCTCTAACTGCTGATGAGAAAAGGTATTTGGCAGTTTATATTTACTAAAATAGCTGCATTTCCATGTTCTGTGTACTGTGGGAGACCAGATATAGTGAATGCATTGTCCGGGGAGACCAGATATAGTGAATGCAGGGTCCTGGGAGAGCAGATATAGTGAATGCAGGGTCTGGGGAGACCAGATATAGTGAATGCAGGGTCTGGGGAGACCAGATACAGTGAATGCGGGGGTCCTGGGAGACCAGATATAGTGAATGCAGGGTCCTGGGAGACCAGATATAGTGAATGTAGGGTCCGGGGAGACCAGCTATAGTGAATGCAGGGTTCGGGGAGACCAGATATAGTGAATTCAGGGTCCGGGGAGACCAGATATAGTGAATGCAGGGTCCGGGGAGACTAGATATAGTGAATGCGGGGTCCGGGGAGAGCAGATATAGTGAATGCAGGGTCCTGGGAGACCAGATATAGTGAATGCAGGGTCTGGGGAGACCAGATATAGTGAATGCGGGGTCCGAGGAGACCGGATATAGTAAATGCAGGGTCCTGGGTGACCAGATATAGTGAATGCAGGGTCCTGGGAGAGCAGATATAGTGAATGCAGGGTCCTGGGAGACCAGATATAGTGAATTCAGGGTCCGGGGAGACCAGATATAGTGAATGCAGGGTCCGGGGAGACCAGATATAGTGAATACAGGGTTCTGGGAGACCAGATATAGTGAATGCAGGGTCCGGGGAGACCAGATATAGTGAATGCAGGGTCCGGGGAGACCAGATATAGTGAATGTAGGGTCCGGGGAGACCAGATATAGTGAATGCAGGGTCCTGGGAGACCAGATATAGTGAATGCAGGGTCTTGGGAGACCAGATATAGTGAATGCAGGGTCTTGGGAGACCAGATATAGTGAGTGCAGGGTCCGGAACATGGAAATGCAGCTATTTTAGTAAATATAAACTGCTAAATACCTTTTCTCATCAGCAGTTAGAGAAGTCTTGTGACTTCTATCAGTGTCCAGCACAGCACTGGTTAAAGCTTGTAGGAGGAGTTTTCTTACTGCACTAGGAGGATGCAGAACTCCTGACCTCTGTCTGGACAGTGCTGATTGGACCTGTGCTGATCACATGCACTCTCCCAAGAAAAAAAAAACCCTCTCTAGCAATACACACTAAACTGAGCATGTGCAGAGTGTCTCCACACGATATGTCTTATCAGGAGATAAGAGGGGGGCACTGGAAGAAGGGGAGGATCAGAAAAGTCAGGATCAAACATCCTTTTTACACAATGCAGAGGATTAACCCCTTAGATTCCACAGTGAGTATAACAAGCATACTTTCTGTATATACAGACTGATTTTCCTGTTCTGGGTTTAGTAACACTTTAATTATTTATGCAGTTACATACAACTGTATATTAAACAGTGCTTTTCCGTATCTGCAAGGAGCTGTGTTGTAAAATGTCCTAAAGCGCTGAGCAAACTGTTGGCACTATATAAATCCTGTATAATAATAATGACCTCATTCTCCACATGGCACAGACAGTTTAGCTGTGAGACAGAGGAATGGTAGTAGCAAGGATTGTGTTGCAGATTTAGCTTGTCAATGACATGAACAGACTGACAAGAAGTCAGCTCTGATTATTTTCACTTTCATTTTCTGGGAAGCCAGAGGATTCATAGAAAACACAGGTCTCTGCAGGACTGGTGACAATAGTGGATATATAAACAGTATATAAATAATACAGATTTGTTTAACCACTTGCCTACCAGGGCAATTTTTTAAATTTTCATGTACATATTTTTTGCTTGAAATTACTGTAAACCTCCCAAAAATAGTATATATTTTCTAAAGCAGAAACCCTGGAGAATAAAATTAATGTAGTTGCATTTTTAAAAATAAAAAATACACCAAAATTAATTTGATTGCTAACAAACACAATATAACACCCACTCTTTTAGTTTAAAAAAAACCATGCACCTGCTTGCCCTGCACTGCACGTTTCATGTGGGATGTGTACAGGGGTGACGGGGTACTTAAAAAAAAAATGCATCTATTTTTTATTCATTTTATATAATTTTTTTTTTTAACTTTATTGTTATCACAATGGGGCTAACAAGCTGAGGAATATAAGCTATGACCCCAGAAGTGATATAATACACTTTGTGTCAAGAGTCATTAGTTGCTGGAGGGATTGGGAATGAATGTTCCTTGAGTTCCTCTTGCTTTCACCAGAGAAGCGGCTTCCTACAGTGGGTGTTGCTGGCGCTGGGATGGGGAATCATCCTTTGAGAGCCAAACAAAATATAAAAATATAACCACTTGCCTAACAGGGTAATTTTTGTAATTTTTTGTACACATTTTTTTGCTAGAAATTACTGTAAACCTCCCAAAAATAGTATATATTTTCTGAAAGCAGAAACCCTGGAGAATAAAATGAATGTAGTTGCATTTTTTTTTTCATTTCACATGATACTGTATTTGCGCAGTTATTTACCAAACAAATATTTTCAGGAAAAAATACACCAAAATTAATTTGAGTGCTAACAAACACAATATAACACCCACTTTTTTGGTAGTAAAAAACCATGTACATGCTTGCCCTGCACTGCACTTTTTATGTGGGACGTGTACAGGGGTGACAGGGGAACTTATTGAAAATAAATAAAAAATATATTTTTTTTTTTTTTTACTTTATTGTTATCACAATGGGGCTAACAAGATGAGGAATATAAGCTATGACACCAGAAGTGATCTAATACACGTTGCGTCAAGGATCATTCATTGCTGGAGGGATTGGAGAATGAATGTTATGTGGGACATGTACAGGGGTGACAGGGGTACTTAAAAATATGCATATATTTTTCATTTATTTTATTTAATTCTTTTTTTTTACTTTATTGTTATCACAATGGGGCTAACAAGCTGAGGAATAAAAACTAAGACCCCAGAAGTGATATAATACACTTTGCGTCAAGAGTCATTAGTTGCTGGAAGGATTGGGGAATGAATGTTCCCTGAGTTCCTCTTGCTTTCACCAGAGAAGCGATTTCCTACAGTGGTTGTTGCTGGCACTGGGATGGGGAATCATCCTTTGAGAGCCAAACAATATATAAAAATATAAATTTGTTTAACTACTTGCCTACCAGGGCAATTATTTTAGTTTTTTGTACACATTTTTTACTAGAAATTACTGTAAACCTCCCAAAAACAGTATATATTTTCTGAAAGCAGAACCCCTGGAGAATAAAATGAATGTAGTTGCATTTTTTTTTTGAATTTCACATGATACTGTATTTGCACAGTTATTTACCAAACAAATATTTTCAGGAAAAAATACACTAAAATTAATTTGAGTGCTAACAAACACAAAATAACACCCACTTTTTTGGTAAAAAAACCATGTACATGCTTGCCCTGCACTGCACTCTTTATGTGGGACGTGTACAGGGGTGACAGGGGTACTTAACAAAAAAATGCATATATTTTTTATTTATTTTATTTAATTCTTTTTTTTTAACTTTATTGTTATCACAATGGGGCTAATAAGCTGAGGAATATAAGCTATGACCCCAAAAGTGATAGAATACACTTTGTGTCAAGGGTTATTAGTTGCTGGAGGGATTGGGGAATGAATGTTCCCTGAGTTCCTCTTGCTTTCACCAGAGAAGCAGTTTCCTACAGTGGTTGTTGCTGACGCTGGGATGGGGAATCATCCTTTGAGAGCCAAACAATACAGTATATAAAAATATAGATTTGTTTAACTACTTGCCTACAGGGCACTGATACCCCCTTCCTGCCCGGGCCAATTTCCAGATTTCAGCACCGTTGCACTTTGAATGACAATTGCACGGTCATGCAACACTGTACCCATATGAAATGTTTATCATTTTTTTGTGACAGATAGAGCTTTATTTTGGTGGTATTTAATCACCTCTGGGTTTTTTATTTTCTCTTAAACAAACCAAAAACCACTGAAAAGTTTGAAAAAAAAGTTTTTTTCTTAGTTTTTGCTATAAAATGTAGTAAATAAGTGATTTTTCTCCTTCGCTAATGAGCCACACTGATGGGCACTGATAGGCTGCACTGATGGACATTGATAGGTGGAACCGATGGGCACTGATGAGGAGGCACTGGTACGTGGCACTGATGGGCATTGACAGGCATCACTGATGGGCACTGAAAGGCAGCACTCATATATGGCACTGATAGGCAGAACTGATAGGTGGCACTGATAGACTGCACTGACTGGCACTGATAGGCGGCATTGAGTGGCACTGTTAGGTGGCACTGACTGGCACTATTAAGCGGCACTGATAGGCAGTACTGACAGGCACAGATAGGCGGCACTGATGCACACTGATAGGCGGCACTGACTGGCACTGATAGGTGGCACTGACTGGCACTGATGGGTGACACTGAAAGGCAGCTCAGATGAGCACTGACATGTGGCACTGATGGACACTGACAGGTGGCACAGCAGGGGCTACACAGATCATCAGGGCACACTGATCATCAGTGCTCTGATGATCAGTGTACATGTCCCCTCCAAGGAATGTCGATTACCTGCTCTCCTCTCCTCTCGAACTGTCAGCGTGACAGCTCGTGGGGAGAGAAATGCAGAAAACCGGCATTTCCCTGTTTACTTGTGATCAGCTGTGATTGGACACAGCTGATCACATGACCGAGCCAACATCTTCGGCTCTTTCCACGCGCTCCGGGAGCCACACATGCGCTGTTAGTGGGAGGATGTCATATGACGTCCTCCCAGAATGAGAGAACCACCTTGCGCCCGTCATATTACTATTTGGCGGGTGGGAGGCGGTTAACCACTTGCCTACCAGGGCAATTTTTAAAAATATTTTGTACACATTTTGTGCTAGAAATTACTGGAAACCTCCCAAAAACAGTATATATTTTCTGAAAGCAGAGACCCTGGAGAATAAAATGAATGTAGTTGCATTTGTTTTCATTTCACATGATACTGTATTTGCGCAGTTATTTACCAAACTTTACTTTTTTCTTTATTGTTATCACAATGGGGCTACAAGCTGAGGAATATAAACTATGACCCCAGAATATAATACGTTATGTTTCACATGACTGTCATATGCCTTTAAGTGTTTTTTTTGTATTTTGTCTCTGCTCCTCCCTTTCCTCTAGTTTAGTTTATGCTGTATAGATAGCCCACCGTTTTTCCCAGTAATGCATTTCAGCTTCAAGCCTCATGTCATGTAGTAGATCACATTATGATCTTCTGACCTATCCGATGTTCATTGTTGTAAGATTCTCTCAGTTAATGGAATAAACCTCGCAAGATCTACAAGGTGTCGACTGGATCGAGTCACTGCCTGTTTATTCAACTAAGATTGGAGTTATCGCTATCTCATCACCAGGGACGGACTGACAACTCATGGGGCCCCCGGGCAATAGGGGATCATGGGGCCCCTGTGTCTTTGCCCACACTCAAAGCACACCCAAAAAAACCTATAAAAAGGTACCAGGGGCATTTCATGTGGCCCCCTACCGACCCCGGGCCCTCGGGCAGTGCCCGAGTGTTCGAATGGTCAGTCCGCCCTGCTCATCACAACTGTAAGTTACAGAGATCACACTTTCAATGCTTAGATTGAACAGACAGAATACAAATTGTGTCAAGGGTCATTCGTTTCTGCAGGGATTGGGGAATGATGTTCCTCTTGCTTTCATCAGAGAAGTGGTTTCCTACGGTGGTTGTTGCTGGTGCTGGGATGGGGAAATCACCCTTTGAGAGCCCAATAAAAGTGATAACTTTTATCAGAAAGCACTGTGAGCTTCTTCTAACAACTTGTCTTCCATGCCATATATAAACATGCCTTGGTAGACAAGTGGCTAATTCCATAAAGCTGGCCATACACTAGTAGAATTTCATGCACAAGTTTGTTTTTTGGACGTCTGTCTGATGTCCTAGCTGGCTGCTGCTCACATCATTCATCTTATACATAGGCTGTTCTTAGTGTTTGCATTGGTGTGTGTGTAACCCACCCAGGGGTGCGGCAAATATTTACAATGGGAACACTCCTATTAAATTCCCGGAGGTATTAAACAAATCATATTCTACAAATTGTTTATCTGGCTTTTGAATGCCTGTGAGCAGAATACAGGTTGTCACTTTTTTGCAAATGAATAATCAGATACGGTAAATAAAAGGATATACTTCTATATGGCTGTGTGACACCTTTTAATAGCACTAAGGGAGGGCTAAAGTGACCTTGTTGCTCTACTATCTAATAAATGAAGCCGTATCTATAAAAGGCGTAAATACCTTTCCTGATGACTTCACTGAACTAAGAAATGTTCATGTAAAATGCAATCACCTTATATTTTGATACATTTTATTGATTCCATGATTATTATCATTACTATTCACATTACAATTTTGTAGACTTATGCATTGATGTTAATTGTGTATACACAGCTAATGTTTCTGCAGTGTTTTCTCAGCATGTTTACCTTTGACACCTATGCCCACCTCCCTTGTTGTGAGTGTCCAGCCCATATGGGAGTGCTCATAGTTTGGTGATATATATATATAGAAGAGGACATATTTGATTTTGTTAGCTCTGATGAAGTGGGGATCTCCCTTTGAAACACGTCAGCTGTACTCTAGGTGTCTCCCATTTTGGTAGGACTCGCACGTGTCTTGTACTCCAGTGTTCCAATTTTGGACTTTATATGCGTTTTATATTGTTACGTTTGTGAGTATACATCTTATTTTAACCTCCCTGGCGGTATGATTATTTCAGATTTTTGGTGCTGAAAGCGGTACATTTTTTGCATGGAAATATGTAGTTTTTTTATTGTAGGCTGTAATTTTTAGGAATAACTCACTGAAATCTGTCCGAACAAGAGCCTATTAACCTCCTTGGCTGTATTCCCGAGTGTAGCTCGGGGTAACATTTCAGTACCACAAACGGTAATCCCGAGCTACACTCGGGAATACCATGCGGCACTGCTCCGGCATTTTTTCTTCACTTACCTTACCCTGCGCTCCCACGATGTGTCCCCTGCAGCGTCCCCGGCCATCTCCTCCGGCCGATGCCGGCATCCGGCTTCTGTGTCCTGTCCCTGTGACGTCGGGACGTACGGGTGCCGCTGGCGGCGGGAAATTTAAAAATTTTAAAAAATGTCTTTTTTTTTTTTTTACATTTTTTACATTTTACTGTATGTGAAACCCCTGAAAAAATTACTTTTTTTTAAAAACGATTATTTCATAGTAAAACATTGCTGTATCAAAGCATTTCACATACATCTTGTCCCTAATGCTTTGTCCTGCGCCCTGCCTGCATTTTGTCTGTTCTTTCTGAAACTGAGAAATGTCCATGGCGTCCAAAAAGTGTCCCTTTAGGTCAAAAGTGGTTTTAGACTGGCTAGGAGAACAGCGATAGTAAATCAGAACCACTTGCAGAATTGAGTGATAATGATTCGTGGGGGAAATTCATCATCAGACACTGAAAACGATTTTGGCACTTTGCTCAGCAATGTGCTAACTTGGCGCTATATTTCACATTTCAGTGTTTTTGGTTTGATTATATTATTGAATTAAATGTATTATTATTATATTATTTTTTATGATTATTTATTAAATTATAATTTATGATTACGTGTTTCATATTTTATCATACCCGGGATGTTTACTAGACTCTTGTTCGGACAGATTTCAGTGAGTTATTCCTAAGAATTACAGCCTACAATAAAAAAACTACATATTTCCATGCAAAAAAATGGTACCGCTTTCAGCACCAAAAATCGGAAAGAATCATACCGCCAAGGAGGTTAAACATCCCGGGTAGGATAAAATTTGAAACACGAAATCATAAATTATAATTTAATAAATAATCATAAAAAATAATAATAATACATTTAATTCAATAATATAATCAAACCGAAAACACTGAAATTTGAAATAGAGCGCCAAGTTTGTACATTGCTGAGCAAAGTCGCAAAATCGTTTTCAGTGTCTGATGACGAATTTCCCCCATGAATCATTATCACTCAATTCTGCAAGTGGTTCTGATTTACTATCGCTGTTCTCTAGCCGGTCTAAACCCGCTTTTGACCTAAAGGGACACTTTTTGGACGCCATGGACGTTTCTCAGTTTCCAGACAAAATGCAGGCAGGGCACAGGACACAGCACTCGGGACAATATGTATGTGAAATGGGTTGAAACAGCAATGTTTTACTGTGAAAAATGTGTTTTGAAAAAAATGAAATTTTTTAAAATTCTCAAATTTCCCGCCGCCAGCGGCGCCTGTACGTCCCGACGTCACAGGGACCGGAACACAGAAGCCGGATGCCGGCATTGGCCGGAGGAGATGGCCGGGGACGCTGCAGGGGAGAACACCGTGGGAGCGAAGGACAAGGTAAGTGCTGCAGGGACTTCCTATGCAGCGCCGCATGGTAATCCCGAGTGTAGCTCAGGGTTACCGCTTTTGGTACTGAAACTCTACCCTGAGCTACACTCGGGAATACCGCCAGGAAAGTTAATAAATTCACACTTTTTTACTGAGGTAATGCGCAAGGTTGGTGCGCTTTCTTTTTACTGCACATCCAGAGCAGATAGGCTAGATCCGGCCCTGTTCAGAATGTGTATATCATTTTGTATGCATAGTCCGAACACAGGCTCACTTTAGGTAAGTACTGTGTGCCAGATATGTCAGATACTGCTTATGTCTGTCTAAAAATCTGGGCATAGTTTAGGTGAAAAGGCATAAAGCTTAAACTAAACTGTATTATTTAACTAGATTATAGTAGTTGTGGGTCAAATGTATTTAAAGATTGATCTCAATACAGTCTTTGTTACTGTAATACACATTTATTGCATGACAACGGATTCCCAGAGCACTATGGGTTGTCTAAAGAAACATCACAGCAGATGCATGTATTGAGGCACCACTTTGAAATCTCAGTCTGAGATGACTGATAAAGGGAAGACTGACAGCCATCATCATTCAATCCACTTCATTTGAGCCCAGTCCAATATGGAACTGACCCAAACCTATAATTGGGCAGTAAGGAAGATGAAGCTATGATGAGTTAATCTATCTATTAATTTGCTTTTCTGCTTGTATCAGCATTCTTCTTGTCAGCAGATGAACTGATTGGCTGTTTTTGCTCCTTCTCCCTTGTCTAGACTTGCTGTACAGGGACTGCAAGAGACTGATATCAGGTCAAATTCTAGTAAACTTCTTTACACTGCTTATACTATAATTCATATTGTATCTATTAATACAGATCTGCCTTAATTTGTCTTTGTTATATCTGCCTAGAGTTTAGTGTAGGAGGTTAAAACACTGGCCAGTCAGCAAGGGGGGCAGCCACATGACCAAGCAAGAGGAGCAGGTTTGTGGGACGACTTCTAAATATTGGAACAGATGGAAGGGAAGCCTGTGGGACTGTAGAATTAGATAAGTAACTCTCTCTATTGTAGATGTCCCCTATAGCAAGGAAGCATTCAATTCTAAATCTACAGGTGGGGAGGTCGACCTTCTGTGTCAATACTGAGGTCTGATGAGCCTCAAACTGTGAAAAGAGAAAGGAAACATTTTACTGAACACAGTGCCACTGTAAGGGAATTCCTGTATGGCGACCAGTGGCGGACTGACCATTTGGAAACTCGGGCACTGCCCGAGGGCCCAGGGTCAGTAGGGGGCCGCATGAGATGCCCCTGGTACCTTTTTCATAGGCTTTTTTGAGTTTGGGCAAGGACACAGGGGCCCCACGATCCCCTATTGCCCGGGGGCCCCATGAGTTGTCAGTCCACCCCTGATGGCGACTGGCGCATAGAAATGCGCATGCACGCAACATCGTGCATAGAAATTAACATGGGCGCATTGCTAATAAAAATGAGCATAGGCTCCCGCAAGAATGCACGCACACTGGTGCACGCACGCGGGAGCGTGCCCACAGTTTCTGGCGCCAGATGGACTATTTAAAGGAGGCTTTTACTCTCTGTCAGTGCTGACTGGTCTTCAGCTAATTCCCTGTGTCCTGCTGTATCCTGTGTGTTATCCGTTACTAACCCGGCTTGCCATTGACTTGCTCTTGGATTCTGTTTATACTTCTGCTTATCGGTTTCTGATCCTGGCTTCCTCCTGACCTCATCCCTGTCTGATGTTCTGGTACCTCATTGCCTGCTCGTTGCTAAACCTGGCTATTACTCTGACTACGCTTCCAACTCCAATATGGCTCTACAGTCCTGCCAAGTGCCTGTCCTGGCTATCTATTATATCAGCTGCAGTTGTCACGGTGTGCTCCGGCCTCATGCTTATCAGAAGTTCCGGCAAGCCACGTACCCAGTGTGACGATCACGATGTCAGACCCCTGCCCTTCTCACCAAACTCGTGACCAAAGGACTAGCCAATCTAAAACCGCAATGTCACATGCGTAACAATGCCACGCCCAGCTGCACCCTGCACAGTGATTTTCCAGCTAATGGACCACATTCGATGTACCGGCAGCCTGAGCGCGATTGTTACTGGGTCAGGTTAATTACGCAATTAACCCTTCACACTGCCACCACCTCCTTTTTGTACAGAGAAAGAGGAAACTCGTCAATATCAGCAATAACACTATGATGGTTGAAATAATCGTCTGTATACCACTGTCACCGTAGGCAGGTTATACAGAGGGTTAAACACACACAGTAGCGCTCTTCAGCGGCAGGAATTCGTAATTTGTATTAAAGAGCTTTAGAAACAGTTCAACACTTTCAGAAAGTAAGATTTATTACTAAAAGGTCAAAAGGGTGCAATAAAAATATTTACAGAAAAAGATGTAGCCAATATATGTATATAAATATACAGAGAACAATAGTACAGCAAAGAGATAACAGAAAGGAATTTAGAGGGTTAAAGTACTTGCCAGTCAGCCTTGGTGTAAGCAGCTTCAAGTTTCATAAGTCAAAAGGATTTATCTTGTCCCTAACTGTCAGTTTCGATGTTAAGACAGGAGACTCTTCTCTTCTCACACACACCCAACTCCAAGCATAACAGCCTTTTTCTAGGATCTCAGCAGGGTTTCTCCTTACAGCAGAGAACCAATCGTCTCCTTTTGGGGAGGGAGGTGTAGGTGGAGCCCTAAGTTATGACTAGAAACTCTCATAGCTGCTATTATGATTCATAACTCATGTTCGGGGCATTTGCCAGCCTGCGCACTAGTATATTAATACTCAGCAGCATCTGCTGAATGGTTAGAGATGAAACATGGGGCAGCACAGTGGCTAAATGGTTAGCACTTCTGCCTGGCAGTACTAGGGTCGCTGGTTCAAATCCCAACCCCGACACCACCTGCCTGGAATTTGCATGTTCTCCCTGTGACTGCGTGGGTTTCCTCTGGGTACTCCGGTTTCCTCTTACACTCCAAAGACATGCTGGTAGGTTAATTGGCTCCTGTCTAAATTGGCCCTAGTATATGAATGTGAGTTAGGGACCTTAGATTGTACACCCCTTGAGGGTTAGGGACTGATGTGAATGTACAATATATATGTAAAGCGCTGCATAAATTGACAGTGCTATATAAGTACCTGAAAGAAATAAATATACACTTGAATGGTTCAGAAGATATACTTTCCTGCCCTCCTATATATTCCAGCTAGGGAATGTAATATACCAAACGGTTTGTATTAACTTAACCAATCTGACGATATGCCTGGTTTATATGTAAGTCTCTCATATTCCAAGATATTAAATCATAGGGGAAAATGGATGTTCAATGTGGTGTCTTATTTTATGCCTTCTCTGGAATGTCTTTGAACTCCCGGGAAGGACTTGGTTTACGCTTTTACGATATCCCAGATTGCACAGATACCAGACAGGGGGGCACCTAGCTGGTGAGGTTTTATAGCCAGGACGCCCTCCCACTGGGTTTCGATGCCTTTTTGAACTCTGCATCAAACAGACCACATGTCACTCAACAGAGAGGGAGGGGGATGAGGAAAGAGGGAGAGAGAGATATAATTGTACGGATGGATGGACAGTCCTTTTCCAAAATGGAGGTTCGTATCCGTCTCTGTGTGCACGATTGCTACACCCAGATCTTGCAGTTCCAGTGGAGTGCTTCCTTAACCTCAGCTGGCTGTTTTGGCATCTCCTCTGTTCCTGACTGGATGCCCTGCTTGATTTACCGAGGTTACACCTCCACCCTCAAGTTCTGCAATCAATATCGGCAGGCACTTGTGTTTCTCCTGTCCCTCGGACCATCTGTTCCACCTTCAGTGGAGCCTGGGCTGGAGATACGAGAGAGACTTACCTCGTCAATTCAGACGTCTATCAGGTACGTGACAGCCACCCTCCTTTTTCCTAAATTCCCAGGCCAGCCAGCTTTAACTCTCATGTCCATGCCAAGCATTATTGCAAGGTAGCACAATGGGCAAAAAAAAACAGTCCAGTCTAAAACATATTGTCACAAAGCTGATCAGGAATGCAGAAAGATCAACACTACTTTTCTCAGGATCTGATCAGTTGTAAATGGTCCTAATACAGTTGTCTAGAAGTAATACACATCTGTAAGTGTGGTTTAATTTGAACTGGGGCTGTTCTTTAGTGCATCACAAGCTCTTAACTTCACCCATCATCAATATTTCTTAGTGAATGGAGTAAAAATTGGTTACATTGATGTATGGGAATGTGCCAATCAGTTAGCCTCAAAACACGCCTTTATTACAAAGGTCAAAGGGCAGCACACTGATAGGATAAATAACAGCTCCTAAGAGAGACATGCATAGGATTCATATCATATTTGGTGTCTATCAAATTGTAATTTCATTCTGTGTAACAATATGCTAGTTGTCAGATTTTGAGACCTTGTCACTCGGAAATATAGATATACAGGCAGTCTCCAGGTTATGAACAAGTTCTGTAGGTTTGTTCTTAAGTTGAATTTGTATGTAAGTTGCAACAGGTAAATTTTTTAAGTGTAACTCCAGGAAAAAAATTATTAGGTTTTGGATGGAATAGGGAAGAGGTAACTGGCCATGCAGTGATGTGGGATTGTTGACAGGTATGCCAGAGAGCAGGTGGCAGCATGCAGTGAGCAGCAAAATGGCTGGCCGGCAGTTTCTGGGACCGGCGTGACGTCACACTGCCTTAAGTATGAGTCATATGTAACTCAGATGTTTGTAACTTGGGGACTGTCTGAATAGTAGTAGTTTGAATTATTGACATTATGGGAGTGTCCATAGGAGCATAATGAAACACTTCAGAAACTTTGAATGATTACTTTTAGTTTTCCAAATGTTCTCTTCAGGGACTTGAAAGATGGTTGCAATTGGAACTCTGGAGTTCTCACTTACCAATGGAAGACATTTATGAGAGATGGTTAATCTGATACATTACTTTGGACCTCTCTGCAAGTGAACTGGACTCTTTAAAGACCTGATAAATATTGCTAAGTAATTTTCACTTTTACGGTTGCAGCGATCGCCATCGTAGAAGCTGGCTGTTTCAGTCCCTAGACTCTTTCTCCGTAATTGCACCCACAACCAGGGGCGGACTGACCATTTGGAAACTCGGGCACTGCCCGAGGGCCCAGGGTCAGTAGAGGGCCCCATGAGATGCCCCTGGTACCTTTTTCATAGGCATTTTTGAGTTTGGGCAAGGACACAGGGGCCCCATGATCACCTATTGCCCAGGGGTCCCATGAGTTGTCAGTCTGCCCCTGCCCACAACTAGCACACAGTTACAGGCACTCTCTTGCCTTAGTAATCAGTCTAGGGATATATCTTCTGATGCATTATTGCAAAAAAAAAAAAAGACTTCAACTTGGAGGGTAACTGTAGGATACTCCAGTAACCTTAATTAGTAACTTGAAGACACTAATCTTCCTGCTAAGAATTTGAGCACAGTCCTTGCTTGCAGCAAATATTGGGCTGACCTATACCAGGACACCATAGATAATGTCCCCTTTGAGCAGTGTTGACTATAGTACATGAGGGATGGCAGCAGCACACAGTCATTGGGATCTCTCACCAGCGGTATATTTAGGTTTTGTGCTGCCCTAGGCAACACAAAAATCGGACGCCCTCCCCGGTGGAGAGAGCCTGACACCAACCAACACTAGCCCCCACCACTAACACCCACCCCTGCCCCCCAGTGACAGAGAGAAAGACACTAACCTTCACAGCTTCCCGGTAGCGACAATCACGCTCTGCATACACCATCAAGCAGCCCCTCTCAGGTCCCACCTGGTCCCCATGCCGCATATGTCCCTTCTTCCAGGGGGTAGTGCTGCTCCCCTAAAAAATGCCGCCCTAGGCAAATGCCTTGTTGCATTGTGGTCAATACGCCCCTGTCTCTCACGCTAGTCTGTACTCAATAATGTCCTTGAATAATTGGATGACACCTCTCCTGTGAATTCTTAAAACCAGATCCCCAAAAGAAAGACCCTCAATCAGCTTCAATATCAGCAAAACAGGCCTCCCAGCTAGCATAGCTGGAATCTCAATGAATATGACACATGGCAGGCCTGCCCAGAAGAGCAACAGCCCTCCAGGCTGAGATCTCCTCCTCCACGGAAAGAACACCTCTGCTATAAGTTTCCGAGTATTTATGCTCCCTCTCAGCCACCATCTAAGCACCTCTCCCCAGGGATTGGCTAGTGTTGAATAAATATTCAGTTACAGATTTGACTCTTTCAGCCCACTATCCTCCAGAACCCTCCAGACAGACAGAGGGAAGCAGCCAAGCCTGCAGCCAGTGAAACACAGACCAGACCAAAATAATCACATGCAGCTCACCTGATCACAGTGAGCCAGTAGCTACATTTACCTAACCTAGCACCTATTTAGGAGGGTGCAACTCTGTTGTTAATTGTCTGTTTTGTAAAATTCTTTTTATTTAAACATTTTCTTGCACCTATTTATTTTTAATTTCTTTCATTAAAATGATATTTAAAAATTGTTAAGCTCAATCTCCAAATGCTCTAATCAGAAATTATACGCATAGGAATGCACTCCATTGTATTGCCATTAATTGTGAATGGCATCCCAAAGTATTGTATAGAAGAGATCAAAGTACTGCGCATTGCAGTGCGCCACGGCTCATACTGTGCGTTGTGGTGCGCTGCCTTGTTAGAAAAGGATCAAGCATGTTTTTTATGCATTGTTGTGTATTGGCAGCCTGTTCATAATGAATGGGCTACCCTAATGCAGCGTGTTAACACGTGTCATAATGCATGCTAACAAGTGTAGATTAACACACCTCAATGGAATTCTTAAATGTGATTGGGCCCTAAATGGATTTTCCCTACACGATGCCGTACCTGTAAAAAGAACATCATCTACATTACTAAAAAGGAAAAGTCTTATCATACTGGGAAGCAGAAATTCATATATTCCATTATCATCATCTCCATAGAGAGTTTCAGCCTGGGTTCACATTAAAGGTATATCGCATGCAGGGGCAGACTGAACATTCAAGCACTCGGGCACTGCCCGTGGGCCCAGGCTCTGTAGGGGGCCCCATGAGATGCCCCTGGTACCTTTCATTGGCTTTTTCATAGGCTTTTTTGGGTGTGGGCAAGGACACAGGGGCCCCATGTTCCCCTATTGCCCGGGGGCCCCATGAGTTGTCAGCACACCCCTGATCGCATGTGAACTGTACTAGAAACAGATCGCATGGATATTCACACCTATGCGATCCGATTCTGCACATCACACTGCGTTTTGTGGACCGCTTTTGGGGTGTCGTTAACTTAACATACACACCTGCAGCAGATCGCATGAACGGGGTGCAATTCTGATGTGATGTGGAATTCGCACTGAAAACGCTGCAAATTTCGCACCGCATCAGTGGGAACAAAGGCTAATATGGTGCGGTATGTCGCATGTGATTCGCACAGGAAACGCACCACATTCCTGTGCAAATCATATGCGATTTGTGTGCGGTGCGATTGAAGCCATATGTTTTGTTTGGCTTTAATCGCAATGCACCCGCACCAAAAACGTGCAGGACCTGTTTTTTGGTCCACACTAGAATCAGATCGCATGGGTATTCACACCTGATTCTGCACATCGCACTGCGTTTTGCGGATCGCTTCCGGGGTGTTGTTAACATACACACCCGCAGCGGTTCCCATGAACGGGGTGCGATTCTGATGTGGTGCGGAATTTGCGAATTCCGGGCCGCATCAGTGGGAACCAGGGTTTAAGGACAGAGCAATTTGCTGTTTCAGGGGTTTCACATACAGTATATGACGGCTGATCTCAGGTACACAAATGTTTTACTACAATATATTTGCACATATTTTCACTGTGTTCATGCAAATGTATATTGTGTTTTGGGCAAATGTATAGATCTTCTTTAATCACCCCAGCACATGATTGGATGTTTAAACGAAACATAACTTCACAGCTTCATACTCTGGGAAAAGCCGTTTCCAGTGACAGGCAATGTGTAGGAATTTACTCCGGAAATATGCATAGCCGACTGTTTGGGAATTCCATGCTTTTACAGTGGGAATTCTGAAATGTATCATTGTATCATTGTTGTTAAGACCAAAAGGGCAACATAAATATTTACTCAGCTAATGAACTCCCAAAAACAGACATCTGAAAGCGAAACTCCGGGAAAAGCGCTAAGTAGACAGCTGAAATACATAAATGTGAACTGATTTACTTGTCCAAAACTGTGTGATTCTGTTCATCCAGTCTTGTGATTCATACAGCTCTGCAACGCTGCATGGTGATGCTACTAATTTGTACTTTTAGTTAACTTCTAGTTATTGTATTTAACATCTGTCAAAGCTTTAAATAGTAACTAAAGGCAAAACTTTTTTTTTTTTGATTGAATGGAGAAGGATTACAGCAGTAAGGTTTTTATTGTTGTCTATGCCCCCATTAGCAAAATTCACCCTCTCTATTGTCATGTTTGCAGTTTTTGCTTAAAGTGAAAAAAAATCCAAAATTTGGCTTGTCCCTAGAAGGGAAATATTCCAGTGGGGGCGCTATAGGCTATGGGAAAGGAAGCAAAGGGAAACCTCCCCAATGGGAGATTGCCAAAAAAAAAAACAGACAAAAGTTATAATCCTCCCTTGATATAAAATGTAAAGAAAAAATTGCCTGTAGTTTTACTTTAATGTGGTTGTAAACCTCTGACATGAAATATGAACAAAGCATATCCTTCTGTAGTGTCTGCTTGTCTCAATCCAGAGCACTAAGTGTCATTTCTGTCTGCTGCCTCATTCCTCTGCTATAAGCAAGAGTCACTTCTGATGAGTTTTTCTGCCACCAAAATAAAAATGGTGATATGGGAGGGCACAGCCTGTGATTGACAGCCTCAGCTCTTTTCTGTCTCTTGTGCGAAGGGTGTGGGGGGGAGGGGTGTCCCTTCCCTCCAATCAGCTCTTAGAGCTCTCCTCACTGATATAACTTCAGCTCTCCGCCCCCTGCTTTTCAGAGCTGATCCTGTGTAAATTCTGCACTTTTAACCTCCCTGGCGGTATTCCCGAGTGTAGCTCGGGGTAAAGTTTCAGTACCAGAAGCGGTAACTCCAAGCTACACTCAGGCTTACCATGCAGCGTTGCATAGGGAGTCCCTGCAGCACTTACCTTGTCCTTCGCTCCCGCGATGTGTCCCCTGCAGTGTCCCCGGCCATCTCCTCCGGCCGATGCCGGCATCCGGCTTCCGTGTTTCGGTCCCTGTGACGTCGGGACGTACGGGCGCCGGAACCAGCGGCAAATTTGAAAATTTAAAAAAAATTACTTTTTTTTAAAAACGATTATTTCATAGCAAAACATTGCTGTATCAAAGCATTTCACATACATTTTGTCCCGAGTGCTTTGTCCTGTCCCCTGCCTGCATTTTTACTGTTCTTTCTGCCTGGAAACTTAGAAATGTGCATGGTGTCCAAAAAGTGTCCCTTTAGGTCAAAAGTGGTTTTAGACCGGCTAGAGAACAGCGATAGTAAATCAGAACCACTTGCAGAATTGAGTGATAATGATTCGTGGGGAAAATTCATCATCAGAAAACGATTCTGCGACTTTGCTCAGCAATGTACGAACTTGGCGCTATATTTCAAATTTCAGTGTTTTTGGTTTGATTATATTATTGAATTAAATGTATTATTATTATATTATTATTTTTTATGAGTATTTATTAAATTATAATTTATGATTTCGTGTTTCAAGTTTTATCCTACCCGGATGTTTACTAGACTCTTGTTCGGACAGATTTCAGTGAGTTATTCCTAAATTATAGGCCTACAATAAAAAAAATACATATTTCCATGCAAAAAAATGGTACCGCTTTCAGCACCAAAAATCTGAAATAATCAGACCGCCAGGGAGGTTAATGAATGTAGGGGAAAGACAGCTATAGATAAACAGGTACAACTTAGCAGGAGAATTTGTTGCATCCCTGTGTATTACTCGAGGTCAGTCACTTCAATGGGTATACATAAGGGTTTATAACCACTTTAAAGCTGATCTCTTGTTTTTGTCTATTGGAGAGGAGATAGGTATACTTGAAAACAAAAAACTTTTGCGCTAGATGCTAGGTTTTTTTTAATGGGTCTGGGGGTGCTCCAGTTGGGGGAGGGTCAAAGAGTGGTGGTGGTGGGGGGGGGCTCAAATTCAGAATTAGGCTTTATTTTTATGTACAGCCCCATCCACGCTGGCAATGACACGCATGCACCTATAGGACATTTCTACACACATTTGCATGTCGCACATTGCACAGATCGCCCGTATGAACCAGCCCTAAGGCTAGGTTCACACATATGCAGGTTGCGTTTGATGAGTTTCTGCATTGCGCTTTGTGTTTTTACATGTTTTTTGATGCATTTTGGATTTTTTAATTTTTCTTGCTGCTAGGCAGATTTTAAGCGCAAAACACATCATAAACGCATTAAAAACTCGAAACAAGAATAAAAAAAAAACAAGAATAGAGCGAAGATCTTCCAATGGGAACATTAGTTTAGGTGACAACCACAAATGAAGATGCAAAGTCACTATCACGCCAAAATGAATGCATTTCATACATTTGTTGTAAAGGCATAGAAACCAACATTTCTCAGTCTTGCGGGTCCCTGTCTCAAAGCAACATAGTGACTACAAGAGATTTCCTCTCGCTTCCTGTTCTGGATATACAACAGGAAGTGAAGGGAATTCTCTCCAATGGGGCACGGTGAGAAGGCAAACAAAATAAAAAAAAATAACAGGGTTTAACCTTGCTTAACTTGATCCAAAAAACTTCCACTTTAAGGCTAGGTTCACTCCTATGCAGGTTGCATTTGAGCCATTTCTGGATTGCACCTGCATTTTTTATGTGTTTTTAAAAAAAAATCCTTGTTGCTAGGCAGATTTAAAATGCAAAATGATGCAAAAACACAATACATGCTTTTCTGCAGCATTTCCATTGAAGTCTATAGAACTAAAAAAGCAGCGTTTTGTGTTAAAAAAAAGTCCCTGACCATTTCCAAAAACGCATCGGGTGAAAACGCAGAGATGTGAACCTGTCCCATAGGAAACCATGTTAAATGGACTGTATTGTGTTTCTGCAAAACGCTGTGGAAACCGCTTAGGTGTGAACCTGGGGCCAAGTTGGTTTATAGTTTACAGATCGTTTCTCCTACATTTACAGTATAAAAGCCAAATGCAGGAGGCTGGTGTGAATGCGACTTAAGTTGGGAATACATGATTAGAAAATCGACTGATCGGTCATCGGCCGACCGAGAGGCGTTCGTTCGTTGGTCAAAATCATGGCCCACATTAACCAATCTAGAAAAATCGTTTGTCTGGTGATACGTAGCGTTGACATCTTCCGTACAAGTGGAAGTGATATGTTGTGCGTGTGACCTTGTAGCCACGCCCTTCCGGCCAGAACGAGCGATATACACAACAATTACCAGCAATGAGTATAATATCATTTATTACATGACCTATATACTTAAATAGTGATACATAAAATATAATCTGCACAATTCTGGTGTCATCATCTCATTAGGCCAATCTACTTTTAACATTTGGATTTTTCGTTCGTGTTTACGAAGATTCCTTGGACATAAACATCCGGGTCATCTTCTGTTTCCGCTCATGTGTGATAGCGCTTGATAGTTTTTTTTCATACAACCGCATAGAAATTTGGTTGTTCGTATGCGAAACGACAACATTTTTCACTGTTGTTCAACTGGATTTTTTAGTTCACAATATCTGTTAAAACCTCCTGCTCATCAACGAAGAGAAAATTGTTTGATCAGTGGTTCCACTAAGTATTTTGTACAATTTTCTTATCGTGTGTATGGAGGATTTCAGGGGTAACAACATCTACAGTTGCAAGAAAAAGTATGTGAACCCCTTGGGATTACGTGGAGTTTTGCATGAATTGGGCATAAAATGTGCTCTGAACGTCATCGAAGTCACAACAATAGAAGAACACAGTCTGCTCAACATAATACTACACAAACATTAGATGTTGCCATGGTTTAATTCCACATAACATGTAAACATTCACAGTGCAGGGAGGAAAAAGTATGTAAACCTTTGGACTTAATAACTGGTTGACCATCCTTTGGCAGCAATAACCTCAACCAAACGTTTCCTGTAGTTGCAGATCAGACCTGCACAACGATCTGGAGTCATTTTGGACCACTCCTCTTCACAAAACTGTTTCAGTGTAGCAATATTATTGGGATGTCTGGTGTGAATCACTCTCTTAAGGTCATGCCACAGCATTTCAATCGGGTTGAGGTCAGGACTAGGGGCGGACTGACAACTCATGGGGCCCCCGGGCAATAGGGGATCATGGGGCCCCTGTGTCCTTGCTCAAAAAAGCCTATGAAAAAAGGTACCAGGGGCATCTCATGGGGCCCCCTACTGACCCCGGGCAGTGCCCGAGTTTCCAAATGGTCAGTCCGCCCCTGGTCAGGACTCTGACTGGGCCACTCCAGAAGGCGTATTCTGTGCTGTTGCAGCCATTGTTTTGTTGAATTACTTGTATGCTTTGGGTCATTGTCCTGTTGCATCACCCATCCTCTGCGTAGCTTCAGTTGGCGGACAGATGGTTGTACGTTTTCCTGCAAAATGTCTTGATAAACTCTGGAATTCATTTTCCCATCAATGACAACAATCTGTCCAGGCCCTGAGGCAGCAAAGCAGCCCCAAACCATGATGCTCCCTCCGCCATGTTTCACAGTGGGGATGAGGTTTTGATGTTGGTGTGCTGTGCCTTTTTTTCTCCACACATAGTGTTGTGTGTTCTTCCCAAACAACTCAATCTTGGTTTCATCTGTCCACAGTATATTTTGCCAGTAGTGCTGTGGAACATCCAGGTGCTCTTTTTCACACTTCAAACGTGCTGCAATATTCTTTTTGGACAGCAATGGCTTCCTCCGTGGTGTCCTCCCATGTACTCCATTCTTGTTTAATGTTTTCCTTATTGTAGATGTGTCAACAAAAATGTTAGCATGTGCCAGAGATTTCTGTAGGTCTTTAGCTGACACTCTGGGATTCTTCTTTACCTCATGCAGCATTCTGCGCTGTGCTCTTGCAGTCATTTTTACAGGACGCCCACGCCTAGGGAGAGTAGCAACAGTGCTAAACTTTCTCCATTTGTAGACAGTCTGTCTTACCGTGGCCACATGAACATCAAGGCTTTTGGAGATACTTTTGTAACCCTTTCCAGCTTCATGCAAGTCAACAATTCTTGATCGTAGGTCTTCTGAGAGCTCTTTTCTGCGAGGCATGGCTCACATCAGACAGTGCTTCTTGAAACCAGTAAACCCAAAACAGGTGTGTGTTTTTTAAGGGCAGGACAGCTGTCAGCAACACATCCAATATCATCACACTGATTGGAGTCAAGGTTGGCTCACTCCTGGCTCCAATTAGCTCTGGGAGACGTCATTAAGCTAGGGCCTTACATATTTTTTCCTCCCTGCACTGTGAATGTTTACATGTTATGTGCAATTAAACCATGGCAACATCTAATGTTTGTGTAGTATTATGTTCAGCAGACTGTTCTTCTATTGTTGTGACTTAGATGACGTTCAGAGCACATTTTATGCCCAATTCATGCAAAACTCCACGTAATCCCAAGGGGTTCACATACTTTTTCTTGCAACTGTACATGGGTATCAGGGAAAAGTATAGAAGTGTCTCTTTCCCATGCAGTCATGTGGTTTAGTCATAATGGTCTATTTCTTAACCACACAAAAGAACCACTTAGGAGTTTCCCTCCAGCTGGGACTTCCCACATTCGAAGGTGAGAAAACGTTACCAAAGAACTTCTAAAATAGTTTCTAGTTATCAGTGGTATCCATTGTTTTTTCTTTTTCACTTTTGCTCTGAAAGACTGACATTTCCACTTTATCCACACATTACTCTTGTATTGCTCATATACTGATGTTACTGGGGGCATAGCAATTCCAGATTATTTATTGCTAGGCAAGCTAAATAAGAATAAAAGGGACAAAGGTGGAAATTAAAATAAAAGTAAAACCTAAGGCTTAGTTTATACTTGTGGTTGGGGGGCAGTAAAACCAGGCTACATTCTTCCACCCCCCCCAACTGTAACGCTACCTGTACAGGGGTATACACATGCCACAGCAAAAATGATCCCCCCCCCCCCCCCCGTACACACGATAAGAAGCCAGCATTTTTGGACTTTTTTTGAACAAAAAAAGATTTATTTTTGGAAAAAAAATGCTAAAAAACAGAAACGTGGAAATGTTTTGCCGCTAAATGCGGCAAAACATCGCTAAACGCTAATGGAAAACCGCTAAAAAAAGCTGAAAAACTCACGTTTTGAACATGACTTTACACAACTAACATTACCAGCGTTATCAAAATGTCCCGTGTGCATGAGGGCTTATAAAGTAGAATGACAGGCAAAATTCTTTTTGTAGTTTGGATAGAGCAAGGAAGGGTTATAACCCCTGTCTCCATCTGTGTCCCATTGCAAAGATTTTCCTTCATAGTTACATAGTTAGTCTGGCTGAAAAAAGACAAAAGTCCATCCAGTTCAACCATTAAAAAAAAAAAAAAAAAGTTATCATCCTATACCCACAGTTGATCCAGAGGAAGGCAAAAACCCCAGCAAAGCATGATCCAATTTGCTCCTGCAGGAAAACAAAATTCCTTCCTGATCCCGAGAGGCAAACGGATATTCCCTGGATCAACTTTACCTATAAATCAGCCGAACAGGAACGTCCCATAGCCAAACAGAAAGTGAGAGGAAATTCCTACAAATTTCGGGAATTCCTTGGAAACCCCCAGGTCCCCAGAACTAGTATTCCAATTGGAAGATTTCCCTTCTCTTACTTTTCTGGGGACAACTCAAATGTGGGATTTTCTTTTACTTTCACTTTGGATGATAACAGTAAACAGGACTAATAGAGAGAGGGAATCTCCCTTAGGCTAGGTTCACATCTATGAAGTTTGCGTTTGATCCATTTCTGCAGTGCGTTTTGCGTCTTTTGCACATGCATTTTTGACACACTTTTGCTGCATTTTTTTTCAAGTCCATACACAGGAATACACATACATGGACACACACATATTCATCAGAATTCTTGCAGTGGCAAGCAGGGTTGCCACTTCATCCCTTTAAAACTGAACACATATTAATTATACAGGTTTTGTGGCTGATTAAGGTGGTCATTAAACTCACTTAATGCCTTATGTGATTTCCATTAGCCTCAGAACCTGTGTAATTAATACGTGTTCAGGTTTAAGGCTAGGTTCACACCTATACAATTTGCTTTTGATCCGTTTCTGCAGTGCATTTTGCATTTTTGCACATGCGTTTTTGAAGCATTTTTGCTGCGTTTTTGATGCTTTCTTTTTTGTTGTTGCTAGGCAGATTAAAATGCAAAACACATAAAAAACGGACTACATGCTTTTCTGCAGCATCTCCACTGAAGTCTATATAACCAAAAACACAATGTTTTGCTTTTAAAAAAGTCCCCGACCCTTTCCAAAAAACGGACCGGGTGAAAACGCGGAGATGTGAACCTGTCCCATAGGAAATCATGTTAAATGGACTAAATAAAGATAAGGCAAGTGAGCGCAAAGCACAAAATATCGGTAGCTAGCAAATAAAGCAATTCTCAGCACCTCAGATCAAAATACAAATAATTGGAATATGCAGCGCCATAAAACAAATGATGAAATGTTAAACACGAAATCTCAGCATAATCGCTGGAACATAATATCAACACCTTGAGTATAAAAAGTCTGGTATGAAATGAATAAACCCAGTAAAAAAAAGTTCCTGTGGATTGAACATATGTGAGATGTACACAAATAGCAGGAACTTCAGATGTTCACTTGATCTAAAATCCTGAAGAATCTAGTACAATAATGCGCTTATCACAGGAACATACAAACTGAGCGTTGTATGCATGTCATCAGGTATACCATCAGCAACTGGAAAAGGCCTGGACAGCAATGAGAACAGTAACCGGTCATCCACTCGGGGGCCTCAGCAAACACTCGGGGGTCACATCTGGTTCACCGGTGGGTCCAACGACGTCCAGCCTCCTGGTAGTACTTCTCCTGAGATGGTTCACCATACACGGCTCGCAAATAATGAGGCAAAAGGTACTAATGGTGAAGCATGTCTTTATTCTGATATATCAAATTAAAATCAGTATACAACTCACATTAGAGTTTCAGGTAATCTCCAAGCATATTCAAGGATCCCTGGTGGTCAGTGGTTCCCTGGTGGTTAGTGGCGTCTGCTGGGTGGATCCCCTGACATGTTTCGAGCTCCAAGCTCGTTATCAAAGGGGTAAATCCTGCCCCAGGACGCCAGCTTAATATAGCGCAAAACGCATAGGTATGAACCTAGACTAAAGGGATGAGTTGGTAACCCTAATGGCAAGCATTCATTGATCAGCGCAGCCATGTGACCAATGAGAAGTACATATGAGGCTTCCCAGAAAAAAAAAGCACTTCTCATTGGTCTGTGTGGTCACATGGTAATACTGCCCAATGAGAGCTTGTGG
This sequence comes from Staurois parvus, assembly GCF_062004578.1. Lineage (NCBI taxonomy): Eukaryota > Metazoa > Chordata > Amphibia > Anura > Ranidae > Staurois > Staurois parvus. The sequence goes on from NW_028318810.1 coordinate 2,017,429, forward strand.
CTCAACAAAAGTTGATTTAAAACTGACTGAGCTAGATGGAAAACTCTGGGCTGAATACTGACTGCATCCTATCACATGCAGTTGCTGTTTGGCATTGCCATTGTATTCAAGCAGTAAGTACAATAACTGGCAATGGAGATTCCTCCATCGCTCTTAGCCTGGATGGTGCCAGCTATAAGCTGGCCATACATTAGTAGACTCACATTGAAAAGTTTTTGTTTTAAAAATGTTTATTCAACTCTCTAATCATCAGTGAGATCCTATCAATCTTTGTTTTCCACTGCAGTAACGAGAAGGTTGAAAAAGCAGGATGGAAAGTTGTTTTTTTTTTGTTCAGGAAAGTCCATTCATTCCAAAATCAAATGTTAAAAGCAAATTCAATTTTTAGTACTTTCTTATTAGATTGTAAGCTCCCAGGATCAGGCCCTCCTAACCCTCTTGTATTGAACTGCATTGTTGCTGTATTGTCTCCTGTTATATTGTAGAGCGCTGAGCAAATTGTTGGTGCTATATAAATCCTGTATTATAATAATAATAATAATAATAATAAAAAACAACTTTTGTCAAGTCACTGATGTATTGATAATTTTCACAATATCCAGCGTTGGACTGGAGAGCAGTTGTATTGTTCCTAAGCACAAAAAATTGCAATAACAAACTTGTTTGCTCAGCTCCACCTTAAGAGTTGAAGATAGAATGGTATGAAGGCTCTTCCTAATTATTAGGAGAGAACAACAGCCACAAGGAACAGGTTTCTAGCCAGTAAAGCAGGTGGCAGGATTGGGAGCCCCAGATAGACATTGACTGCAAAAAGTCAATTACTTACAGCCAGTGAAAATGCTAACTTGGGTTGGTGTTTCCGTGTTACCAGCCCTATCCTCTCCCCTGATTAGATAGCTACAAAATCATGTTTTGTAATTTATTCTATTAAAAAAAGGTATAAAGACTGTGAACAGCCAAAGCAATACATACATTTCCAATCTTTAATATTACATGGCAGGGCATTGCTTGAGAAGCAACAGCTGTGGCCTGCCCTTCCTAGCTTTAATCCATTTTCTTCCATGGGCTAAATTATTCATATTTTTAATTCTGGTATCAAAGCACTGGCATGGAAAACAGAGCTTGTTGGTGTAAGTGTATTGTGGTATAATATGAATTATTTACTGCTTGTGAAAAATGATGTAAGGTAGACATTCAGTTCCATTGATTAACATTAATTACAATATAATGAAACGGATGGTCCTGCCAAATGTTGTGGAAGGGGGTTTCTTCTGGAGTATGTAAGTGACATCCTGTTACTATTACAATGCTAGAAAAACATGATTGTCTGATTGCTGGGTAAACAATCATCACATTGCTTTTAATAACTGAAAAATGTACTATTGAACTAAGCCCTAATTGTAAATCATCATCTTTGGCAACTAACAAATCTATACTGGACGAGGGTGCGTTTCCCTACGCACCATCTGGCCAGTTGATAAATCTAAAATATATAACCTTTGTTCAAATATATAAAAAATGTATGCTCAGCTGTAATTAATGCCTGTTGGAGTAGAATGTACTGCACACAACAATACCATTGCAATTATTTACCTTACATCCAAAGGGTTAATGACACCAGACGGAATCAAATACCATACCGTTTTAAATGAAGTGACGGCATAAAAAGAGGCACTGTAGTTTGATCATAAATCTATCAGCTTGAATATATAATCTCTATTAAGGAAATGGAGTTACCCCATGGACAAAACTAATTAGATAGTATAATCTATCTTGATACAAATATGTAATACGGGTACACTCATCCACAGGCTTAAATGTCAGCCTCTCATGGATAAGCCCCATACATCACCATATCCAGGCAAAAATACCTCACTGTCTTGAAGAATGCAAATGATGCACTGTAAAACGCAGTACAGACCTCTCCAAAAAAGGGGGGAGAGGAGTGAATACCATGTGTATTCAAAATGTGCTCCCAAAGAAAGACCCAAAGGAAAAAAGGAAATCTACATGTTTCGCTCCAGAAAACAGAGCTTCGTCAGGAGTATAAAGAATTAAAATAGGTCACATAGTGGCTGGAAGTTGTGCTTAGCTGCAGATCATGGCAAAATGGCATTTGGATGAGTGTACCCGTATTACATATCTGTAGCAAGATAGATTATACTATCTAATTAGTTTTGTCCATTTCCTTAAAACTACAGTGCCTCTTTGTATGCTGTCACTTCATCTAAAACGGTATTGTATTTGATGTGGTCTGGTGTTATTAATTGTTTGGATGTAAGGTAAATAATTGCAATGGTATCCAGTCATATTGTTGTGCGCAGTACATTCTATTCCAATAGGCATTAATTACAGCTGAGAATACATTTTTTATATATTTGAATAAAGTTTATATATTTTAGATTCATCATTTGGCCAGATGGTGCGTAGGGAAATGCACCCTCGGCCAGTATAACTGAAAAATGTAGCCTAGCAATAAACATTTTGGCTCATATGGGCAAAAAAAATGCTGATCGTTTCTTGGAGAAATATGCAAGCGTGTGACAGCTCTCACTTGCTGGAATGCATGACCAACAAGTGTTTGGGACAGCTTCCTAGCTGTGTGGGAATATGTTCTAAACAATGAATGGCACGAGGGGCTACTGGGGTGGAGTCTGGTCGTTGGGTTTTAACATGAGAGTTTCGTAGCCTGCAGAGTCTCCAAGACTTGGCAGTTGGCTGCTTGTGTTGGCTGTTCTAGCTCTGTGTAGGAGAGGATTCAACTCTAGAGGAAAAAACGATGCCTTCCCTGATTTTGTCCAAGGTGACAATTTGTAACATTGTCACTTTTAAGGTTTGGGCGATCACTTGCAAGATGAAAGATTCATCCCACATACTCTTGAGGTTTTGGGTAGGTCTTTGCAAGAAGCTAGGTTCATCTTGTATGTTCTGCAGGTTTATATAGGTCTTTGCAAGAAGCTAGGTTCATCTCGCATGTTCAAGAGGTTTGGGCAGGTCTTTGCAAAAAGCGAGGTTCTTCCCGGATGTTCTGGAGGTTTCGGCATGTCTTTGCAAGAAGCAAGGTTCTTCCTAGATGCTCTGGAGGGTTAGGTAGGTCTTTGCAAAGAAGAAGAATCATCCCAGATGTTCTGTAGGTTTTCAATGGGCAACTAAGGTTAGATACCTCTGCAAGACCAAATGTTAAATGCACCCATTGATTTGAATGGTGGAGACAACAACTGCCAGCAGCTGTTCAGTTGAAACAGTGAGGACTGATAGCCCTTGTGAATATCATTAATCAGGTTTTACAAACAGCCAGACCTGGCAGACAAAATCCTCTATTGTTTTTAGTGAGTTAGGCAGCATCTTTATGACTGTATTAGAGCCATTTGAACTGTGTTTTTTGAAAAGTCCTAATCTGCCAAGTTCAGCCAATGTGGGGCTCCTTCAATATATTTGTTTACCTTTAATAGGAAACCAGAATGCTAAAATCATTGTACTACGTTGCCACTGTTGTCCACCTGTTTTGTCTGATAATGTTCTATGTTACTACAGTTCAGTACGTGTCAGCAAATGAGTGCCTTTTTCCAGTGTATGTGTCCAACACCACCTGGTAATCTCTTACCATTACAGATAAATGAGTTGGAAGCTCTTGCAGTCATTGAAAGATTAGTTCCTTTTCTCTACACAAATGACATAGTGTCATATGGGGGCCTGAGATCACCAGCAACCTCTTGTAAAAGCAAACCGTTTTTTTATTGGTTGCTCCAAAACAGGTAACATAAATAGCTTCCTTCAGCACAAAGTCATACAGTTCACAGTTCTAGCAAAAAATGGAACAATGCAACTGGCTCACCGGCAAACTCTGGGTCCCACACTGGGATAGGATTCCTCAGGGTGCCGGGCAGGCCACAGAGGTTCAGCAACAAGTGTCTCAGTTCCCAAAGAGTTCACCCTTGACACAGGATGCGGATTCCATCCTTGCTGCCTTTCAAGCGTCACTTGCCTGGAGCTTAAACCCTTCAGGACTAGTGTCCTTGAAGTCAGGGTTTGGAAGTTCTTCTAACCCAAAAATCTTCAAACCTCCGAAATTTCGTAACCCTAATACGGATTTATCAATTCAGAGAGTATTAGAAATCAGTCCTCTCTACAGCCAAACTTCCCCGGAACACCTCACCCCGCATGGGTGAGAAACCCTGAGTACTCAAGAATGTCTCCAAAACTGTCCTCCTTAAAGTCAACACAACTCAAATGTCTGTGAAATGTATCTGCTGTCCAGGGCACATTCCCGGTGTCCTGTACAATGGGCTTGCTCCCTTGGTGCCGGATTCAGAGCTGAACACAGGGGGACTGCCATTCTCCTCCAGACACAGATTGCTGGCTATTACTGTGGGACTCTGCATACCAGTTCAGTACAGTGGTGATGCCAATCACCACACCCTGGGAAAGTATCAGCTTGTCTGCATGCGGACTGTCACTTTCCAGTCTTCAACCAATCATCTCTGCTTGCCATGCTGACAGACTGTCAGGTGATACCTCTGCACTTCTCTACGAACAACCACAAGCTTGTGCAAGAACCCTGGAGGCCATGCTATCCATGGGATTGGTGAGCAGCCGGATGCTCTATGACAACATTCTAGACACACTGCATGAAAACACCTTTATACCTCAGTACATAGAGATCTATGTTTTTAGCATTTTTACCACAGCCTATCTGTTATCTTCATTGAATTACCATTACTCAGTACTGCATATGGGCCCCACCATTACTAGCACAAGACAACGGCTACTATCACATCAGGAACTTTAAACATCTCAGGACTCAAGCTGTTATTTCTAGCTAAAGGCACTTCTTCGCATCTAAGTCACTTTTATTCAAATTAGAGTGTCTATACCCATTGATGCCAGAGTACTGTATGTGTGTGTATATATATATATCCTATAGTGATGCTGGTTGCCCAGAAGGAGCTAATAAATCAACAAGCCTTTTCTATCCCCTCCTGCTGCTCCTGGTGTTGTAGATACATAGTTACAAGGTATCATTTGTGAACATATAATCTGTTAACCTTTGCTATTTGGTTATTTCTGTTTTAACAATGTTTTTATGCGTCAACTGGGGATGTACCTCCTAAACCTTAATTCTCTGGTCTACTCTTTTGAACAAGCCTAATATAGAGGTGTTACTAAAGAATTGTGTCTCTTGAATTATTATTTAATACTGTTAAAATATGTCTGAACCCAGAGTGTCAGCGGTGTCGTAAGGCTTGCAAGGTCAGGGCCAGGACAAGCATTATTAAGCACCGCCTGCGGTGGGTAGGGTTCATTTTTATCATAATTGTTATATACAGGTTTATGGCTCTGTCGAGACACTTGGTGCTGTGAGAGAGGAGAGAAGCACACAAAGCAGCTATACCTACCTCTCCCTACTGCAGCCCATTCACAGAAGCCTTTGTATTTTTTTTTAATGAGTTCACATAACACAAAGGATTCAGTGATTGGGCAGGAGGAAGGGAGGGGTAGGTGTAGCCACTGTAGCGACTCTACTGTTGAGAGCTGAAGGATCAGCATCAGGCTCCAGGAAATACAGCAGATAGCTGTCTTCTCAGAGTACTACAAACCAGGCAGATAAAAATAATCGAGATACATTCAGGAAATGCTATGCATCTCCTTGGATTTTCTTCACTATTTACTATGGAGCTGATTTCCTGGCATTCAGCCTTACCATGCGGCTTTCCCTGACAGTAATCTGCTTATACATTTTGTTATCATACGTTTATTTCTGAATTTCCAGGGTTTGTAAATATCACTGTAACTCTTCATCTTAGGGTTCTGATTTAGAACAAAGCAAGTAGATAGGAGTGAGCCATCATCACAGCATAGATCATAGCCAGGACCTCTGCTGGGAGATCTCATATCTGGGCAACCTAGCAGATAAAAAGCCAGAGTTTGATGCAGATCATATCTGTGACATAATCTCAGGATGGCCTTACTTATTTGTTAGCTGTGGTGTAGCTTTGTCAGTACTATCTTGGAATGTTGGTTGTACTTAATGATTGAAGGCAGTTGCTGGTGCTGAAAGCACAGAGTTCCTGAGGAAAGGGAAAAGGACAAAGTGACAAAAGGCTGGAAGTGGGTGTAGGAATAAAAGAAAGTGTATGAGGAAAGATCTCATACAGGAAGCAAAGAATGGGACTCTAGAGAAAGGTTGAGACCTGAAGGTCCATATAAAACCTGGTTTGTTAGAGTGAGATCACAGACATAGACACCAAGGTTGTCCTGTGGTTCATTTATCTCATCAGAGGATAGGCTACCAAACTTCCTATACTATAACTAGAGGAAACCTAACCTTCTGACACTCTTCTGACCTCATAACTTAAGAATCCTTTGTGCTCTGTTTCATTGTACTAGGAACATTCTGTATTTACAGTGGGGATCGAAAGTTTGGGCACCCCAGCTAAAAATTTGTATTAATGTGCATAAAGAAGCCAAGGAAAGATGGAAAAATCTCCAAAAGGCATCAAATTACAGATTAGACATTCTTATAATATGTCAACAAAAGTTAGATTTTATTTCCATCATTTACACCTTCAAAATAACAGAAAACAAAAAAATGGCGTCTGCAAAAGTTTGGGCACCCTGCAGAGTTAATATCTTGTACTGCCCCCTTTGCCAAGCTGAGACCTGCCAGTGTCATGGATTGTTCTCAATCATCATCTGGGAAGACCAGGTGATGTGAATCTCAAAGGTTTTAAATGCCCAGACTCATCTGACCTTGCCCCAACAATCAGCACCATGGGTTCTTCTAAGCAGTTGTCTAGAAAACTGAAACTGAAAATAGTTGACGCTCACAAAGCTGGAGAAGGCTATAAGAAGATAGCAAAGCGTTTTCAGATGTCAATATCCTCTGTTCGGAATGTAATTAAGAAATGGCAGTCATCAGGAACAGTGGAAGTTAAAGCAAGATCTGGAAGACCAAGAAAAATATCAGACAGAACAGCTCGCAGGATTGTGAGAAAAACAATTCAAAACCCACGTTTGACTGCACGATCCCTCCAGAAAGATCTGGCAGACACTGGAGTTGTGGTACACTATTCCACTATAAAGAGATACTTGTACAAATATGGTCTTCATGGAAGAGTCATCAGAAGAAAACCTCTTCTACGTCCTCACCACAAAAATCATCGTTTGAACTTTGCAAATGAACATATAGACAAGCCTGATGCATTTTGGAAACAAGTTCTGTGGACCAATGAGGTTAAAATTGAACTTTTTGGCCGGAATGAGCAAAGGTACGTTTGGAGAAGAAGGGGCACAGAATTTAATGAAAAGAACCTCTGTCCAACTGTTAAGCATGGGGTTGGATCAATCATGCTTTGGGGTTGTGTTGCAGCCAGTGGCACAGGGAACATCTCACGAGTAGAAGGAAAAATGGATTCAATAAAATTTCAGCAAATTTTGGATGGTAACTTGATGCCATCTGTGAAAAAGCTGAAGTTAAAGAGAGGATGGCTTCTACAAATGGATAATGATCCTAAACACACCTCGAAATCTACAGGGGATTACATCAAGAGGTGTAAACTGAAGGTTTTGCCATGGCCTTCACAATCTCCTGACCTCAACATAATTGAAAATCTATGGATAGACCTTAAAAGAGCAGTGCGTGACAGACAGCCCAGAAATCTCAAAGAACTGGAAGACTTTTGTAAGGAAGAATGGGCAAAGATACCTCAAACAAGAATTGGAAGACTCTTGGCTGGCTACAAAAAGCGTTTACAAGCTGTGATACTTGCCAAAGGGGGCAGTACCAGATATTAACTCTGCAGGGTGCCCAAACTTTCGCAGACGCCATTTTTTTGTTTTCTGTTATTTTGAAATTGTAAATGATGGAAATAAAATCTAACTTTTGTTGACATATTATAAGAATGTCTAATCTGTAATTTGATGCCTTTTGGAGATTTTTCCATCTTTCCTTGGCTTCTTTATGCACATTAATACAAATTTTTAGCTGGGGTGCCCAAGCTTTCGATCCCCACTGTAGGTACATCTATCTATCTATCTATCTATCTATCTATCTATCTACCTTTTATTCAGCCAGCTATCTAGAATCATGACAGCATACCTTGGGATCCATAAAAAAAACTATTTGTGGTTCCCTGTTTGTTCACAGATGTGTTTAGGGATAGAAGACAGCAATCTATAAATGTATCACTTACCCCCGAAGGAACTGCTGTTTCTAGGGTCCCTTGTTTCGGTGTCCGCAACTCTGCAAATAGCACCACACATACTGACACACCTGGCTGTGTGGGGAGTATTTAATGCCGATGTATAGGCAGCACTCCAATGGTAAAAGAAGTATGAAACACTGGCAGTAATACAACAAACAGTTAAACTATAGCAAAGAATATATACTGTATATGGCATATAGTTGAACAATAGAAAATAAATAAACTGTAAAGAAACATCTATTGGTGTAGGGAGCAACTCCTGTTGAGCCCTATACTGGGATCTGTCCTAAGTAGGGAGTATTACACCACCATATCAATACAGCACTCTATAATACAATTCTCTCCTTTTGCTGGCCAGCTCATTGGGGACCCAACTCTGACACCGGAGTGCTCAGGTTACTGACCCTTTAAGAACTGATACAAGCACTGACTCTGTGGTACTCGCAGGCAACACTGTCCCTCTTTGTCAAAGTGTAATGTGGTCTTGGCCAGTGGCCTCTCACCAACTCATGTGTCGCTGTGTAAAATGCAGCTGGTCTACAGCATTCTTCCCCTTTGGTCTGGCTCCACCAACATCTCTGACTATCTCTGATGTTCCAGTATGTCTGTAACTGTGCTTCCCTCCCTCTCGGGTGCAGCTGTGAGCCGTCTGCTGGCAGGGAAAAAGTGCTCTCAGTTCTCTCAGAACAGCATCCACACTTATTTTCCTTTGCCTGGGAAAACAGCAGGGGTCCACCTTTCCTCTCTGCCCTAGTTTACTCCTTCCAGCTCACTAGGTCACCTCAGTATGTCCGAACTATGTCAGCAATGACTGTACACAGCTCTACAATAAGAGTCTCTCATATAGTTGTGCCTGTGTGAATGTCTCCTGTGCTGCCAGACACACAATCCATACCTTGCCAGTGTTACAGGCTACATAAAGCATGCCACAGAGAAAAGGGTTAGCATACTAGTCTGCCAAACGCAGTGCCCGAAAATGCCCTTCTCACCAACTCGTGACAAAGAACTGGCCAATCTCACAGCACGCTGTCACTTTCATAACAGTGTCACTCTCAGTTGCACCCTGCACAAAGATTTTCCAGCTCGTAGGACCACAATCTAGGTGATAGCAGCCTGAGAGCAATTGTCACTGGATTAAGTTAATTAGGCAATTAACTCTTTCAGCTACCACCACCTTCATGACTGAGAAGGCGGAAACTCATAATTTTAGCAATAACAACTATGAAAAATAAACTTATAATAACTGAATAAATATTCAGAGATTTGTCCTAGCACTCGTCAAGAGACAGGGATTCTTTAGTATCCATTAAAAGCCTTAGGGACAATTTCAACACCTTTCGAAGTAGGGTTTATTAATTAAAAAGGTCAAAATGGTGCATATAAAATATTTACAGAAAAAAAGTGTTAAAAAGAAATAAAGAAACAATAAAGCAACAGAGAATTAAAAAGGAGTTGAAAATGAAGAATACTTGCAGAGTCCTTGGTTTTGGATCAATTGATCAAGCAAAAACGGTACAGTGGCTCTCTCAAGTCTGGTTAGGTGTTCCTTGGTTGATGTTAAATGAGAGCTGTCAGGGGGTCCTGACATTTCCATTTCCTGTGGTATCAAAGGGGTGTTGACAAAGACCATCTAACCAATTACCCGGTTTAAGGGGTGGTGGCTGGGAGGTTACCACCTTTATGACTACATCATGGCCCTCCATTACGCATAGTTTTATACTACTATTAAAGTCTTACTAAACCCACAACAGTAAAATCAGTCTGTATATGCAGTAAAGTATGCTTCTTATGCTCACTGTGGAACCTAAGGGGTTAATCCTCTGCATTGTGTAAAAACGCTGTTTGATACTGACTTCTCTGATCCTCCCCTTCTTCCAGTGTCCCCCTCTTATCTCCTGATAAGACATACCATGTGACACTCTGCACATGCTCAGTTTGGTGTGTATTTGCTAGAGAGGTTTTTTTTTTTCTTGGGAGAGTGCATGTGATCAGCAGAGGGCCAATCAGCACTGTACAGACAGAGGTCAGGAGTCCTACATCCTCCTAGAGCAGAAAGAAAACTCCTGCTACAAGTTTTAATCAGTGCTCGGCTGGAAACTAATAGAAGTCACAAGACTGCTCTAACTACTGATAAGAAAAGCTATTTAGCAATTTATATTTATCAAAATAATTGCACTTCCATGTTCTGTGTACTGTGGGAGACCAGATAGAGTGAATGCAGGGTTCTGGGTTTAGTAACACTTTAAAATCTTCCACTATGTACAGGTTGCATTCTGGAAACTGGTAGATTATTGTTCAGCATTATATTTTGTGTCCAGGGATACCAAACAGAGAGTATTTCAAATGGGTCTGTCACCCAGGGGGTAGGAAACTGCTTTCTCCCCTTTCATATGTGCTAGCTTAGTCGTGTATGACCTTGATTTGTTCAGTATGATATTCCCCATGCATATATATACTTAATATTAATGTGTCTTGGTCCTGTTGGACTGTATAAATTTGTGTGTGCATTTTAAGTTGTCAGTTGGGCTCAGAGAGCTCGCCACCATGCCTGGCAGCTTTCTGGGTAGGCACACTATGCATCCTAGTGCTTTAATTGCCCTACAAACCATGCATGATAGAACTGATGGATTTTGTCATAGTTTTACGATAGGTCGGTGGGAAGTTAATCTGTAGAGTTTTTACGGTCATTAGAAAGAGGCTTCCTGCCAGGACTCAATTAGATGTTTATAGCTCTGACCAAGGCCTGTGTACTGGTGTCTGCTGTCCCTAAGTTGAGATAACAGGCTCTTTTGAAGTGTGTTAAAAGTAAAGGCTATGGATTCCATAGATTGCAGAAGGAGGGAGGGGATAAGATCACTGAGACCTGACAAGATGGCTGTCGCCTACAATTTCCATGTGCCTAATGCGCACATTCATTGCAACCAGGTGCAGATATTGCCCTTTTAGACTGCCCAGGATGGAGAGAATGTGTGATACTGCACAGGAGAAAGTATTAGTGTTTCCAGGAAAGAGAATGAGACTGCCTGAAATGATCATTGAGAGCTGTGTAATACTGTCTTATATAAAGCATACCTCCCAACTTTGTGAGATGGGTAAGGCCTCTTTTACACGAACATTCTGATCGGGTCTGCCTCTCCTTTTTTCAGGTGGATTTGATTGGAAACTCCATTCTCCTCAATGGAGTGGCAGGTGTAAACGGCCACAAAGCATATATCAAAATTAGTAGGCTCAAATCTACCGTACTGAATCACATGTGAATTGCACTGGAATGTGGTGCAATTCATAGGTGATTCATAGTATGAACCAGGGCTTTGACCAGGAAAGAAAAAACAGATATTGGGCAGTTCATTCTACCAATGCCAGTTTTACTAAAGGTAGCCAGCAGTATGGGATAACTGACAGGAAGTCTTTTCTGTGTAGCTAAATATCTGCTCACATAAAACACATATACTTTTAATAGGTTTAGTTTAGATAAGCTCCTGAGATGTTTTATACACACAGTACTAACAGCCATCTAAACCTAAATCTAGTTCATTGGTGCTGATCTTCTAACTAGTGCCAAATAGAAATTAACCCAGGAAAATGAATATCCTACCTTCCCTCCCACTGAATCTAATACAGATTGGAATTTACAGAGGAATGCACCTGTCTCACAATGGGGATCTGAATTCCCAGAATTGTTACTTTACTCTGTTCCTCAGAATGTTGATGTTTGCTAACATAATTCCCATTAAATGAATTCATAGCATAACACTTTTCCCATCACGGTCTTAGGAAATTGTATTCAAATATTTGCTGCCTACTTATTATGCTGGCTGAGCAGTGCCATATCCTCAGTTTGTTGGGCTTTGAACAACAATCTTTTTAGAAGCTATTTTATAATACAACCTATAAGAGATGGAAGATCAGGACAACCAAAGTACTTATGGTCATGGAGGAGTAGCCTAACATCTCCTGTGGCAGTACTCCAAGTTGTGGTTACTGAAAATAACTCTGTTCAGTATCAATGGTTTTTCTGTACACTTTTTCATATTTACTCTCTAGTCAAGTCATCAGAAAATGCCATTCTATCTGCTTTGCTATCCTTCAGTCCAGGTCTGCCCCATCTGGCCTCAGATTTTAAACTAATTTTCTTTGTAGCTTCTGCTGGTCTGAGTGGGCTGGAGTCTGAGAGGCCTTTGTATTAATAATATATTGTTAGGGAATGCCTGAACAATTATTTTAGTCGGCTAAATTTACCAAATCACAGTGCCTCCAATACAAAAAATATTTATAAAATAATTTAACTGACTTGATTAATTATTCTGAGTTAATTTTTAGCCAAACTATGATATACATAGACACTAAGATATTTGTGTAAAAATTCTAAAATAGAGTGAATTATATTCAATAATAAATTTATCCCTGTAAACGACATAACCAATGACAACTAACTAGCAGACAATAATCTGAATTTTATGGAATTCAACTGCTATTCCCCTGCAGAAGGAATAAGTGTCAGATTATTCAAAACTGTATACCAATATGGCCTAAGAACAGAAAAATAAAAACAAATGACCTAACTTGAATAGTTATGTTATTGTGAGGAGAGAGGTAAGCAAGGTAAATCTACAGAAAAAAATATTATAATTACCCCCCAGGTATCAGGTAATCTTTTAGATAACTGATGATCAAACTCAAAGATGGCTGCTGATTAATTGGTGGAGTTGAGCTTCCCGAAATGGCATCTCTCCTGTAGTTGATGAGTGTCTTAAGATGACCTGAATGTCTTCATGAGATGGTGTTTACATTTCAGATGTAGATGGTCGTCCATTTAGTGGCACAATAGAGATATACTGTCATTGTCTGAAATGTCCCAGCATGTTGATCTTGGTTCACCTGAGTAAAAAGACAATGTCTCTTCAACAATATACATGTGCTTAAATTCTTAAGTCTCATAAACATAGACCAGGAGTTTTGTTTAACTTTTTGGTCTGTTAATCAGTACAATAAAGAGAAGACACGTTATGTATCTTGCCATAGGATATTGTCCATTGTTTTTCTAGGTCTAAGGTTTGCAAACAGATACCCTTTGGAGAACCATAACAAAAGTCGCTCCAGGTAGGGGAAATAACAGAAACACATTGTCCATAAACTGCCAGGAAACTTTGGCTTTAATTAACTTATCCCTTATGTTTGTAGACTAAATCATTCCAGTTGAGAAAAACAGAGTGTCTCCGAGGGAAAGTCTGCCTAAATATTTGTAGCACTACCCTCTTGAGGGTTACTGTGTTTCCTAGTCCCCCTAAGCTCCACACAACCAGGAAACACACATTTTCCACACGTGCATTCACAGTCAGTGAACAGTCCATGAGCTTGATTTTTAATTTCATTAGGGGAAATAACTTGGATAGGGTAATAGGAATTATGGGATACCCAACTTAACTGAACCAATGCACAGGGATAACTTCCTTCCTATTTACAGAAACAGACTGTTCTTTTTCTTGAAAGCAGTCAGCCATTGCAGACTTGTAGCAACAGCCCCTTATGACCTAGGACTGGCAACCCCCTCTGAAAGTTATCTTAGCTTGTTGCAAACTACATGCAGAGATGTCTCCTCTCCCTTCCATAGAACTGCTCCCAGCTTCACAGCCTGCAGACACTACCAGCCCTCCTGGCTGCTCTGAAGATCTAACAGGACAAGGATGAAGGATTAAGCACAGTGCTGTCTTTTGAACGGTTGCTACACATGTCTCTCCCCTTGTAAATCCCTGGGTGTGTTAATGTACTCACTCTGTCCTCCTTGCTACCACTGCTCCCAGGCCATGATCTTGCTCATGCCGTGGTGCTGAATGGACCCCCCTGAGACAGCCCAAGCCCAGCCTGAAGACCAGCCCTCCCTAGACTTAGGGGACCCTTCTCAGGCCACTCGCAGTCTCCCCAGCACTCCGTCTTCGACCCAACTCCCCTGCCAGCCTGACTTTCCCATATTTATGGGTTGGTATCACCACTCTACCAGGGCCTCCAAACCTGGGATTGGTTAGACTCCCATATGCATGCAGATTAGATCTCCGTACCTTCCAACCACTGGCTTCTGGAAGGATCCATGGTCCTCCAGAACCAGGAGGAGGCGATAGATTCCCTACCTGTTAAGCCATCCAGCCTGGCTGCAGTAACCTGACCTAATTACAGACTCCCACATTTACCATGAGTCATACACAATAAATGTACCTACACTACCCTAGTAGCACACTATAGACACATATTTATTAAATGTATATACATTTTTCTCATAAAAAGTTCTGACAATATATTAGGCTTGTAGCCCTGAGTTGGGATACTTCACCATTCGGGCAATAAATAGAGCCAATCCTGCAGTCGTTGGCACATGATAGGCACTATATAGCTATCTGCTCCTCAACCAAATGTGTGAAAAATGCATCTAGAAAAAGGAGGTCTTCCAGCACCTACCTAAGTTTGGGCTCTGGGATGCCATCTGAAACAAAGGAAGCTGATGATTTAAAAAAGTATGCCACAATAAACCATGTCTTTGGGAACACCCACTTTTCATCATGGCTAACTGTAGCACAATGATACACTTTTTATGGTGCACAATGGCCAGTTGGTTGTGTTGTCCTCAGCCCAAAAGTTTCCAGTCTTCTCCTGATGTAGAAAGCCAAACACAACTGCTTGGACCTTGTCTCAGAGTTCTAAGATATGTAAGCAAGAAGAGTAGAAGTAGATCATAACAAACAGAGGGCCAGAACCCATCTCCTGTAAAGTAAATAAATGAAAAGGTACTGGATTGTATTCAGGAACGTAGGGACATCCCTAAGCAATATAATTGTGTGGGCAACACAACAAACAAAATGCCAACAGGTCCACATAACAACAGGTTAACAGAAACGGTTCTAAAAAGCCCACAGAGTCACCTGAAGAATCGTACATCTAAGCTGGCATCAGATGAGGCCTGAACATCCACCTGAGAAAACTTGATGCGTGAATAGAGGATGAGGTAGCAGTCTTAGATATCCAAGAAATGGATGCCCGATGCTGGAGAGTCCAGAAAGCACTACAGACCTAGTAGAGTGTGCTTTGATGGAAAAAAGCTGAAATTCCACTCTTAAATCTATAGGCCTAAAAGGCGAGTCATCTAATCCACTGGAGTGATCCTAGTGCAGCATTCACGGCTCAGTTCAGAGACTCCTGTATGCACCTTCTCACCATCTCCACAGCACTTATCTTTATAGAGTATCAACCAAGCACAGCACTGATCCTTATGGAATGTGCACTGATCCCTGCATAGCATGATGCATGCTCTTAGTACTCAGGTGGTAACAGTGGCCATCGCTCTCTGTATACACCAACATTGGGATTAGGCACACACGAGTACACTGATGGTCTACCTGCAACAAGCCAGAAGTATCTTCCTATCTCAAGGTGAGTGACAGCTGGAATCTGATTGGCTGCTCCAGACAGTGTTGACACTTCTTCACTTCTTCTGACCTATACACCAGTCAGAGCATGAGACTGTGCTTAGAGGGACCCCAGTCATCTGTACTGATTTGCATACAGGAAAAAATCCCAGTAGTCTGACCTTCTGACTACTGCACTGTGTGTAACATACTACTGCACTCTACATTACTGACTCCTGACTTCTGCACTGTGAATAACCTACTACTGACCTTTGTGATTCGAACTACTGACCCCTGCACTGAGCTTTACATACCACCATTCTCTTCACCTATGTTACTCACTCCCGACCCCTGCACTGTATGTTACATGCTGACTTCTGCATTATTTATGAGCTATGAATTCTGTGTTACATTCTCCCGACCACTGCAATATGCTTTACATACTACTGACCTCTGCACTCTGTGTTACTTCTGACCCCTGAATTCTATGTTAAATACTACTGGTTCCTGCACTATGCTTTTACAAACTACTGACCTCTGCACTCTGCGTTACTTCTGAACTCTGAACACTGTGTGACTTCTTACTTGCATGGTGTGTTATGTAACACTGCCCTTTGCACTCTGAAATACTTACTACGGACACCTGTACTCTGAATTACATACTAGGGACCTCTGAACTCTGCATTACTTATTACTGACCCCTGCACTTTGAGTTACATACTAGATAACCCCTGCACTCTGCACTACTGCTGACCCGTAAACTCTGCATTACTATTGACCCCTGAAGTCTGTGTTACTTACTACAGACCCCTGAACTCTTCAAACCTTCCATATGTTATAAAGAGTCCTTGATCGGTTACCTTAAAAAAAGAGTGCTACAACCTGGTGTTCTTCGATCAATGGTCTTGGGGATTTTTTTTTCTAGCAAAGGAACCATTTACCTTGTTGATTGATGTCTTTTAGGCAAGGCTGGTTGAAACTCATGAGTACAAGTCAAGTCTCATCAAGTTAACTGACAGGACTGAGGATGCATTTATAAAGGCCATTATGGCCTTCAAATTGTTGCCTCTAGAGCCAAAAGAATTTCCTCTAGTCTTTATGAATGGGACCAGGGTTACATTTTACCTTCAGCAATGCAAGTATTTGCTTTTTATCAACAATATTTCCTCTTCTGTCACTGAGTTATGTCTTCCTTGTATCTCTCTTGGCAGTTTTGTTACTTCCCCAATTGAAAGTGTTGTCACGTTTAGGTTGCTTTTCAATTTCCCAGAGTCACATAGAGTGCGAGTTCTGTTATTGGAAAAAAAATGTGCTCCTATCAGCAAATTACTCAAATACAACAGCAGGATCTCCTGGCAACTGAGAAGGACATAATCAGCAAAAGCAATGTCTATGCCAACAAAAATAACTAATCTTTCGACTGGAAGAAGTCTTCATGATGGAAATCACAAAAGGCTGAAAGAAACAGTATACCTATTACAGTATACCTTCCAACTATCTTTACCCATGAGGGGATGTTTCTGGTTGTGTAGTGCTACCCCCAGAAGGTTGCCCATGATTCTTTTCCAAGTAGTTGCCACGCAGCCAGGCACATGGTCACAGTCACCCTTTTCGCTCATTGGACAGTCAAGGGGTATTCTCTTGGTGGTTTTTTTGGGGGGGGTAACTTGGATGGGGATAGGGAATTGAGTGGGATACTCCAAAACTACATATATAAAGGATGGCCCACTCTCTTTTGCAGAACTTTGAGCCAAATACTTGCAGAGAGATGGACTAAGTGTTGTAGTAGCATTTGAGGAAATTAAAGGAGAAGTACAGCCAAAGCTTTTTTCTCTGTACTTCTGTGGATCACAGGAGTGCAGTGCATTCTGTACTCCTGAGACCCATTTTCAGCTGACAGTGGACTGAAGTCTACTGTTGCCTGACATCACTCAGCCAGGCTGGGGAAAGATCCCAACTTCAAAGTTGCGATCC